>NC_056741.1:376713344-377313344 GCF_019279795.1 Protopterus annectens
GATAGACATGTAACAATGCACTGTGCAGGCTACAGGCAGACTGGCTCAACACTGGCCTACATCTCCTCTGGGGGGGATGTACATGTACCTGCATATATAGCAGGCTCTACAGGCATGTCACAGCACAGGGTAAGATACACCTGTGTGAAAGTGCATAACCACAACCAATGTAAACCCAGCCACAGCCACATATGGTAAGCTAGCATAATATTACAGTATATGGACTATCTGTTCAACATCATCCTCATATGAGTCACTCACAGACTAACCCTAGATATACTGGGCTGCTACACAGTTTGGTCTGATGGCTGTCTGTGGTATGGGACATGTCTGTTTATGGCCCTACAAACATGTAAGCCACTACGGTAACATACAGTGACGCAGCATGTAACATCATATAGGATGGGACCTAGAACACTGATATCTACCACAGTCTGTACACAGGCTAAAGTACATACTAACAATATACACACTGTCGACATTCACCATATGTACACAGACCTCAGTACTGTACAAAAATCCACGGATTGTCCAGGTTATGTCATCAAATATAACCCCTACTGTACATAACTTGTAGCAGTCTGATATCTCACTGGCTTGTTATCAGATATGATAACACTAATTATGGTGTACAGCACATATGCACCTCTTAATGCATGACATATGTACAAAGATTGACAGAGTTGTGGCTGGAAGCATATACACAGGGCCAATATTGACATGTTTCCGTGATAACCTCATACATTTACTGTTATAACAGGGTTTGTTGCAACATATGTCCTATGAGGGATTTGAAGTCAGTAACTGTCACAGCATTCACCATCTATAGACTGCAATCCTCACACTACCTTCTGCATTTCACAGATAGATGCTCTGTGGGTAACACATGACACAATACACTGCCCAGTCTGCAGATGACCCTACAGATTGGGATTCCTCATAAACATAGAACTGACATGGCAGGTATTGAAACATGTAGGACAGCCATATCCACACACACACTGTTAAACCAACATTGCTCCAAATGCAGTATAGCAGCACCTACAGTTTGTAGTCAGGTCAGGCACATCCCCCTCCTGTGTGTTTCCCTGTTTCCACAGTGTATGTTGTTAGAGCTAAATCCCCAATCCATCTGAGATGCTGTTTGCCAAACAACAGATCTAGTTCCTGCTCACAGTGAATGAAAAGGGCCAACACCAACATAATGTTCCTAGATATTGGAGTGTGTTTCCATGCAACTGGCTATATGAATGTTACCACTGCTGTTCCACAAGCAATCAGCTAGGGGAGGGTTGCAATTCATGCAGAGGCCATCAGCTGATCATGAACATCACTTAAAATACACATGCTGCTGCCTAAGCAAAGCAGGTGTAGGTCTCCACATCCACCAGAGAGGGAGTGAGAGAGGCAGCCAGAGGCAAAGACAAGTCAGGGAGGGGAGGGAGAGTAAAACTTAAGCATGTTTGTATCACACACCTACCAGCACAGGGTATCAAACCCCTGACGACTATGTGTTGTTATCACAGTTCTATGCAGTTATTGGATGTGCCACATGGGCTACCTGTCGTGGAGCCCTCAGAACATATATGTGATGGTGAGTGACATCTGCAACAGGGATATGGTAGCTATACGGTAGGTGACGTACACGTGTCTATCTGCATGAACAGGTGACAACGTCAACACAGTCATCCTCTCACAGGGATGCACACATATTGACACACTTGGCAGGGCCAGGATTACAACTCATCAGTAGTGGGATTGCCACACATTACTGTGCAGGCATCACATGCACCACACAGGTCATACGGAGGTTGTATGGGCAAAGGGTATGAGGAGGCATCTGACATCAAACAGCATGCTTCAGTATGCCAATGGGGTTTGAAGTGAGTGTGGATGTGATCATATGCATCATACAGCACACAAACATGCAGGGTGCCAGTATTGACATGCATGGGTGCATTTCTGCATGGGTGTGTGGTGGTCGACTCTGCCAGATGGCTATACAAGGCTAGGTGCTGAGTATACCTTGGCATCAGGCCACATGACAATGGTCTGCATTGTGGCTCAGGTCTGTAGTTTCAGCATTTGCCCACACAGGTGGGTATTGTATCCCCCATCCAGTCACCTGGGTGACTATTGTGTGTGGCCAATGCCGTGCATCGCTTGCCATATATGTGTTCCTTAGTCCATGACATGGACGGTGTCTGGGATGTGCACTCCTCCCACATGCATGTACAGTGACGTGGAACTGTACCTGGGGTGTCTGGCCCATGTTGTGAACACAGATAATCATCAGATGTGCCAGTCTTGCCCACCTGTGAGGAACTGGTAATGGGCAGCAGGTTTACCTTGCACCTACATTGATAGCATGCTAACGGCATTCCCTGGTGTCAGTGGCATCTGTCCATACAGGGCATGTTGTCAGGCATGGTATGTCCTTTGTGGGTCACATGTGATGGCACCACAGGTGTTACAGGTGTCCATTGGGGAACATGGGGAAGGTGCACTTTCTGCATGTACGTGCATATTGGACAGATGGACAGGGTGCCATGCCCTCTGTTGCCTACTGCACTCACTCCATAGTTACTATCAGTGGCCAATATGCAGTGTACTACCCACATATTGGCTGTTGCCTAGGCATGTGTGTGTGTATGAGACATGGGTTGAGGGTGTTCTCTCGGTAATACTGGGGTTGCTAACTGTGATTGCCTGGCCTTGATGTCACATGTATGGATATGGATTTGCACCCCAGCCTCTCAGCTATTTCACATCTGTTATCCCTGTAAGGTGAACATTGTGATATATAGTAGGATCACCATATATGAAATATGCAATACCCACTCCACATTGGACACAGGCGTCACAAACTCACACCCACCTCAACACAGGATACGAGTTACAAACAAGCACACACGCACACACACACACACACACACACACACACACACACACACACACACACACATGCACCTGTCATGTCTGGGAGTAGACCCCCTACCTAACTAGTTTATTACACTAAAGCACTACGCAGTTATAATATGCGCCATGGAGATTACTGGAGTATTCCTTCCCCAAAGGTGTATATCACATTGGATGACATCAGCAGGATTGCCAAAGTAGGGCATTTGAAATGTACTGAGTGTGACTACCCTAAAAGCACTGCTTTTTACACAGACAGACACACACACAAACACACACACACTTGCCATGCCTAGGATTAGAACACCTACATAACTACTTTATCACACTACAGCAGTAAGTGCTATGGAGATTACTAGGCTACAACCTTCCCAGAGGTATATTTGTAGGTGGTTGACATCAGCAGCCTTGCCAAAGTTGAGCATTTGAATTGTAGGGAGTGTGATTACCCTAAAAAGCATTGCTCTCTACACAGACAGACATGCACATACACACTCAGTTGCCAAGTCTTGGATTAGAACTCCTACCTAACTAGCTTATCACACTACAGCAGTACGCAGTTATTGGATGCACCATGGAGATTACTTGGCTACAACTCTCCCAAAGGTGTATTTCACAGTGGATGATCTCAGCAGGCTTGTCATAGTAGGGATATGGGGAGTGCAGTGTGTGTGCATGGGCCATAACCCATTCATCTAGGGGTTGACATGCCACATGCGGGCATAAACAGGGTCATATTTCACAGATACATGTATACCGCTGCTAGATGACTGCTTCCTAGTACAGTCATGTTGCACAGCTGGCACGTGCACCACATAGTCTTTAATGCTGACAGATACTGGTGGCTAGTATCTGCAGTGAGTGACATTTGAACCTCATGTGTTTGGGGCCCTTTGGATGTATGCTGGGTGGGACAGGCCTGGATGGCTCCTTGTCATAGTCACCTTCTTCCACACATCTATGTACATCTACCTTTGGCTTATTGTAATGTGCTGTCCTTACATATATGTCTGTATTCCTATCCACTGTGTGTGCAAGGCATGAGTGGTGCATACTGATGAGTGTCTGCACTAACAACTGTGACTGCCGGGTACGTCTGGTCCACTGGTGTTTGCAGACATGGCCTTCATGTGTTTCATGTGAGCATGCCCAGAATGACCTTTCAGTATGTTGTTGACTGACATTGCCTTTATTTTTCTAAGAGTGTGAGCATGCCCTGTATGGCCATCTGTATTGAATGTGTGGATCAAGTCCAGGTAGTTTGTACTGCAGTGCTGACCTTTGTGTTGTACACCGACAGGTAGCATGCTGTATCTGCAGGGTATCCAGCGATCATTTGACATTGACTGTTACTACATTTCTGCATAGCAGGGAGGTGCACACCTGACTATTTCTACATTTCCACACACAGGAGTGGGGGGCACACCTGACAGTTACTACATTTCTACACAGGATTGGGGGGCAGACCTGACTGTAACTATATGTCTATGTAGGATGAGGGGGCACACCTGACTATTTCTACATTTGTACACAGGATTGGGGAGGCACACCTGACTTTTACTAAATGTCTATGTAGGATGGGGGGGTACACATCTGACACTTGTGCACATTTTCTAGGACTGTACTGGTATGTTCGGTACTCCATTTCATTCTGTAGGCTTACCTATCGTGCTGACTACAGGCTTACCAGTGTACTACAGATCTTAACTTTTAATTGCCTACATATTAGTTTCTGACTTCCTACCCTTCAGAACTGACATCCCACTACCTGACCTGCTGTAGTCTGTCTGTGTAGGCCTGGGGGGTTACCTGTAGGTCTCATTCAGAGGCCATAGCACAGCCTTTGTTTGTGTTTGTCTACTCCTGTCCTGCTGGCTGTGACTGTTGTTGGGTATGTGACCCCCCCTGCCTGGCATGTGTGAGTCACTTATCTTGTGGGTATCCCAGTATTGAGGGTGGTGCTGCAGGGCTGCCTATGTCTGATGCATATAGTGCACTCCCTACACATAGTTAACAACAGGTAGTGTAATGTTTGGCATCCCTTTTACTGTATGTGAGAGAGAGGTGTAATCCCCTGGGAGCCTCCTGTGCCAGTGTATGTGCTATGAGTTGCCTCTTTGCCAAGGCCAGGGCATACTGGGCATGCCTCCTTCTGCCTACTGGGGCAGGCTCAGATTGTTCCTCCTCCGAGTCACTCTGTGTCTGTGCAGGCCTTGGCAACGGTGGGGGGCTGTGTAGCCCTGCCGCATTCTGTTCCTGCTGCAGCTGTTTTTGCAGGATCATATTGTGTAGCATGGCACATACAAGGACAATTTGGGTACATGTAGCTGGTGAGTACTGCAAGGCTCCACCAGATGTGACCAGGCACCGGAACCGTGACTTGAGCATCCCAAACACATACTCTACTATAATTCTGGTCTGTGCGTGTGCCTCATTATGGAGTTCTTGTTCAGGTGTGTGTACATTTCTGATGGGTGTCATCAGCCACGGCTCCAGTGCATATCCAGCATCCCCCACTAGGTGACCTTCTGGCAAATCTCTGGTACAGCTGTGTCAGATGCCAGATGTGAGAATCATGATAGCTTCCAGGGCAGCCAGCACACACATTCATTATTATGCCCTGGGCATCGCACACAACCTGGCAGTTGATGGAGCGGAAACCCTGGCAGTTGATGTAGACCCTACCCCACTCGCCGGGTGCTTTGATACATATGTGCATGCAGTCTATAGCACCCACTACCTCAGGGTATTCTGCTATTTGGTGGAACATTTGCATATTGCTGGCCAACACCTCACAGGTGTTGGGGAAATATACGTGCTCATCGACATGTGCTGACATGGCATCCAGGAACTGGTGAAGTAGCCTAGATGCTGATGCCTGTGAAATCCCCATCATATCCCCAGTTGGCCTTTGGAAGGTGCCTGTAGCTAGTATTCGTAGGCCTACACATACCTTGGTATCCACTGGGATGGGTTCCCCTCTGTTAGTTCTGTGTGAGAGGTGTGGCTGGCACAGCTCAACAATTTGCTGTAGGAGGTCCCTGTCCATATTATAGTGCTCCACTATCTCCAACTCATGTAGCCCCTGGTAGGTTACCCTGGGTCTGTACACTCTTCTCTGTCTCCTCACTGTGGTTTAGTTGGCAGCATACACATCCTCACTACCTATAGCCTCTTCCACAAGTTGTAGTATGATAGCTATTGCAGCCCCAATCATTTTGCTGTTGTGAGTGTTAAAAGTTCCGCGCTTGTTTACACCGGTGGTGTAGAGTGTGGAAAAAAACAGAGGGGAAGGTGTTTGCATAGTTTATAGTAGTGTTCTGGGCTGGGCTGGGCTGGCTTGCCTGTGTAACTGACTGATTCTGATACAGTTCACCTGCCAGCTAAGCTAGTTCTCCTTGATTACCTTCCTACTGCTGTTTTCCCTTCCTATTGCCTTCCTGTTTAAGCCTAGGTGTGCGCCACTCAGAGTGCTCAAATGTGCACACTGCTGCTATTTCCTGGTTTAACTTCTTTTTTCTTCCTATAAAACCCGGTGTGCGGCGTGCACACCCACTTAGGGTTTGTAAAGAGTGCTAGGCAGGTTTAGACACACCCCCTAGCTTAGCTGTGTTAAACTAGGGGCAAACCCAAGCCACAGGGCTCCAATCTGCTTACAGTATGCCTGACACACACACCCATGATGTCATCTAACTCCTAGGCTTGCACCAAACTATTCCTGCTCTTACACTGTTGGGACCTGACTCACATGCTGGGGAAAACTGGGATTCACTATCCTTCCCCTCATTTGTATAGGATTGCCTGCTAATGCATAGTTACATATCTCACACTGAGCCTCCCCCTTAGCAACCACTACTCACTGGCCATGTTGTCTTCTGCCTGCCATTGACTTGCATGTAAGAATACTGATTTTTAGTTAGAATGAATTCTGTTATTTTGTTCCCCAATCCCATTTATGCGCTGCTGCCCTACGCTTCAACAGCTGAGATCGGCTAAAAAAAATAAAAGTTGATTTTTGTATTTTTTTTATGTTTGCAATGTGAATGGCCTTATACTTGGCCAATGGCATGCTTACTACATGATATGCAGCCTTTATCTGGAGCTGTCACAGCTCTATTTTTGATTTTGTAGAAATGTACTCAGTTATTAACCGAGTACATTTCTGCAGATAGCACTAGTCCTGCACAGATGGATTGCAAAATCACAGCATTTGCAAAGTTTCTCCTGCAAATGGGGTGATTTGCATACAAGGGCTTCGCCCGTGCAGGAGTAGTGCAGGAGCGCTCGTGCATGCCCCTGCAGGCTGTTCCTGGATTGCACAGCAGACATATTAACAAATCTAGATGAGAATTTACAGACACAAGACAATACAGTATATGGTAATTATGCTTCAAGACGAGTTATAAAGTTATCCCTTTAGTGCCAATTTCAGTTAATCTTCAGAAAATAGCCACCATGCTTGATAGGCTGTACAATAGAACAGAAATGGACTACACTGTACAATGTTTGAATATTTAAGCTATACAATAGAAAAGAAAATGGACTAAACAGTACAATGTTTGAAGTTTTAAATCAACGGACAACAGGAAAAGGTTTCATTTGCTATAACAGAAAGGCACCACTTCATAAGGTAAAAAACATATGCAATAAACAGTGTAATTTTACCATCACAGCATACGAGATAGGGAAGAAAAATAGGCAGGGTTAACAGTTTGTACTCTGTCTAACTTAAAAGACTCACAAAGACAGGATAAGGATGTAAATGTAATTTTCTCCATGCAGAGTTAAAATAATTATCTGGCCTAATCAGTTTTAGAAACCACAGAATTAAAATACATTGATTTTCACAATAATGTGCAGGTTTTAGATATATCATGCATACATCAGAACTTATAAAGACTCTAAAGACTATGAATCTTCAGTAGATTATAGGGTTGTTGTGTCTTTTGGCTTTTCCCAGTAAGGGGTCGCCACAGCGGAACTCCGGTCCGCTAATGATTGGCAGTAGATGTTTAACATGCCGAGTTGCCAGCTCTGACGCACAACCTTCAACGAAGGCATGCCCATTCACGCATGTCTCCACACAGAAGACACTCTAACTAAGAATCGAACAGGATAGGGTAATTATTTCAATCCAAACGGGCCATAAATGCTCAAGTGTCACCTAGTGGTCAAAATTGAAATTGCAAGTTTATTTACCAGATAAAGGAAATTAATTTTCAGATAATGAGTCAGGTGTAGTTAGCAATACATATATAAGGCAACTACAAAAGAAGGTCCCTGTAAATGTTCATCAGAGACCTTAGGGGAAGCTGTTAGAGTGAGGGTATTCTTAGTGAATTCTCTATAGTACATTAAGGTAGAATTAATAGGCCTTCATGTATGCATTTAGTTTCAGGGAAAGACAAATCATTAGAAAGGAAAGATAAAGCATGATGTACAGAAATGCAGAACATTCCTTTCACAAGGGAAAGCTGTACTTGCAATAGAATGATAGATAAGGTGCATGCAAGGCAATGCTTGAAAAACCAGGGCATGTAAAACATTACAGAGTTTTTGGTATTATGAGAATATACTTCAGATACAGTAATTAAAGTCAGTTAGTTAGTTCAGACTGACATACAGAAAAGATTAAACATCCAACATTTTAGAATATAGTAATAACCCATGCCTGGGTGTGGGTAATGTTGGATTTACCCATGGTCGGTTTGGTCACGAGGGCGAAGCCCGAGTGGCCATACAAAGCCAACTGTGGGTAAATCCAGCATTACCCACACCCAGAAGTGGGTTATTGCTATTATACAATGACATTATTTAAGAAAAAAAATAATTACTTTTCTTAAATAATGGCATTGTATAATGCCTCCTTGCTGCCCTTCCGCAGCTGTCTGGTATTCTGTGGCAGTTCTGATGTACTGCGCATGCCTACGCAGTACATTAGAGCTGTGGGCAAAAGCAATGGAGAAAGCAAGATCTCCGTTGCTTTTTAAAAACTGTTTCACTATGTTAAATGAGTTTAACATAGCGAGACAGCTTTAAACAAAGCAACGGACAATATCCGTTGCTTTTTAAAAGCTGTCTGGCTATGTTAAACCCATTTAACATAGCGAGACAGTTTAGAAAAAAGCAACGGAGAAAGCAAGATCTCCGTTGCTTTTTAAAAACTGTTTCGCTATGTTAAATGGGTTTAACATAGCGAGAAAGCTTTAAAAAAAGCAACGGAGAATCTCTGTTGATTTTTTAAAGATTTCTCGCTATGTTAAACTCGTTTAACATAGCGAGACAGTGTGAAGCAAAGGAGATCTTGCATTCTCCGTTGCTGTAAAAAAAAAGAGTTATAGTAATGGAAAAAGTCCGGGCGACCGGACCTTCTTCCATTACTATAACTCTGATTTACAACGTGCACGTTTTTGAATATTTAATGGGGGGTCATTGTATAATATTAGTTATCTTTTAGACTTACATGTAAAAGGATCCCTACAATACAGACACTCAGGCTTGAGCACAGAAGACAGGTCAAATAAAGACTGTTTTCATTTATATTATTCAGGAGAATCAGACTATACATGCAGACACTTTGTATATAATTAGCAGCACTGTTATTACTAACCAGCATTCCAGCACTTCTACAGACTGTTATATTTATCAGCACTGTTAAGAAAGACAGCATTCAGATATTGTGAACCTCTAATAAAGCATTATTAACCGAACTACATTGTTTGCGGAATTCATTCTGAAAAGTACAAAGATGTTGCCCATAAAGGAGAGACTGGCACCTGTTCAGTACAAGCTTGGGGAATTAACAGATAAAGACTTTCATTCCAGTCTCATTTCAGTTTTTTTCCAGTTAATTCTAGTATACTACAGTCTTATTGATTCTTTCAGAAATATTTTGTAAATTCTATGAAAGTCTGTACAAAGCAGAGAAATATGGAAATCAAGAAAAGGTACAAATGGAAATGTTTATGGAAGAATTAAATATGCCAAGATTAGTGGAAGAGGAGGCTCAATTACTAACAGGATAGGAGAGATGAGATAAAAATGGTGATAAATAACCAATCTACAGGAAAGTCCCCAGGAATAGATGGTATTCCTTTGGATGCCTGGAAGCTAGGAGGGAAAAATGATAAAGGTGTGGTCGTTTTTTTAACAGTATTTTAAGAGAAGGAGAAGTACCAGCATCCTGGAAGAAAGTGGTGGTAATGGTAATACCTAAAGAGGGTGAGGATCCATTGGCTCCAGCTTCATACAGGCCCATTTCAATACTAAACCATGATTATAAACTGCTTATGTCTATAATGGCTAAAAGAATGGCAAAAGTGATACCAAAATGAATAGTATGGATCAATGTGGTTTTGTGCAGGAGAGGCAAACATTTGACAACATTAACAGAACACTAACTATCCAGAGGAAAGCAGAATGTAAGAAAATACCACTGTTGTTGATGGGTCTTGATGCAGAGAAAGCATTTGATAGAGTTTGGAAAGTCTTTGGAAAATCTTGACAACAGTGACAAACGTTATTTTAATAATTTTTCTAAAGAAGAGAGACTAGCATTAAAGGAACTCAAAGAAAATGTAAATATCAGGGTAATGAAGAGTGATAAAGGGGGTACCCTGGTTTTAATGAATCAGGATGAATACATTTGTAGCATAGAAAGAATGTTAAGTAATGCTGACGAGTACGAGTTAGTTGACATGAATCCAGTAGCTATTTGTTACAGGCGTATTTACTCCTTTTTGTTGGAAAATTTAATGAATGGAAATTTCGAAAAAAATAGTTATGATTTCTGCCACACAGACAAGCCTAAACTTGAGACCTTATTTGGAATACCCAAGGTCCACAAAAGTGTTGTTTCCCCTCCGTTTAGGCCTATTGTTTCAGCCTCCAATTATATTACTGATGGTATTTCCCTTGTAGATTCCATGTTGAATCCCTTAGTTCAAAGGATGAGTTTTTATTTAAAGGATTCTTGGGACTTCTTAAGCAATGTTAGAAATTTCACCCAAGAAGTGGCATTCAAACCACAGTCACATATTATGTTTTCTATTGATGTGGTGTCCCTATTTACATGTATTCCTCATAATGAAGGACTTGAGTTTGTTAGAGAATATTTATGTTGCTTTTCAGGCTATTCTAATGTTGAGAACAATTTTTGTTGTGAACTAATTGATATTTTGTTGAATAACAATTATTTTTGTTTAACAAAAAAGTCTATAGGCAAACAAGAAGAGTCACTATGGGTTCTCCCGCAGCTCCCTCATTTGCCAATGTGGTAATGGGTTGGTGAGAAAACACTATGTTAAAGCCATTAAAGAGAGAAAATCAAGTTTTATTTTTTAAAAAAATTTGTAAACGATTTGTTTTTCATCATGGTCGGGGATGTAGGAAAAGTTAGTGAATTTACTGACATTCCTAATGACAGATTGTATTTTTTAAAATTTACTTTAGGTGACATTGGTTTGAAGGTCAATTTTTTAGATGTCACCTTAGAGTGGGACTTGAGAAAAGAAAAATTCATTAGTAAGATACACTGTAAAAACACCTTCACCAACAGCTATTTACATTATACTAGCCTTCATCCACGTTTTGTGAAGGACAACATTCCTAAGGGACAATTTATTCAAGCGTGTCAAATGACTAGTGAGTTTGAGGATTTATTGGATGAAATTGAATTCATCAAGTCCTTATTTTTAGACAGAGGGTATGGTGAACCATCGTAAAACAGGCATGCTTTATATGTACTAAACAGAAGAGGGACACATTATCCTGCCACCCTTAATGCTGGCTTTACACCACTTGGTAGGGCTGACAACAAGGTCAGTGGAGACACTGGAACCTTTTGTTGTTTAGACATGACTATAGACAGTGGGACTATAAGGAACATAATCAAAAATAATTGGAAAATTCTGGAGGGGAATCATGATTTGTATAAAGTGGTAGGTTCGAATCCTCAGTTTGTCTATAAAAATCAGTTTCATTTGAAAACAAATTTTGAGAGAGAGAAACAAATTAGTTAATAATATTTTTTCTACCAATAAGAATTTTGGTATGTATAAATGTGGCAGTTGTAATTCTTGCAGGTATATTTCCGAGGGACCTTTTCTCAGTTTATGTATACTACCTTATACATTAAGGTGCATGGATTTTTTAATTGCAAAAGTAAGGGGTTAGTTTATATAGGTATCTGTGCTTGTTGTGGGGCATTTTACATAGGTATGACCACTAGGTCCTTATGTGTTAGAATTCGAGAACACTGTTATAGTATTAAAAAGAAAGACAAGAATAATGCCTTCCACAAGAACACATTAAAGTGCCCAAATTACAAGTTTTTATTTTCGGTCCTTGAACAAGGAGTTAGTGATTTAAGGGTGGTGATTTTAAAACTTACCTTGAACAGAAGGAAGCCTCATGGCAAATTAGACTAAATTCAGACAAAGAACCTGGCATGAATGATGTCAATATTAAATGTTTTTTAAAAAAAATGTATAATGTATTTATGTAAATAATGGTTGTGGTTTTTAAGAATGTGTTTTACATTTTTCATCAATGGTTTTTTAAGCTTTAATTGTTTTATTGTTTAAATAGTGTAGAGTTTTTATTGGACTGTATGTGTATTTAAACTTGAAGGTTTCATTTGGTTTGTATTCTGATGAAGTAGTTTTATGAAAGCATTGATTAAAGATTTTACTACACTAAAACTTTGTGGAATTTTCCTATGTGTACTGCCTGGTTCCAGTTTTTTAATTTTTAAGTTTTAGTTTACTGGACTCGGACATTTTGGTTCATTTGACAGAGTAAGGCTGGACTTATTTAGCAGAGCAATGGAAGCATTTGCATTCCCTGATAAAATTATAAGGTTGATTAGGAGGATATATGAGGGGTCAGAGATGAAAATTAAAGTGGGTGGGGTCCTCTCTAGTAATTTCTGCTTCAGCAGAGGAACTAGGCAGGGATGTCCTCTCCCCCTTTGTTATTTGCATTATAAGTAGAACCACTGACAAAGAAAATAAGGGACTCAGAAATTCAAGGATATAACTGGCATGGTAGTCAAGAAAAGCTGTCTCTATTGCCAGATGATATTATTTTATACCTGACAAAGCCAGAAAGGGACATTACAGTGTCACAGAATATTTTGAGACAGTTTCATATCTTTTCAGGATACAAAATTAATGAAGTTAAAACAAATGAATTGTGGTAAATTATGTACCCACACATAAATTGGTTCAGCAATATCCATATTTATGGGGACAAGATAGAATGAAGTATTTAGGAGTATGGATTAAAAATGTTTCCAGTGTGGCAGCTAAGGATATGTGGGAAGAGACTAAACAAAAGATAACACAAAAACTGAGAAAATGGAAGTACTGTTATATGGATATCAATAGCAAGATACAAGCAGTTAAAATGTTTTTAGTCTCTTTAGTCTTATACACAGGTCAGGCATATTTTTATCAATCACACGAGAAGTTGTGAATAGCAATTAATAAAGAGCTGAAGGATTTTATCTGGGAGGTGAAGACAGCAAGAGTCATGTGGGATAAGCTTATTATTCCAACAGAACAAGGCGAACTGGGATTACCCAATTTGAAGGGGCATTTCAGAGCAACACAGCTAAGGCTCCTATAAATAACACAAGTAGAAAACTACAATTCAAAGTAGAAAGAGATGATGGTGATGATGATGATGATGATGATGATGATGAAATGGGGGAAAGCACAAAAAACAAGGCGAGACTTTGATTCTGGATGCAAACCTTTAAGGAAAATAACAGTAATCATACAGAATATTATATTCATAAAGTAGAAAAAGTATTCTAAAAACTAAGCCAACATGTCAATGAAGAAAGGAGATTCTTCCAAGAGGAATGGCTGCAATTAGAGATACAAACAATAAGCAAAAGGGGGCTGGAATTTATTGGAGAAAACTGGCAAAGGAACCAAAGTACTGGCAACAAATAACTAGAGAGGGAAAGGTAAAAGAATGAGAAGACTACAGGAACTTATTTGGACTGCAGGTTAGAGATTGCCTTCCCTATCAAGGACTGATATCAGAGCATAGGCAAAGTGAAAGAAATATGGGGGTCTTAAAAGAAAGACCAGCATTGGTAGAGATTTTATTAGAATCTAAAACAGAAGTTGCCATTAAGAAAGGAATAATTAGTAGAGATATAAAATACTGTATGATAACTATAAGACTCAATCAGAGGAGGTTAGAAAGGATTGGGAAGAGAGATTGGATAAGCAATTCACAAAGAAACAATGGGGAGATACATGTATGTCTCCCAAATATGCAATGGAGTCTAGAAGATTTAGGATCTTTGCTAGGTATTTTTATACCCCAAGTAGACTCCAAAAAATTTTTCCTAAGGTAGACAGCAAATGCTGGAGGTGTGATGGGAATGAAACAGGTAACTGGGAACATATTTTCTGGGAGTGTAATGAGTAGGAGAGTTTAATGATTCCCCATAGACTGCTCTGTTGGAGATACCGGGTGAGCAAATTGGTGTACCTAATGAAATTATTTTTTTGAGCTATGATACAAAATCGAAATTACCTAGACATACTCCTGAATTCACTATGCCCTGCATGGAGTGCAGGATAAGTGCAGGAGCTCTAGCAGGCAAAATGTCTGCCGTGCGATCCAGGAACAGCCTGCAGGGGTTTGCACGAGAGCTCTTGCACTAATCCTTCACGGACTAAGCCCTTGTATGCAAATCACCCCATTTGCAGGAGAAATCCATGCAAATGAGGTGATTTTGCAATCCAGGAAACTTGCGACCGTTCGTGCAGGACTAGTGCAATCTGCAGAAATGTATTCAGTTAGTAACTGAGTACATTTCTGCACAATCCAAAACGGAGCTGTGAGAGCTCCAAATAAAGGCTGCATATCATTGAGGAAGCATGCCAATGGCCATGTATAAGGCCATTGGCATTGCAAACAAACCAAAAAATAAAAAAATCAACTTTTATTTTTTTTTTTTAGCCGATCTCGGCTGTTTAAGCGTAGGGCAGCAGCATGAAAATGGGATTGGGGGAAAATAACAAAATAAACCGAAATTAAGCATTCTAACTAAAATCAGTATTCTGCCATGCAAGTCAATGGCAGGCAGAAGACAACATGGCCAGTGAGTAATGGTTGCTAAACGGGGAGGCTCAGTGTGAGACATGTAACTATGCATCAGCAGGCAATCCTATGCAAATGAGGGGAATGATAGTGAATCCCAGTTTTCCCCAGCATGTGAGTCAGGTCCCAACAGTATAAGAGCAGGAATAGCTTGGTGCAAGCCTAGGAGTTAGGTGACATCATGGGGGGATGTCAGGCATACTGTAAATGGATTGGAGCCCTGTGGCTCAGATTTGCTCCTAGCTTAGCACAACTAAGCTGGGGTGTGTCTAAACCTGCCTAGCACTCTTTACAAAGCCTAAGCGGGTGCGCACACAGCGCACTGGGTTTTACAGGAAGAAAAAAGAAGTTAAACCAGGAAATAGCAGCAGTGTGGCACACACAGGGGCTTAAACAGGAAGGCAATGGGAAGGGAAAACAGCAGTAGGAAGGTAATCAAGGAGAACTAGGTTAGCTGGCAGGTGAAATGTATCAGAATCAGCCAATTACACAGGCAGCAGAACAGCCCAGCCCAGAACACTACTATAAACTAAGCAAACACCTTCTACTCTGGTTTTCCCCACACTCTACACCTCTGGTGTAAACAAGCGGGGAACTTTTAACACTCACAGCAGAAAATGATAGGGGCTGCAATAGTTATCAAACAACTTGTGGAAGAGGCTGAGGGTGGCGAGGATGTGAACGCTGTGGACCAACCCACAGTGAGGAGATGGAGAAGAGTGCACAGATCCAAGGTAAACTACCAGGGGCTACATGAGCTGGAGATAGTGGAACACTATAGGGTGGACAGAGACCTCCTACAGCAAATTGTTGAGCTGTGCCGACCACACCTGACACACCAAACTGACTGAGGGGAACCCATTCTAGTGGATACCAAGGTATGTGTAGACCTAGGAATACTAGCCACAGGTACCTCCCAAAGCTCAACTGGGGATATCATGGGGATCTCACATGCATCAGCATCCAGAGTATTCCATCATTTCCTGGATGCCCTGTCAGCACATGCCAGTGAGTACATATATTTCCTCAACAACCGTGAGGTGTTGGCCAGCAATATGCGTCTCTTCCACCAAATAGCAGAATACCCTGAGGTAGTGGGTTCTATAGACTGCATGCACATAAGCATCATAGCACCACCTGGTGATCAGGGTAGGGCCTACATCAACCGCAGGGGAATCCTCTCCATCAACTGCCAGGTTGTCTGTGATGCCCAGGGCATTATAATGAATGTATGTGCTGGCTGCCCTGGAACCTATTACAATTCCCACATATGGCATCTGATGCAGCTGTACCAGAGATTTTCCAATGGGGGCATCCCCTATGGTCACGGCCACACACTGGAGCCGTGGCTGATGACACCCATCAGAAATGCACACACACCTGAGCAAGAATGCTATAATGAGGCGCACGCATAGACCAGACTTATAATACAGCATGTGTTTGAGATGCTCAGGTCATGGTTCCCTTGTCTGGACACATCCGGTGGAGCCTTGCAGTACTCACTAGCTACATGTACCCAAATTGTTATGGTATGTGCCATGCTACACAATATGATCCTGCGGAAGCAGCTGCAGCAGGAACAGCACAGGA
Source organism: Protopterus annectens (assembly GCF_019279795.1). NCBI lineage: Eukaryota > Metazoa > Chordata > Ceratodontiformes > Protopteridae > Protopterus > Protopterus annectens. The sequence continues at coordinate 376,729,980 of NC_056741.1, forward strand.
CAGGGCCACACAGCCCCCCACCAATGCCAAGGCCTGCACAGGCACAGAGTGACTCAGAGGAGGAACAACCTGAGCCTGCCCCAGTAGGCAGATGGAGACATGCCCAGTATGCCCAGGCTGTGGCAAAGAGACAACGCATGGCACATACACTGACACAGTAGGGACCTAAGGAATGACACCTCTCTCTGACTCGTACATACAGTAAAAGGGATGCCAAACATGACACTACCTGTGCTCAACCATGTATAGGGAGTGTACTATGTGCATCCGACATAGGCAGCCCTCCAGCACCATCCGCAATTCTGGCATGCCCTCAAGGTAAGTCAATCAACCTACCAATTGCCAAATGGAGTAGAATGTGTCATTACCTGTATCTGTGGTATGGATGTGAGCATGCAAGGGAATTGGGTGGCTGAATGTGATGGCAGCAGACAGTAGACAGCCATAGTGGCACCATGACACCTGTAACATATACTGGACTCACCACAGTAGTCAGTACTACACAGGGTGACAAAACACACTGCAGGAAATGTGCTGAACAACATGTGTGTCCATATGACTCACACATGCCAGGCAGAGCGGTTCACATACCCAACAACAGTCTCAGCCAGCAGGACAGGTGTAGACAAACACAAACAGAGCCTGTGCTATGGTCCCTGAATGATGGCTATGGTTAACCTCCCCCCAAGGCCTACACAGACAGACTATAGCAGGTCAGGCAGTGGGACGTTAGTTCTGAAGGGTAGGAAGTCAGACACTAATATGTAGGGCAACCAAAGCTATGATCTGTAGTACACCGGTATGCCACTAGTCAGCATGATAGGTAAGAATACAGAATGAAATTTAGTACCTGACATACCAGTACAGTCATAGCAAATGTGTACAAGACAGGTGTGCCACCCCATCCGATGTAGTAATGTAATAACAGTCAGATGTGCCCCCCAATCCTGTGTAGAAATGTAGTAATAGTCAGGTGTGCCACCATCCTACATAGTAATGTAATAACAGTCAGGTGTGCTCCCCAATCCTGTGTGGAAATGTAGAAATAGTCTGGTGTGCCCCCTCATCCTACATAGTAATGTAATAACAGTCAGGTGTGCCCCCCCAATCCTGTGTAGAAATGTGGAAATAGTCAGGTGTGCCCCCCATCCTACATAGTAATGTAATAACAATCAGGTGTGCCCCCCCCAATCTTGTGTAGACATGTAGAAACAGTCTGGTGTGACCCCCCCCCCCACTGCTATGCAGAAATGAAGTAACAGTCAATGAAAAATGATCGATGGATACCCAGCAGAGACAGCATGCTACCCGGTGGTGTACGACACAAAGGTTAGCACTGCAGCACAAACTACATGGACTCGATCCACACATTCAGTACAGATGGCCATACTGGGCATGCTCACACACTTAGAGAAATGAAGGCAATGTTAGTCAACATACTGAAAGGTCATACTGGGCATGCTCACACACAGACACATGAAGGCTATGTCTGCAAACACCAGTGGACCAGACATATCTGGCAGTCACAGTTCTTAGTGCAGACACTCTTCAGTATGCACCTCATGCCTTGCACACACAGTGGATAGGAATACAGACATATATGTCAGGATAACACACTATAATAAGCCAAAGGTAGACATACATAGATGTGTGGAAGAGGGTGACTGTGACAAGGAGCCATCCAGGCCAGTCCCACCCTGCACACAGCCAAAGGGCCCCAAACACATGAGGTGAGATGTCACTCACTGCAGATACTAGCCACCAGTATCTGTCAGCATTACAGACTATGTGGTGCACATGCAAGCTGTGCAACATGACTGTACAAGGAAGTAGTCATCTAGCAGCTATATACACGTACCTGTGAAATATGACCCTGTGTGTGCCCGCATGCGGCATGTCAACCCCTAGATGAATGGGTGATGGCCAATGCACACACACTGCCCTCCTCATAGCCCTACTATGACAAGCCTGCTGAGGTCATCCAATGTGAAATACACTGTTGGGAGAGTTGTAACCCAGTAATGTCTGTGGCACGCCCCATAACTGCATACTGCTGTAGTATGATAAACTAATCAGGTAGGAGTTCTAATCCCAGACTTGGCAACTGTGTTTGTGTGCATGTCTATCTGTATAGAGAGCAATGCTTTTTAGGGTAGTCACACTCCCTACAATTCAAATGCTGAACTTTGGCAAGGCTGCTGATGTCATCCACCTGGAAATACACCTCTGGGAAGATTGTAACCCAGTAATATCTGTAGCATGTTCTGTAACTGCGTACTGCTGTAGTGTGATAATGTAGTTAGGTAGGTGTTTTAATCCCAGACATGGCAAGCGTGTGTCTGTCTGCGTAGAGAATAATGCTTTTTAGGGTACTGACACTCCCTGCAATTCATATACTCAACTTTGACAAGGCTGCTGATGTCATCCACCTAGAAATACACCTCTGGGAAGGTTGTAGCTCAGTAATCTCCGTAGCGTGTCCTGTAACTGTGTACTGCTGTAGTGTGATAAAAAAGATATGTAGGTGTTCTAATCCCTGACATGACAAGTGCGTGTTGTGTCTGTCTGACTCTGTCTGTGTAGAGAGCAATGCTTTTTAGGGTAGTCATACTCCCTACAACTCATATGCTCAACTTTTGGCAAGGCTGTTGATGTCATCCACCTAGAAATACACCTCTGGGAAAATTTTAGCCCAGTAATCTGTGTAGCGCATGCCATAACTGTGTACTGTAGTGTGATCTAGAACTCTGGTAGGTTCCATCCCCACCCATGGCAGTTCTGGATGTTTTGTGTGTGTTTCAATTTCTGTGTATGGAGCAATGCATTATTGGCTAGTCACACTCAGTACATTTCAAATGCCCTACTTTGGCAATCCTGCTGATGTCATTCATTGTGAAATACACCTTTGGGGGGGGAGTTTCTCCAATAATCCCCATGGTGCGTCCTATAACAGCTCCATACTGTAGTGTGATATAGACATTCTTAGGGGTTCTATACCCACACATGTCGGTTGTGGATGTTTTGTGTGTGTGTGTCACTGTCTGTGCAGGGAGCAATGCATTTTAGGCTCACACTCACTACAATTCGAATGTCCTACTTTGGCAACCCTGCTGATGTCATCCAATGTGATATACACCTTTGGGGAATGAGCTCTCCAGTAATCCCCGTGGTGCGTTCTATAACAGCCCCATGCTGTAATGTGATATAAACCTCTGTTAGGGGTTCTATACCAACACATGTCAGTTGTGGATGTTTTGTGTGTGTGTGTCACTCTTTGTGTAGGGAGCAATGCATTTTAGGCTCACACTCACTACAATTCAAATGTCCTACTTTGGTAATCCAGATGATGTCATCCAATGTGATATACACCTTTGGGAAAGAAGTACTCCAGTAACCTCCATGGCATGTGCTATAACTGCGTAGTGCTGTAGTGTAAAAACCTAGTTAGGTAGGGGTTCTACTCCCAGACATGACAGGCGCATGTGCGAGTGTGTTTGTAACTCATACCCTGTGTGGAGGTGGGTGCAAGTGTGTGACACCTGTGCCCATTGGGTAACGGGTTTTGCATATTTCTTATATGTTGGCCCTACTATATATCACAATGTCCACCGTACAGGAATAACAGATGTGAAATAGCTGAGAGGCTGGGGTGCAAAGTCATACCCATACATGTGACATCAGGGCCAGGCAATCACAGTTAGCAACCCCAGTATTACCCAGAGCACACTCTCAACCCATGTCTCATACACACACACACACACACACATGTCTAGGCAACAGTCAATATGTGGGTAGTACACTGCATATTGGCCACTGATAGTAACTATGGAGTGATAGCAGTGGGCTACACAGGGCATGGCACCTTGTCCATCTGTCCAATATGCATGTACATGCAGACAGTGCACCCTCCCTATCTTCCCCAATGAACACCTGTGGTGCCATCACATGTGACCCACAAAGGACATACCATGCCTGACAACCTGCCCTGTATGGAACAGATGCCACTGACAGCAGGGAATGCCATTAGCATGCTATCAAAGTAGGTGCAGGGTAAACCTGCTGCCCATTACCAGTTCCCGCCACAGGTGGGAAAGACTGGCACATCTGATGATAATCTGTGTTCACAACATGGGCCGGACACCCCAGGTACAGTTCCACACATCACTGTACATGCATGTGGGAGGTATGCACATCCCAGACACCGTCCATGTCATGGACTAAGGAACACATACATGACAAGTGATGCACAGCATTGGCCACACACAATAGTCACCCAAGTGACTGGATGGGGGATGCAATACCCACCCGTATGGGCAAATGCAGACACTACAGCCCTGAGCCACAATGCAAACCACTGTCATGTGGCCTGATGCCAAGGTATACCCATCACCTAGCCTTGTATAGCCGTCTGGCACAGTCAGCCACTACACACCCATGCAGAAATGCACTCATGCATGTCAGTACTGACACCCTGTGTGTTTGTGTGTGTTGTATGATGCATATGATCACATCCACACTCACTACAACTCCCACTGGCATACTGAACCATGCTGTCTGATGTCTGACACCTCCCCATACCCTTTACCCATACAACCTCAGTATGACCCATGTGGTGCATGTGATACCCGCACAGTGATGTGTTGTGGCAATCCCACTACTGATGAGATGTAATCCTGGCCCTGCCAGGTGTGTCAATGTGTGTGCATCACTGTGAGAGTGTGGCTGTGTCAACACTGGCACGTGTACATCACCTACCGTATAGCTACCATATCCCTGTTGTAGATGTCACTCACCATCACATATATGTTCTGAGGGCTCCATGACAGGTAGTCCATGTGGAGCATCCAATAACTGCATAGAACTGTGATAGCACTACATAGTCGGCAGGGGGTTGATACCATGTGCTGGTAGGTGTGTGACACAAACATGCTTAAGTTTTACTCTCCCACCCCTCCCTGACTTGTCTTTGCCTCTGTCTGCCTCTCTCACACCCTCTCTGGTGGATGTGGAAATCCACACCTGCTTTGCTTAGGCAGCAGCATGTGTATTTTAAGTGATGCTCATGATCAGCTGATGGCCTCTGCATGGATTGCAGCCCTCCCCTACCTTATTGCATGTGGACCAGCTGTGGTAAAAGTCCCTTAGCCAATTGCATGGGAACACACTCCAATATCTAGGAAAATCATGTTGGTGTTGGCCATTTTCATTCACTGTCAGCTGGAACTAGATCTGTTGTTTGGCAAACAGCATCTCAGATGGATTGGGGATTCACCTCTAACAACATACACTGTGGAAAAAGGGCAACACACAGGCGGGGGATGTTCCTAACCTGACTACAGACTGTAAGTGCTGCTATACTGCATTTGGTGTAATTTTGGTTTAACAGTGTGTGTGTGGATATGGCTGTCCTACATGTCTCAATACCTGCCATGTCAGTTCTATGTTTATGAGGAATCCCCATCTGCAGGATCATCTGCAGACTGGGCAGTGTTGTGTCTTTAGTTTCATGTGTTACCCATGGAGCATCTATATGTGGACTGCAGAAGGAAATGTGAGGATTGCAGTCTGTAGATGGTGAAAGCTGTGGCTGTTACTGACTTCATATCCCTCATAGGACATATGTTGCAAAAAACCCTGTTACAGCAGTAAACGTATGAGATTATCACAGCAACATGTCAATATTGGCTCTGTGCATGTGCTTCCAGCCACAACTCTGTCAACCTTTGTACATATGTCGTGTATGAAGAGGTGCATATGTGCTGTACACCATAATTAGTGTCATCATATCTGATAACAAGCCAGTGAGATATCAGACTGCTACACATGTTATGTACAGTAGGAGTTATATTTCATGACATAACCTGGACATACTGTGGTTGTTTGTACAGTACTGAGGTCTGTGTACTTATGGTGAATGTCGACAGTGTGTGTATTGTTAATATGTACCTTGGCCTGTGTACAGACTGTGGTAGTTGTCATCGTCCTAGGTCCCATCCTATCTGATGCTACATGCTGCTCCACTGTATGTTACCGTATTGGCTTACATGTTTGTAGGGCCATACACACACGTCCCATACCGCAGTCAGCCATCAGACCAAACTGTGTAGCAGCCCAGTATATGTAGGGTTAGTGTGTGAGTTGCACATATGAGGATGGTGTTGAACAGATAGTGCATATACTGTGATATTATGCTAGCTTGCCATATGTGGCTGTGGCTGTGTTCTCATTGGTTGTAGCTATGCACTTTCACACAGGTGTATCTTATCCTGTGCTGTGACATGCTTGTACAGCCTCCTATATATGCAGGTACATGTGTATTCCCCCATAGGAGATGTAGGCCAGTGTTGAGTCAGTCTGCCTGTAGCCTGCGCAGTGCATTGTTACATGCCTAGCAGCGTAGTGTACTTACCCAGTGAGATGTCATGTGCAGATACTTGGCAGATGTACTGCTGCTGGGCCTCCCTTAACAGTCATGTATGTAAGACAGATGTATGTCATTATCTAGTGGGTAGTATGTGGCCATGGCACCCCTTTACCAGCGGTTATTATGTGTCAGGCCAGACAGGGGTGTGTGAATGCATAACCTATGGTGGCATATGTATACCAGTTGTTATGTATTATACCCATCTACATGGCTAACATCCATATTGTCAGGCATGGTACACATTTTTTGCACTAAGGGGTTCTGTGTATACCTCTGAACTGTACAGAGTGTGTCAGAATATCCACACATATTGGCCAATATCTCTGCTGAAGTCAACAGGGGCAGTACGTGTTAGCAGCGGTACTTTACTATGATGTCCTTAGTATGTCAGTCAGCAGCCAATGGCACACATGTGGAAAGCAGATGTGACCTCTTACACACATCATGTCTGTGAAGACAATCCCAATTACAGTAGCAATAGTATATAGAACTGTAATAGTACACAAATAAAGGTTTTCCATTCCTGCAAACCTGTGTGTGGTGTTTTTTCCTATGACTTCTCTGTGGATGTATGTTGCAGGCAACGATTGTCATTTGTATGGGTGGCCCATACAGTGTCCAGTTGTTCAGGTGTGAACTGTAGGCATAGTGGCTGTTCCATATTTTGTGCTCCTTCTACATATGTACCTTACTGTACCTATCTCTGCATGTGTATGTGTAGTCACATGTATATCTATACATATATATATATATATATATATATATATATATATATATATATATATATATATATATATATATGTGTGTGTATATCTGTATCTGCATATATGTGTCTGTGTATATGTATCCTGGGGATGTTGATAGCTTCCACATTTTACATTCCATATGAGAGCTAGACTGTACTGCCTGATATGTTACCAATACCAGCCAGACATCATACAGGTGGGATGTAGTACTGTTAACATCTTGTGCCCATGTCATGTCAGGTCCTGGTTATGGGATCTGCAACACTTGGTAGTGTATTGCAGGACAGACATGTTTGGCTGGGGGGTATGCCTATTCATACAAGACGTATATTGTTTGGGGCCTCTCAACCCCATTAACGGTGCATGTGGACATATTTGTTTTTGTTAATCTACCAGTGCTATCTACAGATGTATGGCCACATATACCTATATATATATATATCAGCTTACATATGTATGACTATGTCTGTATATACCTACATAGCTATATATCTGCGTACATATATGTACTTTGCTGTGTATATGTAGACATATAGGTGTAGACATATATCTATATGTGTCGATGTAGGCATTTGCATGTATATATGTTCATATATATTTCTATATATGTATATATTTCTAAATATATATATATATATATATATATGTTGGATCTGTTTAGATATTAATATAGTTACACACACACATACATCTAGATGTTAGTATACGTTCTCTGTACTGTTGCATGACTGGGCTGAATGATATGTTTCTGAAAACATCAGATATATGTATATCTGTCATGGCTTAGTGGTAAATCACTTTGTCTATGGTGTGCAGGGTCGTAGTTTGAGCTTTGCAGAGGCTGTTTATTTTGTTGCTGGGCAGAACACGGGCCATTGGATACAGACTGATTAAGGCACTTTAAATCAGTGCATCTTCATTAGACGATAATTTAGTTATCAGGAGGGGAACCTGTATACCAGGGTCGTGTGTTTCCTGTATACCTGAATTAGATGTTCCTATTAGGTTTCGTGTGCATACCGGTCAACCTTGTGTGCCACGTATGCTTTGCGATACCTACACATAAAACCGTTAGTGTACACAAAGTCACACGTGAAGTCTATTGTTATTACCAGGGAAACAATCGTCCCATGTGGGACGGCCCAAAAATTGGTTGACTTTCTTTGCAGTAACACCATGTCTACAAAGGTAAGCATGGCTGTGTTCATATGTGCATGGACTACAGCATGTGGCAGACCTAAGATACTTGGGTCGGGACAACGTACAAGATGAGTCCTGAGGGGAGGAGGAGTGGAGGGTGGGCAAAGTGTAGTGGTGTGGTAGCTACGGGCCGGTAACCAGGGAAGGGATGATGGCTGCATGTGTGCAGCGGGAGGGGGGGTGGAACTCTGGGTAATGAAAGTATGGGTCGAGGAGGGGCTGGGTTGGATGGGCCTGTACAGGTCGGCCCGCCTAGTGGGTGGGGGAGAGGGGAATGAAATATAGAACAAATAAAACATAAAAGAAACATAATTTAAATTCCTATTTAAATAAAACAATTAAATTACAACAAATCTGGTAGTGTATTTCTGGGCGGACATGTTTGGCTGTGGGGGGGTATGGCAATTCATACAGGACATATATTGTTTGGGGCCTCTCAACCCCATTAACGGTGCATGTGGACACATATGTTTCTGTTAATCTACCATTGCTATCTACAGATGTATGGCCATATATACCTATATAGGTATATATATATTTGCTTACATATTTATAACTATGTCCATATATACCTATGGGAATATATATCTGTGTACGTATATGTAACTTGCTGTGTATATATAGACATATAGGTGTTGACATATATATGTGTAGATGTCTGCATTTGCATGTATATATGTTCATATATAATTTATATATATATATATGTATATATTTCTGAATATTTATATATATATATATATATATATATATATATATATATATATATATATATCTACATATATAGATATGTTGTATCTGTTTAGATATTAATACATTTACACTCACACATACATCTAGATGTTGGTATACATTCTCTGTACTGTTGCATGACTGGGCTCGATGTTATGCATCTGAAAACATCAGATTTATGTATATCTGGTGTGGCTTAGTGGTACATCACTTTGTGTATGGTGTACATGGTCTTGGGTTTGAGCCTTGCAAAGGCTGTTTATTTTGTTGCTGGGCAGAACACAGGCCATTGGATAGGCACTTTAAAGCGGGTGTGCATGTTTGCGCGGCGGTAAGCACTGCTACCTTCCGGTTACAGTTTCTTATACTCGGTTAGCTTCCACATTGCTTAATCTGTGTAGGCAGTGCTTACCCCAGCGCAAATGCACATAAACACACTTACTAGTGCTTACATCTGCTTACTACTGCTTAGTTGTGCTTAGACCTGTTTACTAGTGCCGTATTCATTATGACACTGATACTTCACATGTGCATTTCCTGCAGTACTCTAGCCCATAAATATGTTATTTAGTGGGTTTTGCAACATAAACATTGGTTATAACATGATTTGCCATGTAAAATAGACTGTGCAGTGGGACTCAAACCGGGAATGCCTGCTCATTAGGCAGATGCTCTGCCCACTACACTATTGCTGTACTGCTTCATTTGCATATATCTTCCTTGTTATCCTCTTCAGCCTTTTAAGCTGCTTTACTTGTAGCTAAGCGGTGGGCACACCCGCACACCTACGGTTAGCTTTAAACAGATTAAAAAAAAAAATAAAAAGGTTTCTTCATTTTATTTATATGTACTGTTGGTGTTGTACACATGGGGGACTGTTGGTGGGTATATGCGGACACCTATGGGTGATTGCTCTCATTTCTTAACACTTTCTGCTGTTCTACATTGCAGGGGCATGTTTATTCTGAGAGCTCTGCTCTCAGACGCGCCCCCCTGCACTCGTACATGATGCGTGTATGCCTGGGAGCTCGGGCAGCACGCCTTCATTAACATGCATGGCATGCTGCCATCCTGCTCCTAAACAGGCGCTTCCATGCAGGACTAAGTTAGTCCTGCACAGAAGATTAGTGAATCCGGGGGATAGTTAAGGCCTTGCTGGGTCTAATTATGGTGGCTGCCAAAAAGGCAATTACTAGAAAATGGAAATCAAAGTCAAAACCAACTTTACTAAAAGTAGCAAAGATAGTAACAGACATAAAATAACTGGAATTGGGATCTTTAGAAAAGGGTAGGAACAAATTACATAGGAAAAATGGGATCTGTGGGATCAATACATTCAGTGGAGGTATGAAGTTTAAAAGGCAGGATTTCAATGAGCTATGTAAAGTTTGACTGACAATGCCTGGCTATTTTATAAGTGAAGAATAATGTTTGCAGCTGCAGTTGTGTCAGCATGGTTTGTGATGTATATTGTTTGCAACTGAAATTGTGTTGGTAAGGTTTATTTTCATTTATATAAATTTAAGATTGCTTATGTCATACATGATAATTTAATAAGGATGTTTCTTGTTAATAAAAAAATGGCTCCACCTTGTCCACTAAGTGGACCCTAACAGCTGCAGGGGATATGGCATAATAATTATAAAAAGAGTGAGCAGGATAAAAATATTTATTTTACGACTACTTATTCAGTTATATCTGATGAAATTACAGATATGATCAAATCCAGTTGGAATATTATAAACAAAGAAGTAGATTGTTTACAAAACAAGAAGTTATTATTTTCTTTTAATAGGGGAAGAAATATTAAAGATTTTATTGTACATAGTAGGTTTCACAGACCAAAACTGGAAATAATGGGAAGAATAAAAGAAAAAGGTACAGCTACATGTGGTAGATGTAGTATTTGCAGTTTTGTTATACAAAAATTTGATAAAATTAACAATAAGAACTTTGAAACTAATGAAAGCTTTACTTGTAATAGCCAAAAAGTTATATATTCAATCAAATGTACTTGTAATAAATTCTACATAGGGGAAACGAAAAGAAGTTTCGCTTGTAGAATAAAAGAACATATAAGGGATATTAAAAATTATAAATTATCTAGTCCTGTAGCAGTACATTTTAATGAAGTACATAATGGAAGTGTGGAAGATTTTCAGGCTACAATTTTAGATAATGTAATATGTAAAAAGTTTATGACAGATGAACAAGTTAAACAATTATTAAGAAAAAAAGAGGCATTTTTGATTTTAAAATTTAATACTATGTTTCCTGTTGGTCTGAATCAAGAATGCTTTTGGAAAAGCTTTGTATAGGTGTGTTAAACTGAGCTTTATGTTTTAATAAGGTTCAATTAACTATGTAATATAAGTTATCAATCCATTATTCAATTAAGTACATGTGTATATAAACTGTGAGTTTTTCTTTATTTGATGTACTCTGTTAAAGGCTTGTTGGCCGAGGCGCTAGAGATTTTTTACTGCTGTTTGGTGAATAAATTTCCTTCTTTGGAATTGCTGGATTGCTGCTGTGGTTTTTACCATATTCGCTACTGTTGGTTGCTGTGGTTTATTAAGCTGCAGGGGATGTGTTTAACCCCTGGTCTATTCTGGCTCTAGATGCTACACCATAGAGATCTGGGGTAAAAGATGAGTAGTCTGAGGTATAACAAATGCCCACAGCACAGCCATCCGCCTGTGGCCGAGGTAAATTGCCAGCCTGCTGCAGTGGCGAATGCTATTTGATTAATTTTTTTCTTGTTGCTTTAAGAATGACAGACCATGGAACCTGTAGTACATTCCATGGTCAAGCCAAAAATTATGCCTCTTTCCCAGGGAAGACAAGTAGCAATTGCCAGTAAACACTTCCAGTGCACAAAAGTTACTTTTTTGACAGAAAAATACAATAAAAATCACTTTAAAACACTATGTCAGCCCCACAAAGGTTAAATAAATAATCTTTCTACAGAAAGAAATGCTTTTAGTTAGTTTACACTACTTTCAAACTGACAGAAAAGACAAGCACTCCATTTAAAAGTACATTGCAATCTGAGACTGTCCATTGAAACATAACACTCCTAGCTTTAAAATACATTTCCTGAAGAGGAAGGTAATAACACGCCATCAAAAATAAAAAACATTTTTTTTTCTCCAGCCATCGATCCCTGGATGCCCCAGGGGAGCATACTCTTCAGTTTCAGTAAGGCTGTGAAAGGCTTCATAACCAAGCTTGTCTTTACACCAGCTAATCTCAAGCTGCATTACAGTTTGAGTGGGTGAAAGGTGCCTTGAAACTTGGGAAGCTGGGCAGATGTCATATCCATGGCAGGATATAACCCATATAGCTAAGGCTACTGCAGCAATGATCAATATGATGAACATCTGGTAGGAATAGCATAAAGGTAGCAATTAGAGGAAAATAATGTAAGCAGAGAGTAGGAAGAAAGGGGAGGTGAACAAGAAGATAGAAGAATTAGAAACAATAGTGGAGATTCAGAGAGAACAATGTAATCAGGATTTATGATGACAAAGAATAAAAGAAGCATCAGTAAAGGGGGCGCTAGAAGAAAGGATTACAACAGCATCAGACAAAGCAATGGTATTGGAAAGAATATTCATAGAATATAGGAGAGGTGACAGGGGGCAGCCACAGTGGCTAGCTTTGTTGCCTCACAGTAAGAGGTTCTCCAGTTCAATCGTCGGCTGGGGTGCCTTCTGTGCGGAGTCGCTTGGGTTTCCTCCAGGTGCCCCGGTTACCTTCCACATTGTGTGTGTGTGTGTGTGTGTGTGTCTTCTGTGGAAGGTTGGGCGCCGGGCTGGCAACTTGACACTGTAAAACTCCACTGCCAATCATGAGCGGACAGGTGATCTGCTGTGGCGACCCCTAACTGGGAAAAGCCAGAAGAAGAATAGGAGAGGCGATAGGAAGGCAGCTGGAAAAGAAGTTAAAATAGAAATAAGGAGTGAATTAAAAGATAGAGAAGAGAATGGAGAGGACTAAAAAAGGAGGACAAGGAGATTATGAATGGTTTTGAAGGGTGTATATACATATGATCGACTCGTGGATGGTCGAGCGGGTATGGCCAAAAGGAGTGCAGCAACATCTCAAAAATGTGATTGCAAGTGTTGTGAATCGCAAAATCCCGTCCCCTTTCTGACCCATGTTAGCACTCATTTTAGGGTGTAGAGCAGTCAGAAATGTCGATTCTGGTGTTTTTATGACATTCTGACTGTTCGGCATTATGGGATTCGTGGAGAAAAGTTGGTAAAATGCATGGTCGAGCAATGTGAGCTTGACCATATGAATGTAAACTGTTTTGAAGAATACTATAAGTAAATATACAGAGGAACAGAAGATTGGAAAGTGAAACAGAAAATGGAATGGAAACAGACAGAAGAAATACATACTACACCAGGAACAGAAACAGATTATGAATGCAGATATGACAGAGGAAGGGTTCAGCAAAGCTAGCTATATGATGAAAAAGAGTAAAGCTGGAGGAATAGACTGAGTCCTGCTGGAGTTTTACAAATGGGTTGAGATGAAGGTCCTAAGGCAGGAACATGACAGAATTCAAAGAATAGGGAAAATCTGCAAAGCTACAAGAATTATAAGGGTGATAGCCATTCCAAGGAATGGAGGTTTAAAAAAAAAACAGATACAGAACATTACAGACCCATCTCACTGGTAAACACAGACAAAAAGAACTTAGACAAAGTGCTGTCAGGCAGGCTAGATGGAATATTACCACATATAGTACAAGAAAGCAGAATGATTTTCTTAAGCAAAGAAAGGCAGAAGCAGACTGGTGGAGATTAATGGGAATCATCAGTGAGGAAAAAAGTAAGGAGGGGGGAAAAGAGGGGTAATGACAGGAGAGAATGTACACACTCACATTTTCATTATATGCAAATGCCTCAAATTCTAATATTACAGGATGTGATCACAGAAATTAGGGAAGTACAACCAATGCTCAAGGAATTTCAAAAGGTATCAGGACTTAAATACAAGAAAAATAGTAATTGTGAGAGTGGGGAAGGGAAAAGGGGAATACAGAAAATAACCCCCCAAGTACCTAGGAATGGATGTAGGTACCATAGATGAAAAGAAACTTATTAGGAATATGGAAATGACTGAAAGAAAGAAAACAATGATGTTAGGGAGATGGGGCAAGAAGACATGCACACTATTAAAGGTGAATGTTATAAGAATGATGGTGCTACTTGTGGTATTAACACTACGGAATTTGGTTATTAACTTGAAAAACAAAAAGCTGCAAGACTTGCAAAAAAGAGCTACAGGAATGAGTGGAAAAGGGAAACAACACATTAATTCAAAGAGAGAAGCTCAGGCTGAGCCAGAAGAATGGGTAGATAGGGTCTAGCACATCTTCACACATGCATCCTAACAAGTAATATCATTTGAAGGACAGAAACAGGCAAAAAAAAAAAGAAAGAAAGAAAACAAAATAAAGGGGAGAGAATAGAAGGATTTAAGGAGAATATCAGGAGCAAAAATGAGAAGGCAATGAAGAAATTGAGAAACATGCTATGGGGACAGGGGAGAAGCATGCCACTGTGGGGACAGGATGTGCTGGGGAAGGAGAGTAGGAAGAGGAAAAGAAAAGTTACAGAAAAATAAGGGACTTTGAAAGGATTTAATAAAGTTAGAGAAGGGAGCATGGCATTTAAATCTTTAAGGGGCTAAAGAAGAGTACAGGCTACCAAAGGGGGATGACACTGAGAGACATCTGGACCAAAGGAAAAGAAAAGGTACCAATGCTAAGGGGGGCAAGGGGATAAAAGAAAAAGGGAGGTACTGTGGAAAACAAGGAAGAGAGGACAAGGACAGACAGAAATGCAGACTGATATATGAGGGCCTAAGAAGAAAGGAATAGGTAGCAAAATAAGGGAGATAAAAATAAGGGGTGGAGGAGCCAGGACTAGAAAAAAAAGAAGAGTGGGGCAGATACACCAAATGACCAAGATACAATGGCTACATAGAATAGTGGATAAAACACAACAAAGTATACACAGAGAGCACTTCTCACCAAGAAGATTGGGAAAAGAGGGGAGGAAGGAGACTAGTGCAACCTGGTGGTGCAGGGAAACAGAGACAGGAATGATTAAATACATTGAGGATATCCTTGCGCACATAATGTGTGTAAAAAGCTTATGGGAGGAAATATACAGAAAAGAAGAAGAAAAAGCATGGACCTTCTATACATGGGGAAAGACAGAAGAAAGGAACACAAGAAGAAAAAGAGCTGAGAATACAATGGCTGCTGACTACAAAATTAAAATAATAAAATCAAGAATCTGGAAGAGAGGACAAAGGATAGGATACACAGAAAGTTCATTGATTTGACAAGAAAATCTTGGAAAATGATAAGAGGAAGAAAGAATGGAAAAGAGTCCTGCAGTACTAAGATATAAAGATAAAGGAGGTAATATAAGGGTGCAGAAGGGAGGGAGAAGGAAGGACAAGGGAGAGAAGAGCAAGGCAAAAACAGCAAACTGTCAGTGACATTAAGATGCATCATGCATGAGGATTGCAGAAAAACATCAGAAGCCAGAACCATCTAGCAAGAGTATCACATAACCATATAAAAAACAAAACAAATAACCAAATCAAAGTGGTTGAAACCCACCTCAGGTATGCACAAGCTGGGGGTGGTGGGTGGTGCTGTCACTAAGGCAGTGAGGAATTTGAACACCAACTGTTACAGGCATGTAGGGCTTACTCAGCTGTACTATGCTCATTATTCCCACTGCCACAGTGGCATTTTGGATAGTTTCCCAAAGCTTACCCTACCTGGGAGGTGGAAGGATAATGCTGCATGAGTGCCAGGAGAATCGTCCTAGCAAAGCCTGGACTGGACCTTGAAAAGGAATCCAGCTTGTAGTGTTTTGTGAAGGTACAAACAGAGGAGCAGTTTGCTGTCTCTAGAATGCTTCTAGAGTCCACCTCTATTCAATATGCCATCAAAGAGGATAATACCCTAGTCGAGTGAGCCTTAACCTTGCCTATAAGAGATTTACCTTGGTAGCAGTAACAGAAAACTAGCAAAGGATCACCATTGTGCAACAGTTTGTTTAGAGACAAGTTGACCCATCATAGTCCCTATATAGGGGACAAACAGCTGTTCAACATTCCTAAATGGCTTTGTTCTGTCAAAGTAGTACCTGAGCTGCCTGTTTGCATCCAAGGTATGTAAAAGCTTTTGTCCCTTGTTTTTTTGGATCAGGAAAGAACACTGGGAGATTGATATCTTGATTTAATGTAAATTCAGAAACATCTTTAGACATGAATGCTAGATTAGTGTATAACACAACCCTGTCCTCTTGAAAAAACAGATAGGGTTGGCCCACCAACAGAGCCTGCAGCTCAGAGAGTCACCTTGCAGATGTCAGAGCAATGAGTAAAACATTAAACAGTCTTCCTAGTTATAAACTAGGGCAGCACAGTGGTGCAGCGGTTAACGTTGTCACCTCACAGCAAGAGGTTCTCCGGTTCGATTCTCAGCTGGGGTGCCTTCTGTGTGGAGTTTGCATGTTCTCCCTGTGTTCGCATGGGTTTCCTTCCAAAGACATGCATCTGGAGCGTTTCTCCCTGGGCCTCTGCTGAAAACAGGCTCTGTGGAACCTAGTCGGACATTCCTGGTCAACAAATGTTAAATAAAAATTAAAAAAATAAATAAACTGTAAATCAGCCTGAGGCAAGTTTAAAACAATGTAAGGTCAATTTTTCAAAAGGAAAGTTGAGATCCCAGAGAGGAAGAATTTATTTCTGAAGGAGTTTCAAGTACAACACTCCTTTCAGAAACTGTTTGACCACAAAAAGAGATAAAAGTGGGGGATCCATGGGCAGACAAGCTGAGATGGCACCAAGATGTACTTTGACAGAAACGTGACAAATCATCTCTAAGTTGCACACACAACTATTTCAAAATCAGAGTGGTTGAAACCCTTTGTAACATCTGTCATTACCTTGGCACCACATAGGTAACCTCTTCCATTTGTAAACTTAAGATTTTCTAGTTGCAGGTCTTCTTGCTTCCTTAAATACATACTGTACAGGATCTATATTATGCTATCAAAATATGTGTTCATCGAACAAGTCTTCGCCGACCAACAAACAGCGAAAACACTAATCTCCGAACGGCAACTTCAGCTAATTTTTTCCCAGGGGAGAAAAAACACTTGGCTGTCATTGGGGATTTGCCCTTTTTCCCACTGTAGTTCAATGTCAGAGTTGGTATATTGATTTAGGGTGGGTGTGGGAGGCAAAGCCCCCACTTTGTAGGGTTTGAAAGTTTGTTTTGTTTTTGTTTGGCCAAGCGATTTTTCCCCTGGGAAAAAATTTACTGAAGTGGCCATTCAGAGATTAGTGTTTTCACTGTTTATTGGTCAGCGAAGACATGTTCGATGAACATGTTTTTCAATTACATAATATAGACCTGCTGTACATCCTCATAGAACACGTGACTAAAAAGTATCAAAATACAATCATCCAGGTTGTCAGTTGCAATCCTTTAAGATGGGATGTACAATTTGCTTTTGATGCTGTGTGAGTCAATCCAGTTTGCAAGTAAGCTTATGGTAATTACCCTTGGCCAATTCCATTAAAAAGGTGAACCAGCTTTGCCTGGGCCAGAAGGGGGTTACCACAGTGATCTTTGGTAATTCTTTCTGAATCTACAGAAGTAACTTGCGAATCACTGGAAAGGCTGGAAATACATATAGGACCATTCTTGACCATGGAAATGAACCAGCGTCTCACTCTTTCAAGCATGACTGCAAGGATGTCTTGAACTGAATTTTTTCAGCTGTTTTGAAAAGAGGTGAACAAACCTACTTGAGGTGTTCCCTGTATCTTGATCAACACCTCTACATGGAGCTTCCACTCTTGAGGTTGTGTCCAGGATCTGCTCAGTCTGTCTGGCACTATGTTTTGCTTTGACAGAATGCATCTGGCCTGAAGAGTTAGAGAATGCTGTAGAGCCAGCTCCCAGGCCATCACTGTCAAATGGCAAAGGAGGTATGACATTGTAACCCCCTTGCTTATTTAGGTACCACATCATGGTATTGTTGTCTGCGACCCCTACAGGGAGTCCATAAGTGGTGAAAATATTTTAAGATGTGAATCACTGCCAACATCTCTGGAAATGAACCAGCGTCTCACTCTTTCAAGCATGACTGCAAGGATGTCTTGAACTGAATTTTTTCAGCTGTTTTGAAAAGAGGTGAACAAACCTACTTGAGGTGTTCCCTGTATCTTGATCAACACCTCTACATGGAGCTTCCACTCTTGAGGTTGTGTCCAGGATCTGCTCAGTTTGTCTGGCCCTATGTTTTGCTTTGACAGAATGCATCTGGCCTGAAGAGTTAGAGAATGCTGTAGAGCCAGCTCCCAGGCCATCACTGTCAAATGGCAAAGGAGGTATGACATTGTAACCCCCTTGCTTATTTAGGTACCACATCATGGTATTGTTGTCTGCGACCCCTACAGGGAGTCCATAAGTGGTGAAAATATTTTAAGATGTGAATCACTGCCAACATCTCTTTTATGTTTATGTGTTCTGGCATGTTCTTAGGACCCAAAGCCTTGCAATTGAACTCCCATAGACAGTGCCCCCACCCACACACACACACACACACACACACACACACACACACACACACACACACACACACACACACACACACACACACACACACACACACACACAATCTGAAGATTCTGTCTGGACAGACTGAACTGTGGACTGAAAACAGAAAGGGAATCCTGGATTCAGAGACAGGTGATCCCTCCTTGACTGCAGATCCTGTTTCACAAACCCCAGTATCATTACCTGGAAATCCAAGGGATAAAGGTGTTGGATCCAACAGTTCAAGTACTATTGATTTTTTCTCGGTTTAGCTTTTCCAAAGCTTTGTGGTTTCTAACACCATGAGAGCAATAGACCTCATTCCTAAGTCAAAGTATGATTAAAGTTCATGAAGTTAGTATTATTTCAGTCTTTAATTTTAGCCAAAAGCGCTATTCATAGCAGCCACGCTGTGCCCAGAACTGACTCCTACTGTAATTCATAGGGAGTTAAATGTACATATCTAAATACAACTTTGATTTTTTTTAATTGGATCTGTTGTTCCTCCCACTATTACAACTGTCTGGAATCTTCCTTCCACAATGCTCTCTTTTCTGCCTGCAAATCTTGGTATTTTATAACCTTGTGTCTCTCTGTATGCAACTCTGTAATCACTGGGTGTAACAGTTTCACTGATCAATGTTACTTTTGTCTTTTTTTCCTGGACTACTACATCTGATTTTCTCACATCTATTTTTTTCAGCTGTTAGTAATGGATGATCCCATATAAACTTCATTATTTTCTACAATGCTTTGTGGCTCATGCTTCCAATGCTTCTCAGCTACTTCAATATTGTAGTATTTTTTTTACAGAACCTGCATTTATCTGTTTCTCCCACATGTTCAAAGGGCTTTGTAAACCAATGTGTACCTAGTCAGTATCCCATGCCAACATTATTAAATTTTCATCTTTTGGTTTAAATTCAACTTTCTTTAACCATTCCTGCATCAAATCCTGATCAACATGAGGCTGCTACAGCAGATCTCTGCACTTTTCATAATATTTATGTATTTTCCACATTTCTTTCCTTCTGAAATAATCCTTCTACTTATATTCTTTCTTTTGCTTTTCTGCACATTCAGTTGCTGTCTGATTTTTATCTACTTCTAGTTTTCCTTTTCTGCTTGACACCAAAATGCTTCTGCTAAACTAATCACAGAAGTCATCTTGGACGTTTTATCCTTATCTTTTAAGACTTTCACTACATCTGGATCTGGAAAGGTCAACGGATATGTATGCAATCTCACTAATCTTTCTCTTTTTTTTTAAATTTCTCCAAATCTTTTTGGTTTCTAATATAGTGACAGGAATGGACCCCATTCCTAAGTCAAAGTATCATGAAAGTTCATGAAATTAGTATTGTTTCAATCTTTGATGTCAGCCAGAAGTGCTCTTCGCAGCACCAACAATGTGCCCCGTAATGATGACTTCTGCTATTCGTACAGAGTTACATGTATTGGTAAGATATCTAAATACAATTATAGATTCTTTTTTATAAGACCCGTTGCTCCTATTACTATTGGAACTATCTGAGTATCTTTCTTCCACAGTTCTCTCGTTTTTGCCTGTAAATCCTGATATTTTTATGACTTTGTGTGTCTCTGTACCCAAGACACTGCAATCACTGGGTGTGGCAATTTCAATGATCAATGCCACTTTTGTTTTCTTTTCTTGGACCACTATATCTAGTTTTCTAGCATATATCTGTTGAACTGTTGGCAATGGATGATCCCATGTGATGTAAACTTCATCATTTATTCTGTGATGCTTTGTGGCTCATGTTTCCAGTGTTTTTCAACTACTTCAGTGCCATAATGTTTGCACAATCCCCAGTGCAACAGTCTTGCCACATTATTATGTCTTTCAGTATACAGTCCTTCTACCATTAGTATGTTTCACAACTAGTAATGAGGTGTGCAACTGTTTCCAATTCTGTTTCACAAACCTATACTTATCTGTTTCTCCCACATGTTCTATGAACTTTGTAGGGTCTATATTGCAACATCGAATGCTTAAAACAGCGAACGATGTTACATCGACACATTTTCAGCGAAAGCTGAAAATGTCGAATCCACAGAACAGTGATTTCTTTCCTAGGGAAAGAAATTGCTGTTCCAACCCCCGCAAAAAAAAAAAAACATTACACACTTCCAAACACATACACACATACCCAATCCTAATTATACCCCCCCCAAAAACCAGTAAACAACTAAATAAACATATGCACATAACCCAAACATAAATTTAATGAAAAAAAAAAACAGTAAACATTTTAAACCATTTGCACTTACCTTAACCTGCACCCTAACCCTAAGGTCAGTAACTCTCGCACATTTACATAAACAGCTCCAAACACATACACACTTGCCTTAACCCTAATTCTATCCCCCCAAAACAAAAGTAAACAACTGAAAACACATACACACGTAACTCAACCATACATTTAACACAAAATATAAAACAATAAACACTTTTATACATATGCACTTACCTTAACCCACACCCTAACCCTAAGGTCAGTAACTGTTGCACAATCACGCTCGGGAGCTATACCGGACAAGGGAACACAGTACACTTCAGAACACGGCAAAACAACGAAGCGGTCAAGCGACATCTTTCCCAGGGAAAGAATTTGCTGAACAGCCGCTTCACTGTTTTGCCTGTTCGCTCTACATGTGTTGACGAAAATGCATTCAACATAATGCGTTTTCATGTATTCATAGGAACCCGACTTTGTAAACAAATGTATACGTAGCCCACTATCTTGTGCCAAAAAAATTAACCTTTCATCTCTTGGTATAACTTTGCCTCTCCTTAACCATTCCTGCGTTCTTTCCTGGTCAACATGAGGTTCTTCCAGAAGTTGTCCATACTTGCAACTATATTTATGCATTTTCCACATTTCTTGCCTTCTCATCTGGTCCTTCACATTATATTCTCTTTTGTTTTTTTGACACATTCATTTGCTCTCTGATTTTTATCTACTTGTGGTTTGATTTCCATTCTTGCTTGATGCTGACTGATTGATATGCTTCTGCTAGCTTAAGCAGGGATGTCATCTTAGATTTAGTCTCCTCATGTTTCAAAACTAACTACATTTGGGTTTTGTGAGGTCAGCAGATATGTATGGAGTCCCATGATTGCAGATCTATACATGTAATTAATTTCAAGGAGGACCATCCCTCCTTCAGAATGGGGAATATATAATCTTGGTATGCACTGATTTGTATCAATCATTTGGTGAGCATGAAGCATCCTTCTTGTTTTCCTATCTAATATATCCAACATGTTTTGGGGCCAGTCAATCCCTCCAAAACTGTAAGCTAGCACAGGAAGAGCAAATTGGTTTATTGTTTGGATTTTGTTCCTATCATGATTATTTTTTTAAATTTTCCTTACTAAGTTTTATTCACATTTGTTTGTGTTTTATTGTTGATCCTTCATCAGTTCCCAAATACTTATATACTCCCTCTTGCTCAAGTTCTTTTATATCATATTCTTGCCCCAAACTGATGTTTTCTTGGTACTGCAGTTTTCCTGCTTTAAAGGTTGCTTTTGCACATTTACCAAGGCCAAATTACATTCTTATATCATCTGAAAAAGTTTTGACAACTTGCAGTTGTGCTTTCAGTTCCCCATCTGATGAGTCTGCAGTTTTAAATCATCAACAAAGAGAAGTCTTTACACTTTGTGATTTTCTAGGAGCCAAATTATAGCAATGACCTAAGCTGTTAAATGGACAGCTTAATGAGTTAAGGAGACGACAGAACAGCAGCAGTGACAGAGAGTCACCACTGAATATCCCCCTTTGAATTTTTATCCCAGAAATAATAATTTGTCCTTTATCATGGCTTAATTGCAAAGTGGTCTGCCACTGCTTCATGGTCACTGTAAATATCATACATTTTTAAGCATGCTTTTATCCATGAATGTGGGATACTTTCAAATGCTTTTTTTGTAGTCAATCAATGCCATACTTAAATTCTTCCCCTTTTTAAAGTTCTCCACTATGACTTTATTTAACAAATGATCCTTTGTTCCATATGACTTCCTTTTACTGCCCTTTTTTTCTATAGGCATAATTGAGCTTTCTTCTAAATTACTCTAAGCTCTGTCTGCATTAATTACAGTGTATAGTTTATATGTTGTTGGAAGGCAAGTTATTGGTGTATAATTTTTAGGGTAGCTTACAGGTTCATTCTTAAGTAGGAGCATTGCTTTTCCTGTTGCTAGCCAGGTTGGTGTCTGTTCAGGGTCTGCATATAAATAGTTTGTTTTTGTGGCTAAATCTTTGTGCAAGGATGTTAATATTTTTAACCAGAAATTAGGTACTGCATCTGGGTGTGGGGTTTTCCAATTGGAGGCTTTTCTTAACTTTGTTTCAATCTCTCTGGCTGTTATACTTCATCCCATTTCATATTCTGTACCTTTAAACTTCTTATTCTTTCTTTTACTTCTATCCATTTAGCATCTTTGTTATGTTCCACAGGATCTTCACAGATACGTCTCCAAAATGTATCTATTTGTTATTCTTTTGGTGGTCTTTCAATTCCTTTTACCTTGTTTCTCAATTCTCTATAAAACTTTTTTGGGTCATCAATAAATTGCTTATTTTCTACTTTTCCTTTATATTTATCTGTGTATCTTCTAAGTTTTTCCACCTGTGCTGAGATTTTATTTGCGATAATGCATGATGGATCCTAATCTGTTCTAATATTGTGTATTGCTTTTATCATGTCATTTTTTCTAAGTATTTTTGTTGTTCTATTTCCTCTTCTATACTCTTCTAACAGTGACACTTTTTGTCCTAGCTGCTTTATAGTTTTTTCTATTTGATACTTCCATGATGGTATTCGAGTTCTCCCTTCTCTCTCTTACTACGCTGTGTTCTTGTAGTGAAACTTTATCAGTTATTAATTTAGATGCACAGTAATATATCCTGTTTACTTCTGTTATATCACATGCATCTCTATGGACAATCCTAATTACTGTGATCATTTGTTTTATCACACTTCTGACTTTTTGGTTTTATTGACCTTCTGCAGTGTATCTCTTTCATTACTCTTAATATGTCTATCTCTATTAAGTCAAGCAACTCTTCTCTTAGCTTTTCTTCTAAACTGAGGGCACATTTTTTTGCTTTCCATTTCATGTGAGCATTCTATAGAAAGATTTGTTGCATCTTCCTATGGCACATTTTCTTCAACTTCATCCTATGCCATCCGCTGCTCTGCTATATGGGAACTCACTAGCCTATCTCTCCTCAACATTAACTGCATCAGAGTTTCCTGTTACTTCCCTTGCCGTCCAGCTTCAAATTTATTTTATTATTTATATTTTACATTTGTTGACCGGGAGTGTCTGACTGAGCTAAAGCCCTTTTTTTAGCAGAGGCCCAGGGAGAAAAGCTCCAAGTGATGCAATTTACAATTCCAATGTAGTTTAAGAAAACATGCTATAGTACATAATGGTTAAAGGACATAGGTCAAAGGCAAAAAGACAGCAGTACTGTCTTACAGTTTTAAGATATAAATGTATAAGAAGTCTCATGACAAATTAGGCTATAAATTAAGTAATACATGAACTGTATAATACCAGAATCTTAGAGGGAACTTACAGATAAAGGGATGGGAAAGAAAGTGAAGAGATAGATGGGTGAGAAAAAAGGGGGTAGATTCTAAAGGGTGGAGTATGATTATGAGAGGGACAAGTAGGGACAGAAGAAAAAGACAGTTAGTTTGTATGATAGATGTATTCAGGGAGGCTGGGAACAGTGACATGTCCAGTATCTTTTAAAATACTCTTTTGTGGCTGTTTTAAATTGTTTAGGATGTGTAAGAGATCTGACTTCAAGTGGGAGTTTGTTCCAAGCTATAGAGGGGTTGTAGCTATATATGTTACACACAGATTTAGACTTGGGTTTATAGATAAGTAATAGGTCTTGGGTCGAGCGCCTGAGGTGTCTTGTAGGGGAATAGTGGGAGATGAGAGAGCTTTGATCTGAACAGTAGGCTGGCTGGTAAAGAATGGAGTGAATGGTTTGGAGCTAGGGCAGAAGAAGTAGGTGAGGTAGTTTGAGCCAATTTAAGTGTTTTAAGGAGAGAGAGTGGTGTGATTTGTAGGTTTGGTGGGCTATGAATCTCGCTATCTTGTGATAGGTTGATTCAAATTTTGCAAGTAGAGTAGAGTTAAAATTTATAAAGATTTGGGAGCAATAAGTTAGGAAAGAGTAACAGTTTTTTTTTTTTGGGTTGAGGATGAGCTGATTATTAGACAGCCATGTCTCGACTGCATTGAAGGATGACTGAGTGGCTGCTAGAAGTTCAGATGGAGAGTTGGCAATGGTGATAACTGTAGAGTCATCAGCATATTGGACTATGGATGACTATGGGCAAGAAGAACAGAGTAAGTTGGTGAAGATATTAAATAGTAGTGGTCTAAGAATGGATCCTTGGGGGACACCCATTATTACTGGAAGGGAGATAGAGCATAGTGCCATCTCACTGGTTGAAGCCTGTCAGTGAGATAGCTGGAGAACCATGCAACTGTATCTGGGAAACAGTTGAGGTCAGACAGTTTGTGCAGAAGCAGAGAGTGAGAAACTGCGTTGAAGGCCTTTGATAGATGACGGAATAGGTAAGAGATACGTTTATGATCATCTCTGCCTAAAGAAATAGTGTTGAGGAAGGATAGTAGAGCTGTAGAGGTACTATGTTTAGGTCTGAAACCATGCTGTGTAGGAGTGAGCAATTGTTCCTGCATGAGATGTTGCATAACTTGTTTATGTATACATTTCTCCAAGACTTTAGATAAAGGGGAGAGGATAGCAATAGATCTGAAATTGGAGATTTCAGGGGAGTTACCTCCTTTGTATATGGTTAGTGTATAGAATTGTTTCCAGATTTCTGAAACTTTGGATTTGGAGATGGAGAGATTGATTATGATAGATACAGGAAGAGCAAGAGAGTGAGAAATGTATGATATTTACAGTGACCATGAAGCAGTGGCAGACCACTTTGCAATTAAGCCATGATAAAGGACAAATTATTATTTCTGGGATAAAAATTCAAAGGGGGATATTCAGTGGTGACTCTCTGTCACTGCTGTTGTTCTGTCATCTCCTTAACTCATTAAGCTGTCCATTTAACAGCTTAGGTCATTGCTATAATTTGGCTCCTAGAAAATCACAAAGTGTAAAGACTTCTCTTTGTTGATTTAAAACTGCAGACTCATCAGATGGGGAACTGAAAGCACAACTGCAAGTTATCAAAACTTTTTCAGATGATATAAGAATGTCATTTGATCTTGGTAAATGTGCAAAAGCAACCTTTAAAGCAGGAAAACTGCAGTGCCAAGAAAACATCAGTTTGGGGCAAGAATGTGATATAAAAGAACTGCTGCTATCTGGAGAAAATATGATGGGATGTTGTCAGCAGATACAGAGCATAGTTTTAACTTAGAGAGTAGAGTTTTGATGTAGGTAGTGGGAACTGGGTTAAGGGAGAAGCTGTTTTCTGAGTTGGTAGTTGGAGAAGGTGCAAAACAGGAGGATTGGTGTTTATGGAGTTGGGGTTGAATAGTTTGGATATTGATTCTATAAAATAGGTGTTAAAGGTGTTGGGTGTTTCTACAGGTGATTTGTCTGGACATGGATTGGGTGGGGTAGGGTTGCCAGAGTGCAGTATTTTGTTTATAGTGTTCCAGAATTTTTTTTATCAGATTTTAGAGTTGTTGGGAGGTTATTGTAGAAATCTTTTTATCTTTATTGATGAGTTTTTTTTTTGTCTGATTCCTAAGTTCTTTATACCTTTGTAAGTTGGCAGGGAATTAAGATTGTACCCATGTTTTCCATGGTCTATCTTTGGCTTTGATAAGGGTTTGAGCAGTTATAGATACCCAGGGGGACATATTAGCTTTAATCCATACTTTCCGGAGTGGGGATAGTGAGTTTAAGATGTTAAGGAATGTTGAGTTGAAAGTTTGGACTGCTTCATCCAGTGGGAGCTGTGTGAGGAAGTTCCAATTTACTCTGAATGAATGAACGTTTATACTGATTTTCTATGGAAGACTCCAAAATATCTTCATATGGCACCTGACCAACTGCTTCCTGTTCCACTGGTTTCCCCTTAATTTGGAGGTCTATTGCTCTATCTTGTTGTGGTGCTTTCTGAATTAGATTTTCTACACTGAACCCTTCACTTTGGAGGTATCCCATAACCTCAGTTTCGATTGCTTTAACTTCTCCATTACTAATCTCCTTTTCCTCTTTATATTCTTATTTTTTGTATTGTAAAGCTTTCCATGTCCAGATTCCTTTGCCTGTATTTCTCTTCAAATTTGTTGCTGGTCTTTTTGTATTAATTAGTTTTGCTTTCTCCTTTGCATAGATATGACACCATATTAAACCTCTTTTTCTTTCCCATGTCCATATTTCTTCTTCAGATGTATCCTGATCTTCCTGTTTCTCATTACTTTGGGGACTTGTTCCATCATGCTGTGATGTAACCTGTGTTAGACCTTCTACATCAAATCCTTCATGTCGCAGGCACTCCATAACTTCAACTTCTATTTTTTTTAACTTCTACTTTACTAATCATCTTTTCTACATTCCCTCTTTGTGATATTATTTTTTATTGTGAAATTCCCCATGTCTGGATGCCTTTGCTTGTATTTCTCTTCAAATATCTTTGGGGGTGCCTTCTTTATGTTGATTAATTTGACTTTTGCTTTTGCATAAATATTGCACCATATCAAATATTTCATTCCCATGTCCATATTTCATTTTTATACTTTTCAAAAATATCTAGGTTTTGTTTTTATATTTTCACACTTCCTCAGATGCTTCTTTTCCAATACAGATCAAAGTTTCTTGTTCTATAAACTGTTTTTTTTCACAAATGTGTTGTATTAATGACCACAATTTTTTATTTGAAGCTTCTGACAGTTTTTCTTGTGGAGGTGTTTTTCTTTCCTCTAATTTCTCTCGTAATCTTTTTGTATATTTTGTGTCTAGAAATTCTGGGCTTTCTGCATAATAATAACAATACATAATTTCTTTCTTATCCTCAACAGTCCACTCTATTGTCTTTATGGCTCTTCTTTGGCCTATCAGTTTTTGTGATTTTTGTGGACTGCTACTTCCTTCTACAATGGGGGGGGGGCATCCTCCCCTTGGGCCTGGCCCATTGCAGGAATGTTTTCATATTTTGAGGATTCTACACTGTCATTTTTTTCAAGTCCTGGCATCAGTGTGCTATCAAGATTGGGCACTTTTTGTATCCTGGGTCTTGTGCACCCAGCTATCTTTTTTAATTGTTGACCTACTTCTGTCCACAATTTATGCTGTATAAATACAGTGCATATATTAAGGTCACCTTGGTGAGATTTTGTGAAAAACAGGGTCCACTTCATGAAGGTACACACCAAGACTTAAGGATGAATTCAATTTCAGCACTACTACTCTCCTTTGCTTGCTGACTTTTCATCTCTCCATTCTCAAGTGTAGTCTGGCTAGTGTATCATGAGGATCTTTGATGCCATGAAGCCTAGAAATTTGAAGAATTCTCTGCTGAGGAAACATCTAGAAGAGAGAAATCCAAGAAAATGCCCTGATAAATCAGAACTTTGTTTTCTGGCAGGAATGCCATCCTTTTTACTACGTCTATCAAACACCCCAGGAAAACAAATTGTTGAGAGGGTGTGAAGAAGGACTTTTAAAGGTTCAATTTGAAGCCTAGGTGGGAAAGGAGGAGTGCAACCTTGTCTAAGCACTTGTTGTCTAAATAAGTAAAATGTGGATGCCTGGGATTTTGCAATAGGCAACCATTGGGGACAGACACTTTGTAAACACAGGAGGAGTGGGAGATAGCCCAAAGGGTAATGTAGAGAACTGATAATGTAAGCAACACACAGCAAATCTCAAAAACTTCCTGAAATCAGGAGCAATAAAAATGCAATGATAAGCATCATTGAGATCTAGAGTCACAATAAAACAGTGGTCTGCTCAACACTATGGCTGACCATAAGGTGACAATTTTGAATTTGGGAACTTTTACAAAGGTATTTAAAAAGGCAAATAAATGTAGGACAGGTCTCCAAGAGTCCTCCTTTTTGGTACCAAAACCCTCTAGAGTAAAATCATTTGCCTTTGTGTACTACAAGCACTAGTTTTGTGTCCCTACTTTTACTGTGTGATGGAGCACTGGAGGAAATAATTCTGTCTGCTCAGTTAGGTGTTGGGGAATTTCCCTGAAAAGGGGAGGATTTTCTCTCCACTGCCTAGTTTATCCTCCCCGAATTATTCTTAAAACCCATTTGTCTGAAATTACTTTTGGCCAGGTTACAGGTTTGAGAGAGAGTCTGGGTGGAGGAGGAAGAGAAGGAAAGGCAGTATTGGGGATGGGGTGCTCTGTGACATGGGACAGTTACTCCTTTGCTGGGGGGGTTGATTCATTTTTAGAGAGAAAGCCCTCTTGTTTGGTTTTGAAGAATTATCATTCTTCCATTTCCTTTGAGATCCTTGAATTTTATTTGACTGGGATTTTTATTTGTTCTGCCCCTTGAAGGAAGATGCCTTGTTTGGGTAAACCTCGGGGTACTTGAAACATAAGAATACCCCATGCATTAATTTGCTTCTATCATCCCAACGTTTGAGAATCTGTGTAACAGAAGGCCTAATCACCAATTCAGACCTTAAAGGCGAATATCAATTTTCAGCTTTTAAATCATCAGAGAAGTTCTGATTACATAATCAAATATGGACCATAATCTCTGCATCATGTAGGAATCTAGGTGGGGTCCAGATCTTGCTAGCAAAGCATTCTTTATGATCTACATTGAGTCTGGTTACAGGAAGATAAGATCCACCAAAAGGCTGGTGGAGAAGGTCCACCACTCTTGAGCCCTGCAATAAGGGGTTGACACCAACAGCAAATCCATGAGCATGTTGTAACTTTGAAGCCATGGACACCCCACACTCCATCGTAGCATCCCCTTCATCATCTGTCTAAATAATGTCATGAACAGAGTGGCAGCCACAAAGCCCAGAAAACACAGCAAAGTCTGAGTCTGGACTCTGTGCAGCCTCCCTATGAAATAGACTAACACCATGACTGCATGAACCCCCTCAAAGGGAAGAAACATCTATAGCACAGGAAGATTTTCCACCTCTGCCCTAATAAAGGACATCCATTAAGAATGGAACAAAGAGGACTTATTCACATTTATTATCACCCAAGGGGCTGCATCTGCTGCTAAATCAAAGGAGTCCTTGGACTGGATAACAATAAACCATTATCTGGGAAAGGAAACAGTAGGACACCCTTCCTGGCAAGGTTTTTGCCATGTTTCCAATAACTTAGTGAACATGTGGTACACTGAGGAAAGTCTAAATAGCAAAGTTTAGTCTCAGAAGTGACAGCAGCCACTATATGGAACGAAATACTGATATGCAAAGAAGTGCCCATCATATTCAATGAAACCATCCTCGCAGTCCAAGAGGGCAAGTGCATAATCCCTTGCAGGGTGACCATCAGGAGCCAAACTTAACAGATGTACTGGTTAAAGTCACTTAAAACTGGAGTAAGCCAAAACAGCTTGCACCCCCTCAGGATCATGAAGAAACAAGGATAAAAATATGTGTCACCTCTAAGACTGGGACAGCTAGTATAACTCCTTTTCAGCAGTACACTCTTAATCTGCCCAACAGTTAATTAGAATGAACTAATATGCTAGTAGAGCTCCTTCAGGGGAATGACCTATGAACTCAAGTACATAGCCTACATCAATAATGTCTAGAACCCACTGGTCCTTGTCTTGAGCTCCCCAGGCCAAGACAAATTCAGACAGCCAACCCTCCATGATTAATCAGGGGACAGTTTTTAATTATGCTTGTGGATGCTGATACCATTTCAAAGTTAATGTATAAATGGGCAGACCAACATACTAAACATCCCACTGCTGACCTTGATCCTAATCAGGGGAGTTGTCATTCTGGGTGACTTTGCAAGCACCATAGAGGGTTTGATGCTTGCAGACCCTCCTTGGATGATGAAGAGGCTTCTTTCCTATTGAAGATGGCCATGTCTAGCAGAGGAAGAAGAAGAAATGGCAGGAAATGGATCAAAGATTTCCTCCATAGAAGTGAAGTCTTGCTTATTCCTCTGGAGGTCATCAACCATGTCTTGTACAGGATGGCAAAAGAACACCTTTCCAAAATGTGGACAATGGGGATAATGTTCTTGTGCTTCTCATTGCAGAAACCATAGTCTGAGCCATGTCATCCCCTGCAAGTACAAATCTAAGTGACCTTAATGAGGGTATTAGTGGTCAAGATTATAGCCAGATACATGAAACTCCACTGAGAATACTGTTGGCAAAATTTTATGAAGGTCCTCCTTGAGCCCAGACTGAGGAAGGTCAATGAGTTTATCCAAAACCTTATCAATGAGGTACGCTTGGAACTGGGACAGATGAAATGAATCGTTGAGTAACCTGAGCTGCAACACAGCAGAACAGTAAGTGCTTTTGCCACACCTGTCCAAAACATTAAACTCCTGGCCCTTTTATAAGGTGGTAAATGTTGTAGTCTCTAGGACATAAGCTGCACTGAAGACATCATACAGGAGTAAGCAGTGGGATGTTTAGTATGTTGGTCTGCCCACTTAGAAATGGCATCAGCATCCACAAGCATAACTAAAAAAACTGTCCCCTGATTAATCAACTTCACAGGAACTGTGGTAAGAAAAATCAGTTTGTCAAAGTGCCGAAAATAAAATATATACATTTTCAGTAAA
This sequence comes from Protopterus annectens, assembly GCF_019279795.1. Lineage (NCBI taxonomy): Eukaryota > Metazoa > Chordata > Ceratodontiformes > Protopteridae > Protopterus > Protopterus annectens. Next base: position 376,761,529 of record NC_056741.1, read on the forward strand.
TAAGATTATAAGCAATTGAACAAAATATAGAAAATGTGTAATTTCTAAGTACAGTTTGTCATGAGAATGTGTGCACAGTAAACAGTGCGCAAAAGAAAAGTACAGAGGAGAAGAAGACATAAAATTAGATGAAAATCTAGGAAAAAGTTAATAACCTGAATAAATATTCAAGCCATACATTTGGTGTAAAATGTGATTCAAAATCTCTTTAGTCATTAGAAAAAAGAAGTTATGTACTCACCATAACATCCCATGTGTGCTGTCCATCTCACCTTCATTGTTAGCAGGTTGGGTTTGGAACTGATCCTTGGTTCCATCTCAGATTTATACAAAGCTCGGGGGTCTTCCACTAGCTTGTGGCTGAAAACCCTATCCCATGATGCACTACAAGAGCTCCCCAGATCTTATTTGCAGATATAGCTAAATAAAGGTCAATGAATAAAGCAATGAAAAAGATCAGAGGACATTAGTAGCCAATTGCATCAGCTTGGTCTTCCAGGAGAGAAAGGCTAGGGAAAGGAGGGTGGGATGTAAGACTGAAGGTGAGATGGACAACACACATGGAATATTATCGTCAGTACATAACTTCTTTATGTGATGTTGTCCTATCTTGTCTTCATTCTTAGGAGGTTGGGACAGCGTCCCTAGCACCATCTTTCTTAGGTGGCTCAAGGGAGAATATTCTTCAGAACAGTGGACCCAAAGGAGGTCCTGTTCCTGGAGGCCAAATCAACTTTGTAATGTGTGATAAAGGTATGAGGCCATGCCTATGTTGCTGCAGCACAAATGGTGTCAATAGGTAGTCTCACCCGAAAGGCAGAAAAGGTTGCAATGACTCTTGTAGAATGACCCTTTACTTTATGGGAAAGTTCTTTGTTTTGAGATTGGTAAGCAAAGGTAATAAAATCTGATAGCCATTTCGAAAGTGTGACTTTTGACACAGGAACACCTTTCTTTGAGTCTAAAAAGGATACAAATAATTGGTTGGATTTTCTGAAATCTTTTGTCCTATGTAAGTAGAAATGTAATTGTCTATATACATCCAGTTGGTGCAGCATATATTCTGCCTTGCTGTCATAATTACGGAAAAAACTGGTAGTTCTACAGACTGATTCAGGTTAAATTCTGAGCATACTTTGGGTAAAAAGGATGGATTCATTAGCAGTGATACTCTATCTTTGTGGAAGAGCATACAGGAGGCTTTATGGATAATGCTTGCAGCTCTGAGACTCATCTAGCAGAAGTAATAGCTATCAAAAGAGTCATTTTCCAAGTCAGATACTTGAGATCACAGGATGATGCAGGCTCGAAAAGTGGAAGAATCAAATGTGATAAGACAAAACTCAAGTCTCATGGTGATGGAGGGAGCTTAATAGGTGGTCTTAATAAAAGATTGCCTTTAAGAAATGCTTTGCAAAGTCTGTGGGACATCATATTAAGGTCTGATTCTTCTAAATGGAAAATAGATATAGCAGCTAACTGGACCTGAATAGTAGCTGCTGCAGCTGCCCCTTCATTAAACAGCTTTGCTAGGAATTCAAGAATAGAAGTTATTGGGGCAGAGAAGGGATCAATGTGATTATTCAAGGCCCATGAAGAAAATCTTTTCCATGTGCTTCTATATAACCTTCTTGTTGAAGCCTTATGAGATGAGATGATGATATGCTTTACTGACATAGAAAGGTTAGGGAGCCTGGCTATGGTTGGAATTGAAGCAGCAAAGCTGTCAGTTTGAAGGTTTGAAGGGAGGGGTGGAGCATCCCTGATGCATGAGTCAGTAGGTCTGGAACTGGTTCCAGAATACACAGCTCCTACTGGAGATGAGGCCACAGGAAGGGGAACCAGATTGAATGAGGCCAGTATGGGGCAACTAATATTAAGTTCCTTCCCAAGTGGCTGGCTTTCTGAAGGACTTTCGGTATCAAGTGAAAGGGAGGAAAGGTGTAGAGGAGACCGGAGGGCCAATTGTGAACAAGTGCATCCTTTGTTGACTCCCCCAGAGGGGGGAATCAGGGCAAAGTAGCTGCTCCATTTGGTATTTATGGATGTGGCAAAAAGGTCACAGCAAGGCTAGCCCCATTTGTGGAAAATCTTTTTCCACTACTTCCTGATTTAGGGACCACTTGTGAGGCATAAGAATCACTCTGCTGAGCTTGTTTGCAATCACGCTGGATTTCCCCAGGATGTGTATTGCTATCAGAAAGCGTTGGGAGGAGGTTGCTCAGTGCCATACTCTCAGGGCCTCCTGACAAAGGGGGTAAGATCTGGTTTCTCCTTGTTTGTTTATGTACCATACAACTGACATGTTGTCCATCTGTATTGCAATAGTTACTAGCAGAAGAGTCCTGGAATGCTTGCAATGCTAAAAGCACTGCTCTCATCTCTAGGACACTGATGTGCAAATGGGCCTTGAGGTCCTGCCAAGTGCCTTGAACTGCCCTTCCCAGATAATGACCCCCATCTGGGAACTATCCGTGGTCACTGTGGCTAATGGCTGGGGGAGAACAAAGGGACGACCCAATGTCACGAGTGGAGTAAAGCCTCCAACAAAGATCTTTCCTGCAGGATTCCATTATCAAAATTTGGTGGGACATGGGTAGTTCCTGCATGGACCACTGAGTGAATAGTAGCCACTATAGTATTCTCATGTGCAGCCGCGCTAATGGAATCAGGGTTATTGCAGCTGCCATGGTTCCCAATACCTTGAGGACTGTTCTTGCTTGTACTTTTTTCTTGGAAAGGAGGTTTAGGGACCTAACGTCGTATTACTTGAACCCTTTTGAAGGGAAGTTTTGCCATCATGTTTGTTGTATCTAGATCTGAATCTGCTTTTATAAAAACGATACACTGAGATGGCAACAAGACAGATTTTTCATAGTTTATTATGATCTCTTGCTTTGGATAGTAGATGCTCAGTGGTGGCAGTTAGGAGCCAGTCATCTAGGTACAGAAACACTCAGAATCCTAGGCGTCTTAAGTGAGCCGCTACTACTGCCATCCACTTGATGAACACTCTGGGGGCTGTAGTGAGGCCAAAGGGCAGAGCTCAGAAATGATAGTGACTGGCTCCCAGCCAAAAGTGCAAATGACTCCTGGATCACCTGTCCATTTTTATGTGGTAGTACATATCCTGGAGGTCTACAGAGCACATCTAATTGTCTCATCCCAGAAAAGGGAGCATTGACTGAAGTGTTACCATCCAGAACTTTGACTTTTCTACTGATTTATTTAATTTGCTGACATCCGGGATTGCTTTCTAGTTCCATTTTTTTTTGGAACTAAAAAGAACCTTGAGTAAGTTCCAGATCCTATTTGGTCAGCAAGGACTGCTTGGATGACTCTTTTGTCTAGGAAATGTTGTATTTCTAGAGTTGCCTGATCCCTTTGATTGGGTGGAACATCTGGGATGTTTTTGGGGTTTGGGATGGGGAAAGAAAAGGGTATGGAGTAACATCTGGATACGATACTTTGTATCCATTTGTCTTTTCTTACTGCTAGCCAGGCTTCTGGGTATAAAGAGAAGTGGCCCCTGACTGCCTCCAGAGATGGACAGGTGGGCCTCCTTTCAGGAGCGCTGATTGGGCTTACCAAGGAAAGATTCCCTGTCACCCTGATTTTGAAGACCCCCTCTGCCACATGGTCACAGTCTTCCATTAGCATTTCCTTCTGCCCCTGGGGGAAGAATCACCATGTGTGTCCTGGAAAGCTCTCCTTTCTGACCCTTTGGGTAAGGTCTGTCAGGTAGGGGAAAATGGACTCTAACAACAGAGAGAGTCTTTCCTTCTTGTTCACACCCAGTCAGTGTGTCTTTGACTTTTGGCCTGAACAAAGTCGAGCCATCGAAAGGGGCGTTCACAAAAGAAGATCTGAAGGGCTCTGCAAAGTCACACAAACACATCCAGAAATATCTCCTTAGGGAAATTCATGAACCCGCTGCCCTGCTCGCTCCATCCTCTGCATAAGAAATGAGCCTCATGGAAGAGTCGACCACTGAGGTTAAGGTGGAGAGCTGAGAGGAAACCTTGTCTGATACCCCTTGGAGGGTATCTCCTAGCTATATAAAAAAGCTGCTGTAGCACTTCTTCGAATGATGTTGTATCTTTTTCAGCTTATTCCAAATATTCTGGATAAAAGTTTTTCTTTAATGAAATTATACGAAGATGATAAAGAAAGGAATTAAAATACAGATAAAGGAAATAGATTTGAAATGCATAAACAGTAAATGAACTTTCCAAGCTGAAATATTTTCATATGAGTAAGCCACTCATTTTACAAACAGACGTCAGCCAAAATGCAAATGGTGCAATGATATTGGAAGAGAATAAACCAGTTGCTTATGGGTACACAGACTTTACAAAATAGCAGAAAAAATTTTCTGAGATAGAAATATAGTTATTTGCCAAATTATATGGGTGTGAAATTTCCATAAATACGTTTATTGGAAACAAGTGCTGGTAGAAACAGATTGCAAGCCATTACAGACTATATTTAAGAAGACATCTCACAAAGCCCAACAAGACTGCAAGGTATGTTGACAGGACTAAAGATGTCTCAATTATTGATGAAGTATAAGCCAAGAAAAGAGATGCATATAGTAAACATTCCAAACAATCTGTATTTATGACAGCAACATTAATATATTTTTTTGATGATGAAGATCTAGATATAACTGACTAATTCTACAAGTGTTTCTGAAAAAAGAAGCTTAATGAATTTCAGCAGTGAACTTAATATGATACAGAAATGCAGATGCTTTGAGAACTGGCTATCAGGCAGTTGTCCAAACACAAATCCAGTGTAAAGAAAGGAATAAAGCCTTATATTTAACTCAATAAATAAAGCAGTTGTATACAAGGCTGGGTGCATGGAGCTGATAAATTGACAGTATACAATCAGAGAAATCCTGGTAGGAATGCATGGGTCACACTTTCGATAGGTGAAGTATAAAAGATCTTGTGATGTATTATTTAGGCCAAAAATGTCAGGATAAATACAGAAAAAGTTCACAGCTGTACAGTACATAATGCATATCAAAATAATATTCCAACAGAACAGAAGATTAGAGGACTCATTTGTAAATTTCAAGAAGGCCATGAATTGAATTTTTTTTTCAGTTTGAAGACTATGGGCCAGATTCAATAAAGCCTACACCAAGCATACACTAAGTATACACTGTTCTGAGTGAAAAGACAACACAGACCTAACTCACATCTTCTTCCTCCTAATTTTAGTTTTCCTACGGATATTCTTGCAGTTTTAAATATTGACAAGGATTCATAAAGGTTACCACAAAGTGTAGACTATATGTACACTTTGTATAACCTTTCTGAGTGACTAGAAAGCAGAAAAAAATGTGATAAGAATTTTACTGAATACAGATCGTGTACACTTAGTGTAGGCTTTATTGAATCTGGTCCTATGTGTACTTGATATCTATGGATTACTTTTCAGTCTCCCAAAATCACAAAGTTAGTAAGTATGATGAGCATTGATGTGATTCATGACCTTAAAACCATGTTCAAGACATGTGATTCCTGATATTGAAATATTTCATAATGGTTCACACCATGCAAAAATGGAATTAAAGAGATTTTCAAGGAAATGAGAATTTCAACACTTGCCCTGTAGTCCTGACTATCCAAAGTTGAATGGTTTAGTTAAGAAGATGGTACATACCATGCAAAATGGTATGAGGAAATTAGTGAGCATTATTAGTGACTGTTACAGGGACATATATTTACCTTTGCTGAAAGATGCAGGTTTTCAGCAGCTCAACTATAGATCAGATGCAGACTGAAGAAGAAAATTCATATATATTCATCCTTACCAAAGCCTAAAAACCACAGTTCCTACATATATTTCTCTGTTGTAGTCTGAAAACATGACAGACTGAAACCAAGCCAGTCTAGTCAAAAGTAGTATTATGATCAAAGGATAAAATGCCCACTTTATTATTAAAAGTATTCACAAAGATTTTGTGAATCCCATTTCTGAAAGTATTGATACTATGAAACATTTATGCTGAAAACCATTATCAGCAACCTGAAGTGTTTTTTTTTCAGTGAGAAGCCCCCTGCATGCCCCTCAATGTGAAAGGAAATCTCATACCCCTCTAACATATACATAATTATGCCAGAGATGCACAACAATGGGGGGAAACAGAAAATGTGTGGTTCTCTGAAAGTGGTTTTCAGCAGAATAGTTTCATTGTATTGACACAGTATCCAGTTGATATTCTGAGCATACCTCTCAACCTCTTACTGCAAGAAATCTGGACAAAGCCTGACAAAATGGGGGGACAAAGGCCCAAAAATAGGGACACATTTTAAATATTGCTCTTTTAAACTTAGAAAGTTGCTAGAATAACAGGATTTTTGTTGCCATACATTTTCTTAAGGATATGAAGTCTGAAACTCTAATAGTTGTCATTATTTATTGAATTTAATCCTTAAATCATACCAGTGAGTTGTCAAAAAACACAATTTTTATGATGAACAGACCAAAAATATGAGTAAAAGATCTGGACAGCCTACAAAAATCCTACAGCTGTGGTATGATTCTGAGACTCATAATTGTGAGTCCTGGAACAGCAAGACTAAATGAGTGAAAATGTGACTTACACATACCAAGTCCAAGACTAATTTTTGCTCTGAATATTCCCTTTTCCAAGGTATATTGATCTTAATGATGGAGAATTCAGCAAGGAAGGATGTTCCCCTGAAAAAAAATGTTTAAAGGGAAAATAGTGATCTCCAAAATGTGTTGCTCACCTGCATTTTTGTACATTTTTTTAATTCAAGACTCAGAATTATGAGTCTTGGAATTATAACAGAGAGCCTATTTTCACTCACAGTAATTACTGTCTGGGAGCTGTCATTTTCACATTTGAAAGAAAAAGGCAGAATGGGAATTCAATGAGATTCCAAAAAAAAAAAAAAATAGTTGCAGTTTTAAAAGCAGAGTGAGCAACCCAGATTATGTTGTTCATACAATGGATGAAAAGTTGTTTTGAAGAAATCAGAAACATTTGTTCAAAATGAACATTAATGGATTAAGGACTTAGCTACCTATCAAGCAAATTTATCCAAAATATTTTACAATCCTTTTCATTATTTAAATATAATACATAGTTTCTATAATGTTATGTTAAAATATTTTAGGAACATATTCTATTTTGTTTCATATTCCAATGAGCAATGTTATTTTTAATACAAATAATTTTGATAACTGAATATGTCTCATACTGACTGTATTAGACACAGAAAGTGTTTAAGGCAATGCCAATAAACAAGAAGTCACAGAAATGTCCAGACAAGCAGCCAAAGAGATGCCCCAAGATGCACTTCCAGCCAAAGAAGAATAAAAGTATTTATGCAAATTCACAACACCCTGACAGAGTTTTTGGTGATACGTTTCTTTGGTTTCCATGCATTTTGTCGAATGTTGCATTGTTTGTCAAACACTAGGAGTGACTGAGGCTTTTGAACATTCAGACAGTCGAACTGGATACCTTGAGGTGCTACTTCTTCAAAAGTGGTGAGTTGGGATTAGGAGGGGGTTAGAGTACGTACATGTGTGTTGGGTGTTAGGATTAGGGTTAAGTAAAGGTACAGGTGTATGTGTGTTTGCATGTGAGTGTGTGTGTTTTATAGTTAGGGTTGGATTAGGTAAGAGGTTAGATCTTATGTTTGTAATGTGTATTGGTGTATGTTTGTGTGTACGAGTGTGTCTTGTGTAGTAGTAGTGTTACTGGAAAAGTTTTTTTAAGGTACAGTGTGGGCTAGGGTCGGGATGGGGTCAGGGTTATGGTTAGCATACATTACTGAGGTAATGACCTTCTATGTAACTGGAGCTACTTCGGCTTCTGCACTGATGTCCTTATTTATTCATCTGTCCCACAGTGTACAGCCTACCCCCCCCCCCCCATCTCAGGCATTGCATCTCCATCACCTCTGGCTTCCTCAATTGCTCTGCCTTACAGTCCATGTTTCTGCACCATACAGTAATACTGGTCGCAAATGATTTTGAGCACCTTACTTTTCATCCTCTTTGGCATTCTTCTGTTATAAACTACCCATGACACTCTGTGCCAGTTGGATGTAGCCCCTCTGATTCTATCTTTGACCTTCTCATTCAGACTTCCCTTCTCCTCAACCATACCTCCCAGATACTTGAAGCTGTTAGCCTGTTCCACTATTTCCCCCTTCTATCTCAAGTCTCAGCTTCATCTTATTTCCCCATTTGTTATTACAACTGTCTTATCTGTACTCAGTTTCAGCCCATGTGCCTTCAGCTTTACATTCCATTCCCCTATCCCTTGCTGAAGTTCTTGCTCAGAGTATGCCTGTAATGCCACATCATCTACATACAGCAACTTTCTTGATTTGGACCCTCCATCTAGTTAATGTAGTCCTCCATCAATATGAACACTTGTGGGCTCAGAGCTGAACCCTGACGCACACCCACTCAGACTCCCACTGGGGACCGCTTTATGAGTCTGAACACTGTTTGCACTTGAGTCATTGAGAACTGTACTAACTCTACCAATGTTTCTGAGACTTGGAACCACCACAGGACTGCCCAAATCAGCTTTTTTGGGACCTTGTCACATGTATTTCCAAGTCTAGGAATGCTCAGTTGGACATCATACTTAGTTTCTTCCTGGCTGTCTCACTCAACCACTAAGTTGGTTGTGGTGCATCTTGATTTAAATCTGAACTGCTTATCTCCCATCTTCCTTACTACTACTCTACATATCTGTTTATCAATCACCCACTCCAGAACTTTCATGCAGCATGAAAGGAGACTGATAGCTTTGTAATGCCCACAGTCGTGGATGTACCTTTTGTTCTTGTACACAGACACTAGTATGCTTTTTCACCACTCATCTGGGATATGTCTTTCTCTTCATACTACTATGTATACTCTCTGGCATATCTCTCTACCTCTAAGCACAATAAATCTCGACAAAGCCAAAAATAATTGCAAGACATAGGCACAAAATCAGGTTCATATTTTAAATATACTGCACTTACCAACTTAGAATAATAGGTGTTGCGTTAGCATGCATTTTGAGAATAATATGAAGTCTGAAACTCAAATCTATGTCATTATTTTGGAATTTTACTCCTAAATGTTTTCCAGAAAACCACAAATTTTATGAGGAATGCACCAAAATATGAGACAAAAAGTTGAACATTCTGTGAAAATCTGGACAGTTGAGAGGTATGCTTCAACTCACCATCATGTGTCGGAGTAGTACAGCTTTTGTGGGATTTCCTTCATTCAGAATTTGCCAGAAGTACTCCTTCCATCTGCCTTTGATGTCCTTTGGACTGTTGAGCAGGTTGCTGCTGGTATCCATTATGAAAGGTGTCTGTCTTCTTTATCTTTCTGTCTTTGCTTTGCAGCCCAATAAGAGTTTCCTCGTGCCATCTGTCGAGTTACTTTCCGAAGCTGATGCTTTATTCTTTGCTACTGCACCTCCCTTCTTAGCCTCTTCGTTAGTCAACCAGTATTTCATCTTAGCCTCATCCTTCTTTTCTATCTCCCACTTTTTCTGCACTCTTTTTTTCTTCTGATGACTTCCTTTCCTTCTGCACTCCACCATTAGCTTTCTTTATATACCTTGATTCCATGCCTGGCTTGGCTGCATATCTTTGCTAAAGTCCACACACACATGCTGTTTTGTGGTACTGCCATTCTTCTTCAACTCCACCTACTTCCTCTTCTTCCTGAGGTACTAGAGTCCTGCTTAATTCTTTGAACTCTTGTGCTTTCTCTCCAAGCAACTTCCAGGTCTTCAGCCTAGTCTCTGTCAACCTTACAGTCTTCTCTGATCACTGTTTGCAAATGATTATGGCAACCAGTGGTTTATGCTGTGGGTCGACTGTTTCACTGGGGATGACTGTGCAATTGCTGATTTTACCTCAGTGTCCTTTCCTTACTAGAAGTAAATCTACCTGTGTTGCATGTTGACCACTCTTGTATGTGATCTCATGACTGTTTCTCTTGCTTTATTGGGTCTATATTCAACTACCAAATTTAAAAAAAAACGTGAACCGTGAATTATCGAATGGAAAACAGCAAACTGCAAATGTAGCGAACACCGACTTCAGACAAAAACTTCATTAAATGGCCATAGTCAGCCAACAAACAAGAAGTTAACAGGATGCATAGGGTAAGTAAAGGGAAATCTTTTATAATTGTCCTATTCCTCATTGTAGTGCAATCTCAGAATTGGTATATATAGTTGGGGGTGTGAGGGGCACAGCCTCTCACCTCTGTTGGTTGTGTGTGCAATGTTGGCCAACTATGGTCATTCGATGATGTTTTTTTCAAAGCTGTACTTGTTAGCTACGTTTGCAGTTCGCTGTTTTCTATTCAGTAATTTGCAGTTCACGTTTTTTAAAAATTTGGTAGCCGAACATAGACCTGCTGAATCATATGTTGGCCACCATTAAGCCATTTGCCAAACAGACATCTAGAATGGCCTCTCCTTCTTTATTCTTGTTTCCCCACCCAGGCAGTCCTCATATCCTGGTCTGTCTGTCCCAATATGTGCATTCGGGTGACCCATCCTTAACAAAAATTCATGCTGTCCTGCTTTATCTAGTACCTATATCTATTCTGTACCATTGTTCTCCAGAAGGGCTGAGACAGACAAATAACTTGTGTCATAGCCATGGACTAAAACTAAGTCCCAAGAAATGCATAACTTTATCCTTCTGCAAGTCATCCCATCCCTGTTAACTATCAAACTAAGAACGCACCCATAAGAGTCGACCCAGTAGTCAGGGACTCAGGTACACAAGTAGGCAGTAATTGAGCTGTTGACCATCATGTGTCTATAGTAGTGAGGAAGTCATTCTATGCTGTATAATGTATATGCAAAGGTATGGCATCTAAATCCAAGAAGGTCACTGTTCCACTGTATTCAGCATTCATCAGACCTATCATTTAGTACAGTGCCCCCTTTGGCAGGTACCTAGTCAGGCGCATCCAATGACTCGAACATCCACAAAGGTTCCTCACTAAAAAAATACAGGATGTAAGAAACAATATCCTATGCAGACTGCCTTAAATCCCTACCACTGTATTCCGTCTCCTGCAGGCTGTTGAGAGGAGATCTATGTCTGACATACAAGACATTGTCAGACCCCACCCTAATGGACCTCCTGCATATCCACAAAACAAACAGCACCAGACTTGCCTAAAGACCAAGACTTAAACCTTGGTTTTGATATAAATAGGAGCTGCTGGGGAGACAGGTATGTATTTGAGAAACTATCCTTTCTCTGGAACAGGCTCCCCCATCCATGCGAAGCACAGTTCTTCCCTAACCCAATTCCAGTGTAACTAGGACAACTGGATGGGGAACAGGAAATTCATCCCTGGTTTGGAACCTGGATAATGGACACAGGCAGTTTGTAAATGCTTCATTTCCCAAGCCCCTAAGCCCCTGCTTATACTTATCAAGGGAACCAGAACTTGTCAGACATGTAAAATGAATGGCTAGGCTTAAAAAGGCCCTATTGATCGTCAACCTACTACACATCTATGAACCTATCTATGTCGGTATTGATACTTTCTTAGTTAAGACTGTTTTTGAAACAGTGATGGAAGCACTTTCTTTTGGTGGAAAGGAAAAGAATACCTCACAAGACTTTTAAGACTTAATGAGTATACTTCTGAAATTGCAATAGATTTTTAAATAAAATGGCCTCTTGATATACATAGCAGAATCCAGTGGACTATTTTGGTGAGACTGATCCTCCCTATGGTGCCTTTGCAGCATGAAACTTAAATGACCAGAGAACTGCTGGATCTGCTGCAGGAAGTTTAACGGATCGTTAAATGCAGTATGACAAGTACACAGGGTGGATGCTCAATTTATATATTTTTCTTTTTTTTTGTGCATATACACCCACTGGAAGGCTATGAACTAAGTTAAAACAACCAGAAGTGGAAGCAAGAATCAAGTAAAGCCAAACATATCTCACAACTGGACTGAACTTCAAAGAATGTCCAGATTTTTGCCTCATATTTTCAGTCTATCCCTCATAAAATTTGTGTTTTTCAGACAAAGTATGTAGGATTGAAGTCATTAAACAATGACAGACATTTGAGTTTCAGGTTCCATATCCTACAGAGAATGCACGCTAATGTAAAACCTGTTAATCTAGCAACTTTAAGTTTATAAACCAATATTTAAAATCTGTCCTTGATTTTAGGCCTTTATTCCTTCATTATTTTTCGTGCTGTCCAAACTTCTTGCATTGAGAGGTTGAGAGGTATGAAGACAAATAAGGGATGAAACTAACAACTGATGAGTGTGTGTGTGTGTGTGTGTGTGTGTGTGTGTGTGTGTGTGTGTGTGTGTGTGTGTATGAAGGTGGGCCCAAGTATACAAACGGTTCTCCTTATTATTTAAATGTATTTAATATTTGTTAACAAAATAAGTGAGCTGATCTGTGAATTTGTTTTGTCAATATCTGGGCCACAAGACAAATATATCAACATACAGCTATATGACGTGTAATTAAAAAAACGATTAGATGAGTTTTGTTACTATTTGACAAAAACTAAAACTTCATAAAGCAAAAACTAACATTGCAGCTCCACTTGATGTACAACACAATTGAAATTCAATCTCTGAATTACACAAACAGAAAAAAATAGGAATGATAAACATATGGTCATACTCTAATAAATGATGCAAACTATCAAATAAAGCAGTATATTCTTAAGGACAAAAAAACTCATTATGCCTAATATCATTTTTCTAATCATTATTCTGACTTTAATGATGATTATAAGCAGTATTTAGAATATTATAAACAGGTCATATCAGCTCAGCTTGTGTTACAAATTATGCATGAGGTAAATTACATTATGAAGAATTCCTTAATGTATTGCACGGAGAAGTTGTTTTACCTTGAATCATTAAAACAGGTACATTTGTATCCCTTCTTTGAGGTGTTTTTTCCTTAATTAGTTTTATTTTTTTTTTGGTGGGGGTCTTTGTTTTTTTTGGTATATTTAAGGTGTAATGACATATGAGTTGCTTAGTATTTTGATACCCTTTTGGTTTTGCAGACAGCAGGTTTCTTAGCTGGAGATTTATTTTTTTTAAGTGAGGGGCAGTAGTTTTCATTAAGGAGGTTTAACGTTAGACAGTTTAGAAGAAGAGTGGTTCCTTACATTATCTGAAGTTACACAGTGGTGCTCCCTGATGTTCTATAATAAAGTAGACATTACACATAATGTACAAGTTATCATTCCATGACTACCAAAATGTCTTATTAGACAACCATAAGCTTTATCTCAGCTTCTCAGTACAAACCAGGATATCTGTTTTTAGTGTGGCAATGGAGTGCCACAGTGAACATACTGACACTTAGAAAATACTATTAAATGAGGGGACTTTCAGGTGTGCATAAGTAAAAGAAACAGAAATATCTGAACCATAAATTTATGAAAAGAACATCATTTTTTGTCTTTTGCGTCATCTCATGTGAAGATGCATAATGTTTAACTGATAAAAAGATACACCTTTTTTCAGCAATTATTTCTTCCATTGCAATGTCACCTGATTTTGCACAAATGCATTATAGCTAAGAGGCATGCAATAAAGCAAAGCAATGCAGATTATTAGTTCATGAAATTTAGAGTGGAATGTGTACTTTATTAGCCATAAAATTCATGAACATTATACAATAATGAACAGCTGCATAACTACAGCAATTCTGTTGCTTTCCCAATGAAAGATAAAAGCACAGTAAGTTTAGAAAATAATGCAATCAAAACAGAATGAGAACACACTTTCCCTAAATCAAATCTGTAAATCTCTAAGTAAGCATTTTTTTTTTTTTGCGAGAAGTCAAGCCCTCTGCACCCTTTCCATGGATCTGAAGTTAGTATATTTACTTCACAGTTGCAGAACAGTTGGGAAAGGAGAGTCTCTCCATGGAAGCACATAGTGGAGCACAGAGATCAAGCATACACTAATTATTTACCCTTTAGTCTTGTCCTTGAGCAATTAAAACTTGATCAACCAGTCTGTGAAGTTGAATTTTTTTTAAAGCTGACGATCAGAATCAAGGCTCAGAAAATGGCCCCAGTGAGCTAACCAATGTCAAGCAAATGGTAGATGAGGGGCATTAGCAGGGAAAAAGTATGGGAGCCCAGGCAGCACAAGTACCTTGCTTATATGTGCAAGTAGCTGCCACTACTCTTGTAAGCAGAGTTTAAGTGTTGAAGTTATGTGCTAGCAAGTGACAGTGGCCATCTGTCTGACATCCATAAAGATTTCTGCATCCAGTGTTAGGATGTCTCAGACTGTTCTGCTAATGCAACTTTGTCCTACTTATTCTGCTGATGTGGCATTGACCTTGCACTGTATGTTTCTCGAGCACATTGTTCCTTATTGGCAAGCAACAAAACACAGGAAGCCCTCTTCAGTGATGATCTGCTTGGGCCTACAGGATCCTATCCATATTTCTGCATATTATTCAATAAGTCAGTCTGGCATGTCCTTTCTAAATAAGCAGACTTTGAGCCTACATGATACCGTATGAATGTTTGTTAAATATGTCATTAATTGGTTGTACTGGTTCTATCTGGACTGTAAGGTAAAAAAAAGACATGTGGAAGTCAACAGAGTAAATAGTAGGTTTCTGGGCCTATACCTTTTCTAACCATACAGTATTAAACCTCACTTGGTAAAATATACTTTGGAATATCACATTATAACTATATCTTCCACAGCAACAGCTTAAATTTTTGGATAATGTAAACTGCTGGTCATACATGAGTTAATGTCAATGCAGGAACTATTTATCATCCAACTTCCAAAAGATGAAAAACAGCAAAAAAGCAAATATACGACATGGAATAGTGATGTGTACTATGACAGCAATGCAGCAGTACAAATGAATAGATGACTAAAACTGACTGTGACTTTAGATAATAAGTGACAGACATGGCAAATGGGTTCAGCTCATTTCAGATACGAATCAATGGTATTCATTGCACATGGGTTAAGATGACCCTGATTTTAAGATGTGGTTTAATAGGTTTAATTGCTAAAGAATACTTTAATAATACAATCAACCAAGAAGTAGAATATGTTTGGTCCCTACCCACTCCAGCCGAGAACCATGACAAATGACTGAAGATGGTTTAGCGAAAAAGCATATTTGTCTTCATGTCTGGGAAAAGGTAAACCCCACATGCACTGATCTCTTTCACATAAAGCCCATTTCAGCCAAGTACTATTCTCTGAGTACTCTGCCTTCATGCTACTGGGTTACTTATGCCTTCATGCTACTGGGTTACTTTCACCGGCCCTCCTGTTAGATCCTATCCCTCTTTTCTTTTCCTTCTTCAGCTAACCCAGTATCTTTAGAAACAGTATTCAGAAGGCAGGAAATGTTGAGGACAACACTGATGAATTACAGGAGTACAAGTAAATACTTAGGCAATGTTTAAGATACTCAAACAACTGCCATGCTCTTGCAGTTAGTGTAGAGGATTAAGGCTATGAGCTGTTAACCAGATCTGTACTCCAAGGTTTGATTCTCTCAGCCTCCACTTATCTACTCTGGGAAACAGCACAGTGCTTCTGGGTTGTTCCTAAAAAGAGACTCTTGTATCCAATCGGCTTACCCACTTAAACAAATAAAAAATAAATAAAAACACACAGTTTCAGCTGATTAATACACAATGATTTGTAAAAATTAACTACACTGACCCCCACTATATGTTTATTGTTGAACCAGGTTTATTACTGAAAAACTTATGTTGCTTCTTACTTATTTTGCAACTAATAAAAAAATGGATGCTGATTAATGTGGTACACATTGTGACATTTACAGTGACTGCAAACGTGCAAACCGCTAAAAAACAGACTCCATTAGAATTAGTGATAACTGCATCATTACAGCAGCAATCCATTTTTGGGGGATAAAACGCCACTGCAAAATAGAGTTAATAATTGCATAGCATTAAATTCCACTTGAGAAAATATACTTTTGAATAATACACTATAATTATATCTAAACAGACTGGAATGCAAAGGGACAACAGAAGCCACAGAGTTACATAATATTATGCTGTGCATGACAGCAATTCATATTATACACAACTAAGCAAATAAATATGTTTCATAATATCAAAATAGCATACAATTATAATAAAACATGATATGACATCATACACAAGAATGGATGAGCAATGATAACATAATACTGGAACAGAGTTAAACTACATTACCTGAAATGTAGTTAAAATCAATTTAAGTCACATCCAAAATACATTTTACATTTGTCAGTTAGGGATAGTTAATCATGTAATTTAATTTTAAAACAGTGTCTGCTCTGTGACATCTAGTCTGGAAGAGGATAGAAATATATCCTTACAGGTACAAGATACCACAAAGTGGATGAGTAAGTGATCATCTTCAAAGCTTCAAACAAAGCACTCGAGTCAACAGGATTTTATTTAGACTTTGTTGACTGGTTATTCCAATTAGGTCTTTAGCCTATTTTCACAGAAGACCCAAGATGGTATTCATATTTATTAAGGGAAATTTAGTCTTGGAATTGGGGAGCTTCCCCTGCTCTTTTCGATAACTGTCTTAGGATGTTTTATATCCACCTAAGCTACCAACTCAGGCTGATGGGACTTCAGTTTAACCTCTCATCCAAAGGAGGAAGTTACCCCATTTTAGCTATGTGGTAGCACCTTCTTTGACTGTAAACCTACATAAATACTACGCATTCATAATCAGGATATTAAAAAGACCTAAGAACTCTAAATAAATAAGTTGTTTCAGCGGAGAAACAAAAGCAGGGCAAGGGAGCCTAGCCAAATTTAAAAACAGTGCAAGGATAGTATGTACAAAGGCTTGTATTTGCCTTGTATCCTGCTTGTAGCGACTGCCTTGTATATTTCCCTTTCTTAGAGGTGCAACTTTACGTGTTTTGTACTATTCTCGGCTTTGTTTTGTTTATTCGATGGTTTGTACTGTGTCGGAGTCAACAAGGCTGCATAGTACGTTCCTAGCCTCAGTACTGGGCACCTTTCTTAGCGACAGCGTGTTTTGCTGCAACTGTGAGTGCTTTTTTCTTGAAATAAAGCTTACTCATGTTATCTTGTAGAGCTAGTCTTCTTAATACTAGCGTTGTTTTATTATCCTAGTTTGCTGTATTTTAACCATTGCTCAGTTCAGCGACTGTGCGTCTGCCAAGAGTTCTGTGAATATATCCCTTTTACTCAGTTTCCCTCATAACTTTAGACTGGTTTTGGGTATTTGGTTGCTAGTGCTGTTTTTTTGTGTAGCGTCTGATACATGGCTCCATAGTGTTTTACCATAGCGACAGCATGGTTTGCTGCTAGTGTGAATGCTTTTTTCTTTAAATAAAGCTTACTCATATTATTTTTTAGGGCTAGTCTTCTTTAATACTAGCGTTGTTTTATTTCCTAGTTTGCTGTATTTTAACCATAGTAGTGCAGTTCAGCGACTATGCGTCTGCCAAGATTTCTATGAATATATCTCTTTTATTCAGTTTCCCTCATAACTTTTGTCTGGTTTTGAGTATTTTTGTCGTTAGTGCTGTTTTTTATTGTATAGCGACTGATACATGACGCCTTAGTGTTTTACCACTGGTTTGAGTATTTTTGTTGTTAGTGCTGTTTTTTTACTGTGTAGCGACTGATACAGGACTCCATAGTGATTAACCATAGTAGTGCAGTTTAGCGACTGCGCGTCTACTTTGATTTAAGGTGAATTATCAGTCCTCTTTCAGTTACCCTATAGACTGTTGTCTGGTCTTTAGTATTTGCTGGATTAGCGTTGTTTAGTACTGTGTAGCGACTGTGACTCCTTATCTAGTCTGGTTCCCACTCTCGCATCTGTTAAGAATTTGTTTGATTACTATTAGTCCTTTGGCTGTAATCTTGCAAAGGGCATTCTCCATTGCCTGTTTTTTACTTTGTTTGGACCCGCGTGGAGTCTCCTTCACTCAACCTTGCTTATGTTGCTGATATGCTTGCACTTATTTCTGTAATAATTACTGTATCAGTGTTTACTACATAGCTTGTAGTTGCCCTTAAGGTTACTTTATTTTAAGTAAATCCAATGTGTAACCGCTCAATTTCTCCTTAATGCAATTGCTTAGCCTTGCCTGAAAGTAAATATAATATGTTAAGCAATGTTTTATGTTTGTATAAACTGTCTTAACTGCACTGTATTTAGGAACATTGTATTATTATCAGGTTTCTCTCTAACATTATCTTTTTCTCCCAACTTTTCTTCTTATACTAGCTATCCTCTGATTTTACCTTGTATGTTTGTACCTGGGTTAAATCACTACATATATTCTACTAGGGTGCTCTCAGCCTACTACCCGTAAAAGGCTCTGGACTTTGCCATCTGCTGCAACCTACTAACTCTGGACTGCAAGAAAGTATGTCTACCTATATCAAGACGTCAAACTTATAACCAGATAAACCCTGCTAAATTGTTTAGTTCTGCCCCAGCTAAGCTAGCCAACAGCAGCAACCCCCCCTTACTCCTTTACTTCCCTCCTCCCACTCTCTCTGGATTGCTTTTCAGCCTGTGCTCCCTCTCCCTTTACTCTAGCTCAACTTCCAAAGCAGGGCCCTAGTGCTTGTTTGCTGCACTGCTGCTTTTTTTGCCCACTACATATCACCACATCTCCACTTATACTCTCTGTAGTAGTATTTATCTCTGCCTACCTTTTCATATCTCACCCTTCTTTCTTTTGACTTTCCCTCCCTATCCTCTCCTCCTTAGACTACCTTTCTCCTACCCTGACCTACCTAGGTTTCACTGATACTTTTTCACTGATACTTTTTCTTTACTTCTTGGTCTATCCCCGCTCCGTTCGCCCTGCGGGCTCACTCCGCTCCCCTCCCTACCCCCAATTCCCACCCACCCCCAGGGGTCCTACCTTTATAGCTCTCAAACCACACCCCTATCCCTCCTATCCAATTACTCTCCTTCCCTCCAAATTGTTACCTTGCCATAACACACCCCTTCCACTCCCCCCTCCTCTCCCTATGCCCTAATACCATAATTCTTCTATTACCTTTCTTCATTGCTTATACTTCTCTCTGTACACTTCCTCTTTCCTCTCCAGCTTTCCTTCTTCATTCCCTTTAGAATCCTTTCTTAATTACCTACTTTTTTAATTAAATTTATTAACCCCTCTTGCTTATACTCATTCTCTCTCTACAGTAGCTACCTCCTTACTCCTCACTTTACTAAAAGTGATTACTAAATTATGTCTCCTTACGTAACTATACCTTTACTCTTAGTCTTAATCTCGACCACCCTTCTCTCTACATACCTTCTCACCTTCTTTGAATTCTCACTCAGCAATAATTTCATCTCCTCACAAAAACACACTTCTACTCAACTCACTTTTACACCTTACTCTAATGTTAATTACACCCCGAACTATCATCTCTCTAAATTCCACAGGCAACATCACCTCACCTACCCCACACAATCTAACAAAAAAACAAAAACCCTAACAATTCAAAAGAGCAACTACTTAACTAAGCTAGTTAATCCTACCCTAAAAGATGGAGACATCCACCCCAATCCTGGCCCTATCTCAACACCTCCCCAACAATGCTCACCTCACCACAACAATAACTTCCTCATAGGACACCTTAACATCCAAAGCATAAATAACAAAATACCCTTCGTCCATGCCCTCTTAGATACCCACTCTTTTGACATTCTTTGCCTCTCTGAAACATGGCTTAACCCAGGCACAAAAAATTCTGAGATTATACCTCCAGGTTATAACATAGTAAGACATGACCGCCTAAAACGTAAAGGTGGTGGAGTAGCAATACTTTTCAAAAATCAACTTAACATCTCTACTCTACCAGTATGCCCTAACCAAAATAGCAAAACAGAAGCCATCATCATTAAACTCCAACTAAATGCCAAGAAATCCATTTTCATCATTTGTTTATATATTCCCCCAGGTAATAACATTCCAATACTAGAAGACTTTCTAAACTGGGTATCTACCACCTACCCCCAAGAAACCATAATTCTAGGTGACGTCAACATAGACTGGAATACAATTAATGCTAAAAATCCCTCCTCTCATATTAATCTACATGGTTTCTCCCAAACCATCACCTCAACCACTAGAATCAACAAATCAAGTAAGAAAGAGAGTATATTAGACTGGATACTCACAAATACAGTTAACAAACAGTATAAAGTAGGTACTATGCCAGACGACATCAGCGACCACTGCCTAACCTACATTACTAGACAAAAATCTCAATATATTAACCTCCCAAATACTAGGCTAATTCGATCTACCAAGCATTTTAACGTAGACCTTTTTAAAGCTGAACTGAGAGCATGCAAATGGAATTGCTTAAAAACACTTCCCCTGGAGGAGGCAGTATTATTCTTTAATAATACATTCCTCTCCATACTTGATATACATGCTCCAGAACGCTCCATTAGAGTAAAGACCAAATCTGCCCCTTGGCTGACCAATAATACCAAAAAACTCATTCATGCAAGAAACAAAGTATGGACAAAATGGAGATGCAGTAGACAGGACCCTGATTTAGTCAATTTCCGCCAGCTTAGAAATCTAGCTAAAAAATCAATAATCTCTGACAAGAAAAACTACTACTGTAAACTTCAGGAAACTTATATTAACAACTCTAAACAGTTCTGGTCATCAGTAAATAGACTTCTCTCCCCAGGAATTGCTAAAACTCCTTCCCCTCAAAATGCTGACCCAGATACCCCTCTCCAAACTGCTAATGCTTTCAACTCTTTTTTCTCTGAAACTATTCAATCCCTAGCCAAACAAATGAACTCTAACAACTCTAATATTCCATCTAACATAACTACCTCCACCTACAACTTCTCTCTAAAACCTGTATCTACTTCTTTCATCTACAAACTCATTCATAAACTAAAACCCTGTACCCCTTCCGCTGACAAGCTCCCTTCTCTTTTCCTTCAGAAAGCTGCCATAGAAATTGCATATCCTATATCCTTACTTATCAACAGAACTATCCTAGAAGGAACCATCCCTGATATCTGGAAAGTCTCCTACATTATCCCACTACATAAAGGTGGTAACTCCCTTGACCTTTCCAACTATAGACCAATTGCCCTTCTCTCACCCCTAGCAAAAATCATGGAAAAATGTATTCATCAGCAACTTGTACACTATCTCTCACTTCACAGCATAATAGCAAACTGCCAACATGGTTTCAGACCCCACCATAGTACCACCACCGCCCTTCTATCCTTTGTACATACCATCAACAAAAATCGAAACAACAATACTCTCTCTTCTGCTCTTTTAATTGATCTCTCTAAAGCATTCGACATGGTCAACCACTCTCTCTTAATTAACATTCTTGAATCTCTCTCCTGTGATAAGCTAGCCATTAATTGGTTTAGATCTTATCTTAACAACAGACAACAAGCAGTAATATGGGATAACCATATCTCATCCCTCTTGCCCATTTCCATCGGAGTTCCCCAGGGCTCCATTCTTGGTCCACTTCTGTTCTCCCTCTTTATTAACGATCTTCAAACTGCAATCCCACAAGCAACCTGCATACAATACGCAGATGATTCTACCCTTATCTGCTCAGCACCTCCCTCTACTGAACTGAGCTCACTGACCCAAAATACCTTTAACACAGTAGAAACCTGGTTTTCCAGACGGTTTCTCCTACTTAATGCCAATAAAACTAAACTCCTCCTCTTCTCCCCCACCTCTAGGTCCCCCCCTTTAAACTTTACCATCTCCTCAAATAATGGCACTATCATCTCACCTGACCCAACTACAAAACTGCTAGGAATAACCATTGACTATAATCTCTCCTTCGAACAGCACATTAATAACACCATCAAGATTGTTAACAGAAAACTTGGATCCCTATATCGTATCAAACCTTTTCTAACCCCAGCAACTAGAACAAAAATTGCTCAATCTCACCTCTTATCAACTCTCCTTTATGCTTCCCCCATTTATACAAACCTTAAGAAAATCAATCTTAACAAACTTATAACTTGCTATCACAACATAGCTCGCTTCGCCACCAGCAACCCCTTCCGAACCCACCATTGTATAAACCTAAAACAACTTGGTTGGCTCGAATTTCAAAACTACCTTTTAATTCCTCAACTCACTATAGCTCACAACATATTACACCTTCCTGACAACACCCCAATACTCTCTCAACTTCTAATCCCTTACAACAACCTTAACTCACTTTGCTCCTCTAATAAACTCATGACAAAAGCAATAAGGGCAAACAACACAGCAGGTGGTTCTCTTTTCACTAACACAATAGGTAGAACTTGGAATCTTTTACCTAGTGACATAACTCTGACCACATCCCTGCCACAATTCAAACAGAAAATTAAACTGTACTACCAAAATCATTGGCTTTGTTCCTGCAGTACACCTGACTAACCTTTTCCTCATACGCTAGTTCTTCTTCACTCTTTTCATCTCTTCCTTTCTCATTTCTCTTCCTTTCACTGTATAGATTTAAGTATATTCATTTTATGTACAATTTGTTATCTTGCAACAAACTACATATTGGAAACTTGTCTCTCTTTTGAAATGATCTTCAGTCATTAGGTTGATATAACTCCAATTTTTGATATTTTTTAAAGTAATGATTTGTTTATGTAATGTACTTAGTATTTAGTGGAGCTTTTCTCCTCGGGCCTCTGCTGAAAATGGACATGTATCCAGCCAGACTAGCCCGGTCAACAAATGTAAAATAAAATAAATAAATAGTATCTATGAAAAACAAGTGGTACATTGTACTTTTTAAACAAATTAAATGAAATAATTTTCTTGGGTGGCGAAAGACGGTACATTTTTGGCTAGGCTTATGTAGGCCCTGGGGCCAATAGTCTAGTACCTACCTATGAACCTATTAGTAGCATTTGGAGAGAAAACAAAATAACTAAAAGGAAACCAGGCAAGTAATGTAGTTCTGCAAGTTAATTAGTTGCTTGTGATGTATAAAGAGCACAAGAGTATTAAGGGCAGCCATAGTTGGTAACTCAAGTTAATAGCATTTCTTTAACCGTTAATCTTCCTTGGTAGAAATGTAAAGCAAGATGACAATGCCCTTTAAGTGATGGCATATGTAGGGTATAGATGCACAGCAAATTAAGGCCAGGAAGCTTCTTGAGAGATGTGGAAAAGGGATATTACACTTGCAGAAAAAAACATAGAATTCTAGAAAATTAAATCTTAGAATCAAATAGTTGAAAGTCAACAGGTATTTGCATATTAAATACGGCCCTTTACTTCAAATGTAAGCCTGACTATAGGCTTTGGCCTTCTTAAGTGCTTCTAGCTCCAAAGCATAAGTTAGGCATAAGTGTTAAGATTTCATTTTGTCAACTCTGCGTAGAATTTTTCATGCAGATCCATTTCCTTTTGGTGATACATAAACCAGAAAAAAGCTTGCCATCTTCTATGTAAACACAATCCCCACTCTTTCCATCTGTCAACGAGAACCTGAAACATAAAAATATGATTATAGTGTTACTGTTTTACTCACTACTACTTATATTAAAAAAAAATTCAACAATATCAGAGAGGATGCTGGCTATTCATGACAAGGTACAGTAAATAAAGTACAAATTCAGCAAATTTGCCATTGAGTCAACAGTAATTAACTATAACTGCACCATAATTTAGTTTATTTTTTTGAGGGAGATCACAGTCAGCAGTTCCTACATACAGCTGACAAAATTAATTTATTTTTTCAGCAAAGTCATTGCCACCTGCTCATGTACTGCTAGTGTTGAATACAGACCAAATGAATAAGCAGTTTTATATACTCTAGAGATCTTTAATAAATGCATGTATGCAAAACTAGGCCACAGAAAGAAAACAAGCAAAAGTGAGGAAAACAGAAAAAGGGAGAGAGAGAATGAAAGATAGGGAGGGAAGAAAGAGAAAGAGAGAGAATCTGTCTGGGAGTTAGAGCAGAGGATTAAGGCTATACACTGCTAATGAGCTGCTTTACACAGGATTTGATTCCCGCAGGCTGTTTACCCAGTGTGTGAGACCTTGTGTGTGAGACCTTGAGCAACTCACTTAAGCAGACAGTGCTTTCAGACAGTGGAAAATAGGTTAGGTACCTCAACTCTTTCATGGACTACATGCCTAGCAAGTACCTATGAAAATATAAGACGTGTCACAAAATGGTTAGGAAGAAGAGCTAATTTTGCTGAAGTCAGCAAATCAAACAGTTGCAAGTTAAATAAGGAAATGGTACAGAAGCAGAATTCTGAAAGAGGTCCACCTGTATGCCTGCTATTTTATGTAATTGTTCTTTTCCCATCCATCTCAGTCAGGAACTCATGTACAGGGAAGCAGTCAAAGGAAAGTTTGCAAGGGATCAATGATAGTTGCTAGGACTCAAATAAAACATGGGGTCCATCCAGCATCCATGAAACATTAATGAAGACAAAATTATATTGAACTGTCAGAATTTCCACAGAGTTCAAATAAATACAAGCAAATGTTCGTTAAGTCCCCCCCCACAAGCTAAAAGTTTCTGAAATTCTAACCAGAGCTCCAGTTTGAAATTTTTCCCTAACCTTCCGACCCTTCTCTTGTTTGTTTTAAAAGGCTGTGCCTCTGTCTTCTGCCTTTTATGGTAGTCTTGACTTCCAAAGTCCCTTCCTCCCCTCTTTCATTGCTGTTGTCTTATTGTCTGTTGTATAACCTATTAAGTTCATTACCATCCACTTTTTTCCAGCTATACATAATACTAAGTGTTCACCCAGCAAACCAGTATTGCTCGAGTAAACCTCCTTTACTACAAATTTTCTCCTGCTCATTTTCCTAGAGTTCGCATCTGCTTGGTATCCTCACCACACTCTGACAGGTTCCTAAGTTAATCCTCCTCCATCCTTTGCATACAAGATATTTATTTTTTGTTTTGCGCTTCAGTTAACTGTTTAGATATCTGTTGCCTTATTAGTTGATTTTGCTTTTAAATCATTCTAAAAGTCCCTGATACTTGAAATTGTTTAAGTTTATTATATATTTTATATTTTATATATTTTTTATTTGTTTATTAAGTTGTGTTTTAAAAAAAGAATCAATACTATGAACTTCTTCATTAGAGACCAAACTATGAACTAGCTTTCTTAAACACATCAGATACACTAAAAACTTCAGGGCTGACAACCTTAATACAGCCCTTAAACACTAACTGGTCCCCTCTTTTAACACTTCCTTTAGATGAAGCAGTTGAGTATTTCAACACTTATCTTCTTGGGCCTTCTCAACCAACTTGGCCCACTAAGACATCCGCACTAAAACCATCTATGCCTCATGGCTTACCAAGAGCACTAGGCAACTTATGAAACATAGGGACAAAGCATGGGACACCTGGCGCAAAACCAAAACTACTCCTAATAGCCAAACATTCTTAGCACTGAGAAACAATGTAAAAAAAACAAATCAGACTAGACAAAAAAATACTATAGTGAAATTCAAACTAAGCACAATACCAACTCACAAAAGTTCTGGGCCACTATAAACAGTGTTCTCCAATCAGGTAAATCACCAACTCCTCATCCAAGCACAGACACCACCTCTATAAACACAGCCACTCAATTCAATGAGTTCTTTACAAACTCTATACCAAAGTTTCAACAGACCCACCCTCCTCAACCCCCACTATACTATATGACCCATCACATAATGCCAATTCCTTCACCCTTCAACCTGTACCAACTTACACCATCTATAGACATCTAACCAAACTTAAACCCACCACCCTAGCGGTAGACAAACTACCTGCCAAATTCCTAAAAATAGCCACTAAAGCCATTTCCTACCCAATCTCTATAATCATTAATAGATCAATATCAGAACAAAAGGTGCCACTTCTCTGGAAAATCTCCTACTTTATACCAATATACAAAGGGGGCACCTCCACTGACCTAACAAACTACCGCCCTATAGCTATACTTTCCCCACTGGCTAAAATACTGGAAAAAAATGTATCCACACCTAGATCCGAACACATCTCCTCTCCAACAATTGTCTTGCTGAAACTCAGCATGGATTCCACCCCAACCATAGCACTATCACTGCACTCGTCCATTTTAGTAACCTAGTAAATATGCAACACAACAACGGCCAACTAGTGTCTGCAGTTTTCCTTGACTTATCAAAGGCATTTCATACAGTCTCCCATACAAAACTTCTAGCATCACTCTCAGAATTAAAACTAACTACCCCCACTCTATTACGGTTTCAAAGCTATATCTCCCAATGCCAACAAGCTGTTCAGTGGAAAAACTCACTTCCCCCCCTACTTCCTGTAAAACTAGGAGTACCTCAAGGATCAATCCTAGGACCTCTACTTTTCACTATATTTACAAATAATCTTCACAAAGCCACCCCTCTAGCAAACCGGGTTCAATATGTTGATGACTCCACCTTAATCTGATCTGCCTCCACCCTCCAACAACTTCACATCAAGACCCAAGAAGCCTTTACGTTCATCAAAACCTGGCTAACAAACTCCCAGCTAATACTAAATTCTAAAAAGACCCAACTTATGCTTTTCCATCCTTCTAAAGCAGCAGTACCTACTCCCCCATTCTCTAGTTCTGCTTTAGATAATACTCCCATCTCCCCATCACACAAACCAAATTACTAGGGGTCACTATTGACAACAATATGAAATTTGATAAACACATAGCTCATATAATAACCAAAGTCAACAAAAAACTATTTTCTCTTTACAGATGTAAACACTTCGAACCAGCAACAGTAAAGTTACTCTAGCTCGTACCCATCTTCTCTCTACCTTATTGTATGCTTCTCCTGTTCTAATTAATCTAAACAAGAACAATTTAAACAAGCTATCAGTATGCTACAACAAAATAGCAAAATTCACCACAATCTCCTGCTACTGCACCCACCACTGTCAAGCCCTAAAACAACTTTCCTGGCTGGAACTCCCTAAGACCTTAGCTCTAAACCAACTTCTTCTAGCTCACCAAATCCTGTATCAACCTGACAAAACTCCAGCCTTACAAGACCTGATCACCCTCTACTCCAATAACCGAGAATGTAGATCCACTAACAAGGCACTAATCGTAATCTCCAAAAGCCATTACAGCTCTGGTGACTCCCTGTATTCTAGCAACATTGCCAAGACTTAGAACTCCCTACCACTACAAATCAGGGTACAACCTAACAAAATCTTCTTCAAAAAACATCTTATTACCCACCTGAACAATTCCTGGACATGCAACTGCCTAGCGCCTGGCTGACATATTCTAACACCTTTCCCCTATCCACTATCCAACCTCTTTAAAACTCCCACAGATGCAATGTATTTATTATCACATGTTACTTACCAAGTCACTGCTGCCTACACCCCACTGTCCCATCTATACCCACAACTAACTTTCTCCTAGACTAAGTTGAAAAGCTTTCCCTTAAAATGTCAATGAACCTCATATGAACTTGTCTATATGCTCTTCCTTTGATGAACTGGCTAGTATTTTTAGTTTTTCCTTTCTTCTCTTATCTTTATTACATCTTCATGATTATCTTTACTAAACATACTGTATGAACAACAATCATGTTACCTGTTATACTTTTAACTGTATGTCTAAACCACTATACTTCAAGTGCAAAAATAGTAAGCGCTTTCACATGGAACCACCATGCTTCATCAGACTCCCAAAAAACTTTAAATTCACTACCAATATATACATAATCAATCATTCGATTAAGGCAACTGCAGCCATGGTTATCAGTTACTAACGTCAAACAATAAACTTGTGTTTATTGCTATCTAAAACAAACACACTGAGTAAAACATTACATTGCAATAATAAAAGGCTATAGAAAAAACATTATAGTAGACATAATTTCTAAACATTGTCAGATATGGCTATTTAAACATAAAAAACATCTTCTTCTCAATATATCTCCTGTCCGTTTCTCAGAACAAAAATCCTGCTTGCTTCCCATATCAACTCTTTTACCCAAATTATACGCTAAAACAGTACATAAAAGCATAACAGTGCTTACTATTTTTGCACTTGAATAAATACAGTTTTTATTTTAACTGGCTGCCGTGTCTGTCGCCACCACATTTTATTTAAATTTGGGATTTGTACAGAGTGTGGTGACTTTGTTCTCAGCAGTGAAGGTTTTGTTATTGTGCTTATTTATTTGCTTCCTACTGTTGAGGAGCATGGTGGAAGGCCTGGATATCAAACTGGATTTTAATACAAGTGTGGCGAATGCTACATGAGATGGAGATCATTTTTTAAACTTCATACGAATAGAAGTTAACCCACTATTATTTTTTGATCTTGAGAGTGGGCTTGAGAAAGAAATGCAAACTGAATATGATACACAAGAGTTTTTGAAAGCACATTGAGAAACAGAGGATGGCTTGATAAAATTAAGGAGAAACCAGTGGCAGAGAAGACATCTTGAAGCATGTCTACACTTCAAAGTTATACCACAAGGCCTACGTATATCTAAGATGCCAACCTATGGCACACATTTTCCAGATTTATTATCAAAATGGCAGAGACTTAACTTACACACCAGCTTTGGATATATTAAGTTGTTAATAGACCATTCTAATTATATGACAGCTTAGCAGGAGTTATATTCTTTTTTGAATGAAATGTCAGTCATACTTTTAATTAAAGGGTTGCCTAAAATACATAAATCTTCACAGAATCCTCCATATAGACCGATTGTGTCTGGTAGTGGATGGCTCACTGACTCAATCTCGATTTACTTAGAGAAGATTTCAACAATTCTGACAGATATGAAAAACTTTTTAACATCTTTATATCATGATCTGCAGATGACCCTGTTAAGACGGACTGAAATACTAGTCACATTTGATGTTTGCTCATTGTTTACCTGTATACCAAACTATACAGGAGTTGAATACATGAGAGGATTCTTTTAAATAAGAACAGTGATTTCTCCACCAAAAACGTACATACTTTATGTATGTTGATGGAACTGGTACTGGAAAATAATGCTTTTATATTTCATAGGAAGTATTACCACCAGAAATCAGGAGTAGCCATGGGAACCCCATGCACCAATACTTATGCAAATCTTGTTATGGCGCACTGGGGGGATACCATGGCTTTAGTACATAGTCATCATTCCAAGTTTTTGACTAGTTATAAAAGATTTGTGGATGATATTTTTTTCATATGGTGAGGCTCAAACTCTGATTTGATAGATTATATACGGTATTTGCAGAATACTACTTCATTTTTGAAGTTTATGTCACGTACTTCCATGAGGGAGATGGAATTTTTAGATGTGAAACTTAGGAAGGTTGATGGGAGACTAGTTACCTTACTCTATAGGAAAGATTGTAAGAAGAACTGCTTGTTAGAAAGAAGCAGTATGCATCCACCATATATATTTAATAACGTTATGAGGGGACAAGCATTACGCCTATCTAGATTGGTAAGCAAGGATGGAGACTATGTAGTTTATGAGAAGACTTTGAAACAACAGTTCTTAGATAGGGAATATAATAAGAGGGACTGTGATAATATGTTTGAAAGAGTTTAAAATGATAGACGTGATAGGTAAACCATTTTTCGCTGATAACAATAATAAGACTATAATTCCATCCAAAAGATCAGAGATGAGTAGATGCAGGGTTTACCTACCATTTACGTCTGATAATAAAGATATAGTTGATGTTTTATAACAAAACGGGCACATTTTAACAGCTGATGACAACATCAGGAAGATAGTAGGAGATAAACCAGCCATTACATATAAGAATATGAAATCCATGAAGAGACATTTGTGTAATAGATCAGATAATCTGAAATCAGAGTCATCTGTAGGAAAAGTAGGGACAATTAAATGTGAACGCTATAATTACTGTAAATGTATTTCCAGGGATAATATGTTTCTACATCCAGATACCTCCAAGAACATACACTTTTTCTGCTATGCAGAATGTACCATGAAGAATGTGATTTATTTGGCTAGATGCATAGAATGCTCTATGTTTTATTTGGGCATGACTACTCATTCACTAAGAGAGAATCAGGGAGCACATTTATTATACCAATATACAAGATGTCAGAAGTGCTTTAGCCACACATTCAGTGTCAAAAGGTATCGAAATCATTTTACTTTTTAAGTTATTCAAACTGTATCTACAGATGGTAGATTAGGTGACTTTAAGAATCAGGTTGAAAAGATAGAACAGAGATGGATTATTCAACTGCAAACAGATAAGGGCATTGGATTGAATGATGCCGTCTCCTTAAAGCTGTTTCTTAAAGACTGGACATTCCCCTGGATTTACTAATCTTCTGTGCAGGACTAGCTTAGTCCTGCACGGAAGTGACCGTTTTGGAGCAGGACGGCAGTGCGCCATGCATATTAATAAGGCATGCTGCCCGAGCTCCTAGTATTACACGGAGCAAGTAAGAGTGCAGGGGGCGTGTCTGAGAGCAGAATCCTCAGAATAAACACGCCCCCCGCAATGTAAAACAGCAGAAAGGGATATGCAATGAGTGAGACCACTCACAGGTGACTGCATATCCCCACCAACAGTCCCCCTTGTGTACAATAGCAACAGCATATATAAATAAAATGAAGAAACCCTTTTATTTTATTTTTTTTAAATCTGATTAAAGCTAACCGTAGGTGCGCGGGTGTGCCCATCGCTTAGCTACGGTTAATGCAGCTTAAATGACTGAAGAAGATAACAAGGAAGATATACGCAAATGAAGCAGCATAGCAATAGTGTAGTGGGCAGAGCATTCGCCTTACGAGCAGGCAGTCCCGGTTCGAGTCCCTCTGCAGCACATTCCATTTTACATGGCAAAGCACAATATGACCAATATTTTTATTGCATAACCCACTAAATAACATATATGTATGAACTGGAGTACTGCAGTAAATGCACATGTGAGGTGTCAGTGTCATAATGAATAAGGCACTAATAAGCAGGTTTAAGCACAAATAAGCAGTAGCAAGCATATTTAAGCACTAGTAAGCAATGCCTACACTGGCTAAGCAATTCTGAAGCTAACTCTCTATAAGCAGATCTAACAGCAGGTTAGCAGTGCTTACCGTCGCGCAAACCTGCTTACAACTGCTCAAAAGTGCCTTAATCACTCTGTATCCAATGGCCCTTGTTCTGTCCATGAGCAAAATAAACAGCCATGCAGGTCTCAAACCCAGGAACCTATACA
The DNA here is from genome assembly GCF_019279795.1 of Protopterus annectens. Lineage (NCBI taxonomy): Eukaryota > Metazoa > Chordata > Ceratodontiformes > Protopteridae > Protopterus > Protopterus annectens. The sequence goes on from NC_056741.1 coordinate 376,792,847, forward strand.
CCATAGTCACAGTAGGTAACCACAAAGCCATCACAGCAGTACAAAAGAATGAGGTATCAGCAAACAAGTCCTCACCATGGTATAACCAAACTGAACCTGTGAAAGGAATCAGTATACAGTAATATGCTCCATAACCCAATAACATAACATGAATATGTGAACTGAAATACAGCAGTAAGTCCAGAAGTGAGGTGTAATTGTAATACAGTGTTGAAGTCCCCAAAATAACACAAGGACCCCACAGAGTGTACATACACATTAATCATGGATACTAGGCATATATATAAGGTGTAATGATTAATAACTCAATGCCAAAAAGGCATTATAATGCAAAGTCTAATGTAAGCAATGCTAAGCATTGCACAGGCCAGCTTAGGAAGTATGAGCAATGTGTAGACCAGCTAACTCATTGTGTCCAGTGGTATACCCCTTTAAACAATGCCAACCCTAGGTAAGCAGGTTTGCCCATAGCTTAGCCTTTTCAAAACCAGCCAATCAAGGAAAAGTGCAGGAAATCAGCCCTACTTAAACCCAAGACGCGGGAATGCATCTCATAACTGGTTGTAGCTTCCCCTTGCAGGCACTATGGCAGTAAGGGGAGAAGGTGTGCGCTTCCGGGCACAGTGCTGGTGCATCCAGGAGTCCAAGGTCATGGCAGGACTCCTAGTTAAAGACCATCCTCAGAGACTGCTACAGGGCCAGTACCAGGGCTCACAATATAAGGCGGAGGCCCTGGGACCGTCTCGTCCGTGACCTCACCAGTGCCACTGGCATACCCTGATCTGGTGAGCAGGTCAGGCACCACTACACCAACCTGAAGCGGCATAAGGGGAACCTCTTGGAGGAGTGGCTCCAAGAGGCTAGAGCATTAGGGGATGCTCCAGCCATGTGTAAGTATCACCCCAGTATGTGTGTAATAACTGCCAGCTCAGGTATATCATGGATAGGTATGGCTAAATATTCCTCTTATGTCCCCCACAGCTGCAATGGAGTGGGCCGCGAACCAGGAGGCCCACATCAGTCATCTGGCGTGGTTGCGACATGAGGCAGGTCAGTAATACTGATGCATTTACTGTCATAAGAAATAAAAATAATAGTAGTAGTAAATTAATTGCTTGTATAAAACCTGTATTGTTCAAGGCAATTACTGCATACACTAGAGAATATGGCAGGCAGAGTCTCATATTTATTTGCAAGTCAATAAAAGTGTAACAGCCTGACAAAACAGGTTTAACTGCTGGACTGCATGTGTATATCCTGGTATCATAAGGTAATGTAGATATGCAATCATGTAATAGTACTGTAGTATTAAGCACTGTTACCCACACCGTGCACCATAAATTGAATGTGTAGGAATGCCTGTATATGAGGGTGCAATCCCCAGAGGCCATTTAGTACAACTGAGAGACACACAGACAGTAAACAGGGAGAATAGCAAATGCAACTGAGATGTGAACTGTTGTTTTTTTAGCACACACAGCCACGGTTCGAATCCTGCCAGTGGTAGCAGTCTGCATACAGAATCATGCCCCACAACTGTACAGATATGTCCAGAATGTCAATTAAAGTGGCCCATATCTGTTGCCTATCAATCTGTCCTCCTGGTAAATCGGTGGGATAATCCCAGACATATAGACCGCTAACAGGAAATACAACTGATTGACACACAGCTATGAGAACAAAACTGGCACACAAGCAACTCCCCAATACCTTATGTGACTAACAAGCTACATATGTCCCATTTACACCCCAACTTGTCAAGTTGTGGTCAGAGTGTGTACAGTAACAGAGTGACATGCATGTGCATAATAGTAATGTGGGATCTGGTACTGTGTGTGGGAACATTCAGGTAGTGCTAATAAACATTCCTCCCACAGGTCTGTCAGATACCAACACTGTGGCCAGAAATACAAGAATGATATGCATTTGCTCTGAATAATGAGGTATTACACATCACTGTTGCCCACATTGTCCTACAACATATAATGGCCTAGGAAATATGTATATGAGTGTTGTAATACAAGGTGATAATGCATAAGTACAGGGGATTAATAAGACAGAAAGCAGATTAGAGATGTACAGCAATATCTATACAGCAGACACAACTGTGATGGACAGTGTTTAAGCTGTAGCAGACACAGCCATGGTCTGACTCCTGGGAGTGGAATTAGACTGCATACAGATTCATACTCCACAACTGTACAGATGAGGCCAGAATGTCCAGTATATGTGCCCATATCTGCTGCCTGTCCCCCTGGTAAGTCTGTGGGATGATTCCAGATGTGTAGCCAGCAAACAGGGAATACAAGTGATTGTCAAACATCATGAGAACACACCTGTCATTGCTAGGAGAGTAATATTTCAAGTATGTTTTATCTACACTCCCATGTCGTCAAGCTGTGACCAGAGTGTGTACAGTAACAAAGTGAGATGTATGTGCATAATACTAATGTGCAATCTGGAACTTTGTGTGGCAACAGTCAGGTAGTGCTAACAAACATTATCCCACAGGTAGGTTGGATAAGAACACTGTGCTGAAAAATACAGACCATTATAACCTGTACTGGTACTGTTCACTCTGGTATTGTAAGGAATTGTGAGTGTTGCAGTTTCTCTGAATAACAAAGTATCACTGGTCACTGTCACCCACACTGTGCTACATAATATAACTGTGTGGGAAAGCATGTATATGTGTGTGTCAGGTAATTAAAGAGGGCAATATTCTAGATATGTCCCGGCACACCAGCATGTGGTCAGCACATGGCCAGAGTCTGTGCAGAAAGAGTTGGATAGCTATGTGCAAAACAACAACCCAGAATCCGTAAGTATGTGTAGAAACAGTTAATTAGTGTTAACAAACATTCCCTACACAGTTATAGCAGGTAAGATGTGTATACTGCAGGTAAATCTGGTTCATGTGTAATAGGTTCATAGGTTCATACTAGGCTATCTGCCCTGGGGCAATTACAAGCCTAGCCCAATTTTGTTTGGCTTACACCACCCCTTGATTTGAGTATACTGTGCCCTTTTTAAGGTTTAGTTTACTGTGCCTCTGTCTAATAGTGACACGGAAGTAATCCCTGGGACAAACCTATGATCCCCCATCCACTCATCAAGATTCTTCTTGAAGAGATTCAGTGAGGTGCTCTGCCTAACATGAATTGGAATTCTATTCCAGAGCGAAGGGAGCCTCTGGGTTATGAATCTGTCCCTCCAGCAAGTTCTATTTATTTCTGTGCTGAGGTTCAAGTCCCTCGAGCATGTGGCTCTAAGGGATTTAGATTTACTGAGGTGGAGCATGTCCATTAATTCTGGATTGGACATAGCTTTATATGTCAGACATAGATCGCCTCGAAGTAGGCGGTATGCAACTGAGTAGAGCTGGAGTTTTTTTAACCAGGCAGCATATGGCATCTGCTTGAGTCCCTTGATCCTCTTGGTGAGGTACTTTTAGGGTATTTCTAATTGCTGCAGGTGTCGGGTAAGGTACATCCCAAAAGGGGCATTATATTCTATGATAGGTCTGATGAGGGATGAATAAAGGGGCACGATTACCTCTCTTGATCTAGATGTGAATCCTTTCATGATGAGGTGGGCTATGTAGAAGGTCTTTCTAACCACTTTGGCAATGTGGTTGTCAAAGGAGAGATTGCTATCAACTTGGGTCCCCAGATCCCTAATTACTTTCTCTGTACTTAATGGGTTACCGCCTATGTGGTAATTTGTGGGCACATTGTTTTTGCCAAAGGGTATGACTGTACACTTTTTGGCATTTAGCTTTAGACCATGGCTCTGGCACCAGTTTTACGTCTCTGTGAGACATTTTTGAAGGATGTTTGTGTCAGCTGGAGAGTCTATTATGGCACCCAGTTTGCAGTAATCTGCAAACTTGGTGAGCCATAGTCCTCCCAGGTTGGCCTGTACCTCGGAAAAGTATATACCGAACAAGAGCGGTCCCAGGACAGAACCTTGTGGGACGCCACTTGTGACCAGTTTCGAGTCTGACATGGCTCCAGCAACTCTCACTCTGTGGGTTCTGTCTTTGAGCCAGTTTGTGACCCATCTTGTGACATAGGGGTTTATATTTAAGCTAGATAGCTTATCTATGATGTCCGAGTGGGGTATTGTGTCAAATGCCTTTGCTAGGTCCAGATAGGCTGTGTGGACTACCTTCCCTTCATCTATGGCTTTGGTGAGTGTTTCAAAGAAGTCGACCAGGTTCAAAAGGCAGGATCTGCCCTTGACGAAGCCGAATTGGGTAGGATCTAGTGTCTGTAGGTCCCCAATGTCTTTGTTTATGAGCTCCATGATGATCCTCTCCATAGCCTTGCAGACTAGGCTAGTCAGGCTTATGGGGCGATAGTTTCCAGGGTCCATAGAGGCTCCACCTTTGTGGAGTGGGACCACTGTTGCTGTACGCCATTCTGTGGGCACATATCCTGTAGTGAGGCTGAGATTGTACAGCTGTTTTATTTGAGGGGTTAGTTCTTCTTGGAGTTCATGTAGGACGCAACCCGGGACGCCATCAGGTCCCATGGAAGCAGTGTTTTTTGCTTTGGAGAGGGCAGCCTTCACCTGAGCATCAGAGATGTTTGGGAGGCAGCCCTCTGCCGGGATAGATACTTGCTCTTTTGGGGAGTTTGCACTGAACCTGTCTGCCAGGATATTGGCGATGTCTGTGGGTCCAGTGTATTTTTTGTCGTTTAGAAACAACTCAGAACAAGTCTGGGAGTTGCATCCCAGGTTCCTAACATAACTGAAAAAAGCCTTATGATTGTCTTTAGTGTCCTGTGCAATTTTTCTCGAAGCTGGCCTTGGAGGATTTTATGTGGGATCGTAATTTTTTGCAAGTACTGATCAGAGCTGCCTTCCCTATTAGGGATTTTGCTCTATCATGTAGTATCTTCCATTTTCTGTTGTACAGTTTATTTATGGCTGGGGTCCACCAGATGGACGCCTGCCTTTGGATGATTGGGTCTTGGTTTTGTTTGGTATAGCATGATCCATGCATTCCTGGAGATGTCCGTAGAATGCGTTTATATAGGATTCTGCAGTTTGGGCCGTAGTTTCCACTGGCCCTGGGGCCTTGAAGGATTCCACTCGGTTTTGAGAAATGAGAAGTTCGCTTTTGAGAAGTTTTTCACTGTGGTTTTCTGGGTTGGGGTGGGGTCGGGATGTGGATATCCAGTGAAATTAATTTATGGTCTGATCTTACCAATGAGGGATATACTTCTGGTATGGAGCATAGAGTACCCATGTTGGTAATGATCAGGTCTAGTATGTTATCCCCTCTTGTGGGAGTGGTGACTAGTTGTTCCATAGCATTTGAGTTTATAATTTCCAGGAACCTTTGGGCTAAGGTGCTGGGGCTTGAGTAGTGCTCCCAGTCTATGTTTGGGTAGTTGAAGTCGCCCAATATAATGGTGTTCGCACAGATCTTCATGTTCTCCAATATTTTCAGGAAAGCCGAGTGGGATTCCTGACTTTGAGAGGGTGGTCTGTAGGATGCTATAAACTGAAAAGCAGTCTTGCCCACTGTTAGTTGCACATGGGTGATCTCCGATACTTCGTGCAATGCCACTAACCTGGAGGTGTGGATATCCTTGATAAATATGGAAACTCCCCCTCCTTTTGTGGTTCGGTCCGGGTTTTGGGGCCGAAAAGCATAATATGAGGTATAACCTGGTAGTGCTGGGGTGCTCTCTGGAGCCTTGAACCAGGTTTCTGTCACTGCACAGATATCGATGTTCTCCATACTGAGGAGAGCTTCGAGTGCGTGCATCTTGAGGTTAAGACTTCTGGCGTTTAGCAGCATTACCCTTAGTTTCTTGTTCCTTGTGCTGTCTATGGAGGTGGGTTTGACTTTTGAGCCTTGCCTAAAAAAGGCACTATGGGGGTGGCAAGAGCCTTTGCCAATATCCGAAAGCCCAGTGGTGACAGGTGCAAGCCGTCCTAAGCGAAAAACGTGGCTTGCCGAGCATGTCATCCCAGGCTGACAGACACTGGATCCCCTTTGAATGACACCAAAATTTTAGCCAATTGTTAAAATCGATCATTTTGTCTTTGTACTGTGGCATCATTCTAGGTGTGGGTAAGATGCTGCTCAAGGTCAGGGTCATACCGGCCTGGGCTACATGATCAGAGAGCTCCTCTATGTCTCTTTTCATGTAGTCCAGGGAGGTACGTCTCAGGTCATTCACACCAGCATGTACGATGACTGAGTCATATTTGTATTTGCTTTGGAGTGACCTGAGTGCTTGCTTTATGTGGCAGATCCTAGCGCCCGACAGGCAGCTCACTGTGACCTTCTCTTTGTTCAGCCTGGTGAGTGTAACGTCAGTGTGTCTGACAATAGAGTCACCTATTACAAGAGTATCAGGTGTGTTATTCAGTCTTAAGGGCTGTGGCTGCTTGGCACACTGACTTTGTGGGCTATGTGTTGTGCGTGTTTTGTTTTGGGGTAGCGTTTGCTTGGATGTCTGCTTTGGAGGTCTCTGTTGCTTAGGTAGATTTTTATTTAGAGCCTCTGAGTACGTTTTTGTGTATTTATGTGTTTGGTTCGCTGATGTGGTGGGACTATGTGATACTGGAATTGTGTTGTGTGAGGTTACCTTCTCCTCCTGACTGGTTTCACCAGTTTTGAGATGAGAGAGCTCAGCCTCCAGTTTGGCTATATGGTTGCATCTCTCACATATATTTGAACCTGTTTGGAGGAGGAGAGGGTTGTCCGTGTACATGAGACAGTTGTAACATTGCCTCAAAATTCCCAGATTCACCAGCTGGACTGGAGAGGAAACCATTGACTGACCTTTGGACATGCTAGAGTAATATAGGGAAACTGAATTAAGATGGACCAATAGGGGTCAAGGTAATCGTAGAGAGTATAAGAGTAAGTAGTGCTTATGGTTTAATAGTGCTAACTTGTAAGATTACTTATTTGGACCAGTGAAGGGCCTTAGAATGAGAATATGGTGTTTAATTTGAGAGATAGAGCAGTTCTAAGGGAAAAAGTGAAGAGCAGACTTCGTGGAGCCAGGAATAGTTTAAACACAATTAGGTGGCGCTGCCCGTTGTTGCGCTATGCACAAAAACGCGCAAAACCGTGCAAAAGAGGGTTTTAAGAGAGGGAGATCAAGGAGTTTGGAATTGACCCAAAATAGCCAATAAAACTACAGTTTCAAGGCAGTAACCACTCCCACAGGGGCAGGCAGGCTGCTCAATGTTTATCACTGCCACTGATGAACAGAGAGACTTCCCTTTAGCCCAAGCAAAAAATGGCTTCCAAGAAACTTACAAACAGTTCAGAACAGCAAACCTGTAACTGAACTTTTTTAAATCTCAGAAAAGTGGGAAAAAAACAAGTTTTTTTGGTTTTTTAAAGAAGGCAGAGGTTCACAAGTATCAACAAGTTATAACAGTGCAGTAAATGACCCCACACTTGAGTGCTAGGCCAGAGACAGATAAAATGCAAGTTTTAAGAAAAAAATGATTTTAAAAATAAGTGCAAACAGGAAATTCAGTAAACAGCTCTAGGTTGTGTTCTAAATACAATTACCAATCAAGAAATCAAGTTTAACAAGCCAGAAAATGCTCAAAGTAGGTGGCTATGCAGAAAAACTTAGCAAATAATCTGAAGAAAAATACTTAAAATCTCAAAAGTGGCTCCTTTCTTCTCTTACCATGAGGCAATCTGGTTTTAAGAGAGGGAGATCAAGGAGTTTGGAATTGACCCTAAATGGCCAATAAAACTACAGTTTCAAGGCAGTAACCACTCCCACAGGGGCAGGCAGGCTGCTCAATGTTTATCACTGCCACTGATGAACAGAGAGACTTCCCTTTAGCCCAAGCAAAAAATGGCCTCCAAGAAACTTACAAACAGTTCAGAACAGCAAGCCTGTAAGTGAACTTTTTTAAATCTCAGAAAAGTGGGAAAAAAGCAAGATTTTTTTTTGTTTTTTTAAAGATAGCAGAGGTTCACAAGTATCAACAAGTTATAACAGTGCAGTAAATGACCCCACACTTGAGTGCTAGGCCAGAGACAGATAAAATGCAAGTTTTAAGAAAAAAACGATTTTAAAAATAAGTGCAAACAGGAAATTCAGTAAACAGCTCTAGGTTGTGTTCTAAATACAGTTACCAATGCAGAAATCAAGTTTAACAAGCCAGAAAATGCTCAAAGTAGGCGGCTATGCAGAAAAACTTAGCAAATAATCTGAAGAAAAATACTTAAAATCTCAAAAGTGGCTCCTTTCTTCTCTCAGCATTTTCTCCTCTTGGTGGGTGCTTCCCCAACAGCCAACAAGTCTGACGACAGCCATATCACTGACCAAACTAAGGCTATAGGGCTGTGTAGTAAGACTTGTAAGGTACACACACCAGCACTGACTAGGAAAGTAATGTGGACTACAGGGATATACTAGTTGTTAATTGACATCTTTCTCTCCCTCCCACTATATCTCCAACAATAATCAACATACCCACCCCAAATGGTATGTAATGACTCTGATAATGTCCATTTGTTTGATAAATATTTTCATGGTTCCCATGCATGTGCTATACTGAAAAATTCCAACATTGGTGGCATGGTGCCATCAATGTACCTGCATGCTGTTCTTATTACCACTGTGGTCCCATATATGCATGTGTTCTATTTGCTATGCAACTGTTCCGTATCTGGTAACTGGGTTAATGGGAATATCTATGCATGCTGTTATACCTAACCTGGAATGTGTTGACTATTACTAACCCACAAATGATGTAATCTAAACACTATAGCACGCTTGGGAAGGCAGGTCTCAGCGGACCCACCTGCCCCACCTCAGCTGGCCGTGACACCGGGCACCAGCATGTCTGAGGCCCAACCCGGGACCTGTCCATTGGTCCTGCACCACCTTCGGGTGGAATTGCCTCAAGGGATGGGGCTCACCCCCCCGGTAGTGGGCACGGACAGGCACCTGTTACCCATCACCAGGTCGGGGTCGTGGTGTGTAGAGCAATGAACAAGCAGTTTGGTGATGTTCTACATCAGCTCGAGGGCCGCATGTCGCGACCAGAGAGTCAGCCTAGCTCTGCGATTCAGTCCCCAGCACAGCCACCTTCAGGGCTGTGAAGGTGCAGTGGTGACTGCCCATGGGTGGAGACCTCAGTCCCACTGTTACTACTAGAGGGCTTGTGGGCTTCCGATATCCCAACACCCCTCCCAATCAAGGTGTTTACCCCCCACATGTGTCATATACCGGCCCTGTATGCGTCTTGCTTGTCTTGTCTATTAACCTACCCAACCTACCTCCCCAAATATACCTACTACCCCTCCCCAACATCCCATTCTCACCTGAAAAAAAAAAGGGCAATCTGTTCCCACAAAAAACTTCTCAACCCATACATAGCTGTCCATTTCGCACACGTGTCCACTGGACACATGTAATCTGGTCTAATTGGCATCACAACTTATTAATGTTGTCCTCACACCTCTCACAGGGGTTTGAGTGTCCAAATCTACCTCCAAATGCAGTGTATATGCACAGCTTTTGATGTAGAAGAAATGGGCAGCTATCTGCCTTCCCTACACCCTTCCTGCACATCCCTGGCTATTTTCCCTACTGTCTTTCCCTCTTTGTGCCCCTTTTTTGACCACTTTCTTATCAACTCCCTTTTCTTTTAAAGAAATTAGCATAGGGGTAAGTGGCAGTAAGCACTTTTAAGCAGAGGTAAGTGGGTTTAAGCCTGTTTGCATGAGGGTAAGCAATGCCTTCACATGTTAATCAATTTAGAACTTGAGTATAAGACACTGTAACCGGACGTTAGCAGTGCTTACCTCTGCGCAAACCCACTTTAAAGTGCTTTAATCACTCGGTATCCAAGGGGCCGTCTTCTGCCCAGCAACAAAATAAACAGCCTCTGCAAGGTTCGAACCCAGGACCCTGCACACCACAGACAAAGTGATTTACCACCAAGCCATGCCAGATATACATAAATCTGATGTTTTCAGAAACATATCATTCAGCCCAGTCATGCAACAGTACAGAAAATGCATTTCAACATTTAGCTGAATGTGTGTGTGTAAATATATTAATATCTAAACAAATACAACATATATATATATATATATATATATATATATATATATATATATATATATATATATACATATTTAGAAATATATACACATATATAAATATATATGAACATATATACATGCAAATGCCTACATCGACACATATATATGTCTATACCTATATGTCTACATATACACAAGTTACATATATGTACGCAGATATATATCTATGTAGGTATATATGGACATAGTTATATACATGTAAGCACATATATATATATATATATATATATATATATATATATATATTATTAGAATCTGACTCACTAAAGAAGTAAAATAAAAAAATCTTAGACTAAAAAACTTCTACTTAAACTGTAGAACAAAAGAAACACTAAACCACGAAACTGATGTTATATACAGTTTAAGCAAAAGTTTTTTTAGTCTAACACACACACACACACACATATATATATATATATATATATATATATATATATATATATGTGTGTGTGTGTGTGTGTGTATATATATATATATATATATATATATATATATATATATATATATATATATATATATATAGGTATATATGGCCATACATCTGTAGACAGCAATATTAGATTAACTAAAACATGTATGTCCACATGCACCATTAATGGGCCCCAAACAATATATGTCTTGTACGAATAGGTATACCCCCCACAGCCAAACACGTCCGCCCTGCAATACACTATCAAGTGCTGCCGATCCCATAACCAGGACCTGACACGACACGGGCACAAGATGTTAACAGTACTACATCCCGCCTGTATGATGTCAGGCTGGTATTGGTAACATATCATGCAGTACAGTCTGGCTCCCATAGGAAATGTAAAATGTGGAAGCTATCAATATCCCCAGGATATATATACACATATATGCAGATATATATATATATATATATATATATATATATATATATATATATATATATATATATATATATATAGATATACATGGGACTACACATACACACGCAGAGATATGTACAGTAAGATACATATGTCGAAGGTGCACACAATATGGAACAGCCACTCTGCCTACAGTTAACACCTTAACAACTAGACACTGTATGGGTCACCCATATAAATGACAATCGTTGCCGGCAACATATACTCACAGAGAGGTCATAGGAAAAAGCACAGCACACAGGTTTGCAGAAATGGGAATCCTTTATTTGTGTACTATTATAGTTCTATATGCCATGTCATATGGTTGTATACATATAAGTCTATATATGTCTACATGTACATACACATGTATACTCATACATATGTCTGTATACACATCTGTATAGTTCTACATATATATGGCCATGTGTACATACATACATATATGTATATATACATGTGTGTATATATAGGTATACGTATATATAGATATATGTGTATATAGCTATATATGTATGCACAGTCTATGTGTACAGATATGCCTAGTTATGTTGGTATATATGTAGATATCTACAACTATATGTGCATACATATCTATTCTGATATACCTACTACTGCCAATATATCTGTAGAGATCCATATGTATATGTGCATATGTATCACTATCTGTATATGTGTAGACATATATTGCTCTGTATATGTATATATCTGGGTGTGTATAAGTACAGCTATGTACATATACATGCCCATCTATATATGTCGATATGTATATGTGTAATTATATATATATATATATATATATATATATATATATATATCTGGATAATTATATGTACATATATTTTCACCATATGTCCTAAACATGGAGTGAAGCCCTACACCAGCCCCTATAGCCCCAACTTCTTAGTGCAAGGGGATGTCAGGTATGTACATCAGGTATACTAGTAGACTACTGCTACTGTAATAGGGATTGTCTTCACAGACATGGTGTCTGTGGAAGGTCACATTTGCTTTTCATATGTGCGCCACTGGCTACTGACAGGCATCCTAAGGACATCATAGTACAGTACTGCTGCTAGCACGTAATGACCCTGTGGACTGAAGCAGAGATATTGGCCAATATATATGGACATTCTGATACACTCTGTACAGTCCAGAGGTATACACAGAACCCCTTATTGCAAAACATGTGGACCAAGCCTGACAATATGGATGTTAACCATGTAGATGGGTTTAACACATAACAACTGGAATACATTTGCCCCCATAGGTTATGCATTCACACACGCCTATCTGTCCTGACACATAATAACCGCTGGTACAGGGGTGCCATGGCCACATACTACTCACTAGATATTGACATACATCTGTACAGCATCAACCTGCTCTGTCTGACAAGGGAGGCCCGGCAGCAGTACATCTGGCAAGTATCTGGACATGACATCTCACTGGATACAGTAAGCTGCTAGGCATGTAACAATGCACTGTGCAGGATACAGGCAGACTGGCTCAACACTGGCCTACATATCCTATAGGGGAATGCTCATGTAACTGCATATATAGCAGGCTCTACAGGCATGTCACAGCACAGGGTAAGATACACCTGTGTGAAAGTGCATAACCACAGCCAATGTGAACATAGCCACATATGGTAAGCTAGCATAATATTACAGCATATGGACTATTTGTTCAACACTATCCTCATATGTGCCACTCACAGACTAACCCTACATATACTGGGCCGCTACACAGTGTTGTCTGATGCCTGTCTGTGGTACAGGACATCTGTGTGTATGGCCCTACAAACATGTAAGCCAATACGGTAACATACAGTGGAGCAGCATGTAACATCAGATAGGACAGGACCTAGAACTATGACATCTACCACAGTCTGTACACAGGCCAAAGTACATATTAACAATACACACACTGTCAACATTCACCATAAGTACAGACCTCAGTACTGTACAAACAACCACATAATGTCCAGGTTATGTCATCAAATACAACCCCTACTGTACATAACATGTGCAGCAGTCTGATATCTCACTGGCTTGTTATCAGATACGATGACACTAATTATGGTGGACAGCACATATGCACCTCTTAATGCACGCCATATGAAGAAAGGTTGACAGAGTTGTGGCTGGAAGCACATACACAGGGCCAATACTGACATGTTGTTGTGATAACCCCATATATTTACCGCTGTAACAGGGTTTGTTGCAACATATGTCCTACGAGGGATATGAAATCAGTAACTGTCACGGCTTTCACCATCTACAGACTGCAATCCCCACACTACCTTCTGCAGTTCACAGATAGATGCTCTGTGGGTAACACATGAAACCAAAGACACCACACACTGCCCAGTCTGCAGATGACCCTACAGATGGGGATTCCTCAAACATAGAACTGACATGACAAGTACTAAAACATGTAGGACAGCCATATCCACACACACACACTGTTAAACCAACATTACTCCAAATGCAGTATAGTAGCACTTACAGTCTGTCGTCAGGTCAGGCACATCCCCCTCCTGTGTGTTGCCCTATTTCCACAGTGTATGTTGTTAGAGGTAAATCCCCACTCCATCTGAGATGCTGTTTGCCAAACAACAGATCTAGCTCTTGCTCACAGTGAATGAAAATGCCCAACACCAAGATAATGTTCCTAGATATTGGAGTGTGTTTCCATGCAATTGGCTAAAGGAATGTTACCACAGATGTTTCACATGCAATCAGCCAGGGGAGGGCTGCAATTCTTGCAGAGGCCATCAGCTGATCATGAGCATCACTTAAAATACACATGCTGCTGCTTAAGCAAAGCAGGTGTAGGTCTCCACATCCACCAGACACGGAGTGAGAGAGGCAGACAAAGGCAAAGACAAGTCAGGGAGGGGAGGGAGAGTAAAACTTAAGCATGTTTGTGTCACACACCTAGCAGCACAGGGTATCAACCCCCTGATGACTATGTAGTGCTATCACATTTCTGTTCAGTTACTGGATGTGCCACATAGGTTATATGTTGTGGAGCCATCAGAACGTACATGTGATGGTGAGTGACATCTGCAACAGGGATATGGTAGCTATACGATAGGTGTAGTACACGTGCCTGTCCACATGAACAGGTGCCTGCGTCAACACAGCCACATTCTCACAGGGACACACACACACTGACACACTTGGCAGGGCCAGGAATATAACCCATCACTAGTGAGACTGCCACAACACACTACTGTGCAGGTATCACATGCACCACAGGGGTCATACGTAGGTCATATGGGCAAAGGGTATGGGGAGGTGTCTGACATAAGACAGCATGCTTCAGTATGCCAATGGGGGTTGCAGTGAGTGTGAATGTGAACATACACATCATACAACACACACACACGGTACCAGTACTGACATGCATGGGTGCATTGATTCACGGGTGTGTAGTGGTCAGCTGTGCCAGACAGCTATACAAAGCTAGGTGATGGGTACACCTTGGCATCAGGCCACATGACAATGGTCTGCATTGTGGCTCAAGGGTGTAGATTCTGGATTTGCCCACACAGGGGGATATTGTATTCACCATCCAGTCACCTGGGTGACTACTGCATGTGGGCAATGCTGTGCATTGTTTGCCATGTATGTGTTTCTTAGTCTATGACATGGACGGTGTCCGTGATGTGCACACCTCCCCAATGCATGTACAGTGAAATATGGAACTGTACCTGGGGTGTCTGGCCCTTGTTGTGTACACAGACTATCAGCTGAAGTGCCAGTCCTGGCCTCATGTGGCAGGAACTGGGAATGGACAGCAGCTTTACCCTGCACCTACATTGATAGCATGCTAACAGCATTCCCTGGTGTCAATGACATCTGTCCATACAGGGCATGTTTTCAGGCATGTTATGTCCTTTGTGGGTCACATTTGATGGCACCACAGGGGTTGCAGGTGTCCAGTGGGGAACATGGGAAAGGTGCACTGTCTCCATGTACGTGCCTATTGGACAAATGGATAGCATGCCATGCCCTCTGTAGGCCACTACAATCACTCCATAGTTACTATCGGTGGGCAATATGCAGTGTACAACCAACACAGCGGCTGTTGCCTAGGCAAGTGTGTGTGTGTATGAGGCATTGTTGAGAGTGTTCGCTGGCTAATACTAGGGTTGCTAACTTTGTTTGCCTGGCCTTGATGTCACATGTATGGGTATGGATCTGCACCCCAGCCTCTCGACTATTTCACATCTGTTATCCCTGTACGGTGGGCATTGTGATATATACTAGGGCCACCATATAAGAAATTTGCAAAACCTGCTCCACATTGGGCCCAGTTGTTACACACTCACAACCACACAGGATACGAGTTACAAACACAAATACACACACACACACACACACACACACACACACACACACACACACACACACACACACACACACACACATCATGTCTGGGATTAGAACTCCTACCTATTTTATTACACTACAGCAGTATGCAGTTATTGGACGTGCCATAGAGATTACTGGGCTACAACTCTCCCAAAGGTGTATTTTACACTGGATGACCTCAGCAGGCTTGTCATACTAGGGCTACAGGGAGGGCAGTGTGTGTGCATGGGCCTGGGGGGGAGGTTAACCATAGCCATCATTCAGGGACCATAGCACAGTCTCTGGTTGGGTTTGTCTACACCTGTCCTGCTGGCTGAGACTGTTGTTGGGTATTTGAACCACCCTGACTGGCATGTGTGAGTCACATGGACACACATGTCACCCAGCATATTTCCCGCAGTGGGTTTTGTCATCCTGTGTAGTACTGGCTACTATGGTGACTCCAGTATGTGTTACAGATGTCATGGTGCCACTATGGGTGTCTACTTTCTGCTGCCATAACATTCAGCCACCCAATTCCCTTGCATGCTAACATCCATACCATAGATACAGGTAACGACACATTCTACTCCATTTGGCAATTGGTAGGTTGATTGACTTACCTTGAGGGTATGCCAGAATTGCGGACGGTGCTAGAGGGCTGCCTATGTCAGATGCACATAGTACACTCCCTATACATGGTTGAGCACAGGTAGCGTCATGCTTGGCATCCCTTTTACTGTACGTGTGAATCAGAGAAAGGTGTCATTCCCTGGGTCCCTACTGTGTCAGTCTATGTGCTATGCGTTGTCTCTTTGCTGCAGCCTTGGCATACTGAGCATGCCTCCATCTGCCTACTGGGGAAGGCTCAGGTTGTTCCTCCTCCGAGTCACTCTGTGCCTGTGCAGGCCTTGGCATTGGTGGGGCCTGTGTGGCCCTGTCCTGTGCTGTTCCTGCTGCAGCTGTTTCCACAGGATCATATTGTGTAGCATGGCACATACCATAACAATCTGGGTACATGTAGCTGGTGAGTACTGCAAGGCTCCACCAGATGTGTCCAGATACTGGAACCGTGACCTGAGCATCCCAAACACATGCTCATTATGGAGTTCTTGTTCAGGTGTGTGTGTGCATTTCTGTTGGGTGTCTTCAGCCATGGCTCCAGTGTGTAACCAGCATCCCCCACTAGGTGACCGTAGGGGATGTCCCCAATAGCAAATCTGTGGTACAGCTGCATCAGATGCCATATGTGGGAATCATGATAGCTTCCAGGGCAGCCTGCA
Organism: Protopterus annectens; assembly: GCF_019279795.1. Lineage (NCBI taxonomy): Eukaryota > Metazoa > Chordata > Ceratodontiformes > Protopteridae > Protopterus > Protopterus annectens. The sequence goes on from NC_056741.1 coordinate 376,809,480, forward strand.
CAAACATTCATTATAATGCCCTGGGCAACACAGACGACCTGGCAGTTGATGAAGAGGATGCCCCTGCGGTTGATGTAGGCCCTACCCTGATCACCAGGTGGTGCTTTGATGCGTATGTGCGTGCACACTTTAGCACCCACTACCTCAGGGTATTCTGCTATTTGGTGAAAGAGAAGCATATTGCTGGCCTACATCTCACGGGTGTTGGGGAAATATACGTGCTCATTGGCATGTGCTGACATGGCATTCAGGAACTGGTGGAATAGTCTGAATGCTGATGCCTGTGAGATCCCCATGATATCCCCAGTTGAGCTTTGGGAGGTACCTGTGGCTAGTATTCCTAGGCCTACACATACCTTGGTATCTACTGGGATGGGTTACCCCTGGTCAGTTTGATGTGACAGGTGTGGCCGGCACAGCTCAAAAATTTGCTGTAGGAGGTCTCTGTCCAGCCTATAACACTCCAATATCTCCAGCTCATGTAGCCCCTGGTAGGTTACCCTGGTTCTGTACACTCTTCTCCGTCTCCTCACTGTGGGTTGATCTACAGCATTCACATCCTCACCACCCCCAGCCTCTTGCACATGTTGTTCTATGTTGCCTGCTGCAGCCCTTCTCATTTTGTAGGTTTCTTTGTTAAAATTTCCCCGCTTGTATACACTGGTGGTGTAGTGTGTGGGAAAAAAACAGAGGAGAAGATGTTTGCTTAGTTTATAGTGGTGTTCTGGGCTGGGCTGGTCTGCTGCCTGTGAAACTGGCTGATTCTGATACATTTCACCTGCTAGCTATGCTAGTTCTCCTTGATTACCTTCCTATTGCTGCTTTCCCTTCCCACTGCCTTCCTGTTTAAGCTCAGGTGCGCGCTGTGCAAACAGAGTGCTCAAATTTGCACAGTGCTGCTATTTCCTGGTTTAACTTCCTTTTTCTTCCTTTAAAACCCGGTGCACAGCGTGGACACCCGCTTAGGGAATGTACAGAGTGCTAGGCAGATTTAGACACACCCCCTAGCTTAGCTGTGCTAAGCTAGGAGCAAACCCGAGCCACAGGGCTCCAATCCGGTTGCAGTATGCCTGACACCCCCCTATGATGTCACCTAACTCCTAGGCTTGCACCAAGCTATTCCTACTCTTACACTGTTGGGACCTGACTCACATGCTGAGGAAAACTGGGATTCACTATAATTCCCCTCTTTTGCATAGGATTGCCTGCTAATGCATGGTTACATGTCTCACACTGAGCCTCCCCCCTTAGCAACCACTACTCACTGGCCATGTTGTCTTCTGCCTGCCATTGACTTGCATGGCAGAATACTGATTTTAGTTAGAATGCCTAAATTAGGTTTATTTTGTTCCCCCCCCCCAATCCCGTTTGTGTGCTGCTGCCCTAAGCTTAAACAGCCGAGATCGGCTAAAAAAAATAAAAGTTGATTTTTGTATTTTTTTCACTGTTTGCAATGCCAATAGCCTTATACTTGACCACTGGCATGCTTACTACATGATTTGCAGCCTTTATTTGGAGCTGTCACAGCTCCGTTTTGGATTTTGCAGAAATGTACTTGGTTACTAACAGAGTACATTTCTGCAGATTTCACTAGTCCTGCACAGCCGGTTGAAAGCTTCCTGAATCGCAAAATCACCTCATTTGCAGAGGTTTCTCCTGCAAATGGGGTGATTTGCATACATGGGCTTAGTCTGTGCAGGATTAGTGCAGGAGTGCTCGTGCATGCCCCTGCAGGCTGTTCCTGGATCGCATGGCAGACATATTGCCTGCTAGAGCTCCTGCACCAAGGTATGGAGAATTCGGGGGATTATTTCACTACTATATAGGAATTTTTTGTATATGGTGTGAACTGGATGAGTGTTGTAAGATCCTGATTGGAATTTTGTATGAGGCATGTATTTTACTCGTAGGAGAGTTCTGCTGTGAGCTTTATAAGTTTTGGGTTCGTGTTGTTGTTGGTTGCCATACCAACAGTGAGAGTTTCTCTCATTAGATTTGTTTTTTCTTTTATTTCTACACTTGGAATAGTTTTTATTTTTTGACAATAAGACAGTCTGATTATTGATTCAAGTGATAGACATTTTACAATAAGGCTGAGAACCCTTTGATGTACTACATATGTTATATTTATTGGTCTTTCTGAAAGTGTTGCAAGAATGGACATAGAACGTCTGTGGCAAAGATTTTTTTAAGGGTGAGGTGTATTCTCATGATATCTTACATCACACTGATGATGAGGAATTCTGACTCGTCGGGATGTCTTGATGGGTGAATTAGACACAAGGAAATAAAAACTTATTCCTATTGATCTCTGCAGCATGAAAAATGGTTTTAGGTAATTTTTTGGTTTAATACCTGATAGTTAAAGACATGAGTTTTATATTACGCTATTTCAAAGGGATCAGGAATTATAATGTTATTAAGAAGTCACTGAAATGTTCTTGAATTTTATTTTTTGAGAGAGTCAAGTGTAAAGTATATATTTTTTGATGTGCACTTCATTTATGTACTGTTTTAGCATATAATTTGGGTAAAAGAGTTGATATGGGAAGCGAGCAGGATTTTTGTTCTGAGAAACAGACAGTAGAGACATTGAGAAGATGTTTTTTATGTTTAAATAGATATATCTGACAATGTCTTAATGTTTGTTTAGAAATGATGTCCACTATAATGTTCATTTCTTGATTAATATTTTTTCTATAGGCTTTTACTATTGCAAAGTAATGTTTTACTCAATGTGTTTGTTTTAGATAGCAATAAACACAAGTTTATTGTTTGAAGTTAGTAATTAGTAACCATGACAGCGTTAGATAGCAATAAACACAAGTTTATTGTTTGAAGTTAGTAATTGGTAACCATGACAGCGGTTGCATTAATTGAATGATTTATTATGTATATACTGGCAGTGAATTTAAAGTTTTTTTAAGAATCTGATGAAGCATGGTGGTTATAGAGGCTGCATTGGTGCAGCGGTTAGCATTGTCGCCTCACAGCAAGAGGTTCTCCGGTTCAATTCTCGGCTGGAGCGCCTTCTGTGTTGAGTCTACATGTCCTCCCCATGGTCGTGATGTTTAAAGACATGCAGTTAGGTGTGTGCGTGAATGGATGTGCCTTCGTTGAAGGTTGGGTGTCAAGCTGGCACCTCGGCACCGTAAAAATCTACTGCCAATCATAAGCGGACCAGCATTCTGCTGTGGCGACTCCTAACCGGGAAAAACTGAAAGCAATTACTATGAAGCATGGTGGTTCCATGCAAAAGCACTATTTTTCCACTTGAATAAATGCAGTTTTTATTTTAACTGGCTGCCGTGTATGTCGCCACCACGTTTTATTTCTTAACTTTGGGATTTGTACAGCGAGTGGTGACTTTATTCTCACCAGTGAAGGTTTTGTTATTGTGCTTATATGTTATTATCTGCTATATTTTATAACTGTATGTGTAAACCACAATGCTCATGTAAATATCTTATGTATAGTATGTTAGCAATTGTTTCTGAAGCTTTTCTCCCTGGGCCTCTGCTGAAAATGGACAGCTTTGTCTAGTCAGACTTCCCTGGTAAACAAATGTTAATTAAATAAATAAATAAATAGATAATGTATTGTAGCATTCCACTCACAAGAAATCTTTCTTGGTGTTGTTGCATCAGTAGGTTAGCAGTGCCTTGTAAAGACACAAATTCCCAGAATGCAAATTTTATCTATTAAACTACCCTTAGAACTGAAACCTGTAACTTTGTGTGGCTAAAACAAAGCCACTGTGTGAAGACAAGCTTAGAGCAGCTGGTTTGCACATTAAACAGTATTACTATCAGATCGTAGCACAGTCTAACCTAGTCTAGTACCAAACCCCAGAGACCACCCAAGAAAACCTCTGTATAACCCAGTCCATGACCTACCGTAGCCCATCCAAATACATGTCAGGACAACATAAGTATGCAATTTCAAATATCTCTGTAGTCAGATTGGTTGATATGGGCATCCTGAGACAAGGCAGCAGTTGTTTCATGTTCACAGACAACTGTCTAATCCTTAAAGAAACAATCACAGTATGCGAGAGATGCACATATATGATTTCACTGAAGGCAAAAATCTCGTAAACAAACAAGGTTGTTAAGAGAGCGCGCGTGCACACACACACACACACACACACACACACACACACACACTACATACACCACACACAGTGTTCACCACATACATAGATAAACCTATGCTGAGGCATTAAAAAACAATCTTCCCAAAAAGACCTCCTAAGCCTGTATATGGCAACATCTTCCCTCAGTAATCTCTGAAGCACTCACCAAAAGCAACACCAAACACCACACATATGCCCACACCCAGTGGAGCCTCAACAGCAAAGCTCATAAGCAAGCAAACACATTATCCAGGACTCTTGTCACAGAGGACTCTATTGCACGACACACAGATGTCCCATTCATCAGAATGAACAAGTAGAAGATAGTTAAGTTATATGGAGCCAGCATCTGCTGAGTTACACATGCACTCAAGTCACTACACAACGGGTACCAGTATGTTTCTATTATAGTCCATCCAGGTGTTAATGATCTGTGACATACTTCTCTGGACTATATGAAGACAGACATTGTTGATATCACTGAATATGTGTGTCAGACAGGTATGTGTCTTGCATTGAGCAGTATTCTACCTTCACCAAGGATGATGACACAATATGAACAAAAGATGACTTAATAACTGGCTTAGTTTCTGATGTCTTTCCAGGGGGATTCAATATCTGCCAGCATGGGAGGACATGGTTAACAAACCACACTGCTTTGCAAAGGATGGTCTGCACCTGTTTCCCCTAGCCTTCCAATTGTGGGCTAAAACTTTATCCACCTCCTTAGAACCTTTTTAGGCAATGCCAAATAGACAATCCTACCAACATAACAGATAAAACTCAAATGAGCTTTGTTACTGCTCAATGCTACGAGCTTAAACAAGAAACTCTACGCTCAACATACTCTCCTCCCTCTGGAGAATACAGACATCTGTGCTATTACTGACATAGGGTTTAAATCCAGAGGAAGTACTCTGTCAGTGCAAGGCACCAGTGACTTCCACATATTGAGTGTAACACTTAAAATCAGCCTCCTGAGCGGGGAATGTTGCACGGCACCCAAAAACAACAGTACTCCAACAACAAAACGAAGCCAGCAACCTAGGTACAAATCCGATGAAATGTAAAAGACTTTATTACTAAATCCCTTGTAGTAACATCATGACAATCCAGACCGGTTTCGGCTGGCAAAAAAACACAGCCTTCTTCAGTGAGAAACAGAACAAGAAAGATGTTACAGTTTAAATAGTATTATAAACTCATCTTATTGGTTCATTTCAAAATTGCTCATTTAGTCCAGGTGAAAAAAGTGCACCTTGTTTTGTAATCCATTTCTTTTCTTTAGTATCTAGCATTGAGTGCCATCCTGTTTTATTAAATTTAATACCCTTGACCAAATCAATCCCAATAAAAGAAAATTTGGCAGTTTGATGTTTCAGAGTGTGTTTGTACAAAGCATTATTCATTTTCTCATTTTTGATATTGCTCACATGTTCAGAAATACGTAATCTCAATGGACGAGATGTCTGGCCAACATAGAAAGACCCACAAATACATGTGGCCAGATAAACAAGCCAGTCACTGCTGCAATTTGCAAAGAATGGAATATCATAGACCCTTGAGCAATTCCTGCTAGTGAATTCTTTAGATTTTGTAATTTTGTCACAATTACTGCAATGACCACAGGGGAAACACCCAACTAGAGGTTCCCCAGTCATGGTAGTTTGTAAAAACTGTGCATTCCTTTCATTATGTGTATGTTTATAATGATTAAAGCATGACGCCAAATGTTTTCCTTTACGGAATGAAAATAAACATCTGTCCGGTAATATGTCTGATAATTCTGGTAAACTTAATAAAATATTCCAGTTCCTCTGGACACTGTTAATGAGAACATCTGAATTCCTGGCATATGTTGTTACGAACCTGATCGGCTGTGTGGTCCCCTGATCCCTAGACATATAGGTTAACAAATCCTGCCTAGATAAGGTGTTGGCCCAATTGCTGGTCTTCAGAACATGTCCCATAGGATTATCCTCTAGCTCGAAATCTGTTAGTGAGGTTGCATCTGTGTTCTTGAAAGGTATCATCATTGGAACAGATGCGCCTCATACGTATGAATTGGGATTTGGGTATATTTTTAGCAATGTGTGGAGGATGAAAGCTGGATGCGTGTAGGACCGTATTGTATTCGGGATATTTTCTGAATACCTGTGTGCTTAGGGTATGATCTGACTGTCTTGTTATTAACACATCAAGAAAAGTTACTGTGTCAAGATGATAATTAACAGTAAACTGTAAACCCCATTTATTGTCATTCAAATATGAGACAAATTCAGTTCGGTATTTGACATCGGCCCTCCACACCATCCAGCAATCATCCAAATAACTTCTCCAGATATCAATTTCTGAAAGAAATATATTATGGCTATTATTATAGATGATATGTTCCTCAATATATGCCATGAAAAGGTCAGCATAAATGGGAGCAAAGGATGCTCCCATTGCTGTACCTTTGATCTGCCAAAAACAGATGTCTTGATAAAAAAAGACATTATTGGTAAGGACATACTCTGCAAGGCCAACAAGAAAAGAATTGAAATCTGATTCATATAAATGTTCCTTGTTGAGCCAATGAGTCAAGGCTTCCAAACCCACCTCATGCGGAATGTTGGTATACAGGGAACCTGCATCAAGTGTACACATCAGCCAACCAGGTTCCAACTGTGTATCTGATATAATGTGTAGGAATTCAGTTGTATCCTGTAAGCGAGACTGAACATGGGTCAATAAAGGCTTAAGATATCTGGACAAAAACAAGGATAAAGGTTCAGTAAGATAACCCTGACCAGAGACAATTGGTCTACCTGGGGGGTGCACAGGATCCTTGTGTATTTTTGGAAGAAAATAAATATATTGATTAATAGGATCCTGAATAGTTAGTTGTTGAAACACAGAAGTAGTTATAATGCCAGTATCTCTAGCATTAATAAGGAACTCATCAATCTGTTTCTTAAATCTATATGTTGGATTTAAGCACATTTCAGCATAGTAACGTCTATCAGATAATTGTCTCCTAGCCTCTTTGTCATAATCCGACCAATTCATGACAACAACTGCGCCACCTTTGTCTGCTGAGATGATAACTATATCCTTGTTTTGTTGTAGTTCAGAAATAGCCTGTTTTTCACTAGATGACAAATGATTGGGTTTAAAACGGGTTCCTGAGCTGGTAAAATGTAGATCTTTGAGAATAGTGCTCTGAAAAAGATGTACAATAGGGTGCATTGGAGGAAGATATTTTGATTTATGATATATGAATTTATCATGATCATATGATGCAACCCCATCCCCAAATTGTAATTTCAAATTGAGAGTTCTACAACATGACATGACATCTTGTGCTAACAAATCCTCAGATATTACAAAACCAGGAATGAAAGTTAAGCCTTTATTAAGAATAGCCAAATGGGATGGTGACAGAACAAAATCAGATAAATTTAAAACATTGGAGTGAATATCATGATTTATTTCTACGTTACCAATTTTAGCAAACTCTGAATGTTCTCGATTCCTTTTGTGTTTCCTGCCCCCGTGTTTATATTTCCCCCTAAAGGGGCAAAATCCTGAGCTCTCTTGGGGTTTGGTGAATCCGATGCTGGCTGTATGTCACTATCTGCATATGATGAAGGTTCATCAGTATATGAACCATTAGCTACAGATTTTGTACGTAATATAAACCTGGGTCTTTTCCTTTTTGGTGTTCTGAAAGGTTGTGGGTTAAATCGAACATGTTTAGAAGGGTAGCTGAAAGAGTTGGCCCCTTGATAATCAGATTGGTCACGCTTGAATTTTTTAATTTTTCTAGATTTTAACTGTTCCTCAAGATTCGTGAGATCATTAGCCACTTTGTTAAGATATTTCTTAAAGAATACTTCACCCTCAAATTTTTGTACATCATTACATAGCTCAGTAACTGTATTAATTTCAGAATCGATAATTCTGTCATAATATTTGGACAAAGCCTCAACAAATGACATTGTTGCATGCTGTTGTATATTAGACCACTGACTATTGAGTTCATCATCCGGCTGCCCCACATGGGGTTGAATTCTAATTCTAAGACCTCTGGGAGTAATGCCTTTTGCAATATAGGCCTTAAAAAGTTTGGAATGCCAAACACTGGATCTTAACATTTTAAGATGCTTGTAAAGATTATCAAAGGCCAAACTACATGACGGTTCAGGTCCCAAGGGGTCATTAGGAGAATTACTAGTAGAACAAACACCAAGGCCAAATACACTCAAATCTTCTCTGTCAGCTGAAAGCCCGGAGACCAGATATTTAGACCACTGGTGGCACAGACAGGGACAAAAGGTGGAAGAGTCTCAGTCTATATTAGCAACAAGCATAACTCATACGTTGGTTAAACAGGATGATGCTCTGGAATTATTCCATGTGTAAATCACCATAGACAAAGTGCCATAACATACCCTGGCAAGCTATACCTCACCTTCTACATTCCTAGAATCCCTTGGCTCATACCAAGACCTACTACAGACACTCACCATTAAACCAAATACAGTATTTGTGGGAGACTTCAATTACCAATCTATAGTCTGGGAAACATAAACTACCTCATACTTGCATGCACAATAATTCCTAGATTTTATTAACACAAATACCCTACACCAGACAGTGCATACACTCACCACAGGTTCAAACTAAACATGGTATTCACTGTGACATCCCCAATCTGGGCCAGTAATCAAGAAGTCTCAATCCACAACACTGAAACTTGAGAGGGACGTTCACTTAAAATACAAATGAATACACTCAGTATTTTCAGATGCTGACCTCCCTGGATCAAGCACAATTTTCCTTAAGAGCATACAGAGAACATACTCAGCTCGGGGTCTGGGTTTCCCAGTAAGACTGCCCACTGGTACAGTTGCAGAGTTAATTCCTCAGTCGAGTGCCCAAGCCAAGTCCTCCACCACTCTCTCTGTCAAACTAGTGTTTCATGTCTCTGCTCCAAGTAGCTGACACACACACACTGTGAGATCTGGTTTTCACACAAACACACACACACCTGGGAAAGGCTAGCACAGATTTACCTGCTGTAGCCCCTCCTGCCCAGACTATAATGTAGTTATCACTGCCACCAGGGACTACAAATCCAGCTACCTAACACTCTTGTAAGAGTACCCAATTGAAGTTAATACTGATACCAATGGTAACATTGACCAAACAGTAAGACTTCCAGGAGTGGCCAAAGCTATCAACAAATAAATATATACAAATACTCTCAAAAGTCAAAATATATCTCTAAAAGGACCAGCCACAATGAAAAGTTTAAATATATTTAATAATAAATACTAAAATACATGAAAATACTAAATATCTCTTTACAGTAAACACCAGAGTTTCAGACACAGGAAATATTGAAAATAACACAGCTGGAGAGAGTCACATAGTTACAGAAAAACAATACTTACCTATTCTCACAACACTTTCCTGACTGATCTAGAGAATTACTATTCCTACTTACTGAATAGAGCAAAGCAAGATGATGCGGGTGAGTGGTCGTTGTTGTCAGACCCACGACAGAATACAAAATACAGAGAGCAATCTCCTACTAATATTTAAATATTATTTCTGATGGCTTACAGAATGACATCATACACATCTGGTCATCTGAGTACGTTTCCCACACTTACCAACACTAGAAGCTGCCAGGAATTTAGCACCTACATGTCAATAATACACACACAAGAGCACTGCTCAGATCTGGTGCAGCTGCTGGAAGTCATAAAACCATAAAAGACTTCCCTTCTTCCTACAGGAGCTAATAAACCATACTTCTTACAGACACTGGCTTTATTCAAAACTGTAACATCTTTATGGCGTAGGCCCAGTAGTTTAATTTTCTTACTATTTTTGAAATTTGAGATTAACCTCTTCTCTTCCAATATCTTCTGTCAAAGCATATACATTTAATTCAGTTACAATAATACATGTGCATTGCTTTTCTTTCCTGCAGGGCACATTGTTGATACATTTTCAACATAAGCAAACCTCACAAATACATTTTCAGCACAGGCATCTGTACAAATCAATTTGATAGACAATTGGCATATAACTGTACATGTTACACATCCACTGCCCTACTACTCCTGGCATGGCTGGCAGTACCTGCTATCATCACATTTCACCCTCCTTTGAAGACTCAAGATAGTTTTTCAAGTGTCTGAGAAACATTGCTCGAGAAGAATAAGCCTATCTGGGAATACATTACACCATACCCTGTCTTGAGAGCCCATCTGCATTGACAATGCTAATCCCAATATGGTGCTGCACTGTCATATATACCTGCAATGCTAGGCTCCACCATAGTAACCTGGCATTTTGCTTGCTGACTCGCTGTAGCTATAGCTCACCCTCAGACTCCTCCTGCCTTTTACTGCAAATACTTAGCACCAGTGCCTCCCTATCATAGTAAGGTTTCATTATAGCTAACATGGTACAATGTATGCCCCTGCCTCCTGCCTAGCAGTTCTACCATGTAGTTAACATCACTGACCTTCCTTACCACCTTGAATGGTCTCTCCCAATCTGCCTGCAGCATATTGTGTCTGACAGGAATAAGAACTATAACCTGCTGCTCCACAGAATACACTCTGGCTCAAGCATTCCTGTCATACCAGACATTTTGGGCTCCTGTCAGGTTCTCCTGGGTCAGGCCCATGAGCTCCCTAAGCACTGTCCTGAGGTTTAGGACATATGCCACAAAAGACTCCTTGTGGGATTCAAACTCACCCTCCCACTCATCACAAATCAAATCTAAAAGGCCCACTTACCCTACGACTTTACAGCAACTCAAAGGGTGAAAACCTGTGAATTCTTGGGGTACCTCTCTATATGAAAACAGTAGATGGGGCAAATACTTGTCCCACTCTCTCAAACTGTTCTGCAAATGCCTGTAGCATGGTCTTCAGTGTAGAGTTTAATCTCTCCACAAGACCATCAGTCTGAGCATGGTAGGGGGTGGTCTTTGGGTGCTTCCCCCCACAGTGCTTCCACATACAAGCCAACAGGTCTGACATGAAATTGGCACCTCCGTCAGTCAGTATTTCTCTTGGGAAACCTACCCTGCTGAAAATCTCTAGCAAAGCATTTTCCACCTTCTCTGCCTCAATGTAGGACAGAGGCATTGCCTCAGGGTACCAGGATATACTTCTTCCCCTGTAGCACTGGGGGTACTCAGAGGCCCCACAATATCCATAACTACCCAATGAAATGGCTCCTAAATCACAGGCAAAGGCATCAAAGGAGCTTTGACCTTGTCTTCTGCCTTGTCTACTTTTTGGCACTGCTCATAGGTCCTGCAGTATCCTGTTACATCCCTTGCAATCCCAGGCCAATAAAAGTTCTGCATAATACATCTCTTGGTATGCTTTATGCCCATATGACCTGCAAAAGAAATGTCATGGGCTATGGCTAGAAGTGCCAGACAGTGGGCTCTAAGCACTACCAACTGCTGCATTACCTCATCCTCCAGACCTCCCTCAGGGGTCCACTCTATGTACAGTAACCCTTTGTTCCAGTATACCGACTCTCCTTCTCCTTGAGAATCAGGTGTCCCCAGCTACCTCCCTTGAGTCTCTCAGTATATGATCTGAGAGCTGAGCTTGTCTTTTGTGACTCTTCCCAGCTCCCTTCCACAGGAAGCCTGGTATCCTCTGACAGTGGTGTCTCACTGTCAGCCTGGGTATCATACCTCTCAACCTCTTAGAGCAAGAATTCTGGACAAACCCACAAATAATGGAGGGACAAAGGCCCCAAAATAGGGACACTTTTTAAATATTGCTCTTACAAACTTAGAAAGTTGCTAGAATAACAGGTTTTGCAATAGCATGAATTTTCTGAAGGGTATGAAGTCTGAAATGTAAATTCCTGTCATTATCTTCTGACTTCAACCCTCAACAATTTGCCAATGATTTTCCAGAAAAACAAAATTTTATAAGAAACAGACCAAAATATGAGGTATAAATCTGGACATTCTGCGAAAATCTGTCCAGTTGAGAGGTATGCTGGGTACTACCACTCACCTCTGCCCTTGCAGTCACTCTGTCAAAGGGAATATCAGCACCTACCAACAGCTGTGGCTCACATTCAGGGTCACTGTTACAGGTAGCTCCCTCCTAATCCTGTTGTCTCTAGATAACTTACCACTAGCATACTGTCATTTCCACTTGCTGGCTCCCCCACCTTTTGTTCCCCACCTTGCCTCCATGTACATCTATATGATACATGGCCCCACTGGTTACATTTAAAACATTTAACCATTGATCCTGGCAATGTACCTGAGCTAGTGACTTCCCCTGTTACTGGTGGACTCTGTTGGGGTGGTTTAGGCTGCCTAACATGGGTTCCTCTACACCCATGTGTAGCACTGGGTATCCCCTTCCAGTGCAGTGATGCCCTACTTCCTAAGTAGAGATCTCCTCCCTTCCCCAGCTCATCTGCAGAGATACGTTGTCAGTCTGCCAACCAGATTCTCATATCCTCAGGCAAAGTGCTAAGGGTTTTTCCCTCACCAAAAGGTCTGCCAGCCCTTCAAAAATGGTGACTTGACACCCACTCACCCACCTATGAAAATAAATGCTTAGCTCAGCAATATAATTACATGTACTTTCATCTACCTTGTGTCTATGCTCACAAAACTTTTTTTCTGTAAGCATCAGGTGTTAACTTAAAGCTTTCAAGTAAACATTTCTTTACTTTTTCATAGTTTAAACAGTCAAAATCGAGAATTTAGACAGTTACAGCTTTACCATGGAGTAAGGGGATCAAGAACCATACTTAGAGCCCTTAGTCAACATTACACTGTCGACATACTCTTTCAAATACCGTATATGGATATAACTATTAAAGTTATCACCCTCTGGAAATTGTGGAAGAAATTTATTGACCTTTACTGCTTCTGCGGTTCGGCTATTCCCTTCCCCATTACCCCCATGACCCAGGTGAAGACTCACAGCATCTTCCTCTCATGTTGACGCTGGTGCTCAATTTCTTCAGCCTCCAAGTGCCACAGTCTCTCTGCTGATTCTTATTCCATCTGTTTCTCATTTTTTTCAGCCTCCAAATACAGAAGTCTCTCTGCTGATTCTAATTCCAACGGTTTGGCCTCCAGTTCAAGTCTCTAACTCCAGACAGATTTTTAAGCCCTCTGAGGAAAATGTGAACTGTCATGTTTCTAAGGGCCACAGATCCCCATCAGCAAACTGGTTGTCCTCCTGGTTGCTGGTCTGAGCTGCGACTAAGGCTGAAATAATTTCCTCTTTAGTTTCATTTCCTCTTAGTTAGACTGGCATACACCAGTCCTTTGGCTTCACACAACTTGGCCAACTGGTTCTTTGTTAGCTTGCCATAATCCTCTACTGACATCTTTGTCTGATTTCTGTGAATAAACTAAACTAACAAAAAATAAATACAACTGTTGTAAAATGAAACTCTGAATGTCTACCTTGTGGATGCTGACAGAATTCATACCTTTATTGACACCTGCTTCCAGGCTACAGAAGTTCATTATCCACACCACTGCTCACCAATATGTGACATCCTCACTCTAGGCCAGTAATCAAGAAGCCTCAGTCCTCACCACTGACACTGGAGAAGGATGTTCACTTGGAATACAAATGGATACATACAGTATTCCCAGATGCAGACCTCTCTGCATCAAGCACAATTTCTCTTAAGAGCACACAGTGAACACACTCAGCCCGGGGTCTGGGTTTCTCTATTTGTCTCCACGCCCCCAACAGGACACCCCACTGGTACAGCTGCAGAGTTAATTCCTCAGCTAAGTGCCCAAGCCAAGTACTCCACCATTCCCTCTGTGAAACCAGTGCTTCATGACCCTGCACTAAGTAGCTCGCTCACACACACACACACACACACACACACACACACACACACACACACACACACACACACACACACACACACACACACACCGGGGAAAGGCTGGCACAGATTTACCCGCTGTGCTCCCTCCTGCCCAGACTATAATGTAGTTATCACTGCCACCAGGCACTACAAATCCAGGTACCTAAAGATCTTGCAAGGCTAACCAATTGTACAGAGTGAAGTTAATACTGATACCAATGGTAATGTTGATCAAGCAGTAAGACTTCCAGGAGTGGGCAGAGCTGTCACCAAATAAATATATGCAAATACTCTCAAAGGTCAAAATATTCCTCTAAGAGGACCAGCCACAATGAAACGTTTAAATATATTTAATAATAAATAAAAGAATATGAAAATACTAAATATCTATTTACAGTAAACACAACAGTTTCAGACACAGGAAATACTGTAAATAACATAGCTGGAAAGAGTCACACAGTTACAGAAAAACAATACTTAACTATTCTCTCTGTATTTTCCTGACTGATCTAGAGAATTACTGTTCCTACTTACTGAACAGAGCAAGGCAAGATGATGTGGGTGCGTCGTCCTTGTCAGATCCAAGACAGAATACAGAATACTGAGAGCAATCTCTTACTAAAATCTAATGATTATTTCTGGCTTACGGAATGACATCACACAAATCTGGTCACCTGACTCTGTTTCCCACAGTTAGCAATAGAAGCTGCCAGGGTTTTAGCACCAACATGTCAATAATACACACACAAGAGCATTGCTCAGATCTGGTACAGCTGCTGGAAGTCATAAAACCATCAAACACTACCCTTCTTCTTACAGGAGCTAATAAACCATACTTCCTACAGACATTGCTTCTCTGTCTTCATTAAAAACTGTGAAATAACATTTTTATGGTTTAGGTCCACTAGTTTAATTTTCTTACTATGTTTGAAGTTTGAGATTAACCTCTTCTCTTCCAATATCCTCTGTCAATACAGATACATTTATTTCAGTTATAATAATACATGTACATTTCTTTTCTTTCCTGCAGGGCACACTGTTGATACATTTTCAACACAAGCAACCCTCACAAATACATTTTCAGCACAAGCATCTTTACAATCAGTTTGATATACAAATGACATATAATTATTTACAAAACTCCAGCTAGTTGTGCTGGCATATGTTATACATCCACTGTCCTACTTCTCCTGGCATGGCTGGCAGTACCTCCTATTATCACACATACCAATATGGAATAACACTGCATTCCCCACACCCACCAATGCCATGTCCTGATTAGTGAATTTAGATCACAAAGTCATCTCCTTTGAAATAAAAATCAACTCTGTAACCCCAACAATAGCTGTAATAGCTGCAAAATATTCTGAAGAAAATTACATTCTAAGTGATTATCAAAATCCAATGCCATGTCTAGCTATGAGTACACAGCAACCTATGTGTAATAGCTCACACTGACCTGGAACAACCACGTAAATGGCTGTATAGAAGCAACTGCACTAGAAGTCCAAAGAAACTCAAAAAACAAACCACACTGGTGGAATCCTAACCTTAGTAGGGTATATAACAAATGGCAAAAAAGTCATGACTTAAATCAGGAAGAACAACTGCCATAATGATTGGAGCTCTCTAAATAAACTAAATAGGAAACTAAGAGGAGTAATGAAGTCCAACAAGGCCAATTACAAGGTCAGGATAGCCTCACAGGCTAAAGACAACCTCAAGACCTTCTACAGCTATGTCCAAAACCTCAAACAAAGTGCACAGCACAGTACAAAACTGGTTGGCAATGGTGTCATCTTCACTGAGCAAAGTGACACAGCAAATTTACTGGCTGCAAAATTCAACTCAAACTTCATCCCCCCACTCTCCCCACCTCCCCCATGAAGTACTATTAGCTTGACCCCCAACTATTAACAGAGTGCAGGTCATAATGGTGCTTGCTAACGCCAAAAACACATTCTCAGTGGGCCCCAACAATATTTCAGGATGCCTCCTAAAATGCAAGAAACATGACCTATAAGGACCACTTGAGTCACTTTTCAATTATAGCCTCAAAACAGGCTTAGTACTATAAAAAGGAAGGACTGCAATGGGTGGACCATCAACTGACCCCAGAAACTACAGACCTATTACTATGACTAATCTAATATGTATGGAATGAATTATCATGGAAATGAAAGACATAGGCAAACTTTAGATACTGCAGCCAACCCAGTTTGGCTTTGTCAAGGGAAGGTAATGCCTACTTAATTTGTTGGACTTCTTTCACAAGGTCACCAAGTAAAGGGATGGGGGAAAATGGTGCATACCGCCTACCGAGACTTGGCTATTGAGTTCGATACAATAACCCACTCGGGTACAGAAGAAAAACTTACCGAGATGGGCATAAACCCCTACATAACTCTCTGGATTGACAGTTGGCTCACAAATGGGACCCAGGAAATCAGGATTGGTGAGACCACCTCCACTAAGAGAATGGTCAAAAGTGGGATACCTCAGGGTTCTTTGATGGGACCACTTGCATTTGGCATCTACTTCTCAGAGGTAAAGGGCTAATGTCAAGGGCTTTTGGCTGACCAAGTTCACAGATAACTGCAAAAGTACAGTTGTGTACCTACCATAAATGTAGATGTTCGAGTGTATTCACTGTTGCAGTCATTACTCTTGGGTTATCCTGCTGGCAGCCTACCCGCAGTCGGCCTGAATTCCAAAGTCTTGGTTCGGCGTCGGTTGCTGTCGCCTCTTCCCTGACGTTAGTGCGCCAGGGGTATAAAAGATGCAGCCGACGCCATTTTCTTCAGTTTTTCTTGCCCCAGATGTCAGGTGCCCCCAAAAGGGTAGGCTAAATAGATTATGCCAATAAACATACATGCACTAAAGTAAACATTTATTTTATCTATAAGCAAATACACCATATAGGCTGTATAGAATAGAGAAGTACAGATAAGACCCAGCAAAAGAAAGGGGGATGGTGGGAGGGTAACCTGGACTGCAACAGTGAATACACTCGAACATCTACATTTATGGTAGGTACATAACTGTACTATGTTCATTGTGTTTCACTGTTGCAGTCATTACTCTTGGGTTGAATCCCAAAGCTGAGGATGGGTGGCTGGGCTAAATAGGATTAGGAGAGGCTATGAGGCCCAGCAGAACTGCAGTGGCAAAGCCTGCTCTGGATTTAGAGTAGAGAGGTAAGTGGTAGTGCTTTGTAAAGGTGTGCACTGAACTCCAAGTTGTAGCCTCTAAGATGTCTTTGGTTGATACTCCTCTGAGAAAGACTGCTGAAGTGGCTGCTGCTCTGGTAGAATGTGGCCTAATGCCCTTAGGCACTGATTTGCCATGCTGTGAGTAGCAGAAACGAATGCAATGGCCTATCCATTTTGAAATAGTCTGTTTTGAAATAGCCTTTCCTTGTGATCCTGCAGCATATGCCACTAAAAGTTGCTCAGTCTTTCTGAAAGCTTTAGTTCTGTCCAAGTAGAAGCGTAGCTGTCTATGTATGTCCAAAGAATGCAGAAGTCTCTCACCCTTGTTCTGTGGGTTTGGATAAAAGGTAGGCAAGTGAATGGTTTGGTTAAGGGCCACACTGGACACCACCTTAAGCATAAATGTAGGGTTCGTCCTCAGAGAAACCCTGTCTGGATGGCAAATGATAAAAGGTTCCACAGCCATGAGTGCCTGTAACTCTGAGACTCGTCTTGCAGAGGTTATTGCTAGGAGCAGAGCTGTTTTCCAGGATAAGAATTTTATATCAGCTGTTGAGGCTGGCTCGAAAGGAGGCAGTGTGAGTTTTTCAAAGACATAATTGAGGTCCCATGCAGGTAATGGTGCTCTACTTGGAGGGGTTATGTTTTTGGCCCCTCTGAGGTACTGCCTTATTAAAGGATGAGAAAAGATAGGTGGTTCCATATTGTAATGGGCTGAAATGGCAGAGGCATGAATCTTAATTGATGAAAAGATAAGCCTTTGTCCAGCATCTCAGTTAAGTATTGTAAAATCTGAGGAATATTTGGTACAAACGTGTCAATTCCTTGTTCCTGGTTCCAAGCACAGAATCTCTTCCATTTTTCTGCATACGATTTTCTAGTACTGGGCCTCCTGGCCTCCAACATAACATCCATTACAGCTTTGGAGAGAGGAGTGTTCTGAATGGCTACATTATCCGCCATGCTGCCAGATTTAAGGTCCTGAGTTGGCTGTGCAGGATCTGATTGTTTTGTTGGGTCAGTAAGAGAGAAGTTTGAGGCAATGTCCAGGCTGGACCTTGAGACATGTTCTTTAGGATTGGGTACCAGTGCTGGCGTGGCTAGTCTGGGGCAATCAGTATAATTTTTGGCTTCTCCTGTCTGATCTTTAGGAGTACCTTGGGGAGGAGAGGCAGTGGAGGAAAGGCATATACTGTTAGGCTTTTCCAGCTGAAGGATACGGCATCCACTTTCCATGCTTACTTGTGATAAATCCTTGCGCAAAATCTCTGTAGTTGGCAGTTGTGAGGGGAGGCAAATAGATCTATGTCTGGGCACCCCCATTTCCTTGTTATCATGCTGAAGACTTGTGGATCCAGTTTCCACTCGTGTGGATCCATGAGGTTTCTGCTCAGTTCATCTGCCAGAGTATTTATTTTTCCTGGCAGGAATTGTGCTTGCAGGTGAACTTGATAAGTCAATGCTGTGTCCCACAAAGTCATGGCTTGTCTGCAGAGGGGGTAGGAATGTGTGCCTCCCTGCTTGTTTATGTACCACATGACTGTAGTTTTGTTCGTCTTTATCAGTAGTTGTCCTGGATGAAGTAGATCCTTGAAAGCTGTCAGGGCATTCTGAACAGCTAGCATCTCTTTTTGATTGATATGACGATGCATCTGGCTTGCGGACCATGTGCCCTGAATACATTTTCCTGCTATGTGGGCCCCCCAGGCATAATCTGATGCATCCGTTGTTAGTGTCTGCCTGGCTGTGGGAAAAGTGAATGGCTGTCCCTTGTTGTGGCGACAAGCCTGTGCCCACCATCGAAACTCCTGTTGCAGGCAGGGAATGAGGGTAATTAATGTTTCCAGGCTGTGGCAATGTTGAGTCCAAACACTTTTTAGATACCATTGTAGTTTCCTCATATGCAGTCTGGCATATGGAATTAGCAGAATGCAGGATGCCATGAAGCCCAAAGCCTACAGAATTTTTCTTGCAGATAACTGGGTCTTTGTTGCCAACATTTTGAAGTAAGAAGTCAGATGCCTTTGTTTGTCTGGCGTGAGATAAGCCATCTGGGCAGTCGTATTTAAGCTTGCACCCAGGAATGTTATCTCTTGAGAGGGTACTAGTTTTGATTTCTTTTCGTTTACTGTGTACCCTAGGCAAATTAGTAATCTTTTTACAAACGCCAGATGCTTTAGTAGAATGTCTTTGTTCTCTGCTTGAATAAGGCGGTCATCCAAGTAAGGATATATTTGAATTCCTCTTTGTCTGCAAAATGCAATTACTGGTGCCAGGCATTTTGTGAAGACCCTGGGCGCAGTAGATAAGCCAAAGGGCAGTGCAGAGAATTGGTAGTGCATTGAGCCAGCAATGAATCTGAGGTATCTTCTGCAAGATTGTCTGATTGGGACATGCAGGTATGCCTCTTTTAGGTCCAAAGTTACGAGCCAAGCCTTCTTGCCCAGCATGGGCAGTAGCTGCTGCAGAGTCAACATTCAGAATTTTGGAATGTCCAGAAATGTGTTTAGAATAGACAGGTCCAGTATTGGTCTCCAGGCTTTGTCCTTTCTGGGCACCAAGAAAAGTCTTGAGTAAAATCCTTGTCCCTGCTCTTGTAGTGGTACTTGCTGAATGGCCCTCATGTCCATGAGGGATGAAACTTGCTTTTGTGTCTCTGCCCATTGATTGTGTGGCAGGTCTGGCATACCTTTTGCCCTTGGCAGGGTGTGAAAGTGGAACTTGTAGCCCTGAGACACTGTGTTCAAGACCCATTTGTCCTGGGTAATCATGTGCCAATTTGGTGAAAAAAGTGCTAGTTTTCCCCCTAAGGGGGCTGCCAAAAGATAAGTGCTTGGTTCTGGCAGAGGAAAGTCATTGGGACTGTTTCCTGTATGGTTGTGATTTGTCTTCTCCGTTTTTGGAGGTAGAAGCACCCCCATTGTTTAGGTCTGTATGAGCCTTGGGGCTGGGATCTGTCTCTGGGGTGTCTGTATCTGTCTCTTTGTGGCCTGTCTGACACTGGAAAGGACCAATTCTTTTTAGGCCAGTTCCTGCTAAATCTGGGTGGCTGTACCTGTAGGAAATCCTTAACTGTCTGCATGGATTTCGCTTTATCCTCCATTTTCTTCAACACCTCTTCTGCCTTAACACCAAACAAAGTATCATGCTGTAATGGAGCATCCAATAATTTTACTTTAACATGATCAGGCAGATTCTGTTCCTTTAACCAAGCATGCCTTCTAATGACAGAACCCGTAACAGCGGCCCTGCAAGAGGCCTCCAGTGAATCAAAACCACATTGCAAAGTATGCTTTCCCACTTGTTCAGCTGCATGCAATAAATCCTGCATTTCCTTGTTATCAGAACATTCAGAATTTGTCAACATTTTCTGTTTAAGCAGTGACATTAAGTATTGCTGACATTTAAGCAGATGAAACTGACAATTTAAAGCCCTACAGCCAAGGTAGCAGAAGTGTAAACTTTTTTCCCCCCATCTGTCCAGTGCCCTAGAATCCCTATCAGAGGGAACAGGGTTTTTTGCAGTGGAAGCCTTGACCCCTCTGGGACCCTGAGATATAGTTTATGGGTCAGCAGCAGGGTTTTTATATAGAAATTTATGAGAATCTGGAACCCTGTAGTATCTGTCTGGCTTAGCAGGTGCAGGGGGTAAAGAGTCAGGAGACAGGCCGGACTCTGAAAATACATCATCTACAATGTCTAGAACAGGTGGAATAGCAAGAGGTCTGTGCTGAGGTAGTAAAAGAAAGTCTCTGAGCGTTTTCTTAGATTCTGAGTAATCTTGGCTCTCCCAGTGAAAATGCTCCCTCATGGTATGCAGGGTTTCCCCAAAAGAATAATCCTCAGGAGGAGAGGCTGAAGGAATAGATTCTTCAGCATCAGAATCCTCATAGGGAGGAAAAGAGTATCCCTGTTCAGAAGAGGAGTCAGAGGAAATTGAAACCTGATCAGAAGAGTCATATTCTGTCTCTTGCCTAGGCCTCTTATCAGGAGGGGGATGGGAACCCCTGATCAAAGTAATTAGGTCTTCAGCCATTTTAAGCATCTGTTTCTTAGGCATGGAAGTCTGTCCATGAGAATGCTGTACTTGTTTGTTTGTCTTTGGAGCTGTTTTAGTCTTTGTCTTTGAAGCTGAGGTTGGCTTGACATATAACTATGTAGGTCTGAAAACACCCTCAGAAGCCGATGCCTGCTCAGTGGCTCTGGACCCATCTGAGGGAATGGTTTCCGAAAGTCCAATACCTTGAGTATCCAGAGGCCTAGTCGGCTCCACGTGGGAGTCGGAAGTGGCCTGTGGCACTGAGGTAGCGGGCGTCAGGGGCTGCGAAAGCACCTCACTGAGAACCGGCGAACTGACGACTGGCCTAGCGATGGCCTCGTCGTCGGTTTTGGACCTCGAATGCCTATACTTTTCCTTGCGCTTTTTATAAACTCCGGTCGTCGGCTGTTCTGACGGCATTATATAATTAAACCTTTAGCCAAAGTAATGAAAGGCAAAATTGTACCGACGCTTAATAGTGCGTTGGTTAAATCTAGCACAAAACCGACAGCTTGCAACGTCGTGGTCAGGGCCTAGGCAAGGAATACAGTAAGAATGAAAATCCTTATGAGGTATTTGCTTCCCACAAGAAATACAATTGTTAACTTTTTCTGACATCGGTCTGGAGCAAGAAAAAAGTTTCCCCAATGGGGTACTTAGCGTTAATGAAGACTTCGGATCTGAAATTCGATTTTGAAAATCTTAGGAGTCGGCCGACCGGCACTTGCGAACTGCTTCGGGCACCACGCGGCAAGAAAGACCGAAGAAAATGGCGTCGGCTGCATCTTTTATACCCCTGGCGCACTGACATCAGAGAAGAGGCGACAGCAACCGACGCCGGACAAAGACTTTGGAATTCAGACCGACTGCGGGTAGCCTGCCAGCAGGATAACCCAAGAGTAATGACTGCAACAGTGAAACACGATGAACATCTGAGAGCTATCATAGATTCTCCCCATGACACAAACATCCTACAAGAGGGTCTAACACAGACAAATGACTGGTGCCAAAGTCATGGATTAAAACTCAATGCCAAGAAATGCATTATATTGCCTTTTGGGAAAGCTGCCACCCAGTTTACTTAGTCTATTGATAAGATGCTCTTAAGAGTTGATCTGGGAATGTGTAGAAAGTACTCTGGACTTTGAACATGGGCTAAGTTAGAAAGAAAATCATTCTATGTCACCCAACTTATAAGTAAGAGCATGGCATCCAGGTCCAAGGAAGTCATAGTGCCATTTTGTTCAGCCCTTATCAAACCTCTCACTGAATATAATTGCCCCCTTCAGTATGTACCTGGCCAGACATATGCAACAGATGGAATGCCCACAAAGGTTCCTTACCAAGAGAATCCAGGGTATAAACACACTGTTCTAAACTATCACCTTAAAGCCCTATCTCTACACTTGGTCTCCTACAGGCTACTGAGAGGCGATCTATGCCTGGCATACAAGGCATCCCTGAGTCCAACTCTAATGAACCTTTTGCACATCCACAAATAAACAGCATCAGAACCACTACATTTTGCTTGTGAGATAAATAAGATAAATAAGATATGCCAGAGAGGCAGACGTGTCTCAGAGGATCTCATGCTCTGAAACAGGCTCCCCATCTATGTAAAGTAGAGTCCATCTCTAACCATATTTAACCGTAACCTTGACCAGTAGACGGGAAATCAGAAATTCACCCCAGGTCTGGCCCCATGTGTCTGATAGACTTAAACAGACAGTAATGCCCAAACTAACATACACCTCCCCTACAACTTCTAGAAAGTTCCTAACTAACATACTCTTCTTAATAAATGCCCATGATACATAGAGACACAGTTAGGGTGGACTGCACAGTTAGGATTACAAAGGACCTGTTGGTAGTTATTCTAGTATATACTTATGAACTGAAAGTGCAGCACATCTCTCTACTGTCCCTGATTTTGCCTCTTATTTTTGACATGTCCCTCATAAAATGTTTGATATTCTACTAAATCACAGAGGATTATAGTAACCAAGTAATGACAGCTATTAGAATTCTGTACATCTTACTGTTCTAAGAGTGTATTTTAAGGCAAAGCCAGTTCCTTATTAAATTTAAGTGAACTACAGCAATATTTAAAAAATTAAAAGTTATGTACTCAACATAACTAGGCATCTGTGTTGTCCATTTTCATTCTTCTACAACCCATGGGTTTTGATCTGATCCTTGGATCCGACTCAGCCGCATACTCCAGACTTCAGATCCAACTCTCGAGCTCCTCCCTCAACCCATAATGCCTTAGTCCATCCCCATTACCTCAGATCAAGTTTGTTGCCGAAAGGGCATAAAGTTAGACAGAGATAGGAGAGGCTAACAGAAAGGAAGGGCTCAAACGTGGAACTGTATGTTCCAAAAAATAGTTCAAGAGGTCTCTTCAGAAAATGAAGGATGTGGGAGGATGGGAGGGAAGTTGAGGAAGAATAAAAATGGACAACACAGATGCCTAGTTATGGTGAGTACCTAATTTTTAAATCTGATGTTATCCTTTTCATTCTTCCTCAACCCATGGATCAGAGACCCAAGCTACACTAACCTTGGGTGGTTCTCATGGAAGGATATTCCAGAGTACCACTGAACCAAAGGCAGCTCTGTTTCTAGAAATAATATCAAATTTGTAATGAGTAACAAAGGTATGAGCATTGGACTATGTGGCAGCAGTGCAAATATCATCAATACATGTTCTTGACCAAAAAGCAGATGAAGCAGGGTTTACAATCAAAATTTCGTGACTTACCTTGACAGTTAGAAGGATGAACACGGAGCGACAGAGAAGCAAAACTGTGAACACAATTCCTGTTGACTGAAATGTCAATACGGAGATTGTGTTTGCAGTTTGGAGTATCGGTGTTTTGAAAGGCATTGCACTACAGTAGGCATCGGGAAAATTACCTTTTTCCTCACTGTAGTGCGATCTAGGAGTTAGAATATATAAGTAGCAGGAGGTGTGGGGGTGCAGGGGGGCTTGTCCCCCTTGCAAAATGGTAGAACATTTTCCGCCTCATAGCAGACGTTTTTTTCAGGATGGTGAGTGGTGGAACATCGATTCTTTCCTTTGAAGGAATCTACATTCTAAGCAATTGTTGTAATTCTTTTTCATTGTTCCGGGTCGGAGACGTGAATGGTTGAGGTCACCTCGACATTTTGATAGTAAACCGATGAAGCAGCCATGGATATGGTTGAATGAGCCTTGGGAGGTTTGAGTAAGGCCATGCCTTGTTGAAAATAGCTCCATGAAATACAATCTGTAATTCATTTGGCTAAAGTGACTTTAGAAATTGGGCATCCCAGTCTTTTTGATGAAAAAGGTAGTCACAAATGTCCCACCAGGGATGTCAAATAACTCAGAGGTCCAGGAACAATAAAATGAAGTTTATTAAGTAAAACGTTAAGCAATTTTGTCCCTAAAAACAGGACTTCATCAGAACATATAAGACCACTGTAGAAACAACTTATAAATACATAAATAAAGTAGCCTGTGACAAGTAATAGCAAATCACTACCCCAACACCACCACAGCATCAACTGGGACTCCTTTGCTCCAGTATGGTTTGTCTTTTGGAGAGGCTAAGAATTTGTCGGGTCTCTTTGGGATAGGTTTGACGGTATCTAGCTCCTTCCAAGCCCAGAAAGAAACTAAATCTAATACGTCTCTGAAGGAGATGTCATCCGTGGTATTCTGGGGGTCAGAGACCCTCTCCTTCATCAAAATTGGTATCCTCCATGAAAGGCTCCATTGGGGAGTCTATGTGCCTCCTCTTGCACATTCTCTTCCAATGTGCTCCCTCTGTGGGATGTTCAGGGGAAGTGTAGGAAGACAAGGGAAGTTCCTCTACTGGAACAAACTGGACACTTGTTGGAACTTGCTGTCCCTGTGGAGCAGGTCTGATTGACTCAGAGCTTGGAACTGATGAGGGAAAAGGGGTAGGATCCGAAAACTGAGAAGGCAGTTCTCTGGAGAGAGAAAAACACCCTTTTCACAATCTCAAAGGCAGACGGACCTGGAAAAGCCTCAACCAGCCGAGCCAGAGTCAAAGCTCCCAGCAAAAGCAGATGTCAACCACTCTCAGATCTGTGCCACAAGGATGGAACTGGAACCAAACTATCCAGGGCAGAAGCGTGAGAGGCAGGGATGGATCCAACAACATCTGAGTCAATCCTGGTCCCACAGATCTGATGTTGACACGTCAGATCCAGGACCAATTTTGATCTGATGGTATCAGAGCAGAACCAGTCATGGATACTGTTAGAGATAAAGAAATCTTCTTCAGATCCAACTCCAGACCTCTTGGGGATTATGGATCCTGGGACTCTGAAAAAACTTGGAGGATCAGAGAAGGAGAGAGAATAGTGTGGGATGACATAGGAAGGCTCATGGTCCTGAGAGGTGACAGAGACGGTATAACGCCCTTCTAGATCTGAGCTCTGAGAAATTTTCACATTATCCTATCCACATCCTCTTCTGATAAACTTCTGGATGATTTAGTGGACTGAGGTCTTGAATATTTATTTATTTATTGCATTTGTTTACCGGGATAAGTCCACTGAACCTAAAAGAGACCCTTTTCAGTGGAGGCCCGGGGAGAAAAGCTCCAACGAGATACAGAAAAAATATAAACATTTAGTACAGAAGCAGAAACAGTGTTACAGATAGTAAATATAGTAACATATACAGAATATATACATAAAAGCAGGAATCTAGCTTGTTTGATTACAGCAATATATACAGAAAATATACATTAAAGCAGAATTCAATCAGATTGGTATAAACAGAGATCAGTATTATTGTACCAGAATCAACAAGTGAAGATAAAAATAAATATGGAGAAAATATCATCATTCACTAGTAGCAAAAGACATAGGAGTTTAGTAATCGTATAAGGAGAGTGAAGAGGTTAGGTTATAGAGCAGGAACATAGCCAAGAAGAGTTGAGATGATTTTTCAGCATTTGTTTGAAGGTGGTGGTGCTGCCTGTGTTTCTTATAGAAGGCGGAAGTGAGTTCCATAGTTTGGTGACGGTGAAGGCATAGAGGAGTTGACCAGCAGGTAAGGTGGGCTTATCTACTTTTAGAAGTAGATGATTTTCAGATCTTAGATGCCTGCTGGAATGGTAGTGGTGCTGCGGTAGCGTTGTCGCCTCACAGCAAGACATTGTCGCGTTCGATTCTCAGCTAGAGCATCTTCTGTGTGGAGGTATGCGTGAATGGGCATGCCTTCGTTGAAGATTGTGCGTCAGGGCTGGTAACTCGGCACGTAAAAATCAACTACCAATCATTAGTGGACCGGAGGTCCACTGTGGCGACCCCTAACCGGGATAAGCCGAAAGACCCAACAACATGCCTGCTGGAATGGTATTTGGCAAGTAGAGTTGAGAGAGCAGGACAGTCTGTTGGGTTTGTAATAATGGGGATCACAGAGTAGGAGAGACAGGTTTAATCATATATTCTGGTGTATGACTTCTTTGAGATGTGCCAGGCTTTGGATCAGAGGACTTATGATCTGAAGGAGGACCCACAGGACTTGCTGATATAATTATTGGAGCTGAAGATTTCTGATTAGAGGGTTTTGGATGCAAAGGTCAGGACATTGGATATGAAGCTGTTGAACACAAGATCTTTTGGCTTTTGACTGGCGGCTCCGAGTCTTGGGGGACTTCGGTGGGGAGCATTTTCTGGGCTCCGACAGACCAGACCTGTCAACTTTGGAGGAGGTTTGAGCACCAAAAGGTTAAGCAAAAGTAGCAGGAAGAAGTCCTTTTAATATTAATTTATTGCATCAGTCAGCCAAGGCCCTTGGATTGAAAGTTGAACAGACTGAACAATTTGCAGCCAGGTGACTGGGTCCGAAGCAAAATACACACACCTTGTGGGCATCTGAATTTGGAATTTTATTCCTACAAGAAGTGCATTTTTTGAAATCCATTGGTTTATCCGATATGGCAGAAAATATCAACAGGACAGAATACCAATACAAAGAAGGAATACATCAAAAGGTCAGTGTAAGGAAAAAGTTTTTTTTTTTTTTAATAACAGAAAAAGGAAATAGAAAGAAAGAATAATTACCAACAATGGTAATGTAGAAGGATAACCCTAACTGATAGGTGAAGTGAATACCAGCTATGGTAAGAGAAAAGTACTACATAAAAATAGTAACGATCCTAATACCAGCGAAAAAACTAAGCGGGAGGATATATATAGGCAGTATAAGTCAGAGAAACAACTTTTCAAAGGGGCAATAAAAGGGTTAACTCACAAAAATTCACTAAATACAGCTCAAGAGAGGAACCTCTGTCTGGGCACGATGGCGGCAAACAAGATCTGAGGTAATGGGGATAAACTAAGGCATTGTGGGTAGAGGGAGGAGCTTGAGAGTTGGATCTGAAGCCTGGAGTATGGGGTTGAGTCGGATCCGAAAAGTGGCTCAGAACCCATGGGCTATGGAAGAATGAAAAGGACATCACATTTGTCTCTTATTTGGAGCCTTTGTCCCCTCAATATTTTTGCCTTTGTCTAGAACTGTTATGCAAAGGAGTTGACAGATTTGGGGAAGAATGGGGCACTCATACATTTCTGCTGTTAAGGTAACAAGCAAGAACAACAAATTGGCTTTTCATGGCTAAAGCCAAGTCTGAAGCCTCTGAGAATTTTCCATACAATTCTTTTACACTGCAGTAGAATAATGTATGTGTGACACACTGATATGCATGTCCTTAAAGAACATAAAAATATTTCAAACCAAAAACAGCAATGAAACAAAAATTGCAACAGTAATAATGTTTATACTCTAGAAATGGAAAGTGGGTAGCCTCAGCAATGTGGGATCACCTGAAAGAATTCTAGTTATAACAAAGATATTTAAATTATATTTCTGCAGACTATAAGTATTATTGATCATGCTAAATCATGAACTCTGCCAGCACTGAGGCTACAGAGGTGTGTAATTTCACAGTGCTGATGGATTACTCAAAAGTGTGTAGGGTTCTCCCACACAAACAGTTGAACAGTATTAAAACATTTAATTGGTAAGCTAAAAATGAGATTTGCTATGCCTTTTCAACTTAATGTGTTTTAATACAGGTGAGCTGTTTAATGTTGCTAGTTAAAACAGCATATTTGGTAGTATAACTGTACATACTCATTATTAGTGAAGTGAGGTCTATCAGTCAGTATATCACAAAGTTGGACTAGCATTACTATGAAACTGATAACATTCCTGGTGTGGTATATGGGCAGTAAACCTAACAGTGCTGTGGGTGCAATGCAGCAACTGCCAGCTGGTATGATGATGTTGAATAATTGTACTGATGACTGCTTCCAAGACAGCAAGGTGTTCATTTATATATTTCTAGTATGAAAATTATTAAGATTATTTACTTTGTATAGAAAGACAATGTTCCTTGTTTGGTAAATTGAAAAACTTGGATGCTTAACATTTCTGAAGTCTGCAAACTCAATTCTTCATGTGGTTACGTGTAGATCTGAATACAGATTCTAGGTTTATAAAATTTCTTATGGAGCCCTAGGAATCACAAGAGACATTCCCAGAAGTCACCTGGGGTGAAAGGTCAAGAATCATCCTTTCCTGACAGATGAATGCTTAGTAGACTTACATCCACTTAGTAGGTCTTCAGTATTTTTTAAGTGAGACCACCCTGTTCAAGAAAAGCTGCCGTGGGCATACCATGCCTCTCATAAACACCTTAACATTAATTCACCTTCATATCATCTTTGCCCCCTCCCTGCAAACACTATCAAAACTGATAATGCATAAAACCAGTCCTGGCTAGTGTGAATCTTAAAATACATGGACACTTTAATTTTGGTGCATTCCAAAGACATCTTGAGAAGAGAACTCTAATTGAATCATAACTTATTTTTTATCTAGTGCCGACTCATTCTACATAAATATGAAGACAATGTACTACTCATTTCCACAGCTTATGTCCTTAAATGAACTTAAACAGAATGAGAGACGTTACTTTTTGGTCTCTACTCTGACATTCCTACCCAAGAGTCTGTTGAGCTCCAATAACAGTTTTGGGAAGTAACACTTGTAAAGTAGGTATCCTCTTCATTATGCTGGAGTATGCAAAGAGAAATCTCCAAGTATTAATTACAAGAATCAAAGAAGTGGCAGCTGGTGACTTCAAAGTAAATGGAGGCTGCAGTAAGCAACTGTATGGGTGGGCTAATTGGAATGGGGTAGGTCTCTATTATGACACATCACTGACCATTAACTGTGATAAAACAACAGATGTGGTCAGTCATTTTCCTCAACAGACTGCCTCAGTACCCACTCATTATAGCCACTTCATGGACTATATACATCTCAGATACCTGTCTGCAGTCAGCAAGGCCAGCCTTGGGTGAAATGGAGCCCTAGACAAAGGATTCCATGATCCCTGCTGCACACTGCCCCCCTCCCGTACCTCACCAGTACCCTTCTCCTGCTCCACATATCCTAGCCCCATGCCATCCATATTAATTACTTCTTTCTTGATTTTTCACAATTTGCATTCCTCTTTAGCTTTTTCCTTCACTATTATAATGCACACTAACTAGCCAAGATTCCACTGTAATAAGTATGAAGGAAGTAAATTAAGCTAGGGGCCTGGGGAACCACTAGGAACCCAGAAGTCACAGGTTTCTGGATGTTCTGAGGTGCATCTTAACAGCCTTTCTATAACCTTTTCGTCCAGTGATGGCCAGAACACAAATCATAAGTACGGAATGCCACATTTTATACAGCAGCTCCAGCTTTAAGGACGCCAAAGCAAGTCAGACCCTTGATGAATTTAGAAGCGTCCTTCTAGTCATTAAGATTTGCCCTAAATGATGTGAGGGTGAGGGTGGGGGTGTTGAGTAATCAGTCTCTTCAGTTTATCTTAATTATTTGTTGATGGGGAGTCAGGTCTTTAGTTTGACTGTTTGTAGAGACATTGGTTTTATGGTGGTGTTGGAGAGTGGGATGGGTCCAGAACAGCACGTAAATCTAGCATAAATCACAACACAGAAGTCTATAAACAGAGTATGGGGTAGGGATATGTTTTCTAGCCTGTCTTTAGTCTGGTGATCTTTTCAGTTAGGAATCTTTAAGATGTTGAGATGAGTCTGGGTAGATACATGCTAAAAGGGTCAGTATGTCTTATAATTGGTTTGATCAGGGGAAAAAATTCAGTTTTATTTTTTTTCAATGAAAAATAAGTTGTGTCTAAAGCTTAATGTTCAAAGCTAACAAATAAAAAGTTATGTCCTACCATAACTTGGCATCTGTGTAGTCTTCCTTCATTTGTCCTCTCTACAGGGTCTCAGATCCATCTCTGCCACTTCCACAGACTTGGATCCGACTCTCAAGCTTCTCCCTCATACCCACAATGCCCTGCATCCACCCAACTACCTCAGATCGAGTTTGCCAAACCAAGCATGCCACTCTCATACACAAAGATCTGTGGAAGAGGCTCAGACAGAGGACACAACCTTCCTGAGATCATCCAGGTTCCTCCAGAAGAAAGGCGGGAGACAGTTGGGTGGGAAAGTGAGGATGAATGAAGGATGACAACACAGATGCCAAGTTATGGTAAGACATAACTTTTTAATCTGATGTTGTCTCCTTCACTGACCCGCACTACAGGGTCAGAGTCTCCAGATACAAGAACCTTGGGTGGCCCTCATGGAAAGACATGCTGGAGCATTATTGAGCTGAAGGAGGCCCTGCTTCTGGAAATAACATCTAACTTGTAGTGAGACACAAAGGTGTTATTATTAGACCAAGTGCTGCACAAATGTCATCAATAGAAGTTCTGCATAGAAGGCTGAGGTAGCAGCAATGGCTCTGGTAGAGTGTGTCTTAGGAGGTTAAGGTAACTGTAATCCTCTAGAGGAATAAATGAAACAGATACAATCCGAAATCCATTTTGCTAAGGTAATTTTGGATACCACATGACATAACCTATTCAGAGAAAAAGCTATAAAAAGCTGATCCAACTTTCTGTGGTGTTTTGTTCTGCGCAAATAAAAACAGAGCTGTTGATGCACGTCTAAGAGATGAAGCACATACTCCTCTTTATTGCAAAAATTGGGAAAGAATACTGGTAGTTGTACAGACTGACTGATGTTGCTTTCTGTAGCTAGCTTAGGCATAAAGGAAGGGTTGGTACTTAAGGACACCCTATCTCTATGGAACAAGATATAAGGAGGTTTAGAAGATAGGGCCAGAAGCTCAGAAATCCTCTTGGTAGAAGTAATCGCCACCAAGATAGCCATTTTCCAAGACAGAAACATTAAGTCACAAGTAGCCACAGGTTCAAAGGGGCCCTGTGTCAACACTGAGGTACCAAAGTAAGGTCCCAAGGAGGAGAAGGATCCCTAATGGGGGGGGGGGCTTAATAAGAAAATACCTTTCATGAAAGATTTACACAATCTGAATGTGAACAAGGAATGTGTCTGACTTGCTGTATGAAAATTAGAAACACCAGCTAGCTGTAAATTAACAGTGGAAAAACTAGCACCATCATTAAAAAGAGTACTGAGAAATAGTAACACATCTGACACAGGAGCTGAGAAGGGGTCAGTATTCCTGGTAGTGGCCCAACAAACAAACCTCTTCAACTTGTTACTGTAGACTTTCTCAGTGGAAGCCTTCCGAAAAGCTAAAATAATTTTACGAACTGGGGACTGAAGCCTAGACTGTCTAACTATAGTCGGATGTGGAGAAACCAAGTGGTCAGTTTCAGGGTTCGAAGGTTGGGGTGTTGAATTCCTGAAGGATGAGACAGGAGATCTGGAGTGGACTCCAGTATCCAAGGGGATACTTCAGATAAGACCAAAGAAAGCAGAACTACACTTGGCGAGGCCAGAAGGGGGCAATGAGGATGACTGAGCTCTTCAATCTGCTTGACTTCTGAAGAAATTTTGAATGGGAGGAAGAGGAGGGTAAGCATACAGGAAACCCGGGGGCCAATCATGGGCCAGAGCATCCCTCCGGGACTCCGCTGAGGGGTGATCAGAGCGAAGAACTTGCTACACTTGTTGCTGAGGGGGAAGCAAAAAGGATGCAAGGTTGACCCCAAGTGCTGAAGATCATGTTCGCTACTGATTTGTTGAGGGACCACTCATGGAATCAGAAGCAACCTGCTGAGTCTGTCCACCAAATTGTTGGTTTTCCCTGGAATATGTGTTGCAACCAGAAGACGGTCTGAAGAGAGCGCCCATTCCCACACTCTCATGACCTCTCTGCATAGTGGGAAAGAACAGGCTCCTCTTTGCTTGCTGAAGTACCAGACAACTGACATGTTGTCGATGTGTACTGCAATAGTCCCCAGTGGGAGAATATCCTGAAAGGCTTGCAACATTAGGAGGACAGCTCACATCTCTAGGTCACTGATATGCAACTTGGTCACGTGGGGTAACCAAGTGCCATGGACCATCTTTCTGTTGTAATGCCCCCCCCCCCGAACTGGGAAGCATCCATGGTTATGGTGGCTACTAAAGGGTTGTTCAAAAACGGTCTAACAAAGACAACGTTGTCGACTGAATCCACCAAGCGACATGACACCTAAAGATGGGAATCAGCTTGATGCGACAGGACAGGGGCTGAGATAGAAGGGACCAGTGATTAGCTACAGACCACTGCAGAATCCACATGAAAAACCTGGCTGGGGAACTAACAGAATGGCTGTAGACAGAGACATCAGGACCTGCAGGACCAAACGAGTTGTGGGGGCTTTTCGTGCTAAAACCTGTTGTACCTGATTTCTCAGAATGGTTACTCGGTATGAAGGTAAAGAAGCTGCCTGATCCTTTGTGTTGATTTGCGCCCCTATAAACTTCAAATTTTGTACTGGAAAGAAGTTGGACTTGCTCATGTTTATGGTGATACCCAGTGAAGGTGCTAACTGGAGTAAGTAGTCCCTGGCTTGGATCAGTCGTTGCTTCATGGGAGCGGTCAGGAGCCAGTCATCCAAATATGGAAACACTTGGAATCTTTTCAGCCTCAGGTGAGAGGCTACTGCTGCCATGCATTTGGTGAACACCACAGGTCTGTGGTGGGACCAAAGAGCAGTGGGTTGAACTGGTGGCGATTGGCTCCCAGCTGGAAGCGCAGATACCTTTTGGAGTGCCTGTCTATTTTGATGTGATAGTATGCATCCTGGAGATCTGTGCAGCACATCCAGTCATCCTTGTGCAACAGTGGCAGAATGGACTGAACCTCGCTTTCCTGACATACTCGTTTAACTTGTTGAGCTCCACATTTGATCTTAGGTCCCCCTGTCTTTTTCGGCCCTAAAAAGAAGCAAGAGTAAATTCCGAATCCTCTTTGTTGGGTTGGGACCTCCTGGATGACTCTCTTTAGCAACAGCTGATGAATTTCCTGTGCTGCCTA
This sequence comes from Protopterus annectens, assembly GCF_019279795.1. Classification (NCBI taxonomy): domain Eukaryota; kingdom Metazoa; phylum Chordata; order Ceratodontiformes; family Protopteridae; genus Protopterus; species Protopterus annectens. Next base: position 376,843,172 of record NC_056741.1, read on the forward strand.
CTCCCTTTGACCGGGTGGGAATGCCAGGAGGGTTTTGGACTGTGAATGGGAAAAGGGAATGTAAGTAGTCTCAGGATATCACGCTTAGCACCCAATGGTTTTGAGTTAATTGGGTCCAGGCTTCAAGGTGCAAAACTAATCGTCCCCTGACTGCCTCCAGAGACGGACAGTACAGCAGTGCTTCAGGAGCACTAGTAGGGTTTATCGGGAGGGAGTCCGTAAAGCCTTGATTCTGCAGGCCTCCTTTACCTCTGAGGCAGCATCTACCATCATGACCCTCCTCCTCTGTCTCTAGAGGAGGGTTCCCTGAGTGGGTCCTGGAAAGGCCCTTGAGATTTGCAAAACCACAGTTTCTTATCCCCGCATTGGTTCCTGCAGAAGGACCTCTGAGGGTTAAAAAACCTGATTCCAGCAGCAGAAAGGGTCTTGCTGTCCTTTTTGCTGCGGGTAAGAGTGTCTGATCAGAGACTCTGTAGTGAGGGTGAATGAAGGAGACATCAGATATAGTAGTTTCTAATAAACTATCATAACAAATTATTGCAATTATGTATAAATACTATCATAACAAATTATTGCAATTATGTAAAAATTCTATCTGTGAACAGTTCCTCCCTCCTTATCCCTCCAGAAAAGACAGTTACCTTCTATGTGCTCCTTCAAGTATTAAGACTGTGGTGAAAGCAAAATCACAAATAGCATACATTATACACCTGAGGGTCTGAGACAGAAAATCACAAAACCTGGATGAAACTTACATATAGACAAGGAGTACATGCAGACTATGCAGAGAAGGAATTGCAAAACAAAACTTAACCACAGAAACAAGTGCTGTGAGACAGCAATACAACTCGCTGCACTACTGTGCCAATGATCAGCTGCTATCAGACTGTCACAGCTCAACCAAAAACACTCATTACTAGCAAAGCCACATTCACAGACTGTACATCTATGATATCAGACTGTAATACAATATTAACTGCTCACAATAATTTAACACACACACACACACATACAGATGTGATAATCAGTTATAGTCACTTGTATGACTATACGCACAAGATGTTTGACTGTGATCCGATTAATAATACAATACATAAATAACTGTCACAAAGAAATGCATTTTCTTAGCTCATTACTGACAGACTACAGTGTGCACCCATCACAGCTCCCCCCAACTTACATCTACACCTCTTAGCTCAAGAATTAAGGAAAAGCTAAATAAAAATAAAGGTCCAAAATCAGGGACAGATATTACCCTTAACTCAGAATGGTGGTAGAACAACACACTTTGCAGTATGATGCTTTTTGTGAAAGCTACTAAACATGAAACTCAACAGGATGTGATCCCCAATGATTTGTTAGAAAAAAAAAGAAGTTATGTACTCACCGTAATGTTCCTTGAGTGCTGTCCATCTTTGCCTTCATTCTTACTAGGTTGGGTTCAGATCCGATCCTCAGATCTGTTTCAACCTTTATTTTCAAGCTTGAGGCTCTCTGCCAGCTCATGGCTAAAATCCTATCCCAGCATGCACTAGAATTCTCTCCAGATCTTGTTTGTCCTTATTATAAGGGTATGAGTGTATCACTGAAATAACTAGAGGCTGATGAAGAAGGTCAGAGGTTTAGGTGATCCAATTGGTCTTCTAGGAGTAAAGAAGGGTAGGCGGAAGGAGGGTGGGATGTAAGAATGAAGGCAAAGATGGACAACACACATGGAACATTATGGTGAGTACACAACGTCTTTATGTGATGTTGTCCTAGCTCGCCTTCATTCTTACTAGGTTGGGACAACATTCATAGCACATTAAGTCTTGGGTGGCTCAAAGGAGAATATTCCTCAGAATCAAGGAACCAAAGGTGGCTCTATTCCTGGCGGCTAAATCAACTTTGTAATGAGTGATAAAGGTATGTAGTTTTGCCCATGTTGCTGCAGCACAAATGGTGTCAATTGGTAATTTAGCCAGAAAAGCTGAGGAGGTTGCAATGGCTCTTGCAGAATGGGCATTAACTCTTTTGGGAAGGTCTTTATTTGGAGACTTATAGATAAAAGTTATACAATCTGAAAGCCATTTTGTAAGTGTAACTTTAGAGACTGGGAAACCTTTCTTTGAGTCTGAAAAGGAAATAAATAACTGATCAGATTTTCAGAATTCTGCAGTTCTGTGTAACAATGTAATTGTCAATGTACGTCCAGTTGATGTAACATGTATTCTGCCTTGTTCTCGTAATTTGGGAAAAGAAATGGTAATTCTATAGTTTAGTTCAAATTTGATTCTGAAGCTACTTTGGGCAAAAAAGAAGGTTTTGTTCATAAGGACTCCCTGTCTCTGTGGAAAAGCAAGTATGGAGGCTTTATTGACAAGGCTTGCAACTCTGACACCCTTCTAGCAGAGGTGATTGCTATCAAGAAAATGGTTTTCCAGGTCAAAAATTTCAATTTGCAAGATGATGCTGGTTCAAAAGGAGGAAAAACTATGTGGGATAGGATGAAATTTAAGTCCCATGGTGTTGGAGGGTCTCTGATAGGTGGTCTTAATAACAAGGTACCCTTAAGAAAAGCTTTGCATAGCCTATGAAACATTATGTTAGATCCCGAGTCTCCTAAATGAAAATTGGAGATCACTGTTAGCTGAACTCTAATAGTAGCTGCAGCAGCACCTTGACTGAACAGTTCTGTTAGGAATTCTAGAATTAAACTGATTGCAGCAAAAAAGGGCTCGATATAGTTATGAGTAGTCCATAAGGAGAATCTTTTCCATTTGCTTTATATATCTTCCTTGTTGAAGCCTTATGAGAAGAGATTACAGTATGTTTAACTGGAGAGAAGAGGTTTGGAAACCTGGCTATCAGTGGAATCGGAGCAGCCAAGCTGTCAGTTTGCAGGTCTGAAGGGATGGATGGAGTGTTCCTGATGCATGAGTCAAAAGGTCTGGAACCAGGTCCAGAATCCAAGGCTCCTCTCGAAGATGAGGCCACAAGATGGAGAACCAGATTTGACAAGGCCAGTATGGAGCGATGAGCATCAAGTCCCTTCCCAAGCAACTGGCTTTCTGAAGTACTTTAGGAATTAGTGGAAAGGGAGGAAAAGCACAGAGGAGACCTAGGGACCAATCGTGAACAAGTGCATCCCTTGGTGACTCCCCTGGAGGGGGGATAAGGGCAAAGTAGCTGCTGCATTTGGCATTTATGGATATTGCAAAAAGGTTGCAGCAAGCCTGGTCCCATTTTTGGAAAATCTTTTCCGCTACTTCCTGTTTTAGGGACCACTCATGAGGCATCAGAATCGCTCTGCTGAGTCTGTCTGTTATCACACTGGATTTCTCCAGGATGTGCATTGCTATCAGAAAACATTGGGAGGAGGTTGCCCACTGCCATACTCTCAGGGCCTCTCGACAAAGGGGGTAAGATCTGGTTCCTCCTTGTTTGTTTATGCAGCATACAACTGACATGTTGTCTGCCTGTACTGCAATAGTTCCCAGCGGAAGAGAGTCCTAGAATGCTTGCAATGCTAAAAGCACAGTTCTCATCTCTAGGACATTGATGTGCAAGTGGGCCTCGTGATCCTGACAGGTTCCTTGGACTGTCTTTCCCAGATAATGCCCCCCCATCTGAGAGGCATTTGTGGTCACTGTGGCCACTGGTTGGGGGAGTACAAATGGTTGACCTAGAGTCACTTGAGTGGAGGAAAGCCACCAATGAAGGTCCTTCTTGCAAGTTTCTGTTAGGATTATTTTGTGAGACACTGGTAGATCTTGCATCAACCACTGAGTGGATAGCAACCACTGAAGAATTCTCATATGCAGACATACAAGGGGGATCAAAACTCTTGCTGCTGCCATGATTCCCAGGGCTTTTAGAACCATCTTTGCTTGAACTTTCTTCTTTCTTACAAGGTACGAGACTTGATGTCTTAGAACTTGAATACTTTTTGGAGCAAGTTTGGCTGTCATTTTTGTTGAGTTTAATTCTGCCCCATGAATACCACATGCTGAGAAGGCACTAAGACAGATTCATCTTAGTTTATTGTAATCCCTAGGTGAGAGCAGAGTTGCAAGGTTGTCTCCCTTGTTTTTATTAGCAGATGCCTGGTTGTGGTGGTTAGGAGCCAGTCATCTAAGTAAGTATGGAAACACCCGGAATCTTAGACGTCTCAAGTGAGCCGCTACTACTGCCATACATTTGCCGAACACTCTGGAGGCTGCAGTGAGGCCAAAGGGCAGAGCTCATAATTATTAGTGACTGGCTCCCAGCCGAAAGCCCAGGTGAATCCTGGATCGCCTGTCCATTTTTATGTGGTAGTACACATCAAGGAGATCTACATAGCATATCCAACTGTCTTGTCCCAGGAATGGGAGTATCGACTGCAGTGTTACCATCCGGAACTTGATCTTTTTTACGGATTTGTTTAAAATGCTGAGATCCAGACTTGGTCTCCAATCCCATTTTCTTTGGAACTAAAAAGAATCTTGAGTAAGTTCTGGATCCTATTTGGTTTGTATCGACTCTTTGGATGACTCTCTTGTCTAGCAACTTTTGAATTTCTAGAGTTGCTTGTTCCTTTTGACTGGGTGGGACATCCAGAACCTTTTTTATCTTTGGCACAGGAAGGGAAAAAGGAATGGTGTAACCTCTGGATATGATGCTTTGTACCTGTTTGTCTTTTGTCACTTGTTGCCAGGCTTCTGGGTACAAAGATAGGTGACCCCCGGCTGCCTCCAGAGTTGGACAGGTGGGCCTCCATTCAGGAGTGCTGAAAAGGCCTACCAAAGAAAGATTCTCTGTCACCCTGATTCTGTGGACCCCTCTGTTGCATGGTTGGTGTCTTCCATTACTACTTCCCCCTCTACCTCTGGGAGAAGCTTCATCACTCAGATCTCTTAGACTTCTGGAACCACATTTTACCATTACCTCTCTGATCTTTGGGAAGAGGTCTAGTAGGCATGGAAAAGCGGACTCTTACAGCAGACAAAGTCTTTCCTTCCTGTTCACACCTGGTGAGTGTGTCCTTGACTTTAGGCCAAAATAAGGATGAGCCATCAAACGGGGCATTTACGAAGGAAGATTTAAAGGGTTCCACAAAGTCACATATGCACATCCAAGAATGTCTCCTTAGGGAAATTCCAGAACCCACTGCTCTACTTGTTCCATCTGCTGCATATGAGATGAGTCTCATGGAAGTGTTGACATTTAAGGTAGAGAGCTGAGCAGATACTTTGTCTGCAACCCGTTCAGCTACTAAACCTTGGGGTGTATCTCCTAGCTCTTTCAGAAGATCCCTCTACAGTCTTGTAAAATGAGTGTGGTAGTTCAGCGATATGAGAGAGAAAGCCTTCAAAGAAAAAAATGTGCTTTCCATACCTGTCTATAGTCTGAAACTCCTTGTTTGGGGGATGGACAGAAGATGACGTCTCTGAGAGTTCCTTCTTGGTGGCTGCCACCACAATCATAGCATCTACTGGGACTCCCTTAGTTAGAAAACCCTTGTCTGAAGGGGATGTAATAAATTTGTTTGGCCTCCTAGGAGCAGGTTCCACTGAATCTGGGGACTCCCACACCTTTTGAGAAACTAGGTCCATGAGTTCATCAAAAGGCAGAGACACCCAAGAGGTGGAAGGGTGAGATCCGAAAGCCTTCAGGTATACGAACTTGTCCACTGAAGGGTTGGTGGACTTCCAGCTGCTTCTTTGCTTTAGCATTTCCAGGATGTCTTCAAAGGAGACATCATCAGGTGGTAACCGTGGGCCCTGTCAGCTTCATCGAGGTCCATATCAGAAGTGATGGACTCCTCTGGGGAGTGCTTCCTCTTGCATAGTCTCTTCCAAGGGACATCCTCAAAGGGGTACTCTGGGGAGGTTTTGAAAGAGTGAGGGGTGCTCTGTTGGGCACCCTGAGGCCTAGAATCTCTGCATTCTTGTGGATGCAGGGGTATAGAGGCAGACACCGATGCTTTAGGGGGTATAATATCCAGAGATGACTGTGGAGCTGTCTGTGGAGACAGCACTCTCCTCATCACCTCAACAGCCCCTGTCCCTGATCCGAGGATATCCCTGGATCTAAAGAAGCTGAGGGCCCCCCCCCTATGAAACCAAAGACGATGGACCCGAGGTTGAAGTAGGAGCCAAGCTCAGCCAAGCTGTGGCCCCAAGAGGCAAAGCGGGATTTGACAACTGTCCGATCTGACTTGCCCCCCCCCAAGACCTGACTGAAGTGTGTCAGCTCCTAGACCCTCCAGCTCCAATGGAGCCAAGGATTTCACAGCCATGGTCAGATCCTTAGAACCTGTAGTAGATCTCGGATTCGAGGGTTCCACTAAGACCAGCTCTGGATCTTGTGACTCCGAAGCCAGGGGTGGGTCGGAGGAGGAATCAGAGCAGAAGAGGTGGATGTGGTAGGATCCAAAGCCCTGGGGTTTGGATCCAACAAAAACTTGGCCAGCGCAGGTGTCTTCAAAGGTTCTGTACCACCCGATCCACGTCGTTATCTGAGAGACTCCTGTAAGACCGAGCTGAGGAGGTTGGAGATTTTAATCATTGTAGGATCTGAGATCTGAGTGTAGGGGAGATCGGTTTCAAGCCTGGAGATAGGCTCCGTAATTCAAACTCAACCAGTGCCGAGGTAGAACGTGTTGGAGCTGATGATAATTTGTTGGATCCGATAATCTTTGGATCCAAGGAGGATATTTTTGGCATCCTTTTTGTTGGTTGCAATAAAGTGGAAGAGGAAGATCTCTTACCAGATTCGTTAGACTTTGAGGAGGGAGACTTGTCAGATTTGGATGAACCCGGACCTTCTTCCAGTGTCTCTGAGAAGGGGGGTTTTAAAAATCCTTTCAGTATTAATTTTGTTTTTTTCTCTCCAGGAGTGCTCTATGATTAAGAGCATGACATATACAGCATGACTTCTGGAGATGGACAGCCCCAATATAATAAACACAAAGTGTGTGTTTTTATCACTCAGGGGCCTTTTCTTTTGACAATTTTCACTTTTTTTGAAACCCATTGGTTTTGAATCTTTGGCAGACATTTTGATGAAGAAACTACAGGAGAAGAAGACAGAACAGAAAACTTTTTTTTAAAACAGAATTAAAGCTAGACCCTCTAATTTAAATGGGTCAAGCTATTGGGAAAAAAAGGGAAAACACCAGGGAAAAGGAAGTGGCACAGCCCTCTAACTTAAATGGGCTATTTAAGTGTAAAAAGAGCCGGGATAGGGACAACAAGGCCTAACAAAAGACAACGGCCAATTGCAGAACACAACACAACACAACAATGGCAAAAAATATTTATCTACTTAACAAGCACAATTTAAGGTAAACACCAGAGAAAAATTTCGCACCTTTAAAAGGTAAACAAGGTAAAGAAAGATATTACTTAGCCAGAGCTAGCAGATGCATACCTGATCTTGTTTAGTTGCAAATGAGATCTGGAGCGGGTTCTAGTAAATGCTGGAATAGGGTTTTAGCCTCAAGCTGGCAGACAGCCTCGAGCTTGAAAATAAAGGCAGAGACGGATCCAAGGAATGGATCCGAACCCAACCTAGTAAGAATGAAGGCGAGATAAGACATCATCACATCACACATTTTATGAAGAAAAGTCCAAAATATAAAGCAAAATCAGAGACATTATGCAACATCAGTGACTGATGAGAACATCTATACCCTCCACACATACATACATTATATATAAAAACACAAATGCACGCACACATGCAAACACATACACACACACTACAACTATCAATTACAGCAACTTGTATAACTGTGACTGTACACTACAGATCTTTGACTGCAGTCAAATAAATAAATACATAAATAACTGACACACAGGAATGTAGCTCCTTGGCTAACTGCTGTCAGAATATAACGTACAACTCACTACAGCCCCACTCACACACAAACCTCTCAACCTCTTACTTGACTCAAGAATCAAGGAGAACAATAAATAATGGTAGACAAAGGACAACAATTAGGGGGAGCTATTATATTACTCTTATATATTTAGAAATCTGACAGAATACCAGTCTTTGCATTAGCATGTTTTTTTCTGGAGGCTATTAAATCTGAAACTCAACTGTGTGTCATTATTTACAGGCTACAATCCTCAATGATTTACCAGGAAAAAACACACAAACTTTAGGAAGAAAAGACCAAATTAAGTGGCAAAAAACTCAAGAACATTATGCAAAATCATGGACAGTTGAGAGCTTCTATGTCCCCCAACTGGACACCCCAGCTGTTTTGACAGCTACCAGGTTTATATGCTTAGAAAATTGTTAGAAGAATTGGTTTTGCTTTAGCATGCCTTTTCTGAAGGCTAAGTCTAAAACTCAAATGCCTGCCACTATTTACTGACTACAATCCTCATCAATTTTCCAGAAAAAAATAACCTTTACCTGGAGTGGACTAAAATATGAAGCAAAAAAAAAAATCTGAGACATTCTAAGAAATTTGTCCAGAGCATTCCTGCCTTGTACTACACACACACACACACACACACACACACACACACACACACACACACACACACACATCTCAGATGTATGTTATCTAATTAACAAATCCATAAATAACTGCCACACAGGAATTTATCTTCTCAGCTCACTGCTGTCAGAATACACTGTGCAACCCACTTCAAACCCCTTTCCCCAAGTCATCCCAACCTCTTAGTTTTAGCATCAAGGATCAAACAAAATATAACAGTAGACAAAAGACCAAAGCTCAGGGATGCATATTACTCTTATATACGTTAAAAGTTCTAGAATAAACATAAACTTTACAAAGAATAGACCAAAATATAAGGCAAAAACAGGAACATTCTGAAAAATCATAGAGAGTTAAGACCATCTATGCCCTTTCCACTACAAATGTACACCTAACCATCAAATACAGCTTCTCGTACAATTCTGACTAAACACCACAGCTGCTGGACATCTACTGCATTTATAGTTGCTAGAATACTAAGCTTTGCTTTAGCATGCTTTTTTGAAGGCTGTAAAGTCTGAAATTCAAATATCTGTGAGTTTCCACTCAAAGTCAGAGAGTTTATAATGAAAAGACTAGCTGATGCAACTGAGGAAAATGTTGTAGCAGTGTTACCTACTCCTCAAAATCTTTGTGATCTCAGTAAGACGATTATCTGATTAATGGATGGTACATACATCACAAAGCCTATCATGTGTAGGTAATTGTACACAATTCATGTGTTGATAAAGTATGGTGCATACACAAAGTCTGTTCCCTTGGTGTACTGTCTGATATCAAATAAATCATTGCAGTCATATAACTACATGTGGCACTGTATATCTGAATTATTAAATACCACTGGGTAAATTATTGAATGTAAATTTATTCTATGCAACTTTGAAATTGCGGCAATTAAAAGGTTGCGTGTTAATGTCACTAGTGTTGTCAGCAAGGGTTGCTTCTTTCATTTTGGCCAAAACCTGTGGAGGAAGGTACAAGCGTTGGGCTTAGCCGCTCTATACAATGGCAATATGAGATTCCAATCATAAGTCAAGAAGTTGGCCGCACTTGCATTTTTAGAAGAGAGGAATGCCATACCAACATTTAACGTATTAAAACAGGAGTTTCCAGTGGAGGGCAAAGATCTTATAAAATACTTTGCAGAATGGTACGTGTTTGGCAAACCTAGGAAGTTTACAACCCATTTTGCAAGTTGTGTACGATTCCCTCCATTGTTCCCTATTTCCTTTTGGAATGTGTCTGTTCTAAATGATATGTTTCTACCAAGAACACAAAACAGTGTAGAAGCATGGCACAGGCGGTTTAAGTGTTTGGTTGGACGTTATGTCACAGATTTACATGTAATCATGTCTACTGTAGCCCGTGAACAAAACAGAGTTGATGAAATGCGTGCTTGGATGAGTGCTTGATGCCCTCCTTCACCTAAAAAATGGAAACTGATACAGTGACAGGAGCAATTTCTATGCATGTTTGCCAATAGGGAGCATTATTCATGTGTGGAAAATATTTCCGCGATTGATACGTTACTGAAAATGTAAAAGTGTACTGAGCATAGTTTGCAAATGGGTGAAGATTTATTTCCTTCCAATTATGTTCCTGTTAAATGAACTGTGTTGGTTTCAATTTAATTGTAGGTAAGTTGTGTTCATGTCTTTGCAGTATGGTTGATTGCTATGGGTTGTAGAGGCACAAGTTGGTGGTTTGCTTGGTCACGTTTGCATGTTCTTGTTTCGGCAATCTACCTCGGCAAGGTGTAATTCGGCTGTTTGGGTTTTCGGCACTTTGTTAGCTTGGATGTTTGGTCTCAGGAAAGTGTAATTCTGCCTATTGTAAATTCGGCCATTACAGGTAGACCCATATATATATATATATATATATATATATATATATATATATATATATATATATATATACATATATATAGGACTTTTGATCGAAAGCTCAAACGTCCAAATCCATAATTACCAAACACACTTTAATGAAAGCACTTTCACCAAAAAAGCGCTTTTGTTAAAGTATGTTAAAAAAAAAAAACATTAAATCTACTGCTATGCAGGGGGCAAACCCCCCTGCACCCCCCATGTGGGGGTCTGCACCCCCCTACTTCAATATTCTTACTCCGAGGTCGCACTACAGTGGGGAAAAAGGAATTTTCCCTTATCCGCACCACAGTACGACCGGCACAACAAGCATACTTACCTAAAAGTGCTGCTTTGGTGAACAGCACTTTCGGTTAAGTATGCTCGCTGATTAATGTTTCGGTGGAAAGTGCAGTTTGGGATCTGTATGGATCAGATATATATATATATATATATATATATACACACACACACACACACATATGTGTTTATATCACATTACTGAGTTTTTGAAAACTTAAAATTCATATGGTTCACATGTTCGAGTTTCTGAAAACCCAAAAGAATCTACTTTTTTTCAGGGGACAAGCCCCGACCCCTGAACTTCACCCCACTCCTTGAAAGTTAAACATAGCAACTCTGACATCGCACTACAGTAGGGAAAAGGGTAAAATCCCCAAATCCCACTGTACCACAATCTCCATACAAATGCTTCATCAGGAAATTTTACCCATTTTGTAGATTTATTTTTTTTCTTATGTTTTCAAAAACTCTAACACATGGTCCTGACCATATGACAGATAATGTGATCTAAACCCATATATTGAGACACACACACACACACACACACACACACACACACACACACACACACACACACACACCATGAACTCACTGGCGCACATCTTTATCTTGCACAATGCAGGTTTTGTTTACTTATAAACAATGCATCCGACAATGAGATTACTATAAATCAAGAATGAAGAAATGCATCTTAGTTTTCAGATTTTAACACAGTATAAAACATTACCTATGAAGAAGAAACAAAGAGTTTACCATACAAAGCTTTCTCAGATCAAGAATAAAGGGTAAAGCCTGATTCATAGACAATATTTAAATACACTGCTATTAGTTGCTTAGAAAGTTAATAGAACAGAATTTGTATTAATATGCACTTTTCAGTGATAAATTTGGAATTCAATTGTGTCATCATTTAGTGACTTGTATTTAATAATTTCTAGGAAATCAGTCATTCTAACAAGGAAGGAAGAAAAAATAGGAGACAAAAATGAAGCAAAGCTGAGAAGTATAACACGGATACTCAAGTGCTGCAGAAGTGGAAAAAAAAGATCTTCTTATACTTCATTTATAAACCAGTCCCAACAAGCTTAATTATTCAAATAAGGAATCATTCTTACAGACTGATTTACATTTCATATAGAATGCAACTCTTTCTCAATACAGGATGCTGCTGCAATTTTATCAGAAAAAATATACTGTGCTACTAAAATTCACAAGTCAGCTCAGAATTGGCCGACAATGAGTTGCTTATAACCTCAGTTTTGCAAAACAATGCTGTCTGCTATTCAACTGTGACTGCACATACTCATACAGGCTGCACTGTTCTTTTACTTAAACATTTCTAGAAGCTAAATAAATTTCAAGACTGTATAAAAGCTGGCTTGACTGAAATAAAATAATTTCCTGTTTAAATTCTCCAAGTCTTTGGGGTTTCTAATATCATGACAGGAATGGACCCCATTCCTAAGTTAAAGGATGATTAAAGTTCATGAAATTAATCTTTGATGTTAGCCAGATGTGTTCTTCGCATCACCAGCAATGTGCCCAGTAATGACTTCTGCAATTCATACAGATTTACATGTATCAGTAACATATCTAAGTACACTATAAATTCTTTTTTATAAGACCTGTTACTCCTACTACTACTGTTGGAATTGTCCTGGTATCCTTCTTCCACATTGCTCTTGTTTCTGCATGCAAATCCTGGTATTTTATGACTTTGTGTCTCTCTCTGCATAACACACTGTAGTCAGTGGGTGTAGCGATTTCAGTGATCAGTGGTACTTTTGCCTTCTTTTCATGGACCACTATATCTGGTTTTCTCACATCTATTTTTTGAACTGTTGGTAATGGGTGATTCCATGCAATATAAACTTCATAATTTTCTATAATGCTTTGTGGCTCACGTTTCAAGTGTTTTCAGCAACCTCAATATTACAATGTTTGCACAATTCCCAATGCAACAGTCTTGCCACATTATTATGCCTTTCAGTATACAGTCCTTCTCCCATTAATATATCACAGCCAGTAACAAGATGGGTGATTGTTTCCAATTTTGTTTTACAAAACCTACATTTGTCTGCTTTTCTCACATGTTCAATGGACTTTGTAAACCGAAGTGTACGTAGTTCACTATCTTGGGCCGCCAATATTAACCTTTCATCTTTTGGTTTAAATTCACCTCTCCTTAACCATTCCAGCATCTGATCCTGATCAACACGAATCTTCTATATTATTATATATATTGTATATATACTTTGAATATTCTATTCTTGAATAATTCCAAGAGTTTTCTATACATGCAACACTATTTATGCATTTTCCATATTTCTTGCCTTCTCATCTGATCCATCGCCTTATATTCTTTCTTTTATTTTTTGGCACATTCAGCTGCTGCCTGATTTTTATCTAATTCTGGTCTGATTTCCATTCCTGCTTGAATCTGATATGCTTCTGCTTAATTAAGCAGAGAAGTCATCTTAGACTTATTCTCCTCATATTTTAAAACCTCCACTAAATTTGGGTCTTGTGAGGTCAGCAGATATGTATTCAGTCCCACGACTGCAGATCTATACATATAATCAACTTTGAGGAGGTCCATACCTCTTTCAGAATGGGGAATATATAGTCTTGGTATGCACTGATTTTTATAAATCATTTGATGAGCATGATTCATGTTTTTCTGTCTAAGCTATCCAATACCTTTTGGGGCCAGTCATTCACTTCAAAATTGTAAGTCAGGACAGGAAGAGCAAACTGGTTTATAGCTTGGACTTGTTCCTAGATGTCCATGCTGTTTTCAGTATTAAGTCTAGTCTTCTAAAATATTCCCTATTAAGTTTTACTCTCATTTGTTCATATTTTACTGTTCATCCTTCATCAATTCCCCAACATTTATACACTCCCTCTTGCTCAAGTTCTTTTACATCACATTCCTGTCCCAAACTGATGTGTTCTTGGTGTTGCAGCTTTCCTGCTTTAAAGCTTGTTTTTGCACATTTATCAAACTCCAAATTACATTCTTATATCATCAGAAAATGTTCTGACCACTTCCAGTCGTGCTTTCAGTTCCTCATCTCATGAACTATACAATTTTAAATCATCTACAAAAAGAAGATAAATCGTTACACTTTGTTGTTTTCTGGAAGTCAAATTGTAGCCATGACCTAATCGGTTAAGCAGACAGCTTAATGGGTTAAGGGCAAGACAAAAGAGTAGTGGTGACAGAGTGTCACCCTGGAATATCCCCCTTTGAATTTTTATCCTTGGAATAATTTGTCCTATATCATGGCTTAACTGTAAAGTGGTTTACCACTCTTTCATGGTCACTGTAATGTATTTGTCCATCGTAGGGAGTATCTTATACATTTTTAAGCACTCTTTTATCCATGAATGTGGGATACTGTCAAATGCTTTTTTGCAGTCTATCCATGCCATATTTATTCCCTTTTTACACTTCTCCATTATGACTTTAACAACAAATGAACCTTTATTCCATATGACTTTCTTTTATTACCCTTTTGTTCTATAGCCATGATTGAGTTTCTTCTAAATGACTATAAACTCCATTGGCATCAATTTCAGTGTATAGTTTATATGTTATTGGAAACCAAGTCATTGGTCTATAGTTTTTAGGACAGCTTGCAGGTTTGCTCTTAAGTAGGAGTACTGTTATTCTTGTTGTTAACCAGGCTGGTGTCTGCTCAGGGTATGCATATAAATAATTTTTACTCATGGCTAAATCTTCATGCAAAGATGTTAATACTTTTAGCCAGAAGTTAGGTACTGCATCTGGGCCTGGGGGTTTCCAATTAGGAGCTTTTCTTAACTTTGTTTCAGTCTCTTTGGCTGTTACTTCATCTTATTTCATATCCTGTACATCTGAACTTCTTATTCTTTCTTTTACTGCTTCTATCCATTTAGCATCTTTGTTTTGTTCCACAGGATCTTCATAGATATTTCTCCAAAATGTATCCATTTCTTCTTTTTTTGGCAGCATTTCAATTCCGTTTTTCTTGTTTCCCAATTCTCAACAAAACTTCTTTGGGTCATCAATAAACTGCTTATTTGTACTTTTCCTTTATATTTAACTACATATCTTCTAAGTTTTTTTTCTGCCTGTGCTGATATTTTTGGTTTTATCATTTGCAATAGTGCACAACAGAGCCTGGTCTGTTCTGATCCTGTGTGTTGCTTTTATCATGCCTATCTTTTTGAGTATTTTTGCTGATCTGTTCCCTCTTCTATACTCTTCTAGTAGTGACATGTTTTAATTGCTTTATAGTTTTCTCTGTTCAACATTTCCATGATGGAATTTGATTTCCGCCCTTCCTTTCCTTACTACCCTGTGTTCTTGTGGTAAGACTTTATCTGTTATTAATTTATCTGCACAGTAATATATCCTACTTACTTTTGTTATATCACATGAATCTCCATGGACAGTCCTAATTACTGTTGTCAATTGTTTTATCAAACTTCCAACTTTATGGGTTTTATTGACCTTCTGTAGTCCATTTCTTTCACTGATTTAATATATCCATCCATCTCTATTAAATCAAGCAATAATTCTCTTGGATCATTTTCTTAACTAATGGCACATTCTTTGTTCTCCATCTCCTGCGGGCATTCTATAGAAAGTTCCAGAGCATCTTCCTGTGCCACATTCTCTTCAGTTTCATCCTGTGTCATCTGTTGCTCTTTCATATAGGAAACTCACTGGCCTATCACTCCACAGCATCAACAGTGCCAGAGTTGCCACAGTTTCCTGTTCCTTCCCTTGCTGTCCAGCTCCATCTGAATGGTTGTACTGGTTTCCTGTGGAAGACTCCAAATTATCTTCATATAGCAACTGATCAGATGCTTCCCACTCCACTGGTTTCTTTTTAATTTAGGTGTCCATTGCTCTATCCTACTGAGATGTTATTTGAGTTAACTTTTCTTCATTAAATCCTTCACTTTGCTGGTAATCCATAACCTCAGTTGCTATTGCTTTAACTTCTCCATTACTAATCCTCTTTTCTGTTTTTCTTCTTTGTTTTCTTATTTTTGTATTGTAAAATTTTCCATGTACGGATGCCTTTGCCTGTATTTCTCTTCAAATACCTTTGGTGCTACTCCTTTTTTTATTGATTTGTTTTGCTTTCTCTTTTGCATAAATATTGCACAACTTTAAATCTCTTTTTCCTTCCCATGTCCATATTTCTTCTTTAGATATCTCCTGTTCCTTCTTACTTCGGGACTCATTGTTCATCCATGCTGTAATATATCCTGTGTTAGACTTTCTATACTAACTCCTTCACTTCGCAAGTATTCCATAATTTCAGCTTCTATTTGTTTAACTTCTACTTGACTAATCTTCTGTTCTATCCTTCCTCTTTGTGATTTTATTTTTTATTGTGAAATTTTCCATATCTGGATGCCTTTGCCTGTATTTCTCTTTGAATATCTGTGGGGCTGATTTTTTTGAGTTGATTTGGCTTTCTCCTTTGCATAAATATTGCACCATATCAGATCTTTCTTTCTTTCCCATGTCCACACTTCTTTTTTATACCTTTCAAAAATCTCTAGATTTTTTTACTTTATATTTTCACACTTCCTCAGTCACTTCTTTTTTCAAATGACCCAATGTTTCTTGATCTATACAGTGTTTTCATGGATCTGTTGTACTAATGAACACAAATCTGCATTTGAAGCTTCTGACACATTTTCTTCTGGAAATATTTTTCTTTCCTCTAATTTCTGTCAATCTTTTCATATATCTTCTATCTGAAAATTCTGAGCTTCTTGCATAATTTTATTTTATTTATTTTACATTTGTTTACCGGGATAGTCCGACTGGACACAGGTCCATTTACAGCGGAGGCCTGGGGAGGAAAGCTCCACAGCAAGTAACAATATAGTTTAGCACATGAAAATACAAGGTATATTATATATATAGATACACACATACAGCACATTAATACAGACACAGCAAGTCATGATTAAAACATAGAGAAAATTACATTTTAAGGTTTGCAGTAGGGATTCCTGAGTCTGTAGCAGATTAACAGAAATATAATAGTGTAGCTAGTTGTTTGTTGTGAAGAGATACAGGTTTTTATGTGATGCATGGACATAGCCATGAATTCATTAGGTGTGCTTTGAGAGACTTTTTGAACTGTGTTGTTATAGGAGCGGAGGTCAGAGTAGGGGGAAGGTTGTCCAGTTTCTAGCTATGTTGTGGGAACAGAGCTTTCCCTGCAGAGTTGTTGGCCTTAGAGATACACAGGAGAAATTTGTCAGAAGAGCAGAGGGGTCGATTTGATACGTACTGGGTTAGAAATTGGT
Source organism: Protopterus annectens (assembly GCF_019279795.1). Classification (NCBI taxonomy): domain Eukaryota; kingdom Metazoa; phylum Chordata; order Ceratodontiformes; family Protopteridae; genus Protopterus; species Protopterus annectens. The sequence continues at coordinate 376,860,140 of NC_056741.1, forward strand.
TTAATTATGTTTTTTTTTATAGGATATTTCACAATATTGTAGGCAAGTATTAACTGGTGATAGTTGAGAAAGGTTTAGCCATTTAAGTTCTCGTAAAACCTGACGGTGGTGGGTTTTGAAGGTGGCAATTTTATTGTAGCATGACTCGAGTCGGTCAAGGTCCTGTTTTCTTGTCTGGGTAAGGATTGGTGAGGTGTACACAAGGGTGGACAGTAGGTGTGTTTGGCCTAGTGTAATTCATGCTTGATCATATAGAAATTTTCTATGTCTATATAGTATTCCCATTTTTTTGTGGACCTTTTTGATTGTTTGCGAAATATGGACATCGAACAGTAGGTTTTTGTCAGTTTCTATGCCAAGGAGTTTGGTGTGGTCAGTGGGGGAGATGTTAGTACCATTTTTGGAAGTGATTGTAAAAGGTAGATGGGTAGATTTAGTTTTGTTGGGAGTGAATATGAGTAATTTAATCTTGTTGGGGTTGAGGATAAGTTGGATCTGGGTAATCCAACTTTCCACTGAGGTAAACGATTCCTGAGTAAGTTGTTGTAGGGTAGTGAGTGATGGTGCATAACAGATGAGAGTCGAGTCATCTGCATACTGAATCTGCATACTGTATAAGTGTGGCATGTTGGGTGGAGGTATGAAAGTTGTTAGTAAATATGCAGAAGAGTAGAGGGCTCAATACTGAACCTTGTGGGACACCTATATTGGTTGGAAGAAGGGGAGATAATTTGCCTTGTCATTGGACAGATTGCTGTCTGTCTGAGAGACAGCTTTTAAACCAGGCTATAGTGGAAGGGGAGAAGGATAGGGAGGTCATGGAGTCCAGTAGTATGGTATGTGATACCATGTCAAATGCCTTGGATAGGTCTAAAAATATTGCTGATAGGAAGTTGTTGTTGTTTCTGTGTAGGTTAACTGTATTTGTACAAGAGAGGAGAGCGGTTCTTGTGCTATGGTGTTGCCGGAAGCTGTGTTGTGTGGATGAGAGAAGATTGTTAGAGTTCAGGAATTGCATAACTTGAGAGTGAATACACCTCATGCATTTTTGATAAGGGGGGTAGGATGGTTATGGGATCGTAGTTAGAAAATTCATAAGAGATTCCGCTTTAGTGAAGAGGGATAATATATGATACTTACCATAGCTGAGGGATATAGGTTTCCTGTATGGAGCAGTTAATAAGTATGGAAACAGAGTAAGATAAGGAGTCAGCAGCTATTTTTAAGAAATTGGCTGGTAAGCTGTCAGCAGCAAGGGTGGTAGGTTTAAGTTTTTGGAGGAGTTTTTTAATTGTAGTGGTAGGGACACGTGAGAGAGTAAAGGAGGGGATATTATCCAGGGGTTTATTTGGGGTGCATGAATGGTTATTTTTGGATAGTTGAGAAGATAAAGATAGGATGGTTTCAGTGAAGTGATGGTTAAATTGGGAGGCAATATCTTTAGTATTACTGTTGGTAGTAGGAGCTGGAGTGGTTGTTTTACCTGGGTTTTGTAGGGAATTCATGGCATGCCAGAACTTTTTGGGGTCTCGTGTGTGTTTGTTTTGGATGTTAAGGAAATAGTTTTGTCTATCAAGTTTGGTTTGTCTTTTTGCTTGATTTCTTAGTCTCTGGTAGTTTTGTTTGGATAAGTTCATGTTAGCTCTCTTCCAGGCTTTCCAAGACTTATCTCTAGCTTTTAGTAGGGCTCTTGTGTCCCTGCTTAGCCATGGCGCATAGTTTGCCTTGACTCTTATTCTTCTAATGGGTGCTACTGAATTGAGGACGTTAGTGAAAGTGTTGTTAAAGTAGTTGACAACTTGGTATAAACTTAGTGTTAGTAGTGGGTAATAGTAACAATACATAATTTCTTTCTTATCCTCAACAGTCCACACTATCATCTGTATGGCTCTTTTTTGTGATTTTTGTGGATTGCTACTTCCTTCTGCAAGAGGGGGGCCATCCTTCCCCTGGGCCTGTTCTAGCCCCATTGTATGAATGTTTCTGTGTCTTGAGGATTTTACACTGTCATTTTTCCAGTCCTGGCAACAGAGCACCTATCAGGATTGGGCACTTTTTATGCTGGGTCTTGTGCACCCAACTATCTTTTTTATCTTTTAACCTACTTCTGTCCATGATACATGTTATATAAAATACAGTCTATATATCAGTATCGTCTTGGTGAGATTTTGTGAAAAATAGGGTCCACCGCATGAAGGTATTCACCAAGACTTCTAAAGACCGCTATGTACGTGCCATGGTGTCACCAGAGACACACGGTTACATAACAGAACTAAGCAAATCATGAGTGACACTTTTTTTTCAGTGTTTGAAAGTATAAAGAAAACATCAGTTGGTGTAGATTGAAAAATGAAGCAGCTCAAACATCAAACAGCTTTTGATGGCCTAAAGTTAGATCACAGATAATCTTCCAGACGCTTGTAATGGCCTTGTGAGAATTAAGTTATTAGTGGCTCCCAGATGTTGTTTTGAAGCTGTTTTCCCCTAGTCTATAAGACACTGAATAAAGGGATAGAACTTGCAGCATACTTTGACAGATCAGGCACTTTAGGCCTGTGACCTTTTTAGTTAAGAACCTTTGAATTTTTTTACTGAATTGTTTAATAAGTTTAGTGAAATTCATCCCACAATTGAGTGTTGTACTCGATAACTGGCCTGATCAATGTTAAGCAAAAGAGTGACTACCGTTTTAGACCTTGATGATATTCCTTTGTCAATTAGCTAGGCTAAATAAAAGGATTTCCTGTCACCCACTGTTACATGATGGTCAAAAGAGGGGCGGGTATCAGTCCAAGTACCTAGCTCCCAGACTACATTTTTGTTTTGTAGTACTAGTTCAGCACTTTTCAGTATTTAGTTTGAGAGCATTTTTAGTACACCAAGAGTTTACTAGGGAGAATTCATTCTGGAGGGTTTGGGTGTCAAGGGGTTGCTTAACAATCCCACAGTTTGTGGTAGCCTGCAGACTTTGTTAGCCAGGGGTCATGGCACAGAGCCTTGAGGGACACTGCTGATCACTTTCATACTTTCTGATGAAGCACCTGCTACTCTCACTGTGTAGATTCTGTTTTTCAGCCAGCTTGTTATTCATCTTATCCCACATGGATTGATTTTTAAAGCATTTAGATTTTGAATGATGCCAGCACAGGGAATGGTACCAAAGGCCTTGGGCAGGTCAGGATATGCTGTGCACAGTGCATGATAACCATCTATACCTTCTGTAACCTTTTCAAAGAGGTTTGTCAGATTAAATAGACAGAACTCATCCTTCACAAAACCACACTGTTTGAGGTCAAGACTAATAAAAATCTTGATATCACAGTCTAAAAGGTCAGTTATGATACACTCCATGACTTTACAGATGAGGCTTGTAAGGCTGATAGGTCTGCAATTACCCAGGTCAGTGTAAGGCCACCGTTATCAACACTGCAGTGCACCTCTCATCAGGGACAAAAACAGTAGCTGAACTGAGGTTAAACAGTTTAAGAAAAGTGTCTTCAAGGGCATGTTTAACACTGTTAATTAAGCAATCAGGTGTACTGTCCGGTCTCATGGAAGAAGTGCATTTGATCTTGGTTAGCACTTTCAGTAAATGATCATTAGAAAGAATAAAGGAAGTAAGGGATTCATATATTTTGGGGCTTTGAACAGAAGTATCAGGCATGAAGTTGGCACTAAATTTGTTCACAAGGATTTTGGCAATCTCCAGAATATGAGATGCCATTATTAGTAAGTTCAAAGCAGTATAGGATATTGTCTTCTTTTTAGTTTTTTAACATAGCTAAATAAAGATTTATAATTATCTATGGTATCAGAAGTCAGCCTAAGTTAAATAATTCTTGAGAAGAAGAGTTTGGATGTACTAAATGGCCCTCCTACTAACTACACTTCCTCTCCCCAGAAGGCCTATTTCTCACCCATCATACATAATCCATACCTCTTTCATCATTATCCCTGCCAATCTACCATTTTCTCCCACACAATACTATGACCATTCAGTAATAAAATAATCCCCACTTTCCATTCAATTCTCCAGTAACATTTCCTACATTCCACTGTGCACAACTCTCCTCCCACTATAAAATATACACTCACAATGCCTGCATCAAAATTCCTAAACATCTTCACAAATTCATCTGAACTATTCTAATACTTCTTATCCTTACTGAAACTAATCCTGGATCTTATCACCACTTCCCTCCATCCACAAACTGCACAGCCTCCCATATCTCCAGCATTCTCATCAATGAACAAAGCACTGCAAAAAAACTTGACCAAATAAGTGCATTTCATTTCTCTCACAACCCAGACATTACAACTGTCACTGAATCTTAGATCAAATCAAGCTGCCCCAATTTTCAGTAACTCGTCTCCTCATACAATTAAGAGTAGGCTGTAAGATCTGGTACTAGGAAATGTGATGGTTATCTGTTACTGTACAAAAGCCATCTTAAGCCCACCATCCTAGCCAAATGCAACACTACAGCAGGCACAGACCCCAGCTGGATCCTCATAAAATTCAACACCCATGAAAAACAAACCCTTGCTTATTGCAACAGCATATCTTCCTCCTTCATCTGTTTCTAAATTTAAATCCCTAATCTGAAATGGCTTCAGCTAGCGGCTTCAATACTAAAGGACTCTGCAGCAATAGCAAACACCTGATTATCTTGACAGATTTCAACATTAACTTCTCAGGCCCTCTCTCAAATGTCATTTCTGAATTTCTAGCTAACAAGAACATAATTACAAAACCCACCCACCCACCCAAACCTGCATTCCAGCAACCACTCGACCTACTAATCACTAATGAACCTTCAACTGTCTCAAATATTTCCATGCTTCCTCTACCTTCATTGACAACTCACCAGCTGTCTTTCAGACCAGCAATCTATCTCTAAAATCTCCTTCAGAACCCAGTCCTTATAAAATATCACCAAGTTGTAGGCATCTCACAACCTTTAACTGGTCTACCCTACTGAACATTCAAGATACTAATATAGCTCCTACGACCCTAACCCAAATACTTCAACTCTAGGAAAATCTTTTGTCCTATGGAAAATGCCTTTTTTAAACAAAAATAGACACTATGGTTCATCAAAGAGCTTAAATATCTTCTAAGCTAACGACTGAAGCCTGGCAGTTTGGGAAAAATAATCCAACCCCTGACAACTATGCTATCTTTACCAAACTCTAGAACATGGCTAAACAATCCATACTGAGGCATAAAGCAAATCACATCAAAACCAAGTAACTTTCTCTCTTAAATAAACCCAAACACTTCTAGGTCAGTCTGCTCACTGGACCCAAATCCTTTGACAGCAAATCCTTTATAAACCTAAGCCAGACTGGTCAAGGATCATTTACCTGCTTTGACTTTGTCACATAGTTTAGACATTCTCGAAATTAACAGCTACATTTCCACTCCCCTTTCCACTCTCCCAGATCCCTCTGTCTTAATCTCCCTTTCTAATTCAAAAACATCTCACATGAACAAGTCAGTAAGCTACTTCAAGTCATGTCCACAGACTCTACCACATGTTCAAACCACATCTTTCTATGGTTTTATCAACCATTGCAGGGAATTTCTAACTTAGCCTCTTACTCACATCTTTAACCTTTGCTTGACACACAATATAAAATCAAACATCTACAAAACAGCACTCATTACCCCTTGCCCAAACAACCTAAGCCTCAAAACATCTTAACTTTTGTCCTATTTCCATCCTCCCAACTCTTGGCAAGGTGCCACAATTTATATCCAGTTCACAAACTACATTCAACAATACCATCTCCTTAGCCTAAAACAGCACGGACTCTGGACAGGTCATAGCATAATGATGACACTTTGGTGCCCAACTAACGACATTCTCCTCAACATGGTCAAAGGTATCTTGGCAGCAGCAATACTCACTGACCTCACAAAAGCCTTTGACTTAACCACCAATTCCTCCTTCTCTCTCTCTTCAAAATGTTGGCATTAGTAACACATCCATCACCTGGTTCCAAGACTTCATGTCAAACAGATTAATCACAGTTAAATTAGGCTCCTCCTTCTCTCAGCCCACATCTCTTTCAGTGGTAGTACCCCAAGATTCTATCCCAGCTCCTCTTCTCTTTTCTATTTTCATTAACTACTTCATGATGACATGGTACTGTACAAGTCCAACCACAATCTCTCTTCAATCAAAACACAACTACAAAAAGACCTTAACTCCCTCAATTCCTGCTTTCAAGGGGCTTGCAGAAGTGCATAAATAATGACCAAGTGTGAGCCTGACTGACATTTTGTAGTAAGCTGTTGACATGTAAGCATGTATGTCTGTGCAGTCAGTTAATCAGTTTAAATTTTGTACTGCTGCTATCCATCCTGATGTGTTTCTGTCTAATAAAGCATGTAAACAAACTACCCCACCTGTTCGTCTTTAATGGGAAACAAGACGAGTGACATGGTGTCAAAATGGGATCCAGAAATTCAGATTCTGGACTGAGAAGGCACGCAGTTAGAGGTGGAAGAATATAGAGGAATGGATCATTCCTACTGCATGTTTAACTGGCAAAAACAGGTCAGAAACGTATTTCAAGTATCAAAGCTTACTTAAATGATTTCTTATTCACAAAATACAAAACAAAGCACTCAGAATGCTTTAAATGAATTTTTAAGTAAATGAAATGTCCAAAACTGCGACATATTATAAAATATTTGAATAACCACTGAAAATTTTGAAATAAAGTCCAAATCACATAAAATGAATAAAATAAGGAAAATGACCACATTTTATTTAAAAGTAGCTTATAGCACATACTTTTTTCGCACTGATTAAAGCTATTCAAGATATTTGAAGTATACAGACAGTTGGTATGATTGTGCAGTATTACATTACAGTTATTTCACAAAATACAGTCATTTCAAAACATATTTTGCAAAGTACAGTATTTCGAAGAGTTTATTTTACTTTTTGAATGTTATTACAAGTACTGGCTGTGTGTGCATGTTCGTACATAATTACAAGGGCCATTTTCAGTGTGTTTGGGCATAATTTGTTGGCATGGCTGATGGATTTTGAAAACCAGCTCCATTTGTCTTTGATAATAATATTGCAGAGAACTGGACAGTGTTTGAGCAAGAGTAAGATATTTTCATACAGGCTGCATTTTCTGCTAAAGATCACCACAAAGGCATTTATTCTACTTAATTTGGCTGGTTCAGAAGCCAAAGAAAGAGAGCGTTCAGTTGTCTATGCACCTGCTGTATTTGTAGGAGAGGGGGAAAACAGGCATATAGTGGTACTGGCTGAGTCAAGGGAAGACCCCGAGTGCTTAAAATTTAAATTTAGAGAAATGTGTAACCCTCAAACGAATATTACAATGGAAGGGCACATATTTTACACAACAGATCAAAAGCCTGGGGAACCTTTTGCAGCATATATAACTGACTTAAAAAACAAGAGCTAAAACGTGCAGATTTGGTGATTTAAGGGATGAGTTGATACAAGACAGACGTGTGTGGTATTAAAGATGATGCTGTGAGAAAGATTTTGCTTTCTGACAGTGATTTAACTTTGAATAAGGCCAATGAGATTTGTCAGATATATGAGCTCACAAAAAAAGCACACAAATATGCTTACAAATTAGAAATGCATGCTTCCAGTATCTTCTAGTGCTCATTTTGACAGCATACATCACGTGGTTAAAAGAAACGGGCCCAAGCACATCCCAGCAACTATAAGCCCTGCAACAGTCACTGGGAAATCCCGTACCTTTCTAGCAAATTCCAGAGTATGCACAGTCTCAGTGAAGCACAAGCATGAGTCAGCAAATTCAAAGCATGTACCATCACCCAGTTTCATAGTCAGCTGTCATAACTGTGGTGCAAATCATGAGCCCAAAAGAGAAAAGTGCTTAGCTTTTGGTCAATAATGCCACAAATGCAATAAGTGGAATCATTTCAAAAGGTTTTGTAAATCAAATAAGGGACATTCTTTTATTAAAAGAGAACATTTAAAGAGACAATTTGATCAATTAGAAAGCTGTGACCCTACTTTTTATGTTGATGGTGTGTCTGTGTTTAATGAAACAGTCAATGCAGTAGATTTATGGGCAAAGAATGAAGTATTTTGTTCTGTTCGGATACATGGAAGACCCATAGAGCTCAAAGTTGACACAGGTTCAAAGTGCAATGTTATGTCAGCAGAAACACTTGTTAGAGTATGTGCTGGTGAGGAGCTTGATTTGGCAAAGTGTGCAAAGCTTGTTGCTTATGGTGGTGAAGAAATTCAAACTGAAGGTTCAGTAGTGCCTTCATGTTAGTCTGTTGAGAACAGCTACGACTTGCAATTTTACATGGTCAAAAGGCATGTCCAGTCATTATTAGGCCTCAGAGACAGTTTGAAAATGGGACTACTTTCATTTAATAAGGAAGCTCATCATGTTAGCTTGAAAGACCACTGTTCTAATTTTGCCCAGTCTATTTTTTCTACCTTTGCTGATCTTTTCAAAGACAAACTAGGCAAACTCCCAGATGTGTACTCCATAAAGTTAAACCCCGAAGTCAGTCCAGCTGTCAGGCCAGTCCGAAACGTTCCAGTAGCTACGCAGAACAGAGTCAAGGCTACGACAGAAAAAAATCGTGCAGCAAGGTGTAATTTGTTCAGTTGCAGAAACAACTGGATGGGTATCATCCATGGTCGTTGCTCATAAGAAAAGCTCAGATGATATCAGAATATGTATTGAGCCATGAGATTTGAACAAAGCACTGAAAAGACCTCATCATCCAATGCACAAAGACAAAAAAGTTGCTGTTCTCATGCCAAATGCCACTGTTCTTTCTGTCTTGGATGCAAAGACTTCATTTTGGCAAATTCTGCTTGATCGGAAATCTTCATTGCTAACCACCTTTAGTACTCCTTTTGGCAAGTACAGATTACTGAACATGCCATTTGGGATAAATTCTGCCAGTGAAGTCTTCCAGCACGCAATGGAGCAATTTTTTTCTGGGTATCTGTGTGCTATCATTGTAGATGATATTCTAGTAGAAGGTAATGGTGAAGATGAGTATGAAAGAAACCTCAAGCAATTTCTGGAAAGAGCATGTGAAGTTAATCTTAAACTGAATCCTCTGAAGTGCAAATTCAGGCTATGAGAAGTTACTTATGTTGGTCATTTATTTACCAGTTCAGGCTTATGACCAGATCTTTCCAAGCAAACGGTAATTCTCAAGATGCCAGCTCCAGACAATATTCAAGCCCTACAACGTTTTCTTGGCATGGTTAACTACTTAGGCATGTTCATTTCAGATTTAAGCCAACTTTCAGCACCACTTAGAGAGCTGACACAAATATTTATCTTGTTCATGGTTAAAACAACACCAGAGAGCATTTGATGTCCTGAAACAGAGAAATGCCAGTCCACCAACTCTCAGATACTATGATATTCACAAGCCAGTTACTCTTTCTTGGATGCTTCAAAATTTGGTCTTGGTGCAGTCATTCTTCAAGAGGACAGACCAGTAGCCTATGCTTCCAGAACTCTAACCCAAACTGAATTGAACTATGTGCAGATAGAGAAAGAACTCTTGGCAATTGTCTTTGCATGTTCAAAGTTCCATGATTATATTTATGGTAGACCTATCCAAATTGAAAAAGATCACCAACATCTAGTCACTATTTTGAGAAAGCCTATGCATACAGCTCCTGCCGGATTACAACCTGTGATGCTCAAATTACAAAAGTAAAACTTCAATCTTGTCTACACAAAAGGCAAACTTTATCTTGCTGATACATTATCCAGATCCCCCAGAAATATCACTGAATGGCAAGAGAATGAGAAACTTTATTATGAAGTCATGGAGGTGAGAAATTTTTCTTCCATGTGTCTTGATGAGCTTAGGAGTCATACAGCCTCAGACCCAGTTCTTCAGAAGCTCAGCCACTTTATCAGTCGAGGATGGCTGTCAAAGCAATCTTGTTTACCAGTAGAAATGCAACCATATTTTCTTTACAGAGATGAGATTTGGTCTGACAATGGTATCATTATGAAAGGTCCAAAAGTGATCACTCCAAAGTTCTTACAGCAAGAGTATATTAACATTTTGCATTGTTGCCACCCAGGAAGTGATTCTACCAAAAGAAGGGCAAGAGGACTAGTATTTTGTCCTTCTATGTCACAGGATACTGACAGAGTACTTTCATTTTGTTCTGTATGTAATAGTACTAAGCCACATCAACATAAAGAAACACTTCAGCTAAACCAGATTCCTAAACTACCTTGGTTGACAGTAGCTACAGACATTTTCGAATGGAATGGTCAACATTACTCAGTGTTAGTAGGCTCTTATTCAAATTAGTTTGAGACTGACCTACTTCCTAACCTAGTGTCCAGTACCGTCATTACTAAGATGAAGCATCATTCTGCAGTCCATGGTAGCCTGTACAAAGTTATTTCTGACAATGGTACACAGTTTACAAGCCAGCAGCTCAAAAGATTTGTTGAAGAGGGGGACCTTACTCATGTCACAAGTAGCCCTGAGTACCTGCAGTCAAATGGTTTTGCAGGAAGTGCAGTTCAAAGTGTGAAACAATTACTAGAGAAGTTGAAATGAGACAACAGAGATGTTTTCTTGAATCTCCTGAATCTCAGAAATGTTCCTCATGAGAAAACTCTTGGTTCACCTGCACAGAGACTTCTGTTGAGACAAACTAGAACCACACTACCAATTAATAGTTCATTATTGCTTCCATGTATCAAGAACAACACATCAGTGAAAGCCCATCTATTGAAGAGGTGCTTATCCCAGACGTTCTATTATAAGACCAGCAAACCACTCAATCCATTATGAGAAGGGGAGATAGTGAGGATGCAGATGTCCAAAGGTTTTGATCGGATTGGTGTCGTGAAAAGTGTATGTCTATAGCCGAGATCATACATTGTGGAATCACAAGGAGCAGAATTCAGGTTGGTCCTGATGTCTAAGCCTGTATTGCAGTACCATACCTGCAAGAGCGACTCTATATCTCAGACTGAGTTATCTAGCATTCCAGTAAATATCCCTGTTCCTGAGAAGAATCTCGAAACTCCTGAAGCAAGCTGTTCACTTATGACTGTCCTGTTGCTAAACCCAATTCTGATTGCTATATCACTAGATCAGGTTGCATTTCCAGACCATGTTCCAGATACACGGCAACTTGGACATAAGGACATGACTGTTGTGTTTATTTTTTATTGTCTATACCATTGCATGTTTCTTTTCAAATGTCATTATATAATGGGAAATTCATTACAAAGGGAGTATTGTAGCTCAATATGTATGTATACCTTTTAGAAGCTTTCTAGGGACTTGCACCAGTATATAAATACTGAGCACGTGTGAGCCTGACTGCCATTTTGTAGAAAGCTATTGAGATGTAAGCATGTATGTCTGTGTAGTCTGTCAGTTAATCAGTTTGTTTATATTTTGTACTGCTGCTATCCATCCTGTGTTTCTGTGTAATAAAGCATGTAAACAAACTACCCCATCTGTTCGTCATTAATGGGAAACAAGACAAGCAACAGAAATCTTAACCACACAGGTCCTTTCCTCCAGACTCCCCAAACTAGGCTTCACTGTACAGTCCTTGGCAATGAATCTCTTCCTTCTTTTCTTAAAGATCAATCCTTTTATCCCATTTTCCAATTAAAAACATAAGCACATGCCAAGACTCTAAGAAAATGCAACTATCTCTTTGGTCATATAACTTAACCTTCTTTCTACCATTCTTCCCTCTACATGCTTAGCTGAGACTCTACTCTTCATTTCTGTTCTTTCAGAACACCAGTTCTGATTTCTACTATGTATATAATGCATGTATATTTTGTATTTCGTTATTCTCTTTGCATATAATATCATATAGCAATGGCCTTTAAAATCTTTAGCCAACTCTGATGCTCACTTTGCATACAATACATTTACATATTCCATTTTGTTAGTCATTCTTTAAATAATGTCAGGTTATCTATTGAATTTACCCCTGGCTGAGGATGAAATACGTCTAAAGTCATCAGAGAGCTGCTCCAGTTAACAAATTCAAAGTAAATAAATACATTTTCGGCAGTGGTTGATGGTAGATTAAGTACACTTTGGGCCATGAGCTGTTTTCAAACTATGCCCCCAAGACACATTTTTAGGTCCACACATAAAAAAATGTATGTGTTCTTTTGGATTCACCCTCCTGATTGTTTTAAATTATATTTCTTTTTAGTACAGCAACATTTGTTAGAGTGAGTTTTAAATTTGTAGTTTTGAATGTTTTTTCCAGTAAGCAGTGAAATAACATTTATAACCAATAATGACAGAAGTACCTATTTCAGAACATTTGGGCCATAAAAGGCCACTCAAACTGCTGTCATTAAATCTACCAATACTGGTATTCATCAATTAAAATAAATAAGAAAGTAAATAAATGAACTAGGTCAGATATGCAATAGGGGATGGCTGGCAAAACAACAACTACAGTTTCACAGTTAGTTACTAGACATGTGATGCAAGAGAGCATTAAGAAGCCTAGCCCACAGGGTAATTTAGTGGGGGATGCAGTTTATGCACTGGAACCGTGGCTTATGACACCCATCTGAAATGTACACACCCCATTGAAGAATGCTATAATGAGGCACACGCTCAAACCTGAAATATCATAGAGTGTGTGTTTGGGCTGCTGAAGTCATGTTTCTGGTACCTAGAGTCATCAGAAGAGCCCTGCAGTACAATCCAGGGACATGCACTGAAATATTCAAAGTATCTGCCATGCTATACAACATTATCTTCAGAAAACAGGTTCATCAGGATCAACAAGGGGAAGGAGAACACATCCCACTACCAATGCCAAGGTCACCACAGCCACATGCAGATGAGGAGTCAAAGGGGGAAGTAGCAGCTGCTGTGGGTGTAGGCAGTTGTAGGCGTGTTCAATATGCCCTGGTACTGGCTAAGAGATAACGCAAAGCACACTCACTCACCACCTAAGGGCCTAAAACCTTCCTCCTATGCACATACATATAGTAACACTGATGCCATGTAACTCTCATAACCTTTACCTACCCATACATTGGCTGTGTACTGCTTGCTTCAGACAAAGTCAGCCCTGAACTAAAACTGTTGGAACTGCTGCATTTACAAGGTAAGTGTTGAACCTGGAGTTTATTGTGTAATAATATGAATGACTGGCATATCTTTGCATTTTTTTTACTTGGTAATGCAAGCAAGTAAAAGGTGAGTGATTTGTATAGAAATGACCTTAACATGTGACAGGAGCGACTTACTTGACTTATATGTGTCCATTATTAAGTAGTAGGCCTCAGGCATCAAATATTCACCCAATCATATGTCTCAAAAGTAGTGATGGTCACCGCATGCCCTCAGTTTAGCATCATAAGTTTGTACTAGAAAATCATTAAAGACAGAAGTTAGAAATTAATGATACACTTTGCAGCTTCAGACTTCACAACAATCACAAGATGATTAAAGACAAAGTTGGAAAATGTTGATGCTATAGACTGTCTAACTTTCTAAACCAATATAAGTCAAAGGTACAATTACCAGTTCAACACCACAGATGCAAATATACTAAGCACTAAGTCTGCTATGCACCCTGAGCATCAAACACAAAGCTTATGTATCCCTGAATCCAAACGATACAAAACAGGGATATGGCACAGTTATCATTACTTGCACAGGGCATTGGGGGGGCAGGAAGCCTAGGTTGACACAAAAGGTTGTTGAGTGTGCATGAGTAAGAAAGAGAAGTGGACAGACATTTGGATAAGTCAACAAATGGTCAGTGAGACAAAAGGAGTTTTAAGTTGCACTGCTGAACCATGTAACTGGAATGCATGTGCATGTCTGTAGGGGTCTTCCAGGTGAAACTGGTGTGTGTGAGTGTCTGCATGAACACAGCCAAGCTCTGCACCAGCTCTACATCTTGGTATGTCGAACAGGTGTAAGCCGTGCATGGTAGCGGTGGCAGTTCATCCTTGTCAACCCCAACCACAACAATTGCCTCTGCCAGGAGTCACACTGACACATCCACATTGACGGTCAGATGCACTGTTGCTACCTGAACGTGACTGATGACTGCTGTAAGAGCTTCCCTCAGGAGTACCAACTCCAACCTAAGCTAATCAATCAGAAGGTGTTAACTGTAGCAATCTTCAATCCACCCCCCAAAAAAAATTCTTCTGACGCAGAAATAACGTATTGATTTCAATTGTTTTACTATACAACAGTATTCAACAACTGAGATACCAAGGCCTACCTGAAAGCTCCTCCTTTGACATGCTTACTGTCCCTGAAACTGTTGCACCAAAGTCAAGGACATGCTGTTCTGCACTTTCCAGGGAGTTGTATGGATCCCTGACAGTGGACAGGAACTGTTCATTTGGTGTTAATGGTGGCTCCACAGCAGGCCCTCCCTCGGTACCCATCCAGTCATGGCCTACTACAGCTTCTGTCCTCCATGCAGATGTGATCATGTCAATGGCCCTATGGCACACCTGCTCATATGTCTTACCGTGCCACCCATGGCATTAACATAATCCACAATCTGCTACCAAATCTGCATTCTGCTTGCCATATCTCCCCATCCCCTTTCAAGCAGGAAGGCACTATGTTGCCTAAAAACATCCACAATCACTTGATTTTCAGCATCAGTGAAGGTTGGTCTTTGATGATTGATATGCCTGGGTGGCATAGTCCTAGGTGTCCTAAAAGACAACAGAAGGATAATACACATAAGTATCACATAACTACAAAATACCTGTTCCCAGATAAAACAGAAAAGATAGCCCTGGTATTACCCACTGGAGAAACATAAAACAGTCTAAGAGATTTGAAATCCAAACAACAGGCTGGATGCAAAAAAGAAACATAACAATAGCAACATATCTTTGTTTGTGCCATAATAAAAATACAGCTTTGTTCCCCCCCAAAAAGAACAGGCAAATGACATATTTTGCTAACAAGCCATATTTGAAATGTTAAAAATGCTATCAAATGAAATGTCGCTGAACATTTGTACATATTTATCACACAGCATTCCATTGTAAGGTACTGGAAACCATGTATGCCTGTGACATGCCATGACAATCATGCCCATGGCATCAGTACCCTTCTAACGCATACAAATAAAAGTGTAAAAGTCTTTGTTTCAGATTTTTCTTAATTACATTCCAGCATATGCAGCTTGTAGCAGACAAAATGCAAGCAAACCTTCTGAAGTTCAGTAATCCTCTGTGCAAATATATCCCAAAGTAATAGCCACTGTTCAATTTTTTCCACATAAACAAGACTCCTCACCTTCAGTTTGCCTAGCTACATGATTGCCTTTTTATATTGTGTAGATTCAGGGCTGTTAGCATGGTGAAGATACAAATGAAGTGTGAACTGATTAGAATTGCTGAATCCCAAATACTTCAAAGTGTGTAGGAGATGTAAACATAGTGCAGGCACTCCCTCAGTGTTTGCTTTTAATGGATTGCAACTATGAATGATTACTGGTTGGGAGAAGGAAAACACAACAGCACTACAGGTTGCCTTACATCCAGTGAGAGTGTCAGGTTAGACCTACAAAGTGCTAGATGTAAGGTAGGAAATGTAAGTAAGTAGCACACAATTAATGGGTTTTGTTCATTAACATCCAACCTTCCCTTCATTTGCCAACAACTGCATACTACACATGATATTATTTCCAGTTAACATCCCCACATATTTTAAGGCCAATGATATAGAATGGTTTACAGACTGCATGTCTCAGATTACTGGTCAGATAAGTGAAGAATGACCAACAAACACAGACAGGTAAGACACAGCTGTATATGTGCAAGCAATAATCATAACTGGCTGTGTGATCACTTAGAGCACTACATCCAAAATAAATGTACAAATAACAGTTGTATTGTTTCATATAACTGTAGATGATGTTGCAGCTGGTTGTGTGCAGAATGATTTTCAGTTCCTTACTGCAAAGCTGTTTGTGTGGCAAAGAGGGATAAGGCACCCATCCTGTGTTCTAAAGGTTCATTGGAGTGACAGCTGAAATCCAGATCTATGTAGAAATATCTCATGTGAGCCATCATTTTCTAGAGTGTATGTCATAGACTGATTTTCCTCATTTCAACTACTTGTCCCTTTTTTTCCCTTTTCTATTTTGTTTAATTTTTTTTTGGGGGGGGGTAGTGTTTGTGCAACTCAGCACTTAGTGCAATCACAGGAACAGAGGAAATGAATGGTGGATTTGCTGTGCACAAACTGAACAACTGGACCACTCAGGAAGCAGACAGGACCCAGACAGCCAAAAACAAACTGGATACATCCAATTAATTCTGTTGGGCACTATGCAAATACGTTAAGCAGCTTTGTGTGGTGGTTAACACAGAGACCTTAAGAAAGATTAGTAAATTAGGGAATGTCATGTAACTAGTCCTGTGGCAGCAAGTATAAGTGTAGGGCTGGAGTACAGATGGTCCTGGGTTCTAGTACAGGATGTGCAACCATTTTTTACTGTTGTAACAGTGCAGTTTATACTAATGAACTGAAACACAGACAAGTGTTATTTCAACTTTCTTGTGACAACAGGTGTACATGTAGGACTGCCATACGCATGGTCCTGCGTTCTAATACAGGATATTCCATGCACTTTTACTATTATTTCACTTCCCATTATATTTACTCTCACTTAAAACTTTAGATAGTGGAGCTAATATGAATTACATGTATGAGGGATGTGACACCATTATTGTGTTTTCAGATGTATGACTAAGAATATACAGTGTACTATATTTCTGTAAACATAATTTTGCTATCTGGACTTGCATGGGCTTCATATTTGCCCAAGACACATACACAACTGGATCTATATCCAATAACCTTGTAACATCACGCACATACATGTGTAACAGCTCATACCATTACCTGTATTTACGTACGACTCCTGACTATGTTTGAGAAGCACTCTTCTGTGGCAAAGATGGAAAATCAATGCTGTGGAAAAATGTTTTATAGGTTCATAGGTAGGTACTAGGCTATCAGCCCAAAGGCCTATGTAAGCCTAGCCAACAAGGTTCCCAGGCTTACACCACCCAAGAAAGTTATTTTCCTGTGCCACTGTCGAGCAGAGACACAGAAGTGATCCCCGGGGTGTATTTCTTATTTCCCATCTACTCATCAAGATTTTTCTTGAAGAGTGCTAATGAAGAACTTTGCTTGACATAGATGGGTATCCTGTTTCAGAGTATGGGAAGTCTCTGGGACAGGAATATATCCCTCCAGCATGTCCTGTTTATTGTGGTGACAAGGTTTAGGTTCCTAAAACGTGTAGCTAGGAGGGACTGGGATTTCTTTAGATGTAGCATGTCCAACAGCTCTGGGTCTGACATAGCTTTATATGTTAGGCAGAGATCACCTCAGAGTAGGCAATATGCTACGGAGTAAAGCTGGAGTTTTTTGAGGCGGTCAGTGTAGGGCATTTGTTTGAGGCCAGTAATCCTCTTTGTGAGGTACTTCTGTGGCCTTTCCAGCTGCTGCAGATGTCTTGTGAGGTACATTCCAAAAGGGGTGTTGTACTCTATAATGGGTCTAATGAGTGTCAAGTAGAGGGGAACAATGACCTCTTTTTCCTGGATGAGAACCCTTTTATGATGAGGTGTGCCACATAGAAGGACTTCCTGACTACTGTGGTGATGTGACTATCAAAGGAGAGACTACTGTCCACCTGGGTCCCAAGGTCTTTTATCATGCACTCAGTGTTAAGTAGATTGCTGCCTATGTGGTAGTTCATGGGTAGTTCATGGGTACAGAGTTTTTACCAAAGGGGATGACACTGCACTTTTTGGCAATGAGCTTGAGGCCATAGCTCTGACACCACGCATCTGTCTCAGCGAGGCCCTTCTGTAGGATGTCCACATCATTTGGGGACTTGACTATGGCTCCTAGTTTGCAGTCATCTGCGAACTTCGTTAGCCAGAGGCCTTCTGTGTTGGCCCGTACTTTAGAGAAGTAGATACCAAACAGGAGTGGTCCCAGGACGGAACCCTGTGGTACTCCACTTGTCACTGCTTTGAGGTCAAATTTGGAGTCTGCAACTTGTACAGTGTGTGTTCTTGTCAGTGAGCCAGTTGGCAACCCATCTTGTGATGTAGGGGTTTATACCTAGTTTAGTGAGTTTAGCTATAATTCCAGAATGGGGGATGATGTCGAAAGCCTTGGCGAGGTCAAAATAGGCTGTGTAAACCACCTTACCCTCATCTATGGCTTTGGTGACTGCCTCAAAGAAGTCGATCAGGTTCAGAAGGCATGAACTGCCTTTCACAAACCCGAACTGGGTGGGATCCAGAATTTGAAGGTTACCAATGTGTTTGTTTATGAGCTCCATGATGATACGTTCCATGGCCTTGCAGACCAGGCTCGTCAGGCTAATAGGTCGATAGTTCCCAGGATCAGTAGTGGCTCCCCCTTTGTGGAGTGGTATAACTGTTGCTGTGCATCATTCAGTGGGCACAAAGCCTGATGCGAGGCTATTATTGAACATGGTGCTTAAGTGGGGAGCCAGTTCGTTCTGAAGTTCGTGTAAAACGCAGCCTGGGATGTCATCCGGTCCCATGAATGCTGTGTTTTTGGCTTTAGAGAGTGCAGCTTTTACCTGTGTAGTTGTGATTACAGGGACTCTGCATTCTTCCTGTATAGATATGGGCCCTTTAGGGGGTGAGAGGGGGGTAAAGTTAGCACTGAACCTATCTGCCAGGATGTTGGCAATATCAGTTGGCTCTGTAATTTCGTGCCTTTGTGTTGTAACTCAGGGCAGATCTGGGTGTTGCCATCGAGATTCTTCACAGCTAAAGAATGCTTTGTGGCTGTCCTTGGAATAAGTGGCGCTTTTGTTTTTGTAGCTAGCTTTGGAGGATCTTATAAGGGATCTCAGCTTCTTACTGAGGCTGACCAGGGAGCTCCTCCACTCATGGGATTTTACTCTCTTTTGCAACAGTTTCTTCCTTCTGTTGTACAGTTTGTTTATGGCAGGGGACCACCAGATTGGCTTCCTTTTTTTGGAGGATAGCATCTTGGTTCTGTTTGGGATAGCACGATCCATGCACTCATGTAAGTGCTTATGGAGTGCATTTGTGTAGGATTCAGCAGTTGTAACTGTATTGTCCATCTGCATGGTGTCATGAAGTTCAACACTTCTGTTTTAAGAAGCATGAAGTTGGCTTTGGAGAAACTTTTTACTGTGGTTTCCTTAATGGGGGCTGGGGACAGGATGTGGATATCAAGGGTGATTAGCTCATGGTCGGATCGGACCAATGAAGAGTTGACTTTAGGTGTGGAACACCGGTCACTCATGTTGGTAATGACTAGGTCTAGGATATTGCTGCCCCTGGTGGGGGTGTGGATAAGTTGATCCAGGGCATTGGAGTTTATGAATTCCAGAAAGCGTTGAGCTAAGGAGTTGGTACACAAGTAGTTTTCCCAGTTAATGGTGGGGTAGTTGAAGTCACTCATTATTAGAGTGTTTGGGTTAACCCTAATATTTTCCAGTACATCAAGAAAAGAGGAGTGGGAATCCTGGGGCATGGTGGGGGATCTGTAGCAAGCTACAATTTGGATTGCAGTTTTGCCCAGAGTTAGTTGCACTTGGATAACCTTGGATGCATTATGCTGAGCAACTAGCCTGGAGGTGTGGATATTCTTAATGAATATGGACACACCTCCACCTTTGGTGTTTCGGTCCAGGTCACATGGCTGAAAAGTATGGCATGAGTTACAGCCTGGTAGTGCAGGGGGTGCTCTCTGGAGCCTTGAACCAGGTCTCAGTCACTGCACAGATATCGATGTTCTCCATTTTAAGGAGTGCCTTGAGTGAGTGTATTTTGAGATTTAGACTTCTAGCATTGAGTAGCATTACCCTCAGTTTTTGCTTGCCTGTTCCTGTTATCTTTGTCCTCTGTGTCTAGGTTTGACTCCCACAGTAGAAAAAAAATAAATTTTTTTCAGTGCATAAAGGTAAAAAATGTTGAACAAACAAGCAAATGAGAAGGGTCCAGCAAAAAAAACCGCCAACAGTCTGACAACTAAAGCAAAAGAACTGTTTATTCGATTAAGTGCTTTCGTCAGGATATCTGACTTCTTCAGAATGCCATCAAACTACTTCCATAAGTTTAAATACCCTCCCGCAGCAGTTAATCAGCTTACATCATTTCCTTTCACAATCAACAACTAACAAAATGTAAATAAATAAAAACATGAATAAAAACAGGCATAATAATACAATTACGCTTCCCCCATTCACATAAAATATAAGAATTTCAATCTTAACAATGCCATAATACTGATCCTGTCATTAAGTCTGGGTTTTAAACATGCATTTAATTTGATTTGCCATTTAAGCTCAAGGAATTCTAAATATTTTTCAAACCGGCCCGCCCTGAGATCCAAGAGATCAATGGCACAAAATTATGTGTGGGAAACACTTCAATATGTTTATACAAAGAATTCTTGTTATTTTTTTTGCCTAATTTCATAAAGATGTCCGTATACTCATTGTTTCAAGGCCCTCTTAGTTTTTCCCACATAAAAACTATCACAGGAATCACACTTGACCATAGAACCACCCCTTTGGAGTAACAATATTTCTTATTGGGATAAATAGTCCCATAATTCTTAATATTTAAATTGTCCTTATCCATCATATAGTGGCACTGTGGGCATCTACCACATTTAAAACAGCCTCCTTCTTTATGCATCTTCATTTTACATTCCAACAGGCCTTTTAATGAAATGTCTTTTTTGTATACCACTGTTGGTTTCTCACCTAGTATACTATTAACTTCATCATCCGAGTTAAAAATCATTCAAACTTTTGTAACAATGTGCAGAATATCCTAAAAATTAAGAGTGAAGGGGATAATGAGGGCCCTAGTAAATCTAGCCTGGTTCCCCTTATGAGAAACCACATTCATGGCCCCCATATTGGACAGAAGTGTTAAAATTGTGCCTACTTCCCTCTTGCTCTTGATCTCATTTTCTATATTATTAACAAATTCCAAGGGGTACCCCCTCCTTACCAAGATACCTTTAAGCATCTCACATTCCCTATTAAAATCAACATCCTCAGATATCATCCTGGCAAGCTTGATGTATTGACCTTTTACTAAGGCTTTCTTCTGGTGTTCAGGGTGCCAGCTTTGGAAGTGTAGTAGGGAGTTAAGAGTAAGTAGGTTTTATGAATAGATGTGAAGTAAACATTTTGTTACTATAATCCTTATTTAGTAATATCTAAGAAATTCAGCAAATTATTATCCTTCGTTATAGTGAATTTCAAAAAAATAGTGGTCCCATTAATATATGAAAAGAACTCTTCCAATTTACCATCCCCACCTTTCCAAAGAAGAACTATATCAACAAGGTAGTGGCCACACAGTGCCCAAGACTCCCTAAAGTTAGAATTCATAACAAATAGGTCCTCCCAGTGTGCCAACACAATGCTGGCAAACACAGGGGCACAGCATGCAGCCACAGCCACACCTTGTTACTGTTTAAAAATTTGACCTTCGAAACTGAGAAAATTGTTTTCCTGAGCCAACTCCATGCAAGTTCTAATAGTCAAAATTGAACCATGTTCCAAATCAGAGTTGTTACACAAAAACTCATAAAACCACTCATAGGTTCATAGGTTCATACTAGGCTATCTGCCCTAGGGCATTTATAAGCCTAGCCAGAGTGTGTTTGGCTTTCGCCACCCATTTTAAATTAATTTTGCTATGCCTTCTTTTGAGGTTAGTATACTGTGCCTCTGTCTAACAGTGACACAGAAGTGATAGCCGGGGTAAACCTACGATCTCCCATCCACTCATCAAGATTCCTCTTGAAGAGAGTCAATGTGGGACTCTGCCTAACCTGGACTGGGATTTTATTCCAGAGTGAAGGGAGCCTCTGGGTTATGAATCTGTCCCTCCAGCATGTCCTATTTATTTCAGTGCTGAGGTTCAAGTCTCTCGGCGTAGCTCGATGGGATTTGGATTTTCTGAGGTGCAGCATGTCCATTAATTCTGGGTTGGACATGGCTTTATACGTCAGGCACAGATCGCCTCTGAGCAGGCGGTATGCCACTGAGTAGAGCTGGAGTTTCTTTAACCGGGCAGCATATGGCATCTGTTTGAGCCCTTTGATCCTCTTGGTGAGGTACTTTTGGGGTCTTTCCAGTTGCTGCAGGTGTCTGGTAAAGTACATCCCAAAGGGGCATTGTACTCAATTACAGGCCTGATGAGGGATGAGTAAAGAGGCGATGACCTCCACTGATCTAGATGTGAATCCCTTCATGATTAGGTGGGCTATAAAAAGTTTTTCTAACCACTTTGGCCACGTGGTTGTCAAATGAGAGATTGCTATCAACTTGGGTCCCCAGGTCCCTAATGACTTCTTCTGTACTTAATGGATTACCACCTATGTGGTAATTTGTGGGCACTTTGTTTTGCCAAAGGGGATGACTATACACTTTTTGGCGTTTAGCTTGAGGCCATGGCTCTGGCACCAGTTGTCTGTTTCTATGAGGCCCTTTTGGAGGATGCTTGTGTCGGCTGGAGAGTTGATTATGGCGCCCAGTTTGCAGTCATCTGCGAACTTGGTCAGCCACAGTCCTTCCGTGTTGGCCTGTACCACCGAGAAATACATACCGAACAAGAGAGGTCCCAGGACTGAGCCTTGTGGGACGCCACTTTTAACTGGTTTGGAGTCTGACATGGCTCCAGCAATTCTAACCATGTGGGTTCTGTCCTTGAGCCAGTTTGCAACCCATCTAGTGACATAGGGGTTTATATTTAAGCTGGTGAGCTTGTCTATAATGCCCGAGTGGGGTATTGTATCGAAGGCTTTTGCGAGGTCCAGGTAGGCTGTGTGGACCACCTTCCCCTGGTCAATGGCCTTGGTGACTGTTTCAAAGAAATCGACCAGGTTTAAGAGGCAGGATCTGCCCTTAACAAAGCCAAACTGGGTAGGATCCAGTGTCTGTAGGTCCCCAATATCTTTATTTATGAGGTCCATGATGATCCTTTCCATAGTTTTGCAGACCAAGCTAGTCAGGCTTATGGGGCGATAGTTTCCAGGATCCGTTGAGGCACCACCTTTGTGGAGAGGGACCACTGTTGCTGTACGCCACTCTTTGGGTACATATCCTGTAGTAAGGCTAAGACTGAACAGTAGTTTTATGTTTGGGTTTAGCTATTCTTGGAGTTCATGTAGGACGCAGCCCGGGACACCATCTGGTCCCATTGATGCTGTGTTTTTTGCTTTGGAGAGGGCGGCTCTTACCTGAGCATCTGAGATGTCAGGGGGGCAGCACTCTGCTGGGATAGATATTTGCCCTTTTGGTGGGGAGGAGGGAGAAGTTTGCACTGAACCTGTCAGCTAGGATGTTGGCAATGTCTGTGGGCTCGGTGTATTTTTTGTCATTTTGGACTAATTCTGAGCATATCTGGGAATTCCCACCCAGGTTCCTAACATAACTAAAGAAAGCCTTGTGATTATCCTTAGTGTCTTGTGCAATTTTTCTCTCGAAGCTGGCCTTAGACGATTTTATGAGTGCCCGTAGTTTTTTGCTAATACTGATCAGAGATACCTTCCCTTTTTGGGATTTTACTCTATCATGTAGTAGCTTCCTCCTTCTATTGTATAGTTTGTTTATGGCTGGGGTCCACCAGACAGGACGTCTGCCTTTGGAGGATTGGGTCTTGGTTTTATTTGGGATTGCATGATCCATGCATACCTGAAGGTGTTCATAGAATGCGTTTATAAAGGATTCTGCGGTCTGGGCCGTATTTTCCACAGGCCGGGGCTTTGAAGGATTTCGCCACGGTTTTGAGGCGTGTGAATTTTGCTTTAGAGAAGTTTTTCACTGTGGTTTTCTGGGCAGGGGGTGGGGTCGGGATGTGAATATCCAGTGAGATTAGTTTATGGTCTGATCTTACCAGTGAGGGATACACTTCTGGTCTGGAGCATAGTGTCCCCATGTTGGTGATGATCAGGTCCAGTATGTTTTCCCCTCTTGTGGGAGTGGTAACAAGTTGTTCCATAGCATTTGAGTTTATAAATTCTAGGAACCTTTGGGCTAGGGTGTTGGAGCTAGAGTAATGCTCCCAGTCTATGTTTGGGTAGTTGAAGTCGTCCAATATAATGGTGTTTGGAGAGACCTTCATATTTTCCAGTATTCTCAGGAAGGCCAAGTGGGGTTCCTGTGTTTGGGAGGGTGGTCTGTAGCAGGCTATAAACTGGAAGGCAGTTTTACCCACAGTTAGTTGCACATGGATAGTCTCTGATGCTTCGTGCTGTGCCACCAACCTGGAGGTGTGGGTATCTTTGACGAATATTGATACTCCCCTCCTTTTGTGGTTCGGTCCAAGTTTTGGGGCGAAAAGCATGGTATGAGGTATAACCTGGTAGTGCTGGGGTGCTCTCGGGAGCCTTGAACCAGGTTTCTGTTACTGCACAGATATCGATGTTCTCCATGCTAAGGAGAGTTTCAGTGCGTGCATCTTGAGGTTTAGACTTCTGGCGTTGAGTAGCATTACTCTTAGTTTCTTATCCCTTGTGATACCAATGGAGGTGGGTTTGTCTTTTGAGCCTTGCCTAAAAAAGGCACTATGGGGGTAGCCAGAGCCTTTGCCAATATCCGAAAGCCCAGGGTGACAGGTGCAAGCCGTCCTAGCGAAGCATCGTGGCTTGTCGAGCATGTCATCCCAGGCTGACAGGCATTGGATCCCCTTTGAATGACACCAACACTTAAGCCAATTGTTGAAATTGATCATCTTGTCTTCATATTGCGGCATCATTCTTGGTGAGGGTAAGATGCTACTCAAGGTCAGGGTCATACCGGCCTGGGCTACATGCTCAGAGAGCTCCTCTATGTCTCTTTTCATGTAGTCCAGGGAGGTACGTCTCAGGTCATTCACACCAGCATGGACAATGACTGAGTCATATTTGTACTTGCCTTGGAGTAACCTGAGTGCTTGTTTTATGTGGCGGATCCTAGCGCCCGACAGGCAGCTCACCGTGACCTTCTCCTTGTTCAGCCTGGTGAGCGGGACGTCAGTGTGCCTGACGATAGAGTCACCTATTACAAGTGTAGCAGGTGTGTTGTTTAGCCTTAAGGGCTGTGACTGTTCGGCACACTGGCTTTGTGAGTTATGTGTTGCACGTGTTTTGTTTTGGGGTAGCGGTTGCTTGGGTGTCTGCTTTGGAGGTCTCTGCTGCGTAGGCAGATTTTTATTTAGAGCCTCAGTATGTTTTGTGTGTTTATGTGTTTGGTTTGTTGTCGTGGTAGGTCTATGTGAGACTGGAATTGTAGTGAGTGTGGTTTCCTTCTCCTCCTGACTGGTTACGCCAGTACTGAGTTGAGAGAGCTTAGCCTCCAGTTTGGCTATATGGTTGCATCTCTCACATGTGTTGGAATTTGTTGGGAGGAGGAGAGGGTTGTCTGTGTACATGAGGCAGTTGTAACATTGCCTCAAGATTCCCAGATTCACCTGCTGGACCGGAGAGGAGATTGACAACTGACCTTTGGACATGCTAGAATAGTATTGGGAATTCCTTTATAATTGAAAAAAAGGGCCAATGGGGAACAAGGTACTCAAGGGGAGTTTGTGAGGGTGTAGTGCTTTTAATTTTTTAGAGCTGACTTATATAATTGCTTTAGTGAGCAAGTGCCAGGTAACTTAAATGCAATGTGTTACAGGTAACTTAAATGCAAAAACGACAAACAGTAACTTTCTTTCAAGTGAAACAAGGAAATAATTACAGTAAGCAATGCAGGTATCACTAGGGATCCACAGAAGTGCTAAAAGGCCGCGTTTTAGGTGGAATTAGCATTTCAGGGAAATAAACAAACAACAAGCATACAAATAAAGCTAGATTCAGCAGGCCTGGATCTAGTCTATGCTACAGCAAACAAGGTGTACCAATTTCAGTAAGAAACAGTTAGAATATGCAGGCACTATAAGCCTTTAACCAGAAATTCCCTGCTCAGAAGGGCAGAGTCCAGCCTCTCCTCCCACAAGAGTGCAGACCGCAATACTTCTTAACGTAAAATAACTGGCCTGAAGCCCAAGTGCTTAAACCAGAACTAATACACTTTTAGAATAACAGACACTGAGCTCTCAATCAGCAGTTCCTAACTTAGAAGGATGTAAGCTACCTGTCCTGCCACCACAGTGCAGGCCACAAACCTTCCTAATGTAAAACAACTGGTCTGAAGCCCAAGTGCTTAATCCAAAAGACTTAGAAATGATAGCTACACTTTAATCAAGTTACTACCAGCAGTAATAAATACAACTGAATACTTTAAAGAATGCCTGGATTAGTGCTCAAGTTATACAAACAAAGCTAGATTCAGCAGGTCTGGATCTAGTCTATGCTACAGCAAACGAGGTGTACCAATTTCAGTAAGAAGCAGTTCAAATATGCAGGCACTATAAGCTTTAACCAGAAATTCCCAGCTCAGAAGGACAGAGTCCAGCCTCTCCTCCCACAAGAGTGCAGAACACGAACCCTCTTAATGTAAAATAACTGGCCTCAAGCCCAAGTGCTTAAACCAGAATTAATACACTTTTAGAATAACAAACACTGAGCCCTCAATCAGCAGTTCCCAACTTAGAAGGATGTAAGCTACCTGTTCTGCCACTACAGTGCAGACCACAAACCTTCCTAATGTAAAACTGGTCTGCAGCCCAGGTGCTTAAACTAAAAGGCTTACAATGAGTTACACCAATACAATTGAGTACTTTTAAGATGACGTAAAAGCAAAATAAAGTAAGAAAAAACACAAATACAGTAAAAGCAGATAATTTTTTTTTTTTTGGAAAGAGAGAAAGGAGTAGCAGAAACTAAGCTGATTGGCCTTCTCAAATGCTCTCCCTGTACTGGGTAGAATGAGGTAATGACACTAGACTGGGAGGAGGGTCCCAGATCAAATTTACACTAGGGGCGGGCAACTGCAAAGCCACCAACTATAAAAACACTGTACCAACAGGGAGAGAGGGTGGGAAACAAACTGCAGAAATGTTACTCCCAGCTGAAAAGCAGCAGTGAGCCTTTAAATGAAAGTTTTAAACAGCTAAAGGAGCCACTAGAAAAAAAGAGTTTAACTGCAACAAGTTATCATAAACAAACAACCCAACAGATGCTTAATAAGAGTGGAAAATTTCCAGTTAATACCTCACACACAGTGAAACTAGCTAGAAAAAATACACAGTGCACAAAGTGCTATAAACAACAAAGAAATAAAGAACAAAATAAACAAAAAACAGGATACTTAATATTATATATTGTAGTTCCGAGTTTGCTGAGTGTCCTTCCTTCGATAAGCTCACTGTAAAATGGCTGAACACTCACAACTGAGCTTCTTAGGTAACAGAAAGTTGAAACCTGAGACAGCTTTTAAGAAAGGAATCTCAAAAGAACCAATGAGGTGCTTAGTCTAAGCTGTAGTCCAGGAGACCTCAGTCAGCCAATGACCTCAAACAATTCTATCTCACTGAAATGCCTGATGGCTTTGGCTAAAACAAGATGTCCCTGAATTATGTGCTCAGACACACAGCCTCCACAAACACTAGGCCCAAACACAAGCCTGAATATGGAAATGCTACAAATATCCCCACTACTTAGAACAAACTGCAGAAATGTTACTCCCAGCTGAAAAGCAGCAGTGAGCCTTTAAATGAAAGTTTTAAACAGCTAAAGGAGCCACTAGAAAAAAGAGTTTAACTGCAACAAGTTATCATAAACAAACAACCCAACAGATGCTTAATAAGAGTGGACAATTTCCAGTTAATACCTCACACACAGTGAAACTAGCTAGAAAAAATACACAGTACACAAAGTGCTATAAACAACAAAGAAATAAAGAACAAAATAAACAAAAAACAGGATACTTAATGTTATATATTGTAGCTCCGAGTTTGCTGAGTGTCCTTCCTTCGATAAGCTCCAACCCCAATTCATGGGGGATCACAGATGTCAATAGTGACCATAACTAATTCATCATCATACATCTCGGGTTTAATTTTACCCCAAAAATCCCATGAATCCTTAATCACCCACTCCCTTTTGTTCAACACATTTTTCACTTTACTGTCAATGAATTTTGTTAAGCAAAAGGTTTTAGAGGCTTTAGCATCGTTGGGATTCCAAATATAGTGGAGGTTCTGGGATATTTGAACTCTAAAAATTCATAAACTTCTTAACTGATTTGTTCATTTAGTAATAACTCTTCTACAGTGAGGTCAATATTTCTTTAAGTAATATTAACTTCATTACATGATGTTTCCACATAAATATCACTGTACAACATTTCAAACATTTTACTATTGTAATCAGAAATATTCATGACCACGAGACCCCCTCCTTTATCGGGTTTCATTAATCTGATGTCATTGTTGTGCAAAATTACTTGTAATAACCTCCATTCTGCATAATCTAAATTACTGGGAACCCTGTTATTATTGTGCCTTAAGAGGTCCGATTTCATTATCACACAATGCTTTGAACATGGAAACCATAGGGTGAGCAGGCAGAATAAAGGTACTAGGTCTAGCAGGCAGAATAAAGGTACTAGGTCTATGCAATATACCCGGAGTCCCCATGTTGTAATTATTACCAAAATGTAATGCAAAATTTAATTTTCTAATAAACATTTTCAGATTTAGAATGGTGCCCACCAGGTTAGCTTCTCTAGCTGGTACAAAATTCAGGCCTTTGGAAAATAACTCTGCCCAATCTGGGCCTACACTAATCTGGCTGTAGTTATACATCGAAAAATCACCAGTGCCATTTTTCACCACTGAAATCACAGTATCTAATGGTTCAATTATCTCTGGTAGCATCCCCTTCTCCTCCTCCACTGACCCTGATGCACTTCCTGCACATAATTCGAACCGGCATATCTCCCATCCTTCCGGTTCTTTATCCTTTCAGACCTCCTCAGGGGTGGGGGATCTAAAGGGACATCCCTATTTAAATAATCATCATCACTGTTCTCATTGTGCATATCACTGATTTCAATAGAGGGCCTATCAAAGTATCAAGCCTGCTGCCCCTCTGGGGGGTCCAGGTATGCCTTCCCAGCATCATAATCCCGCTTGTCCCTTCCCAGTTTACGCTGTTTCCTAGCTTTCAGTTCGTTCAGATCGTTATCTACAATCTTAAAAATATTAAAAAAAGACATTTTTCTAATATTCAAACAGCAAATCATTTTTGATATTAGCATCAGTTTTATCAATACCCCGAATAAGCATTGCCATTTTTCTATTATTGTCACAAATAAGTAATTTTAATAATTCACATCTTTGCCTGTTAAAAAATGTAATAAGATTATGGTGCAGCTGAGAGTTCTTAATGAGTCCCGTTGGAAATTTCCACATCCGGAGCCCTTTCGGAACATGCTCCCGACTAAAGCATTCTTGTAAATACGAATTTTCTAACTGCAATTTTTTGTATTTAAAAATTAAGTCCTGAAATAATTTAAGCTGTTCGTCAAGGGTCCCATGTGCTTTATCCACAAGAGCAGTGTTATCTCACATGCTAAGTTCACTTCTCAGCCACTGTTCTGTTGAGAAGGACGCCATAATATTGTTGCTACCTCCACGTCTCATCTGCAAATGAACCCTTGTGTTGTTGCTAAGGTTATAAGTTGAACAGCAACCTTCCTGTGAGTTGTTGCCATAGCAAAATTCTCTTTGTGCTGGGGTAATGAGCGAATGCTCCAAAATCTGTGTGTAAGTTCCCTCAGTGCCAGAATTAGAGTTACAAGTCAAATCTCCACTCAAACTCTGCTTCTTCATTAAAATATCCACTTTAGATGTTTACTCTGTTACCGATGCCGATAGCATTGCTAATGCCTGTACCATGCTCTGTAAATCCATACCAGCCATGGTGTTATGCTGTTCACTTCCCACCATAGAATAACGAACCAAAAACTCAAATGAAAGACAGACCAGGAACAAACAAGCAAATGAGAAGATTACAGAATAAAAACAAATGTGTCAGATCATTACATTTAGGCCCCCAGTGCATGTCTGCAAACCTAACTCAACTAATAGTTACCTTCCAATTTCCAATATATATATATATATATATATATATATATATATATATATATATATATATTTCCAGGCTACATCAGTGGACACCCCTCAAATTAAGACCAAGTGACAGATTAACCCTGCAATTGCAATTATTTCATTCCTCACTGCTTGGCACTGCTGTTCTTTGCTTACCATCACACAAATGCATACTCCTAGTAAATGCAATAACTGGAATTGGCAGGAAATTATCAGTCTCCACTGTGGTAGACATGGCTGGCGTTAGTGGGGACAGTGCCAGGTTTAGGGCACAGAGGTGGGGTGTGGGGTGTGGAGGAGTCCAGGATATTTACAGGACTCCTGGTAAAGCACCACATCCAAAGGCTTCTACAGGAGGACTATTATGGCTCCCAGTACAAGACTGGGGCATGGAATAGTTTAACCCAGGCTGAATCCAGTGCCACTGGTATCCTGCGCACTACAGAGAAATATAGGCATAATTTTTATGACCTACAGAGGAGAAAAAGGGATACTCTCAACCGTTGGTTGGAGGAATTTAAGACTGTGGATATCCCACAGCTGTGTTGGTATCAACTAAACAGAGTACTTTTAAGACTCAGAAAGCTTCATACAGGCAAAACTGGTATGCATAATGCTCTTTCTATTCTTTCTCCAGCTGCCAAGGATCGGGAGTTCAAAGTCTAGGCCCATGAGGCTAGATTGGAGAGGCTGAGGGAAGCAAGTGGAATGTATGCAGCAGAAGAGAAGTGTAATTGTAGCTTTAAAAGTTAAAGATAGCTTTTTGGTATTTTGTAGAGTTGTATCAAACTGAGCATACCTATCACAACTGTAAAGGCAAGTATGCATGCACAAACCAATTGTAAGAGTCCAACATTACACTTTAGTCAGAGGTTGTGGGTTGAAATACTACAATTCACAACTATACAATACTGTTATTTCTTCAATATTAGTTACATTATATTACATTACAAACTCTATACCAGTAGCACAAATGCCCTGCTGTAAACTGTAATCTGTATAACTGGAACACACATATGTGCAATATATGCACATTTCAAGGATTACTTGCAACAATCTGTAGTATAGTGTGTATCTGTTAGGAGGTATATTAAATGTAAACCTTAAGATAAAAAAATTGTATAACTGTATTAATGCATTGTATGTCACACATGATGGTACTAATTTTATCTCTTTTTTTTTCTCTCACACCACCCCTTATCTTTCTTTTTCATTTTCTCTATTTTTATTTTATTTTACATGATTTTATTTTTTTTTAATTTTTTTTTTTTATTATGTGTCATCAAAATGTGTCCATGTCATCTATGTGTATCACATCACTAAATGCTCCACAGCACAGTGAGGTAGGTCAGCCCCAGTAGATCAGCCTGCCCCTGCTCCACCAGCTCCAGCACCAAAGCACAGCATATCTGGGCAGCCAAAACGGCATCACAGGCTCTGCTGCCACTGCACTACCTGCACCCTCAGGTAGTCCTATCCTGGAGGCTGATCCAGTGGTACCCTCCGGGAGCAGTGGTGATTTCATCACCTGCAGTGAGTTCTTAGGGCTAGTGCATAGGTTCATGCAATGGACCATTGGTGAACACCTACGCCAGATAGAGAGTTTGCTCTCCTCATGTTTCGTAGGAGGAGGAGATGTCAACCACTCCAGCCACCAGCAGAGTAAGGTGACAGTGATGACAGTCCACTGGATAAGGACTCGATTCTCACTGTCTCCAAGTTTGACTGTCAAGGGCCTGTGTTGTCCCTTCCCTCACACTAATCATGGTGTTGCCCAACCTTTTGTGTCCATCACTGTCCCTTTCTCTTGTCTAGTATGTCTGCAACTGCCTCCTCACTTATCCAAGGTACCTGACCAAGATATACCTATCTCCCTTCCCCAACATTGCCCTCGCTCTGAAATAAAAAATAAATGTCCACCTGTCCCAAATAAAAATTATCCCATACATAGCTCTCCATTTCGCACGTCTTCTTGACACACTTGATTTGGTCCAATTGGCTAAACAACATGATTGCTTTGTGGTCACCCCTCTTTGTGGAGGTGACAGTCTAAATTCAGTTAATATTCTGCACATATTTTCAGTTTACACAGTTAAAGAAATGGATAGCTATCGCTCTTTCCTACCTCCCTCCTGCACATTCTTGTACTGCTTTCCTTTGTTCTTCCCCTGCTTGCTCCCCATTTCACCACTTTCCTATCTACCCCATTTTAACACCTTTAATCTGGTCAAAAAATAGAATCACATACAACTCACATAAGTAGTAATAAAAGCAAAGGATTCCTTCACTTTTTGGGCTCTATCTTTGCACAGAAGTGCACATTGCTCGCCAATGCACCTCGATGGCCAGCGGTGGCAAAATGTTGCGGTTATCTCTATGCAATGTCGCTTAGCCCTGCTGCGCTATGCCAACACACAGTAACACATATACTATAAAGAATGCCTGTCAATGCATTATCAATGTTTATTTAAAAGTATTTGAAAGTATTAGATACACCTTGATTTGAACCCCGTATCAACTGGGCTAAAAAAAGAAACGTGTCAATGCATTTACACCTGTCACAGACGCATTTAAGCAGCAGGTGTGTTTCATAGACTCAATAATCTCAAACTTTAGCAATGTGTCTCATGTTTGTGCAGTGCTTAGTTACACGCAAACATGAATAGTATTGGAAATGTGTATCTCGCATGATGTACAATTTGCCAACTGTCTAGCAAACCTGCTGCTCTCTGCACTATGGAAAAGTATATTGTTTTGTATTATTGTTGTTTACTGTCCACTTCCTGTCTATGACATGAAAGTACATATGGAAACATAAGAAGCTGAAGGCCCTATCTAACAATATGTCACATATTTACAACACAGCCATGTGTTGCCTCCCCACAAGCACTGCAACCCTGGTGTCTCAGTATTTTTCCCACACATATATCATGTACACTACAGAAATTAATATCCAATGTTGTTTAATATGCAATGCACATTAATCTGGTAACAAACAGAACTAAAGCTACTGACCCATAATCCTAAGACGCCTTATCTGCAAGGCTAGGGAAGAAATCAGAATGGACCTTGTCCAGAGGGACATAGATGACCTACGACACACTTGATTAGACCCATGTTGATTCTGTCAAGGGTAGATCTTGCTTATTAAGCCTAATGGACTTCTTTGATATGAACCCCAAAGACTTGGATGAGGATTAACAGGACGCACTGCCAATGATGAGTTTAATACTATTCCCATTCATGTACCATAGAAAAAAAATCTCTCATCTGGGAATTAATCCATACATTACTAGATGGATAGCCAACTGGCTCACCGACAGAACTCCCACTGTCAAAGTTGGGGACTGCACCTCCTCCACTAGACCACTTACCAGTGGAATACCACAAGGGCCTGTGCTGGGGCCCTGAACTGTTTGGAAACTACTGTTCTAAAGCCCAGGAAAAGGCAGATGGCCTGTGGTTTATTAAGTTTGCAGATGGCTGTTAACTTGATGCAGTCATGCAGAGTCCCCCAATGATGGTAACATATTACAGAGGGGGCTGACACAGACAAATGATTTGTGCAAAACTCATGGACTGAACCTTAAAGCAAAAAATGCCTCACTGTCCTGTTTGGCAATGAAGTACCTTTGCTAATTATGACATACATAGCACCCCTACAAGCTCTAACACAGTGCTGCTAGACTTGAGAACACATGTCGATAGCAATCTACACTTAATCACTGTTTTTCCATATTGATGGTACACACATTCTACATTGCGCACCTCGTATACAAGATCATCACATCCAAGACCAGGGAGGTCATAGCTCTGCTGTACTCTACCCTTATAAGACCACTAACTGAGTACAATGCTCCCTTCTGGCTGTACCTCACCAGACACCTGCAGCAACTGCAGAAAATATAGAAGTTTGTAACCAGGAGAATTCGGGGCCTCCAAAACATAACATTAATGAAAAGACTGAAAGACCTGTCAGTGTACTCAGTATCATGCAGGCTGTTGAGAGGTGACCTATGCCTGGCCTGCAGTGCAGTCTCAGACCCTATCCTACTGGAAATGCTGGACATCTGCAAATCAAATGGGACAAGAATAACTTGCTGCAGGGATCTCAACCTAGCCTGTGACATTAACAGAACATGCTACAGAGACAAATATATCACCCAGCGATTGACACTCCTCTGTAATAGGCTCCCACTGTATGTGAAGCAGTGTTCCTCAATGAATCTATTCAAGCGCAACTTGACAACTAGATGGGTGACTGTAAATTCACCCCTGGGGTGGCACCTGTGTCCCTCATGGACGGGTCAGTTGGTGCTGATCACAAAATTGCTCTGCTAATAATGACCATCTAACTATGCTCAATGAGGGCACTTGTGTTTTTACACAGCTAGGCTTGTAAACACCATTGGGCTATTAGGCTAGTGACCACCCATGAACTTATGGAGCTATGAACCTATGCAGGCCTCCCATCTTCTCTCCAACATGGCCTGCTGTCACCCACTATAAGTTAACCTGCAGTCTTGTAAAAGTCAGACTTGTGCCATGGTACTTGCATGAAGTACTGAGTTCTGTAGTCTGTGTACTTAGCTAGGTAGGGATTCTGCTCTCACTGCACTCAACTATGTGCATCTACACAGAAGAGTAGAATTGTGTATCTTATACTTACTATTCCAATGCCATGAACTGACATTATTTTGATACTTGCACATGCCTAAACATCCATGTCATGCAAGCCTCCCAACATCTCTCCAATATTTTCTGCTGATGTCATCTACTATAAGTTGACTTGCGGTCTTGTGTACGTCAGACTTCAGCTGTGGCACTTGAATAAAGTACTGAGTTCTGTAGTCTGTGTACTTAGATAAGTAGGTTCTAATCTCACTGCAGTCAAGTGTGTGTGTGTTGAGGCTCTTGCCTGACATTACAGAGAGCCTTTTACACCAACATGTGGGACGCTGTTATTGCCATATTCTCCTCAACAGACACTGCTGTTGTCATCAGCTATAAAGTGTTGTCTGAGACACTCCCAGTCAGACTTGAGTTGTGGCACTTGCATATAGTACTGATTAATACAGGTTGTGTACTTGGATAGACAGGGCTTTTAATCTCACGGCAGTTAAGAGTGCGTGTGCGTGTGTGTGTGTGTGGTGCTCTTGCTTAACATTACAGAAAGCCTTTTACACCAGCGTGTGGGACACTGTTATTAACATATTCTCCTCAACAGACACTGCTGTTGTCATCGACTATGTCTGATTTGTGGATATGAACTATTCCCATCAGGGCAGGGTCAGGGACTGGCCTAGAGGCCAGGCAGAAGTCACTTCATCCTATATGATACTGATTACAGTGACATGGTTTTCAATCTGTCTACATACATCATGGCATGGTTTGTTGAGCCTGTGGTTTCTTGATGAGAAAGCCCTATGGTCTCTCCAGCAGCTGCATGTGTCTGGTAAAGTACATGAAAAACAAAACAATATACTCTTACTAGTGTTCTGATGAGTTTCGAGTAGTGTTGTCATAAAATCTTATGATACGAATATGATGGCATGACTTATGATGAGCATAGCATAGGCTTCCAATACCAGTGTGGGCACTTGGTGGTTGAAATACAAACTGTTATCTACATGTGTTCCTAGTGCTTGTATCACTGGGTTTCAGCACAGGACTGTTGTCAATGCTGTAATTAGCATGGGATTCTACTTGTCAGAAGGGCAAAATAAAGGCACATTTCTGCATTTATTTGTGGATCGTGTTGCTTTGTCACCAATCATTTGTCTGTGTTAGCTTCTCCTGTATTATGCTATCATTGCTGGTGGACTCAGCTGCAGAAATCAGCAAACTGGTAAGCCAAAGGCCATACAGTTTAGCCTGAATTGCCTAGAAATAAAGTCGAAACAATAAAGGGTCAAGTACAGATCCCTGAGGTATGCTAGTAGTGACAGCTCCACTGGTACTGGTTGATTCATCAACTTTCACAGTATGTGTTCTGTTGGTGTGCCAAATGTTTACCCATCTAGTGATGTAAGGGTTAATCCCCAGCTGGGAGAGTTTCTCACTTATACTGGCACAGGGGATTGTGTCAAAACCCTAGCCCAGATCACAATAGACAGTATGCACTATCTTACCTTCACCCAGGCCTATCACACAGAATCAATGGGCTGTGAAAACGTCAAAGACTGCCTATGGCATGACTCAAGACATACACATTCCTGATACGGTTGAATACACACTTCAACACACCCTCCACATAGGCTATATTCCCATAAAAGGGTGTATATCAACATGCATCAGTCTCAATTGGGGAGGACAGTACCTGATGCATGCATGTATAAAGACATCCTGACTCTCCTCAACTGTGAGGCAGACCAATATGTCATCATGGACCTTTTCTAAATGGACACTAGTAACATCTTGACTGTGTACAACAGACCTGTGTGAGTTGTTAATCTACATCATGTCTGTTACATCTGATAGATGTCCTCAAAGAGGTCATGAAGGGCATGCATGATGACAGCACTACCATCTGGTGGAACCTAACCAGGTCAAGGCATTTGACACAAATCCACACTGAGGTATTCAATCAACACTGTCAGATCAGGCCATAAACAGCTATATCACCAAGAGGGTAGACCAGTGCATTATGTACGTGGCATCTCACTATGTTGAAATGTGTGAAGTGATCTATATCTCAGGTCCATACATCAGGGCTGTCTACTAGGCCCTTTTCTGTCCATGACAGACATCACAGTTGACATAACTGTCCAAACAGCTGCCTGAAGGACTACATACTGTGGGCAATCATTAACTTCAATTCTGATACTAATATAATAGAGACAATATCATCACATACCAAAGACTGCTGTCATAGCCATGACAACACCTGCAATGGCAAGAAAACATGAAGGGATTTAAGTCAGAAAAACAAACACACAACCCAATTATAATGTGTACATCACACCCTATAATCAGAAGAACAGTTATGTGACCCGTGTCCTGGGGTAGATGGTAAGTGGACCATCAACCAGCATGTAGTCACAGTGCTGACTACTCCCTTGTTTGTAACACAAGTACTGAGTATTTGAAGGCCATCCACATCAGAGGCCATAAAACCTCCATAGCTCCCAGCCTTCATCAAACCAATAACTGAGTACAATGCACCCTTCTCCATGCACCTCTCTACACATCTTCCACTAATGTGTAACTGAAGCATACCACCTTTGTCAGACAGCTTATTGGCCATACCTAGGTATTATTATTGTGACATAAACATGACTGTCTGATGGTGTGGAGCACAAATCAAGTTGTTACACCAGTATACAGCTCAGCAAGCTCTTGTCTGGTGCCCTGCAGAGTTCTACAGCAGCAGAGAGACAAAAGAGAGACTTTGGAGTGATTAATTATAATTTTTCTGCATTTTCTTGCTGCCTTTAGCTAATTCCGCCTAAAATGCCAATTTTCTAGAGTTTCTGTGATTTAAAAAGCTTGTTTCAGCTACATATTGTACTTATTTTACTGCCTGCACTTTAACAAAGTCGTTTTTGTGTTTAAAGTACCTGATTAACTGTTGTAGGCTACACACTCAAGTGTGATAGCCATTTCTGTGCATTTAAAGTGTTTTTTGATTGTATCTGCTTTATTTTCTGAAAAAAAAACAAACAAAAAAATACTTGTTTTCCCGCCTTTCTAAGCTAGTATATTCCAGTTTTCAGGTTAGTGCTGAATTCAGGGCCATGTTACAAATTTCTGTGTTTGCCCATACCTTACTTGGATAGAAGGAGGTTTCTCTGTTCACTGTGAGAGAGGGAGCTTTGAGCAGCCTATCTGTCCCTAGAGGAGTGGTTTCAGCCCAGAAAGTAGGAGTTTATTGGCCATTTTGGGCTAATTTCTCTTTCATTTCCCTGCTATAAATCCCGCATTTGTGCGGTTTTGAGCACCAGTTAGCTAGGGTATAACTATTCCTGGCTTCACAAAGTCTACTCTTCAATTTTTCCCTTGGAACTAGACAAACGTTCAACTTAAACACTTAAACCATTCACTTCTCATCCCGGCACTTGCTCAAAACTCATAGCAAGCACTAATAAACCTTAGCACTAGACCCCCCCCTATACTGTAGAGAAGGACAAGGCTCTCTATTCGACCTTACCAGCCAATCAGTAAAACAGTTCACTGTACCTATTCAGGCATGTCCAAAGGGAAGTTTCAGGTGTACTCTCCAGTCCAACTGGTGAACCTGGGCATTTTGAGGCAATGTTACAATTGCCTCATGTACACAGACAACCCTCTCCTCCTTCCACCATACATTAATACATGAGAGAGATACAATTATACAGCCAAACTGGAGGCTAAGCTCTCTCAACCCAAGACTGGACCAGGCAGTCAAGAGGAGAAGGGAATTACTTGCATCACACCACCAGTCTCACATAGACCTATGAAACCAGCACCGGCAAAAAACACACATAAATACACAAAAACATACTCAGAGGCTCTAAATAAAAATTTGCAAAAGCAACAGAGATCTCCAAAGCAGACATCCAAGCAACCTCCACCCCCCAACACAAACCATGAAACACATACTTCACAAAACCAGTGTGCCATGCAATCACAGCCCTTAAGGTAAAATAGCATACCCAACACACTAGTGATAGGCGACTCTATAGTCAGGCACACTGATGCCCCACTCACTAGGCTGAACAAGGAGAAGGTTACTGTTAGCTGCCTGTCGGGTGCCAGGATCCGACACATAACACAAGCACTCAAGTCACTCCAGAACAAGTACAAATATGACTCTGTCATTGTCCATGTTGGTGTGAATGACCTGAGCCGTACCTCCCTGGACTACATGAAAAGAGACATGGAGGAGCTCTCTGATCACGTAGCCCAGGCCGGTATGACCCTGACCCTGAGTAGCATCCTGCCCTCATCAAGAATGATACCACGGTATAGAGAAAAAATTATCAATTTCAACAACTGGCTAAGCTTCTGGTGTCATTCAAAGGGGATCCAGTGTCTGTCAGCCTGGGATGACATGCTCGACAAGCCACGCTGCTTCGCTAGAGACGGCTTGCATCTGTCACCCTTAGGCTTTCGAAAACTGGCCAAGGCTCCTGCCACCCCCATAGTGCCTTTTTAGGAAAGGCTCAAAAGACAAACCCACAACCGTAAATAGCACAAGTAACAAAAAACTGAGGATAATGCTACTCAATGCCAGAAGTCTAAACCTCAAAATGCACGCACTCAAGGCACTCCTCAGTATGGAGAAAATCGATATATGTGCAGTAACAGAAACCTGGTTTAAGGCTCCAGAGAGCACCCCAGCACTACCAGGTTACAACTCATACCATACATTTCGTCCACAAAACCCGGACCGAAATAAAAAAGGCGGGGGAGTATCCATATTCATATCAAGGATACCCACACCTCCAGGTTAGTGGCACAGCACGATGCTTCAGAGATCATCCATGTGCAACTAATAACGGGCAAAACTGCTATTCAAATTACAGCTTGCTACAGATCATCCACCATGTCCCAGGACCCCCACTCCGCATTCCTGGAAACACTGGGAAACATAAAGGTCCTAGCAAACATCCTGATATTGGGTGATTTCAATTACCCAAACATTAACTGGGAGAACTAAAGTACAAACTCCCTTGCCCAACATTTCCTAGAATTTATAAACTCAAACGCCCTGGACCAACTGGTCAACACCCCCCCCCCACACACACACACACCAGAGGTGACAACATACTGGACCTGGTCATCACCAACATGGGCGACCGGTGTTCCACACCGGATGTCAACCCCTCATTGGCTAGATCTGACCATAAACTAATCACTCTGAATATCCACATTCTGCCACCACCCCCGGTCAAAGAAACCACAGTGAAAAACTTTTCAAAAGCAAACTTCACGTTACTTAAGACCGAGGTGGGAAGTTTCAAAGCCCCCATGCTGAAGGATAAAGCTGTCCAAGCTGCAAAATCCTTTACTAATACACTCTATGGGCACCTACAAGAATGCATGGATCGTGCTATCCCAAACAGAACCAAGACTCACTCCTCCAAGAAAAGGAAACCAGTCTGCTGGACCCCTGCCATAAACAAGCTATACAATAGAAGGAGGAAACTAGTACAGAAAAGAGTAAAATCCCAAGAAGGGAAGACATCCCTGATCAGTATCAGCAAGAAACTACATTCCCTCATAAAATCATCCGAGGCTAGCTTCGAAAGAAAAATTACCATGGACTCCAAAGATAACCCCAAGGCATTCTTTAGCTATGTCAAGAATCTAAGTGGCAATTCTCAGACCTGCTCGGAGTTAGCGCAGAATGGCACAAAATACACTGAACCGACCAATAAAGCCAACATCCTGGCAGACAGGTTCAGTGCAAACTTCACCCCCAAAAGGACCCATAACTATACAAGAAGAATGTAGTGCCCCTGAAATCACAGACACTTGGGTTAAAACAGCCCTCTCCAAAGCCAAAAACACAGCATCAATGGGACTGGACCTGGACGGTCTCCCAGGCTGCGTCCTACACGAGCTCAAAGATGAACTAACCCCTCACCTAAACACACTGTTTAAACTCAGCCTCTCCACAGGCTATGTGCCCACAGAGTGGCGCACAGCAACAATTATTCCGCTCCACAAAGGTGGAGCCACAACAGACCCCGCGAACTATCGCCCTATAAGCCTGACTAGCTTGGTCTGCAAAGCTATGGTGCGCATCATCATGGATCTCATTAACAGAGACATTGGGAACCTCCAAACACTGGACCCTACCCAGTTCGGCTTTGTTAAGGGGAGATCATGCCTCCTAAACTTTGGTGGACTTCATTGAGACAGTTACCAAGGCTACAGACGAGGGAAAGGTGGTCCACACAGCCTACTTAGACCTCGCAAAGGCCTTCAACACCATTCCCCACTCAGGTATTATAGACAAACTTACCAGCCTGAACATAAACCCCTACGTCACGAGATGGGTTGCCAACAGGCTCACGGACAGAACCCACATGGTAAGAGTTGCAGGAAGTAGGTCTGACTCTAAACCGGTTACAAGTGGCATTCCCCAGGGCTCAATCCTAGGACCCCTCCTGTTCGGCATATACTTCTCAGAGGTACAGGCAAGCACAGGAGGACTATGGCTGACCAAGTTCGCAGACGACTGCAAACAAGGGGCTATACGTAACTCTACGGCTGACACAGACATCCTCAAAAAGGGTCTCACTGAGACAAGATACCTGTTGTCAAAACCATGGCCTCAAGCTAAATGCCAAAAAGTGCATAGTCATCCCCTTTGGAAAAAACAAAGTACCCACAAACTATCACATAGGTGGTAGCCCCCTAAACACGGAAGACGTAATAAGGGATCTGGGGACCCAAGTAGATAGTAACCTCTCCTTTGATAATCACATTGCCAAAGTGGTTAGAAAATCCTTCTATATGGCCCACCTAATCACAAAAGGGTTTGCATCCAGATCGAAAGAGGTCATTGGGTCCCTCTACGTATCACTCATCAGACCCATCGTAGAGTACAATGCCCAATTTGGGATGTACCTTACAAGACACCTGCAACAACTGGAAAGACCACAGAAGTACCTCACCAAGAGGATCAATGCCCCTCAAGCAGATGCCCTATGCAGCTCGATTGTAGAAACTCCAGCTGTACTCGGTTGCATACCGCCTACTCAGAGGTGATCTCTGCCTGAGAAACAAGGCCATGTTCAACCCAGAACTGATGCCACATGCACCAGGGATCTAAATCTCACAACAATACATAGGACGTGCTGGAGGAATAGATTCCTGTCCCAGAGACTTCCCATGCTCTGGAACAAGATTCCAATCTACATTAGGCAGAGCTCCTCGCTAACCCTCTTTAAGAGAAACCTTGATCGAGTGGATGGGAAACAGAAAGTTTACCCCAGGGATCACTTCAATGGCTCTGCTGGACAGAGGCACAGGGAACTAATCTAAGGGGGCGGTGAAAGCCAACACATTTCAGCTAGGCTTATAAATGCTTTCGGGTAGATAGCCTACAACCTACCTATGAACCTATGAATGTGTGCTACCTATTCTGCTGATGCACATACTACATACATAGGTGTCTGACAACATTAATGGCATGGATGTTATTTGTGACAGTGTGGACTGTGGTACATATATATATATATATATATATATATATATGTGTGTGTGTGTGTGTGTGTGTGTGTGTGTGTGTGTGTGTGCATATATATATATATATATATATATATATATATATATATAAATATATATATATATACATATATATATATACATATATATATATATATATATATATATACATATATATATATATATATATATGGATCTAGGACGTTTGCTCGACTGAGCAAACATCCGAATCCATAAAACCCGAACACACTTTAAAGAAAGTGCTTTTATCGAAAAAGCGCTTTCATTAAAGCATGTGACAAAATAAAAAAAAACACATTTACATTTTAGCAGGGGGGCTTCGCTCTCCCTGCATCCCCCATGTGGGGGGCTGTGCCCCCCACAAACCCCCTACTTTAATATTCTCCCTCCGAGACCACATTACAGTGAGGATAGGGAAATCTCCCTTACCCGCAGCGTAGTACAGCCTCGGCAACAGTCATACTTATGCGAAAGTGCTTCTTCGGTGAAAAGCACTTTCGCATAAGTATGCCCAGCCATTTGGATTTCGGTTGTTTGCTCAGATGAGCAAACGTCCTAGATCCATATACATACATACATATATATATATATATATATATATATATATATATATATATACTCAGATATTAGCTGACTTGGTCATGGATGGATGAAGTTCCACTTCCACTGCTATGTCAGTTGTGGATGTGTCTTCACCCAGGAGAGGCCATCCTCATGGTCGTGGTCATGGTGGCACCTCCTCTCAAGCACACCTCATTCACTTTCAGTTCACACACTGATATATAGCCAGGGTGACAAGACAGACAATTCTCAAGGGTGGGGGTGCACACAGGAAGCTGAACCGTCTGCCGTGTATGTCTTGGACCTGTCCAGTATGCCACGGCACAATGCAAGCCAATGTGCTAAGGCTGTGTCTTTGCAGGCACACATATAAACCACCACTGCCCATAGCTCATCCCCCACACACTGTGCACTTGACACTTCAACAAAGTAAATTCCCCCGACACACTCCAAATGATGGTAACTTTGCCCTGCCCTTATAAATCTATGACCTACATCTGATGCACACAGTAGCTAACTCATGCATGGGTAACACATTCTGGTGTTTTTGTATGCATCACTGTTACTTGTGTGTATCTACTTAGTTATAGTATAGTTATGTAGAAAGTACAGTTTTGTACCTACCATAAATGTAGATGTTCGAGTGCTAATACAGCTGCAGTCATAACAGATGGGTTCTCCTGCCGTCAGGCGGGTCCTCGGTCGGCCGAATTCCAAAGTCTAGGTCCGGCATCGGTTGTCGTCGCTTCTTCCCTGACGTCAG
The DNA here is from genome assembly GCF_019279795.1 of Protopterus annectens. Taxonomy (NCBI): domain Eukaryota; kingdom Metazoa; phylum Chordata; order Ceratodontiformes; family Protopteridae; genus Protopterus; species Protopterus annectens. The sequence goes on from NC_056741.1 coordinate 376,903,770, forward strand.
TGCGACAGGGGTATAAAAGAACCAGCCGACGCCATTTTCTTCAGTTTTTCTTGCCCCAGATGTCAGGTGCCCCCAGAAGGAAGGCAATACATAAATTTGTGTAATAAAGCAATGCCATATAATCAAAATACAGTAGTTGCAAGCAAATACACCATAAATGAATACCCCAATCAGGTTGTATGAGGAGGTGTTAGCCAATAGGCCTGTCCCAAGAGGGAGAAGGAGGAGGAAACCTGGACTGCAGCTGTATTAGCACTCGAACATCTACATTTATGGTAAGTACAAAACTGTATTATGTTCATCGTGCATACAGCTGCAGTCATAACAGATGGGTAGAATCCCAAAGCTAAGAAAGGGGTGGTAGGCACTAGGTGGAACTAGGAGGAGCCAGGATGCCCTGCAAGACTGCAGTGGCAAAGCATGCTCTAGTTTTGGAGTATAATGGTAGGTGGTAGTGCTTGGAGAAGGTATGCACAGAACTACAAATGGCTGCTTCCAAAATATCTTTGGTAGGAACTCCTCTGAGGAAAGCTGCAGAGGTAGCTGTGGCCCTTGTGGAGTGAGATCTGATGCCTGCAGGTACAGTTTTGCCATGAAAAGAGTAACAAAAGCGTATGCAGTGGGCTATCCATTTTGAGATTGTCTGTTTGGAAATTGGCTTTCCTTGAGCTCCTATAGCATAGGACACAAAGAGCTGTTCTGATTTTCTGAAAGGCTTTGTTCTGTCCAAATAATAACGCAGTTGTCTGTGGATGTCCAAGGAATGTAGTAATCTCTCCCCTTTGTTTTGAGGATTGGGATAAAAGGTAGGTAAGTGTATAGCCTGATTCAAAGCTACCCTGGATACCACTTTTGGCATAAAGGACGGGTTGGTTCGTAAGGAAACTCTGTCCTGATGGAAGATGATAAAAGGCTGCACAGCCATGAGGGCTTGTAGTTCCGATACCCTACGAGCTGAGGTAATAGCCAGAAGGAAAGCTGTTTTCCAGGACAAATATTGCAAATCTGTTGAGGCAGCTGGCTCAAAAGGAGGCAAGGTCAGCTTTTCTAGAATGAAATTGAGGTCCCAAGCAGGTATTGGTTGTTTCCTTGGGGGTTTTATATTCCTAGCCCATCTGAGGAACTGTCTTAAGAGGGGGTGAGAGAATAAAGGTGGATCAGTGTTGCATTCTGCAGAAATGGCTGAGGCATGGATTTTGTTGGAGGAGAATGAAAGTCCACTGCTTAGCAGCTCAGCTAGATACTGTAATATTTGAGGTAAATTCAGTTTTCCAGGATTCTGGCCCTTTTTCTCATTCCAGGCACAAAACCGTTTCCATTTTGCGGAGTAAGCTTTTCTAGTAGACGGCCTTCTGGCCTCCAAAATGACATCCTGCACCTCCTTGGAGAGTAGGGTCTGTTGTGATGTTAAGGAATCTTCCATGCGGCCAGATTGAGTGTTTTCAGCTGACTGTGAAGAGTTTTGAAGCTGTGCTGAGTCAGAAGAAGAGGCATTAGAGGTAGGATCCATGGTGGGGAATGCGTCAAGCTCCTCAGGAGTGGGTACCAGTGTTGTCTTGGCCAGTCTGGAGCAATGAGAATCATCTTTGGTCTGTCTGCTCTGGTTTTTAATAGAACTTTGGGCAGCAAAGGAAGAGGTGGGAAGGCATAAACTGTCATTGTTGTCCAACTGAAAGAGAGAGCGTCCACTCTCCAGGCCTTTGGATGAAAAGTCCTTGAGCAGAATTTTGTCAATTGGTGATTTTTGTGGGAGGCAAAGAGACCTATGTCTGGCCTTCCCCATGCTTGAACTATCTCTGTAAAAACTTGAGGATGCAACTTCCATTCGTGTGGATCTGTCATATTTCTGCTTAGGTTGTCTGCCAGCATGTTTTCCTTGCCTGGCAAGTACTGTGCTTGAAGTTCGATTTGTAATTCCAGAGCCATGTTCCAAAGTGACATGGCCAGCCTGCATAGGGGGTATGAATGGGTTCCTCCCTGTTTGTTTATGTACCACATTACTGTGGTGTTGTCTGTCCTTATCAATAGTTGACCTGGATGCAGAAGGTCTTTGAAAGCTATAATAGCATTTATTACTGCTAGCATTTCCTTTTGATTGATGTGAAGGTGCTTTTCTTTTTGGGACCATTTGCCCTGAATGCACCGATCTGTCATGTGTGCCCCCCAGGCGTAGTCCGAGGTGTCTGTTGTGATGACTTGATTTGCTTGAGGCTTGCAGAATGGGAGACCTGTGTTTGTTTGGCATGCTTGAGCCCACCACAGAAATTCCTTTTGAAGACATGGAATTAGTGGTATTATTGTTTCCAAACTGTGGCTGTGTTGAGACCATAGGTTTCCTCATATGCAGCTTTGCACATGGGATTAGTAGGATGCAAGATGCCATGAATCCCAGAGCCTGCAGGATTTTCCTTGCAGTCAGCCTGGTGAAATTTGCTAGTGTTCGGAAGTACTGAGTTAGTTGCCCCTGCTTCTCTGGCGTGAGGTAGGCCATCTGGGTGTTTGTGTCCAAGTTGGCACCCAGGAAAATTATTTTCTGAGAGGGTATTAGCCTTGATTTCTTTTTGTTGACTGTGTATCCCAGAGAATTCAACAACATTATTACATAAGCCAGATGTTTCAGAAGTATGTGCTTGCTGTCCGCTTGGATCAGGCAGTCGTCCAAATATGGGTATATCTGTATCCCTTGAAGTCTGCAGTAGGCAAGTACTGATGCCAGGCATTTCGTGAATACTCTGGGCGCAGTAGATAAGCCAAAGGGCAATGCAGAGAATTGATAATGGATTGAACCTGCAAGAAATCTGAGGTATCTTCTGCAATTTTGTCTGATTGGGACATGCAGGTATGCCTCCTTGAGGTCCAATGTTACCAGCCAAGACTCCTTGCCCAGCATGGGAAGAAGCTGCTGTAAAGTGAGCATCTTGAATTTTGGTATGAGTAAAAATGTGTTTAGGATGGATAGGTCCAAAATAGGTCTCCAATCTTTTCCCTTCCTTGGTACCAGGAATAGTCTGGAATAAAAACCTTGACCTTGTTCGTGAGTAGGTACCTCTTGAACAGCTTTCATGTCCATGAGATCTGAAATTTGTCTTTGTGCCTCTGCCCTTTGATTGTGTGGCAGGTTTGGCATGCCTCTCATTTTTGGAAGGGTGTGAAAATGGAATCTGTAGCCTCTGTTTATAATGTCCAGGATCCATTTGTCTTTTGTGACAATATGCCAATTTTTTGAAAATAATGCCAGTTTTCCGCCTAAGGGTGCTGCCATTTGAGCCTTGCTTGGCATGCAAAGGGGAAAGTCATTGGGCTTGCTTTCTGAATGGCTGCGAACTATCCTCACCACCTCTTTGTGTAGGAGCTTGCCAATGTCTGCCTCTAAACGATCCTTGAGATTGCCCTCTGCCCCTCGGGCACCTGTATCTACCTCTTTGGGGTCTGTCCCTGACTGGAAAGGACCAATTTTTGGAAGGCCAATTTCTACTGAAACGTGGAGGTTGTACCTGTAGAAAATCTTTCACTGGTTGCATTGATTTAGCCTTTTCCTCCATTTTCTTTAATACCTCAGCTTTAACACCAAATAATACATTCTTTTGAAGAGGGGCATCTAGTAATTTAGCTTTGACATGATCTGGTAAGGTTTGTTCCTTGAGCCAGGCATGTCTACGTATCACTGATCCTGTAACAGCAGCTCTACATGAGGCCTCTAGAGCATCAAAACCACATTGCAAGGTATGTTTACCCACTTGTTCTGCACTATGCATCAAATCCTGCAACTCCTTCAAGTCTGGTTGTTCAGGTTGTGACATTTTACTTCTCAATTGTGATAACAGAAACTGTTGGTACTTTAGCATATGGAACTGGCAGTTTAATGCCCTCATGGTTAAGGTGGCCGAGGTATATACCTTTTTTCCCCACCTTTCTAAGGATCTTGAATCTCTCTCGGAAGGTAATGGATTTTTAGCAGTGGAGGCCTTAATTCCCTTGGGGCCCTGTGAGATAGTTTCTGGGTCAGCCGCATGGCTTTTGTATAAAAACTGGTGTGAGTCAGGAACCCGGTAGTACCTGTCAGGCTTGACTGGGGCTGGAGGTAAAGAATCCGGGTTAAGGCAGGCCTCCGAGTACACATCATCTAGTATGTCTAAGACAGGAGGTATAGCCAGAGGCCTGTGCTGAGGTAGCAAGAGAAGATCCCTAAGCCTTTTCTTGGAATCTGAGTACTCTTGGCCTTCCCAGTGGAAGTGTTCCCTTAAGGTATGCAAGGTTTCCCCAAATGAGTAATCCTCTGGGGGGGAGACAGAGGGAATGGACTCCTCTGCATCAGAATCTTCAAAAGGGGATTAAGAATGTTCCTGTTCATCAGAGTGCTCTGATATAATGGAGACCTGGTCAGAGGAGGGGGATTCTTCCTCCACTCTGGGCCTTTTGTCCGGGGGCGGGGTTGAGAACCCTTGATAAGAGTAATTAAATCCTCAGCCATTTTAAGCATCTGTTTTTTAGGCATGGGGCCTAGAGAAGGGCCCTGTGCAGCTTGTCTCTTAGAATGCATGGCTGCTTTAGACTTAGTGAAAGCCTTGATGGAAAAAGAAGAGGAAGGTCTGAAGACACCTTGAGAGGAGGCAGACCTGTCTACATTTTGAGATTCACCATCAAGAGTGGCTTTGGTATCTGTAGTCGGGGTGTGGGCCGAGGGGCCTGCGACCTCGGGCACAGAAGTGTCGTCGGTAGTCAGGGGCTGAGTAGGCGCCGCGCTGAGAACCGGACCACCTGTAGTCGGCTTTGGCGTGGTGTCGGTAGAGGCCGCGGACCTCATGTGTCGGTCCTTATCTTTGCGTTTTTTAGACAAAACTGGAGTCGGAGTATCCGACGACATGATATAGTTTATTTATTTGCCAAAATAATGCTGGGCGAACTCCGCCCGACACTTAATGGTGCGTTTGTTGAATGTAGCACAAAAACGACAGACCGAGACGTCGTGGTCTGGGCCTAAGCAAGGAATACAGAGGGAATGAAAATCCTTATGCGGTATTTGCTTCCCACATGAGATACAATTATTAACTTTGTCTGACATCGGTCTGAGGCAAGAAAAGTTTCCCCAACGGGGTACTTAGCTTTCAAGAAGACTTCGGTTGCAAAATTTTCGTAATTTCAGGAGCTGGCTGACCGGCACTTGCGAACTGCTTCTGCTTCGGGCACCGCGCGGCAAGAAAGACTGAAGAAAATGGCGTTGGCTGGTTTTTTTATACCCCTGTCGCACTGACGTCAGGGAAGAAGCGACAACAACCGACGCCGGACCTAGACTTTGGAATTCGGCAGACCGAGGACCCGCCTGACGGCAGGAGAACCCATCTGTTATGACTGCAGCTGTATGCACGATGAACATTATGTTGCTTCGCCACCTGTGCAAATGACATCTATGCCCTGTCCTTACGATATTCTGACTTGGGCTGCCTATGTTATAGTGCACACAGTGGATAGCCTAAACATGGGTAAGCACAGTCTGGTGTTTTTGTCTGTTTTGTCTGTATCTACTATATATATGTGTATATGAGTCTATTTAACTTACCTGACATCCCAGATAACAGACACGCAAAACACCGAGCCAACAACACTGACGTTGCACAACACTGACACCACACATAGCCGACACGTCAAAACCCAGACACACCTTCTTAAAACATACACGCAACAACACACACAAACATACAAAAGAAAAAAACACAACACTCGACATAAAACTACCTAGTTCCCCTCACTCACACCCTGCCCACCATCTACATTAAACTAAACCCTTACCACTAAAACGAAACATACAATACAAATAAAAAATCTAAAAAACTTACTTTCACATTTCATGTTCTTGCGGGGAGGGGGGGAGCTAGCCTCCTGCACCACCCATAACCCCCATAACTTAAATATACCAACTCCGAGATCGCCCTACAATGTCCACAAGAGCGGATTTCCTGTTCTGCTCAAGTTGGACTGTCGACCATTCGGAAGTCAGCATTCTGACATGTCGGTCATCTGACATGTCGAGCTTTTCGGCTCGGCGTTTCATGTGTTGGTCTACTGAGACTTCAGTAATCTCAAGTAGACCCATATACATACACACACACATACACACACACATATATATATATATATATATATATATATATATATATATATATATATAGTCGTACAGTATTATATAGTATAGGTTGCTTCCCCACCTGTGCAAATGATAACTGGGCTTTGGGTAAGCTCAGTCTGTTGTTTTTGTATGCATCATTTTTACTGCTTAGTTCTTACATATTTATGTAGTAAAGTTATGTGTGGTGCTCTGTCTCTTAATTAGTGCCATGGCATACTGTGCTTAACTCCATCAGTCATGGATCTACCATGGTGATGGCTCTTCCTATTACCCCTTGGCTGTCTCACCTATTAATGCCTGTGGTGCCAGGAACTGTGGTGCTGACCACAGCCACCCTGTTCTATCTGAATCCTCAATATTACAATATGTAGAAGGATACAAACAGAGATTTTGGACACCAGACAGGATGTATCCAGGCAGAAGAATTATGACAGATAAAAAATAGCAATCAATAATATAATAAACTGTACAGCTGTCTGAATATTTACACACAGCCACAAGGATGAGAGATTGTCCAGACATAAACAGGTATTGGTAGCAAGCGCCTACTGTAGAAGGCTTCCTCACAGACAAATTTATATAGTAAGCAGAGTTCATATTTCTAAATACAACTTGTCCAAAATCCAGTAAGCCAAAACTAATTTGTTGAATATCAAATGTATTAAAACTTTAAAAGATTGAAACTAAATTTGCAGACATAGATGTATTTAACAAAAAGTTGCTTCTCACCAAGGTACTTTCACCACAGCATGCCATAATGTAATATGTATTCTGCAGATGGTGGTGGGGGTGGGCAACACTGCACCACTCCCCATACCCCTGGTGCTTTATTATTTCAGCATTGAGGCTGAAGCTCCTTCAGTAAGGGAGTATCCCCTTGCCACTGCTGTCTGAACTTGGAAGTTATAAGAGTAAGGATGGGATACAAGTTTTCCCGCTGCAAAACATCTCCTTTACATCTCTTTTCTTGCATTCTGTCTTGTATTTGAGATGTCATATACCTAGAAAGGATCATGTGACTAGTGTGTTTTGGAGTATGGGAAGGGGAAAAAGAAAAAGACACTGACATGAGATTTTGGAAATGGATTACACTGTGTTGAGGGTGTTGACAGTCAAGGATGAGTTGAGAGTGGCAACAAATAAGCCACGATGCTTCGCTAGGGACGGCTTGCACCTGTCACCCCTGGGCTTTCGGATATTGGCAAAGGCTCTTGCTACCCCCATAGTGCCTTTTTTAGGCAAGGCTCAAAAGACAAACCCACCTCCATAGGTATCACAAGGGATAAGAAACTAAGAGTAATGCTACTCAACGCCAGAAGTCTAAACCTCAAGATGCACGCACTCGAAACTCTCCTTAGCATGGAGAACATCGATATCTGTGCAGTAACAGAAACCTGGTTCAAGGCTCCCGAGAGCACCCCAGCACTACCAGGTTATACCACATACCATGCTTTTCGGCCCCAAAACTTGGACCGAACCACAAAAGGAGGGGGAGTATCAATATTCGTCAAAGATACCCACACCTCCAGGTTGGTGGCACAGCACGAAGCATCAGAGACTATCCATGTGCAACTAACTGTGGGTAAAACTGCCTTCCAGTTTATAGCCTGCTACAGACCACCCTCCCAAACACAGGAACCCCACTCGGCCTTCCTGAGAATACTGGAAAATATGAAGGTCTCTCCAAACACCATTATATTGGGCGACTTCCAACTATCTAAACATAGACTGGGAGCATTACTCTAGCTCCAACACCCTAGCCCAAAGGTTCCTAGAATTTATAAACTCAAATGCTATGGAACAACTTGTTACCACTCCCACAAGAGGGGAAAACATACTGGACCTGATCATCACCAACATGGGGACACTATGCTCCAGACCAGAAGTGTATCCCTCACTGGTAAGATCAGACCATAAACTAATCTCACTGGATATTCACATCCCGACCCCACCCCCTGCCCAGAAAACCACAGTGAAAAACTTCTCTAAAGCAAATTTCACACGCCTTAAAACCGAGGCGAAATCCTTCAAAGCCCCCGGGCCTGTGGAAAATACGGCCCAGACCGCAGAATCCTTTATAAACGCATTCTATGAACACCTTCAGGAATGCATGGATCATGCAATCCCAAATAAAACCAAGACCCAATCCTCCAAAGGCAGACGTCCTGTCTGGTGGACCCCAGCCATAAACAAACTATACAATAGAAGGAGGAAGCTACTACATGATAGAGCAAAATCCCAAAAAGGGAAGGCATCTCTGATCAGTATTAGCAAAAAACTACGGGCACTCATAAAATCGTCTAGGCCAGCTTCGAGAGAAAAATTGCACAGGACACTAAGGATAATCACAAGGCTTTCTTTAGTTATGTTAGGAACCTGGGTGGGAATTCCCAGCCATGCTCAGAATTAGTCCAAAATGACAAAAAATACACTGAGCCCACAGATATTGCCAACATCCTAGCTGACAGGTTCAGTGCAAACTCCCCCCCCCCCCACCAAAAGGGCAAATATCTATCCCAACAGAGTGCTGCCCCCCTGACATCTCAGATGCTCAGGTAAGAGCCGCCCTCTCCAAAGCAAAAAACGCAGCATCAATGGGACCAGATGGTGTCCCGGGCTGCGTCCTACATGAACTCCAAGAAGAGCTAAACCCAAACATAAAACTACTGTTCAGTCTTAGCCTTACTACAGGATATGTACCCAAAGAGTGGCGTACAGCAACAGTGGTCCCTCTCCACAAAGGTGGTGCCTCAACGTATCCTGGAAACTATCGCCCCATAAGCCTGACTAGCTTGGTCTGCAAAGCTATGGAAAGGATCATCATGGACCTCATAAATAAAGATATTGGGGACCTACAGACACTGGATCCTACCCAGTTTGGCTTTGTTAAGGGCAGATCCTGCCTCTTAAACCTGGTTGATTTCTTTGAAACAGTCACCAAGGCCATTGACGAGGGGAAGATGGTCCACACAGCCTACCTGGACCTCGCAAAAGCCTTCGATACAATACCCCACTTGGGCATTATAGATAAGCTCACCAGCTTAAATATAAACCCCTATGTCACTAGATGGGTTGCAAACTGGCTCAAGGACAGAACCCACATGGTTAGAATTGCTGGAGCCATGTCAGACTCCAAACCAGTTACAAGTGGCATCCCACAAGGCTCAGTCCTGGGACCTCTCTTGTTCGGTATATATTTCTCGGCGGTACAGGCCAACACGGAAGGACTGTGGCTGACCAAGTTCGCAGATGACTGCAAACTTGGTGCCATAATCAACTCTCCAGCCGACACAAGCATCCTCCAAATGGGCCTCATAGAAACAGACAACTGGTGCCAGAGCCATGGCCTCAAGCTAAACGCCAAAAAGTGTATAGTCATCCCCTTTGGCAAAAACAAAGTGCCCACAAATTACCACATAGGTGGTAATCCATTAAGTACAGAAGAAGTCATTAGGGACCTGGGGACCCAAATTGATAGCAATCTCTCATTTGACAACCACGTGGCCAAAGTGGTTAGAAAAACATTTTATATAGCCCACCTAATCATGAAGGGATTCACATCTAGATCAGGGGAGGTCATCATGCCTCTTTACTCATCTCTCATCAGGCCCATAATTGAGTACAATGCCCCTTTTGGGATGTACCTTACCAGACACCTGCAGCAACTGTAAAGACCCCAAAAGTACCTCACCAAGAGGATCAAAGGGCTCAAACAGATGCCATATGCTGCCCGGTTAAAGAAACTCCAGCTCTACTCAGTGGCATACCGCCTGCTCAGAGGCGATCTGTGCCTGACGTATAAAGCCATGTCCAACCCGGAATTAATGGACATGCTGCACCTCAGAAAATCCAAATCCCATCGAGCTACGCGCTCGAGAGACTTGAACCTCAGCACAGAAATAAATAGGACATGCTGGAGGGACAGATTCATAACCCAGAGGCTCCCTTCACTCTGGAATAAAATCCCAGTCCAGGTTAGGCAGAGTCCCACATTGACTCTCTTCAAGAGGAATCTTGATGAGTGGATGGGAGATCGTAGGTTTACCCCAGCTATCACTTCTGTGTCACTGTTAGACAGAGGCACAGTATACTAACCTCAAAAAAAGGCATAGCAAAATTAATTTAAAATGGGTGGCGAAAGCCAAACACACTCTGGCTAGGCTTATAAATGCCCTAGGGCAGATAGCCTAGTATGAACCTATGAACCTATAAGCTATTGGAAAGGGTTAAGGAAGGCATAATCAGGGTGGACAAGGGAGCAAGGAAAAGGCAAAAAGGAAAAACAGAAGACCACTGTGCTATAAAAGAATGTCAGGCTCATAACTTGGGCAAAAGATAGGGCTTACAAGAGATGAAAAGGAGAGTGAATGGAGGTGGAACGGGCACAGTACATGGAAGTTAGTAAAAAGGAAACACATATGGTAAGGGTAGCAAAGGTTATAGTAGAAAGGGACTTAGCAGATGGGATCAAGAAGGGGAACAAGGGCTTTTCAAGTAAACAGCCGAAAGTAGGAAGAGAGGGACAGAACTGGCCAGGCTGAGAAAAGACAGGAGGAAAATCACAGAAGTCTGTGAAAAAAAAAAACAGAATACTGACTGAGTAGTTTTGCTTTATTTTATTTATTTATTTATTTACATTGTTTACCAGGAAAGTCCGACTGGATGCAGGTCCATTTTCTGCACAGGCCCAGGGAGAAAAGCTCCACAATTAAAATATTACAGACATAGTTACAGATGAAGAACATAGCAATTAAAATATTACAAACATAGTTACAGATGAAAAACATAGTACATTCAGTAGACAACTAGAATCTTTGTCATCTGCGAAGTAAATAGCAGTCATTATCAATTGTTACAATAAGAATTTACTGCTGTATAATAAGTAGCTAGGCATATAAGCATCAGAGCTTGTTGTAATCAAAGGTAGTTAGTGGGATGGAAGAGAGGTAGAGGGTAGATGGAGTGGGCGAAATTAGGGGGGGGGGGGTTACAAGGGCATAGCCAGCATGTTTTTAGGTGCGCTTTTAGTATGGGTGCATGATGGTACAGAGGTTATTGTGGGGGGAGAGTGTTCCATAATTTGGCTATAGCGCTGGAGAATAGTGCTTCTCCAGCAGAGTTACTGGCTCTAGTAACCTGTAAGTGATTTTTGTTGCCGGATCGTAATGGCCTGGTGGCGAGATAGGATTGGAGTAGATTCTGGAGGGATGGGACTTTTAGTGGATGGTTTACTAGTTTGTGGGCAAGTGCGAGTTGATACCATTGAAGGAGGTGAGGGAGTTCTAGCCAGCCCAGTTCAGCAAGTGACAGACATTGGTGACTATGGTAGAAGGCCCCGGTGGCGAATTTGGCGATTTTGTTGTAGCAGGTCTCGAGTTTATTTAGATTGCATTGCCTTAGGTTGGTATATATTGGAGAGGCATAAAGTAGGGTGGAGATAAGGTGGGAATTTGCAACTGAAATCCTGGCTGCTTTGGTGAGGAGTTGCTTATTTCTGTATAAGGCTCCTAGTTTTTTTGTGGACTTTTTTATGGTCATGGATGTGTGAATGTCAAATTTGAGATTATTGTCTATTTCAACTCCTAGCAATTCGGTGTTATCTGTTGGGTGGATAGTGGTGCTGTCCTTTGCTGTGATGTTAAAGTGAGAGTTGTTTTGAGTATGTTTGGTGGGTTAGAAGATGAGGAGTTTAGTTTTGTTTGGGTTGAGTGTTAACTGGGCATCGGATAACCAAGTTTCAACAGAGGAAAAGGCATCCTGTGTGACCTTTTGCAGTTCGGGTAGTGACTGGGCTGAGCATATGATGGTTGAGTCATCTGCATATTGTATGAGTGTGCCATGTTTGGTGGCAGAGGCTAGATTATTGGTGAAAATGGAGAAGAGTAGGGGCCCAAGGATGGATCCTTGGGGAACACCAATAGAGACAGGTAGTTGGGGAGATATGTCATTCTGCCAAACAACAGATTTCTGGCGGTCAGACAGGTAACTCTGAAACCAGTTGGTGACTGATTGAGAAAAGGATAGGTTATTGAGAACAGAGAAGAGTTGTTTGTGTAGGACCATGTCAAATACTTTAGATAGGTCTAGGAAGGTAGCAGAGGAGAGACAGCCATTGTTTTTATGCTGAAGGATAGAGAGCAAGACAGTGGTGGTGCTATGGTTTTGTCGGAAACCATGTTGAGTATTGAAAAGCAGGTTGTCAGTAAGTAGACATTCTGAGACCTGAAAGTGAATGCATTTCTCTAGTATTTTGGAGAGTGGAGGGAGAATACCTATGGGGCTGTAACTAGTTAATTCTGTGGAGGGGCTGCCTTTGTGGAGGGGAATTATATGTGATATTTTCTATAGTGCAGGGACGTAGCATTCTGACAGAGATCGGTTAATCAAGATTGATACTGGGTAGGCTAGGGCGTCAGCTGTAATTTGTAGGTATTCACTTGGGAGGTTGTCTGCTGCTAATTTAGTGGGTTTAAGTTTAGTTAAAGAGATTTTTTTATGTTGGAGGTAGGAATAGGAGAAAAAGAGAAGACAGTGGAGAGATTACTAGTTGAATGTGTGTGTTGGAGGGGAGGGGGGTTGTGTTGTCTAGCTAGTGATAGTACAGTTTTTGTGTGAAGTGTGTGCTGAATGAGGTAGCAATATTTTCTGAGGAGTGAGGAATGTTAGGTGGAGGGGTACCGATTTTACCTGGGTGGAGGATGGAGTTTATGGAGGACCAGAATTGTTTGGGGTTGTGTTGGGAGAAGTTAAGGGCAGACTGGTAGTACTGGATTTTGTCCTGCTTTATTAGCTTTTTGACTCTATCGCGTAGTTCTAGGAATTTCTGTCTAGCTGAGGGGGTTTTGGTTTTGCGCCAGTGTTCCCAGGCTTTATCCTTGTTTTTCATTTCTGACTTAGTGGTTTTCTGTAGCCATGGGGAGGGTTGGGCTTTGGTTCTGGAAAGTCTTATGGGGGCGTGGTCAGATTAGTTTTCATAAAGGAAAGAAGAGACGTGTGCCATGCTGGGAGGGAGGCAGGGAAGAACAGAGAGAACAGTGGATGGATAAAAGAATAGAAAGAGAGGAGGTTTATCAGGAAGTGGCTTCTTTTAGAGAGGACAAAGATCAAAGACTAGATAATCTGCCACCTAGAGTCCTCAGATATCTATCCAGTGTGTTGCAAGACTCTCTGAGGAAGAACTTCAACAGATCTTTGGCTAAAGCAGAAGTTCCAGAGTAGTGAAGGACAGCAAATGTGGTACCTTTGTATAAAGCTGGGATCAACATAAAAATCCAGAGACTACAGGCGAGTTAGCTTAACAACAGTGGCAAAGAAAGCCAAGGGAAAAATTCCAAGGGAAAGTTTACAACATTTGTACAGTACAACAATCTCCATGGCAGCAACCAGCATATGTTAATGGCCAGAAGGTTCTGTCAGTCAAACCACATCCAGATTTATGACTGGGCTACAGGTGCCCATGACAGAGAAGTACTCTACCTGGATTTCAACAAAACCTCTTACTACTCCACATATAAGGTTGACAGGAAAACACGAGGGATGGGGGACTGGGGGTGGCAAGAACAAGACAAAGGAACTGAAGAGCTGTGTGACTGAACAGTAGGGCACAAGAGTATTGTAGTGAGATGGACAATATCAGGAATTAGGGAAGTTAATAGTGGAGTATCACATGAGTCTGACCTGAGTCCTGTACTCTTTAATGTTTTGTCTCAGACATATCTGAGGGAAAGGAGAACATAATCAACCTCTCTGCTTATGACATAAAGACAAGTACAGCAGTGGAAGATGGAGGAGAGAGACTAAAAGAGGGGTTTAAAAAGAATGAACAAGTGGGCAGATACGAGGCAGCTGAGGTTCAGTGTGGGACAAATGAAAAGTACTGCATTAGGCCAATACTAGCAATACAAGCTCTGGTGTGAGATTTCAACTGGGAGAATGGAACTGATGACTTCAGAGCAGGAAAAATATTGGGGGTTTTGATTGCACCTGGATAGGAAGAACAAAAATGAGAGGGAAATGGCAGCAGTAAATACAATTCTGTGGTGAGGGACAGATTCCAGAAGTAAAGAAATAATCTTTCCAATACACAGAGACTTGCTGAGACCACACCTTGAGTACTATGTGTAATTCTGGAAGCCATATATGGAAAAGGACATCAGACTGACAGAAGGAACTGAGAGGAAAGCTACCGAAAAGATCAATGGGATGGCAGAATAGGAATTTGACCAGAAGCTCCTCACTTGAAACCAGAACAGACAGGACAGACATGGTACTGGTACAAACGATAATGTCAGGAGGATATGAAGGGATCATTCTGAATGGAAAGCACAGAGAAGGAATGAGGGGGCAAAGGCCAGCAGATCTGCACAGGCCACAAATTATGTGGTTTGATTGAGGCTAAAACTAAACCCTAGATCTAAAATAGTATTTTTTCACAGAGAGGATTTTGGACCCATGTAATGGCTTACCTGAATAGGTACAGAGTGAGACCACAGAGATATTCAAGACAGCACAAACAAGTGGGGAAAGGAGAAGTGAATAGGAACAGGCTGGTATAATGTTAAGGCACTTAAAAGGGCAGACTCGGTAGGCTTACTGTCTCTTTTGGCATCAAGATAATGTAATACTGTGATTCAAGTCTAAGTAATTTCATTGAGCTGCATATTTAGTCATTTACTGCCAGCAGCCAGGGTTTCAGACAAGCTGCATATGATACAGTTAGTTATGCAAAAGATATGGGTCTTACAGTTTTCACTGTCTATTTTGACTATGCAAAAGCTTTTGACACTTTGCAACATCATGAAAAATCTCAACAATGGAACCTTTGTAAATCAATAAATACATTATTACCTGGCTAAATCAATGGCTGGATAGCTATACGCAGAATATCAGTTCTTGGTACTTCGGAAAAGTATATTAATTGAGGAGTCCACCAAGTTTCTTCACAAGATTTATGGGTCTAAAGTACAAGTCCTGTACTGTTTAGTTTTATCTAGAATTTCAAGAGCATCATTTACCTGATAAGCTAAGTATGCAGATGACAGTAAAACTGGGACAGTTATTACTTCATATTTAGACATGCTAAAAATAAATTATTGTTAGTCTAAAAGGGCAGGAAAAGAATTAAACCTTTCAAAATGTAAATATATGATATTTGGGAATGAAATATAACTGGTATCACACTGTTAAGTGACATTACACGAAAAGTGCATTAAGGATCTAGGACATATGATCAATGAAAGGCTGTCATTTAAGGAACATGCAGCTATCATGAGATCACAAACCATGAAAGAGGTTGGACTCTTTTTCAAAATCTTCTTCAAAATAAGTAATAATTCTAATCATCTTGTAAGACTATATACTATATTAATTCATCCAATATTAGAAAAGAATTCTAAATGTTATAATTACAATATTGCTTAAATAAAATATATGGGATCAGTGCACAGCTTTACAAAAAAATATATACAATCATTATTGAATAAAACACACAGTGAAATATTACACAGACTTGGCTAATTTGGCTGTCTGCATTGATTGCTCAGAGGTGAACTCTATTTGGCTTTTAAAGTATTTAATTCTGATACACTACAGACTGTGAAGGGCCTGGAATTACATAACCCTGTAATAGCTTTAGGAAATCAATAAACAAAGATGACATTAACATGTAATTTGACCAAGAAAAGGGACACATACTGTACAAGTTATCCACTAGTTGTGGGACAAATTATTTTAAACATTCACCTGACATAAGTACTGGCAATAAAAATATCCTTATAATATAAGGCAGTCAGTGTTCCTAGATGACTTCAAGTTCAGAATACTGGACAGAATTAATTTATGAACTTATGAACATATATGTTTCCTTAATTCAGAGGCCTTCTACAGTACTGATCTTTAAGAAGAATCTCAGACAGTGCTAAAAGAAAGTATTCAGACTGCTGAATGGAGAGGCACTGAGGTGCTAAAGGAGGCCTGACTCCTAGAATAAGGGTCCAAGCATTAACATATGGTAATGTTCTTTGGCATAAATGTTTGTAACATAGGCATTTTTGAATCAACTTTCAGCCCCTCCTTATCTGATATAATGGACAGAAAGTACTGAAGCTTCCAGAATCTGTGCATCCTCTTCAGATAAAACCTGAACTGTTGGCGTTCTTTCAGGTTATTAAAGTACACTTCCAAGATATGAAGGTATAAGGGTATGAAAGATGTGCTCCAGAAAAACAAAAAGGAAAAGCTGACTGAATAAAGAACATACCACTATTTATGGAAGACAATGCAGGTGAGGACCTGAAGCCAGGAGATCCTGCAAGCACAGGTGATGCTTTCAAAAAAAAAAAAAAAGAATTCCAAGGAGTAAACTTCAAACGGAGCTGTTGAACAAGTTGGTCTGAATGGGGAATGGGCAAGTATCATTAGCATGAAATTTAAGAACAAGGAGGCAAATGATTCATTAAAAGAGGGTGAAGATGCAGAACTCATTTACAAAGTTGCTTAATCAGGTACTGTAGGGTCACAGTTCTGCCCATGATAAAGTAATTATGTGAACAGATGACAGAACCATGCTCCCCAGTGGGTTCACCTCAATCAAAATTACAGATGTGTATAGGAAAACTCAATACCGAAGACATGATAAGGATCTTCTCCAGATCCTCCTTGATGAACTCAAAGAAGTCTGTCAGCTTTTCTGGTCTTTGTTCCACTGGAGACATGTGGACCCTGAACAGCAAAGGTAAGCAGTTGATGGACCTAATCCCATCACAGCAGAAAAAAGAAGTTATGTACTCACCATAACGTTCCATCTCAGTAGTTAAGACTTCATTTGTCATCAACCTGTGGGTTTTGGATCCAATATGGATCCGAGCCGGCAGCTTTCCAAGCTAAGATCTGAACTCCAAACTCCTCCCCCATACACATACTACACGGCAACCTCCTTCCAACCCTCAGATTGACTTTGTCACCCACAGCGTGACACACATCAACCAGAGAGAAATAACCTGACCTGATCACACAGACTAGGCTCACAAGAACCAGAAAGTCTGAGTCCAAGGACTATCGCAAATCACTAAGGTCAGGGGGACGGAGAGAGGGAAGGTTGATTACAAATTAAGTCTAACTACTCAGATGGAACGTTATGGTGAGTACATAATGTCTTTATCTGAAGTAGTTAACTTCATTTGGTCATCAACCCGTGGGACAGAGTCCCCAGCTACCAAAGACCTTGGGAGGCCCTTAAGGAAGGATATTCCGGAGCACTGCAAAACCAAAAGAAGCCCTTCCTCTAGATACCATGTCCAACTTATAATGAGTAATAAAAGTGTGAGAGGAAGCCCAGGTAGCCGCTGAACAAATGTCATCCAGAGAAACTCTGGACCAGAAAGCAGCAGAAGTAGCCATAGAACGAGTAGAATGAGCATGAACCCTGCCTGGTTCTGGTAATCCATGATCCATGTACACCTGCAAAATATAAAGTGAGATCCACCTAGCAAGCGTCACCTTTAAAACCGGTTTCCCCAAATGGGATGGATCGGAGAAGGAGCTATTGGGGCAAACATTGGAGCTGAACTCCCCGCTCCGGCGGGAGGGGGAGCTAGCAACACTCCCATCTGCAACTGAGTCTGTAAAAACCTTCTCATCATCCAGTCCATGTCAGCCTCCGAGAGGCTTCTTGTGGATCTGGAGGACACCACCGATACCAGCCGGGAGGGCCGATGCGAGGATGACCTCGAAGCAGGCAAAACCTCCTCCTCCGGCTCTGGAGAAAATCTAGGGGAATGGAGCCAAGGGGAAGACGGCTTAGGAGTCTTGTCAGGGGTAGTGACCACTTTAACAGGAAGATCCGAAGGACCTGACAGGTCCACTGGTCTCTTACGACCCCTATTTTTGTCTCTCTCTCTCTCCCTATGCTTCTCCTTCCTGGCTTCTTTGTCACCCTGTTTAGAAACAGGAGTGTGAGTCCCAGACAGGGGAGGAGGACCAGAAGCTGATACGGCCACAGCCGTGGCCGTAGAAGAAGAAGCAGATTCCGCTAGGAGAAGCCCAGCCAATATTAACTTGGCCCTGCGATCCCACAGGGCCCATGGATTAAAGCCCGAAGAAAGGTGGGGAAGCCCTAAACACATGACTCACAGAGTGTGGCCATCAGCCGGGGACAACTTATGGCCACACTCTGTGCATTTGGAGAAAGTCGGCTTTTGAGGGTCCGACATCTCAATCCCCACAACAACAAAAAGCCCTACCTAAACACACACACACACACACACACACACACACACACACACACACACACAGAGCAAAGGCCGGAAAGGGAGACCTACACTGACTACAAAACACAGAGTTTTACTACTTTTTTTTTTTTGAATGGAAACTCAAGGGGAGGAAGAAAGAAGGTAAACACTACCCACGCACACAAAACTGACTTCTGCACTTTTAAAGAGGAAAAATCCTACTCTACCTGCCTGGAGCTCAGAGATCACATCTTGGCAAAGCCGCAGCAAACAAGATCTGGGGGTTGGAAGGAGGTTGCAGTGTACTATGGGTAAGGGGGAGGAGCTTGGAGCTTGGAGCTCGGATCTTAGCTTGAAAAGTTGCCAGCTCGGATCCATATCGGATCTGAAACCCACAGGTTGATGACCAAATGAAGTTAACTACTTCAGATAGAATATTCCATTACAATCCAATTCAAAACCTTATCTTTCTTATCAGTTAGGAAGATGGAAAGGTGCTTTGGTTTCAGGAAATATGCCAAAACGAAAAAATACGTAGGTGTCTATCCTAGGGAGCCTGGGTAGGATATCACAGCACTTAACTTGGGACATAAAGAGGGCATCAATGATCACGAAAGCAAGGGGAATAGAATCTGACTATTTCTAAGTTGCACAAATATCATCCTTCAAGATAGGTTCCATGGGTGGGAAGATCCAGGGATTCTAATTCTTTCTATTCATAAAGTGGTTAAGATGTTTTTGAAGGAAAGTTCATAGGTGTGTACTAGGTTAATGGCCCTGGAGCCTTTACAAGCATAGCCCAAAAAAACTGCCCAGACACCGTGCCACCTGATGTTAGTTCACAGTGCCCCTATCCAGTAGGGCAACTGGAGTGATCCCTGGGGTGAACTTTGTTACCCATCCACTTGTCAAGATTTCTCATGAAAAGGGCCAGTGAGGTACTTTGCTTGACATGAATGGGAAGCTTACTCCAGAGAATGGGCAGTCTTTGGGAAATTAACGTGTCCCTCCAGCACGTTCCGTTAATTGTGGTAATGAGGTTGTGATCTCTGGAACGTGTGGCACGGGGGGATTGGGATTTCTTTAGGTGTAGCATTTCAAGTAGGGCTGGGTCAGACATGGCTTTGTAAGTCAAGCAGAGATCACCTCTAAGTAGACAATAAGAGACTGAGAACAGCTGAAGTTTATTGAGTCTGTCCATGTAGGACATGTGTTTAAGGCCTAGGATCTTTTTCGTGAGATACTTTTGTGGCCTCTCATGCTGTTGTAGGTGTCTGGTCAGGTACATGCCAAACTGGGCGTTATATTTGATGACTGGTCTAATGAGGGATGAGTAGAGAGGGAGGGATGATGACCTCTTTCTTCCTGGATGCGAAACCTTTGGTTATAAGATGTGTCACGTAGAAGGACTTTCTGACCACAGTGGCAATGTGGTGGTCAAAGGTGAGGTGGCTGTCGACCTGGGTGCCCAGATCTTTTATGGCTCCTTCAGTGTTCAGTGGTAATTCGTGGGAACTGAGTTTTTTCCAAAGGGGATGATAATGCATTTTTTGGAGTTAAGCTTCAGGCCATTTTTCCGACACCAGTCATTGGTCTCAGAGAGGCCCTTTTGTACGATGTCTGCAAGGTGGGGGAGCAAAGGGGTAATTCAACATTAATTTTCTTCAGATCAGAGGTCTTCTGGTTTTGAAGGGAAGGTCTTGCAATCCTTGTTTGTGTCTTAGACAAGAAAATACTGCTGTGTGAGCATATTCACCATAACAGTAGATAGCTAAATGCAAGGATCACTGCTACACTGTCATTCATAATCCTTCAAATTCAGCTGCAGGTAGACATCTAGCAGGGCTTCCAGAAATTCAAATATCTCTTGAGTGGATTAAGTCTCCTCCCCATCCCCATGGCCTTCAGCAGGATTCTTAATAGAAAAATAAAGAAGATTCTCTTCACAGTTCTTCCCAGTGTGAATAAGCATGCCATCAATAAGTTTGCTTCGACAGCCTGGTCAAGTGGGGCTGTCCTAATTAAAGCAGAGGGCAAGTTTTCCCCCCAAAACAGTGAGTCACCTACATGTCTGTAGTAATAAACTGGCTCTACCTCCATATTTTCTCATTTCCTAACTGCACAGAAAAGAAAAGTTTTATGGGACTGGTGGGAGGAAGCCTATAATGCAGCAGTGATCCCTGTATTCAAACACTTCTGTTACAGTGACAATGCTCACACAGCTACTTTATAGTCAACACATGAATCACTGCTGCAGAATCATTTGTAATGTTTGGAAGAGTATTAAGAACCCAGGCCACAGACCACAGTCTTAGGGCGGAGGAACATGCTCTGGGAAAAGTGTGAAAGGAAGTCAGCATAGCTTCTTAACAAATTGTTTGAGCTGAGACATTTCTTAAAAAAAAAAATAAAGAAGAACACAGCCATAGTAGTTCATGCACTACTAGAATGAGTCTTACCCTGCCCCTGAAAGTTTTTTTCATGGTGTGTCACAGCAGAAGCAATACATTTAAGTAGCATTTAGATTGTGTTTCTTTGGAGAATGGTCTGTCTTTTTCCATGGTCAAAATGAAATAAAGAGATGGCCCCTTTGATTGAGGTCTATAGTTCTTCCAATACAATAACTTAGCTGCCTCTGCATGTCCATCCAATTCAAGAACCCTTCTCCTTTTTCTTGAGGATTTAGGGTAAAATAAAGGCAGATGAATGTTTTTTACTTTTCTCACTGGCTTAGAGAAAACAGCTCTTGTACTCACTTTCCTCACTTATCTAGAGGAAAATAGTTTTTTTTATTCAGGCATGTCCAAGGATCAGCTCCCAGTGTTCTCTCCTGTCTATCTGATGAATCTGGGCATCTTGAGGCAATGTAGAAATTGCCTCATGTACACAGACAACCCTCTCCTCCTACCACCCAACACTACAACCTGTGAGAGATGCACTTATCTAGCCAAACTGGAGGTAAAGTTCTCTCCAACCAAGACTGAACTTGACAGTCATGAGGAGAAGGTAAACATTTGCACCACACCACACTCATCACATAGTCTCACTAAATCTACACCACCAAAATCCACACATAGCAACACAAACACATTCGCGGAGGCTCTCAATAATAATCTGCCTAAGCAACAGAGACCTCCAAAGCAGAAATGCAAGCAACCTCCATCCCCCAACACAACCCAAATGACACATAGCCCACAGACTCAGTATGCCACTCAACTACAGCCAATAAGGCAAAACAACGTACCCAACACACTAGTCATAGGCGACTCTATAGTCAGGCACACTGATGTCCCACTCACCAGGCTAAACAAGGAGAAGGTTACTGTCAGCTGCCTGTTGGGTGCCAGGATCCGCCACATAACCCTCGCACTCAGGTCACTCCAAAACAAGTATAAATATGACTCTGTCATTGTCCATGTTGATGTGAATGACCTGAGACGTACCTCCCTGGACTACATGAAAAGAGACATGGAAGAGCTCTCCGATCTTGTAGCCCAGGAAGGTATGACCCTAGCCCTGAGTAGCATTCTGCCGTCACCCAGAATGATACCGCAGTACAAGGACAAAATGACTGACTTCAACAATTGGCTAAGCTTCTGGTGTCATTCTAAGGGGACCCAGTATCTGTCTGCTTGGCATAACATAGTCGACAGACCACGATGCTTTGCCACAGATGGTCTGCACCTGTCGCCCCTGGGATTACGGATACTGGGTAAGGTTCTTGCTGCCCCTATAGTGCCTTTTTTAGGAAGGGTTCAAATAACAAATTCACCACCATAACAGGAACAGGCAAGCATAAACTGACAGTAATGCTACTCAATGCTAGAAGTCTAAATCTCAAAATAAACTCACTCGAGGGACTCCTTAAAATGGAGAACATCGATATCTGTGCAGTGACTGAGACCTGGTTCAAGGCTCCAGGGAGCACCCCTGCACTACCAGGCTACAACTCATACCACACTTTTCGGCCATCTAACCTGGACCAAAACACCAAAGGCGGAGGTGTGTCCATATTCAGTAAGGATATCCACACCTCCAGGCTAGTTGCTCAGCATAATGCATCCGAGGTTATTCAAGTGCAATTAACTCTGGGCAAAACTGCAAACCAAATTGTAGCTTGCTACAGATCCCCACCATGCCCCAGGATTCCCACTCCTCTTTTCTTGATGTACTGGAAAATATTAGGGTTCAACCAAACACCCTAATAATGGGCGACTTCAACTACTCCACCATTAACTGGGAAAACTACTCGTGTACCAACTCCTTAGCTAAATGCTTTCTGGAATTCATAAACTCCAATGCCCTAGATCAACTTATCGACACCCCCACCAGGGGCAACAATATCCTAGACCTAGTCATTACCAACATGAGAGACCGGTGTTCCATACCTGAAGTCAACTCCTCGTTGGTCCAATCCGACCATAAGCTAATCACCCTTGATATCCACATCCCACCCCCACCCCCCATTAAGGAAACCACAGTAAAAATTTTCTCCAAAGCCAACTTCATGCTTCTTAAGACAGAAGTGGTGAACTTCATGACACCCATGCAGATGGACAATACAGTTACAACTGCTGAATCCTACACAAATGCACTCTATAAGCACTTACACGAGTGCATGGATCGTGCTATCCCAAACAGAACCAAAACGCTATCCTCCAAAAAAAGGAAGCCAATCTGGTGGTCCCCTGCCATAAACAAACTGTACAACAGAAGGAAGAAACTATTGCAAAAGAGAGCAAAATCCAATGAGTGGAGGAGCTCCCTGGTCAGCCTCAGTAAGAAGCTGAGATCCCTTATA
Organism: Protopterus annectens; assembly: GCF_019279795.1. Classification (NCBI taxonomy): domain Eukaryota; kingdom Metazoa; phylum Chordata; order Ceratodontiformes; family Protopteridae; genus Protopterus; species Protopterus annectens. The sequence continues at coordinate 376,926,922 of NC_056741.1, forward strand.
AGATCCTCCAAAGCTAGCTAAGAAAACAAAATCGCCACTAATTCCAAGGACAACTACAAAGCATTCTATAGCTATGTCAAGAATCTTGATGGCAACACCCAGATCTGCTCTGAGCTACAGCACAAAGGCATGAAAATTACAGAACCAACAGATATTGCCAACATCCTGGCAGATAGGTTCAGTGCTAACTTTACCCCCCCCCCCAAAGGGACCATATCTATACAGGACGAATGCAGAGTCCCTGTAATCACAACTACGCAGGTAAAAGCTGCTCTCTCTAAAGCGAAAAACACAGCATCCATTGGACCGGACAACATCCCAGGCTGCGTTTTACATGAACTTCAGAACGAACTGGCTCCCCACCTAAGCACCATGTTCAATAATAGCCTCACATCAGGCTTTGTGCCCACTGAATGGCACACAGCAACAGTTATCCCACTCCACAAAGGGGAGCCACCACTGATCCCGGGAACTATAGACCTATTAGCCTGATGAGCCTGGTCTGCAAAGCCATGGAACGTATCATCATGGAACTCATAAACAAAGACATTGGTAACCTCCAAACTCTGGATCCCACCCAGTTTGGGTTTGTGAAAGGCAGATCATGCCTCCTGAACCTGATCGACTTCTTTGAGGCAGTCACCAAAGCCGTAGATGAGGGTAAAGTGGTTCACACAGCCTATCTTGACCTTGCCAAGGCTTCTGACACCATCTCCCATTCTGGAATTATAGCTAAACTCACTAAACTAGGTATAAATCCCTATGTCACAAGATGGGTTGCCAACTGGCTCACTGACAGAACCCACACTGTAAAAGTTGCAGACTCCAAATCTGACCTCAAAGCAGTGACAAGTGGAGTACCACAGGGTTCCGTCCTGGGACCTCTCCTGTTTGGTATCTACTTCTCTAAAGTACAGGCTAACACAGAAGGCCTCTGGCTAACAAAGTTTACACATGACTGCAAACTAGGAGTCATAGTCAAGTCCCCAAATGACGTGGACAACCTGCAGAAGGGACTCACTGAGACATATGCCTGTTTGTCAGAGCCATGGCCTCAAGCTCAATGCCAAAAAGTGCAGTGTCATCCCCTTTGGTAAAAACTCTGTACCCATGAACTACCACATAGGCAGCAATCTACTTAACACCGAATGTGTGATAAGAGACCTTGGGACCCAGGTGGACAGTAGTCTCTCCTTTGATAGTCACATTGCCACAGTAGTCAGGAAGTCCTTTTACGCGGCACACCTCATCATAAAAGGGTTCTCATCCAGGAAAAAAGAGGTAATTGTTCCCCCTCTACTCGATATTCATTAGACCCATTATAGAGTAGTACACCCCTTTTGGAATGTACCTCACAAGACATCTGCAGCAGCTGGAAAGGCCACAGAAGTACCTCACAAAGAGGATTACTGGCCTCAAACAAATGCCCTACACTGACCGCCTCAAAAAACTCCAGCTTTACTCCGTAGCATATCGCCTAGTCCAAGGTGATCTCTGCCTAATATATAAAGCTATGTCAAACCCAGAGCTGTTGGACATGCTACACCTAAAGAAATCCCAATCCCTCTGAGCTACACGCTCTAGGGACCTAAACCTCGTCACCACAATAAACAGGACATGCTGGAGCGATAGATTCCTGTCCCAGAGACTTCCCATACTCTGGAACAGGCTACCCATCTATGTCAAGCAAAGTTCTTCATTAGCACTCTTCAAGAAAAATCTTGATGAGTGGATGGAAAATAGGAAATACACCCCGGGGATCACTTCTGTGTCTCTGCTCGATAGTGGCACAGGAAAATAACTTTCTTGGGTGGCGTAAGTCAGAGAACCTTGTTGGCTAGGCTTGCGTAGGCCCTTGGGCCGATAGCCTAGAACCTACCTATGAACCTATTAAATAAAGCCAGTTCTGAGTCCATGTTGGGCATAAGGGAGGGGTTTGTCCTAAGTGACACCCTGCATAGGATTCTTTATGCACCAAGACATGTAGGTCTGGTATTCTTTTTTTGAACATCGTTATTAAATGGGCATATTTTCCTTTTTCATTAAATGTTCATGTTTTCATATAGTTCTGAAATTCTTGTTAAAGCTATTGTTACCCAGAACAGTATCTTCCAGGACAGAAACTGATAACAGTTGTACTAATTTGGTGTGTGTGTGTGTGTGTGTGTGTGTGTGTGGGGGGGGGGTTATCAATTTTAAGACTACAAAGCCAAGATTCCATAGAAGGGTAACTAGCTTTCTTGTATCCCTCCTGTGAAGGACCCCTTTTAAAATCTACTTGAAAGGAAGGATAGAAGTTAATGGAAATTCCATGGGCAGGTTAGCTGAAATTGCTGAGAGATGTACTTTTAAACAGGCATACCCTTGTCAAGCTAGGCTGTCAAGTAAAGCAGAGTATCTTGCACTAATGGTGTCTTAGGCAGTATGTCATGGATGGCACAGCATGAGGAAAATATTTTCCATTCTAATAGGTAAGATGAACTAGTGTTATCCCACCATCTGCACTCCTCTGGATGACAGCTATGACCAGGTAAAGACTTCACTATAGTCTCACACATTTCCTGATTGTGAGTATTCAACAGACACATCCATATGGACTTGTTCTGGCAACTTCAACATGCATCTTCTGTTCCTTCAATGTAGCAGCTCAGGAAGAACAGAGGGAGGAGGATGGACCGGCAGAGCTCTCTAGGAACCCACGAAGAAAGGCCCTAGCAAAGCCAGCTCTTGCTCTGGATATCACATACAACTTGTAGTGCTTAGTAAACATATACACAGAAGTCCAGGTGTCTCCCTCAAGTATAGAATTAGTATCCAAATCCATGAAAAAAAAAGCACAAGAAGAAGCCATAGCCCTAGCAGAATGAGCCTTAACAGAAAAAGAAAGGCTCTTGCCATGGAAGGCATAACAAAAAATTGGCTTTAGAAATCCAAGAACCAATGGCTTGCTTGGAAACAGCCAGTCCTAAGGATCTAGGATGAAAGGAAACAAACAGTTGATCAGATTTATGAAAAGTCTTACTTTTATCCAAATAAAACTTGAGTTGTCTATACAAATCCAAAGTGAGCAGCACATTCTCACTAGCAGAATGTGGAGAAGGGAAAAAAGTGGGCAAATTAATAGACTGATTAAGAGACAACTCATTCACCACTTTTGGCATGAAAGAAGGATTAGTACGAAGGGACACCCTGTCCTTATGGAACACTAAAAAGGAGGAAGTCATAAGGGCTTGAAGCTCAGACACCCATCTGGCAGAAGTAAGGGCCAACAAAAGTACAGTCTTCCAAGTACAATGCTGTAAGGAAACAAAAGATGCATGCTCAAAAAGGAGCCTGGGTCAATTTGTCTAAAAGAAAAACAAGATCACAGGGAGGAAGGACAGGCTTCCTGTGAGGTCTAATATGAAGGACACCTTTAAGAAATTGTTTAACCTTAAAATGAGAAGCTAAATGAGGTGATAAGGGCAGACAAACAGAGATTGCTGATAAGTGGGCCTTAACAGAAGAATAATCCAACCCAGCATTGAGCAATTCACATATAAGACAGTACCAAAGGAACATACAAGGAAAGTGGATCTAGGTTTCGGGAAAGACATCAAATAGAAAACCTCTTCCATTTGGATATGTATGATTTCCTAGTTGTGGGCTTCCTGGCCTCCTGCAGTACCGTAAGCATGTCTTCAGAAAAAAAGGTGTCTGTATGGAATCAAAATCCTATCACCCACAGTGCCAACTGATGAGTGGACATGTCAGGATGGATGAAAGATCCCTTGTCTTGTGTAAGTAAGTCCACCCTGTGAGGTAACTTGTGATGACTGCCCTTGACTAAATGCAGAAGAAGAGGGAAACAATGCTGTCTGGACCAAGAGGGAGTTACCAGCAAGATTTTGGGAACATCATGTTATATTTTGAATAGGACGTCTGGAATCAGGGAAGGGGAGGAAAAGCATAAAAAAGTCCCCTTCCAGGAAAAAGTGAGTTTGTCCACTTTCCAGGCCAAAGGACCTGGGACTCTGGCACAATAAAGAGGAAGTTGGCTGTTCAGCGGGGAGGCAAAAAGATCTACTTGAGGAGTACCCTGCTGGTGGACAATGTCCAGAAACATATCCCTATGAAACATTCTCTTGTGAGATTGTGTTATGGACCTGCTCAGACAGTCTGCCACAGTGTTCTCATTTGAGGGAATATAAACTGCCTGAAGACTCACACGATACTGGATAGCTAGTTCTCACACTAGAAGAGCCAACTGGCATTGGAGCTAAAAGCTCACCCCCCCCCACTTGTTGACAAACCACATCACTGTGGTATTGTCTGTAAACACCTTGAGAGGCCCTGGGCTGAATGAGAGTGGAATACTTGAAGAGCCAGTAGAACAGCTCTCATCTCTTTGATATCTATCTGGTTTTCCCTTTGTTGAGGTGACCAAAGACCCTGCACCTTTAGGGTGCTGAAGCATGCTCGCAATCCCATGTCTGAAGCATCTGTGAACAGCTTCTGAGAAGGAAGAGGGGGTTGAAAGGGAGTCCTGGATTGAGAGTCAACTGCTGAATCCACCACTGAAATTCCAGCATTAGGCATGGAAGAACAGGGACTAAGAAGTCCAAAGGATGTGAATGCTGAAGCCAAACTGACTTTAGAAACTACTGAAGTTTTCTCATGTGGAGTTTGGCAAAAGGGGGCATAGGAATGGTGGACACCATAAAACCTAGAGCTCTCAGAAACTCCCTGGCTGTGATTAAGGCCAGAGGCAGAAGGGACTGAAAGAAAGAAATGAGAGTCAAGGGCTTAGGAGGAGGCAAGGCTGTCAGCACTGTAATAGTCTGGATCCTGTACCCCAGAAATATATAATCCTGTAAAGGAGTCAGAAAGGACTTCTGGAAATTTATAGTGAACTCCAGGCTTTGCAGAAGGGAAGTGGCAAAGTGAAGATGCAACAGTAGAATCTTCTGGAGAGGATGCCTGAAATAGATCTAAGTAGGGAAAGACTTGTATCCCCTCTTAACCTGCAAAAAACAATCACAGGAGCAAGGCATTTGGTGAATATCCTTGGGGCAGTAGAAAGGGCAAAGCAGAGAACTGAAAATGCTAGGAAGCAACAGAGAAATGTAAATGTTTCCTGAAAAAGGGATAAATAAGAATGTGAATAAGTATCCATGAGATCCAGAGACACTAGAAAAGCCGAAGGAAGAAACAGAGGGAACAAAGTTTGAAAGGACAACATCCAAAATGAAGGGACCTTCAGAAATTGAGAGAGGTCCAGAATGGATCTTCAAGTGCCCTCTTTCCTAGGAACCAAAAACATTCTGGTGTAACCCCCCCCCCCCTTGAGAGACTGGAATTTATTGAATAGTTCTCGGAGTCAAAATATCATGAAGCACCCCTGGAAAGAAAGCCAACTGTTCCAGAGGGGGCTGAGGAATGCCTATGAAAGGGGGAAGAGGTTTCCATACAATGTAATACCCTAGGCAGATAATGGACAGAATCCAAGAATGCTGAGTAATCTTTAATCAAACTGGAAGGGGTAGGGAAATATGAAGAGAAAGAGGAATGAGGTTGAGAAGAACAGGATAGTCAGACAGTGCCTGGTTTGTCAGGAAAAGTAGGTTTCTGTGTTACAGCGGTCTGTGTAGCTTTAGCAGGAGGGGCCCTTTTACTCCCCTTTTTACCCTTGGGAGGAGGGCGAGACTGTCTGTAAACAAAGACCTGCTTATTAGGGAATTTCTCTGAAATTTAGGCACAGCAGAAACAAAAACATGTTTAAGTTCCTGTAAAGCCTTGTCCTTATCCTGAAGAGACTTAAATCAACGGCAGCCACACCAACTAAGTGTTTGTTAACCAGAGGAGCATCCATTAAATTAGCCTTAATATCATCAGGCAAAGGTTGAAGCCAAAGCCAGGAATAGCTCCTCATCACAGAACCAAAAGCAGCAGCTCTGGAAGAAGCATCAGCTACATCATAACTACATTTAATAGAATGGTGAGCCACCTGAGAAGAAATCCCCAACAAGGAGAGAGCAGAAGTATTCCCTTCAGAATCAGGAAGTTCAGAAATCACCTGATAGGCCTGGGAAAGAAGAGCCAAAATATATCAGGACATATGGGACTGATAACTGACAGCCCTAAACGCTAAGGTAGTGGAGGTATAAACCTTCTTCCCTAGCCTTTCCATAGTCCTGCTGTCTTTATCAGAAGAAGCTTTGTAGAAGGCAGTAACTGAGATGGCTTTTCAGATGCCACAGACACCACAGAGAGGGCAGCTGTAGGACATCTATATAGCAATTTGCAATCCTCTGGCATCCTATAAATCCTACCAGGTTTTTAGGGGGCAGGGGACTGGGAGTCTGGAGCCTGAGCTGCACTAGAAAAGATATCCAAAACAGGAGGGATAACAGAAGGTCTGGGAGAAGTTCATAGTACCTCTTCTGCACATCAGAAACCTGGACACAATCCTATTTAAAAAATTCCATCATCCTGGAAATGGTCTCTCCAAAGGAAATCTCCACAAAGGGAGTGTCAGCGATAGCATACTCCTCCTTCTCCTAAGAACCATAACCTAAAGGAGAAGGAATCTGGGAGGAATAAGCAAGGGATTCCTCATCTGAATCCACCCCTTCCTCACAGGAATCCTGTTCCCTAGGCCTTTTAATGGGAGTACAGGACCAAGGTGGGGCCGGAACAGAAACTCCTTCAGGAGGTTTCAAAGCCACAGGGGCAGAAAACAAACCCTGAGTGACATTCTGTCATTCACTCTGGGGATCCTTAGGAGAAGGATAAACATGCTTTGTTTTTTTTTGTTTCTTTGTCAATGGGATGTTTGCCCTGTAAAACTTAGAAGGCTCAGACACCAGACGACATTCCGCAATTGTAGTTGGAACTTCTTCTCAAACCAAAATCTGAGGAACACCCGAAGACCCTTTAGTGATAATCAGCCAAGGTTCCCTCTGAGCATCCGAACTGGACGTCTGCAAGGCCTCCAGGGATATGTGTCAGGTGGGATACATGCTGGCCTCAGAAGTAGTCACAGCACAGGACTCCAATGGAGGAGCTGGGCAATCCTCCAGGCTTTCCCTAGCATCAGGAGAGACATCCAGTGGAGGCAGCACAGCAGAAGAATCGGACCTAGATTTCTTGGCCTTCTTCTTCATGGATGAATGACCCTCAGAGTAGGAAGTTCCCTCCATAGTGTCTTTCGCTAAAAGCTTAAGATGTTGGTTCTCTAAATACAGGGCCAAAGAAGAAAGCTGACTACGGAGAATCTTTAGGACGAAAGCCTGACAAATGGAACAGGACAGTATGGTCATGGGAAGCACCAAAACAAATAAGCACTGCTCGTGATGGCCTTTTTGGAGAATCTGTCTCCTGCACTGGCATTTACCCTTTCTGGATGATATGAACTCCACACCAACAATACAAAAAGAAAAAAAAAGAGAAGAACAAACACCTCAATAGGACACTTTTCTGAAATGGCTTGGTGAACCAGCAACGAATCTTGCGTTCAGACCGACAATTAAAAGATTGTGTTCGGACAGACGGCAAAAAAGTTCTGAGGATGATACATCCAGATGTCACCTTTTGTGAATTATGGTATACCTTAAAGCAAAGGCTTTGGTATACTGACCGGATGTCTTACTGCCTTGGCAGGCTAACCACACTGTAATGAATACTGCAACAGTGAAATGGAAGAACATACATTAGTCATGATCTGATATTCTCATATTCCCAGTCTTAAGCAAAAACAATTCAATTCTTGACAAATTCATACAGTTTCAACAGCATCTGATTTCTTAACTGAGTGGCAATAATGACATTATCACTTCTGCGAACAAGTCTCTGTATATGCAACATTTCATTCCTGAATATGGAATACAGCTTGATTAGTGGATGAAGTAACTTCATACTGTCTGGTCATCCTGTTAAAATACCTTCATTAACTGCTGCATTTCAGTATCATCTGTGGTAGCAGCTTTTAATTCCTAAAGTTTCTCAGTAGCAAGTGTTTTCTCCATCACAAACACAACACTTCGTACTCTTTTTTTCCAGCACATCTTTGCTGTCTAAGATACATTCTACTAAGACAACGTACAATGTGCATCAGTTTTCTTAACTTGTACTACACCTCCACCCTATTTCTAAAACATTAACAACAACCCCTATAATCTAACTGGTGTCTTACAGAAGTATTTCTTGAAAACATTCTGTGAAAAGCTTATGGTTAGATTCTGTTTTAACATGTTTCCCATACAGGTAGTCATTTAGTCATTAAACTTCTTTATTTACTGGGAAAGTCCAACTGGGTCAGCAAAAGCAAATTAATTTTCAACGGATGCCTAGGAAGAAAAACTCCATATATCAATATGTAGAAGATAAAGTATACAAAAGAGAAAAAAGTTACAAAGCAGAAGATAATCATACAGATTTACAATTATATTGATAATTTATCACATATTACATATACAAAGCAGATTCTCAGTAGATCATTTTTAAAAATCAATCACATTCAAATACAGTTGCATAGAAGTATCAAACTTCAATAAAGATACTACAGCAGAAAGGAGTCAATTATCCAAAACTAACTGGGACCTAGGGTAGTTTGGATAATCAAACATATAACTGAATGCCCTGAAAGGGGGAAGAGATTTCCATATGAACATTAAACAAGAAATGTACAACAAATGTACTCTAAGTACAAAACGGTACAGTATATTATTGTAGTACAAGCTCAAAAAACACGTACAAGTGAATATGTATAACATTTACATATACATACTTCATGGTTTTTCCTGTCCAAAAACTTTGGAAGGCTGCTTTTGGATAACTGACTCTCTACTGTAGTCACAATGCAGTAGAGAGCCTAGAATGTGTAAAAAGTAACAAGAAGAGAAGATTCTAGGGTGAGAGGAGATAGAGTAAGCGGATTTGGGAAAGTAAAGTAAGAAAGATTAGAGAAAAGAGCAGACATCAAAACAGAGCCAGAGTGGAGGAAAACAGGAGTGGAACAGAGTAGGCAGGAAACATTTTTAGCATGAAGTATGAATAAGAATAGAAAAGAGGAAAGGAGAAACAAAATGCAGAAAACTTCTTATACTGACCACTACATCAGGCATTGTTTCTTCCGAGTTATCTGGTTTGTGTACATGTCAATGCTCTCAGTGCAGAGGCAACATGTCTGCATTCCAACATTAACACTGTTGCTATGTCTTTCTGGCATGTCTGCACTTGTAATAGATATCAGTAATACTGTATTATAATAATTTAACACAGGCACACTGGATACTAGCCTCTCCAGCAATTCAAAGCTTTTAGCTTATCCTCTGTCCAACTCTACACTGCCTCATGCTCTAGCTGCTTTCTTAGAGGTACAGCTGTCTCTGTCAAGAGGATATGAACTTTGAAACAAACTGTTCAACCCTCAAATATTGCAAACATAATGATTATCAGTTGGAGTTTGCATGTGCCTTGTGGCATGCATTCTGTCAGAATCTGGTTGCAATCCATTTGTAGTAACTGACCCATGTAGTTTAAGGGTATAACACCAATCTAATATTTGGCATTAAGTTTCAAACACTGTGACCTTAATCTGTATCACGGTCTTTTGCTGCAGCATCCCAAACTACAGTGCCATTGGCAATATGTATGACACCTCCCAGTTCCACAATAAAATTAGCTTTGGCACTTTGAGATACATCTATGCTGTTGAAATCCCAAAAGGTAGTTTCATGAAATCTGAATCTATCCAAAACAGATTAAATTTACACATCTGTAAGTATGCATCATCCAGTTTCATCTTCCAAAATCTCGTTTGCATCTAACACTGAATAGAATCTGGCAGTCAGCATACTGCTAAATACTTTCTTAACAGTCTGTAAAGGATAATGATCCATCTTGAACTTTTATTGAAATATTGTGGGTCTCTATAAATCTTGATGCTATCTTGTTTTACAGCCACTATGCTGTTGATTCCTTCAGTAAGTTTTACTTGTTTGATTATTACACCAAGCGATTCCATGCATTTGAAGCTCCTCTTCCATCTTCTCCTTAAGAGCAGTAGCCATTCTTTGTGAGCCATGACTCACTGACACTGCTTTCAGTTATAATTTGATAAGATAGTCTTGTCAAGCATCCTAGACCTTCAGATAAATTGGCATAACTCTTAAGGACACTGCTGCCATTATGTCTTTATACTTGGAATGAAGCCCTTCCTATAGTCACATTTCTTCTGTATTTTCTCACTGTAGCAAGTAATGTATTTGTAGAATTGTGAAAATAATTCCTTACAATCAGTATTAGCTAGTCCTTTCATTTTTTGCTTAGTATTTATCTAACATTCTCAATGCCTTTCTCTGTATACATCTGAACTTCCCTATCATACATTCTTACATAATTACATCACAGAAGCTGTTTATACTTCAACAAAAGGTAGACACTGCAGATTTGACTAAAAAACTGACACACTTTCCAGCTGAACAGGTGTATGCTTTTAATCGCGATTCCAGCATATTTTCCAGTATGTTTGGTTGCTTTAACTGAATCTGCAAAGTGAAAACCTGAACCATCAGTTTATCTTATTTTCAAAGAGATAGCTTAACCAGATCTGTTCCATAAATGGAATTAGCTTATGCCCAGAGTGTGAAAGTATAGCATATATGTTGACTGACTTACTTTGAAGTTTACACATGACATTCCTGATGAAGACTCAGCCATTATACTACATTCTGTTTCAGTGTTGAACTTAAACACAACTTTGCCATTTACTGTATCCATAATTTCTCTGTCCAAAATCCCTGGAAACTCTACTGTCTCGCAAACTACTTTTAGGATCCTTCACTCTGAGTTTAGCTTGTACAGCATTTGTAAACTACCCAATTATGAAACTTGTAGGCATTTCTGACTGTGGCTATTTGTGTATGCTATTTATCCTTTTGTTGATCAGGTTAGCCCTACTAGATCATAGTTCTCTTTTCAGAGAAACCCAAGGGGGTATATGTATTTATATTGACTAGAGGAAATGTGATCATGGTGTAACGAAAGGAGGTACTGCCAGCACAGCTAGCTGGAATTTTGTAAATAATTATATGGCCTTGATGAATATCGAAATGACTTATGCAAGATGCTTGTGTTACAAATGTATTAAAATTGCATGGCATGTGTATATCAAACTGTTTTGTACAGATGTGTGTGTTGAAAAGGTATTTGTAAAGTACTGTGCTTGAAATGTAGTCACAGTGTGCCCTACTGGAAGAGAACAGAAATGTATCTGCACTACTGTAACTGTCTAAATGTATATGCTTAACAGAGGAAACTGGAGGCTTAACCTCAGTCTAGCAAACTTTAGAAAAATATATGAAATTAAGTCACATTATAGGCCAGGCCATAAAAGATGAGTGCAACCAGAGTCACAAAGTCTGTACTAGGAAGCTTTCTGTATTGTCTTCATGGTGAACTAATCGATAATTTGGAAGCATGAAGGAATGCAATTGTTTTATGACTTCCAGCACCTGGCAAAGATCTGAGCAAAGGCGCTTGTCTATGTATTTTTACAGGCAGATGGTAAATACTGCCAGCTTCCAGCAGTTGTGGTTTTGCCTGGGTACTAGATGTCAGATGACAAGAAGTGATGTCATTCTGCAACCTATCCCAGCAGTAATATTTTAGATATTATTTTGAGAAGTCTCTTAGTGAGAGAGAGCATTCTGTATACTGTCTTGGACTTGACAACAAGAACCATTCACAACATCATCTGCCTTGCTCTATATGAAGTAAGTTTCCAAGCGACAGTATAATTCTCTTAGATACAGTCAGAAATAGAGAAAAGCATAGTTTAGATTTTGTTTTTCTTTATTCGTGTGAGCCTGTACTACAATGTTAGTTTAAATATTTCCTGTGGTTCTGAACTCTGATGTCACTGTGACTATATATTTAGTATTGTCTTGTTCTTTTATTTATTATTAAATATATTTAAACCTTTCATTGATGCTGATCTGTGTAGAGATATTTAAGTTTTGTGAGTATTTGCATATTTATATGGTAACACCATGGGGGGCACTCCTAACAGTCTTGCTCTTGGCCAAACTACCATTTGTATTAATATTAATATTACACTGTAAGCTTGGACACCCTTGTTAAGGGCCTTAAAGTAGCTGTCGAGGAGTCACAAGTGGCAGTGGAAACTACCTTATAGTCTGGGCAGAAGGGGGCATAGCTAGTAAATCTGTGCCAGCCTTTGCCAGGTGTGCATGTGTATGAAACTAGCCCCAGACTGACTGTGGTTTCTATGTGTTCTTAAGAGAATTTCACTTGATGCAGGGAGCTGCATCTGGAAATACTGTGTGTGTGCACCTGTTATCCTCCCAGTGAATGTCCCCTCACAGGTGCCAGTGGTGAGGACTGAGGCTTAATGACTACTGGTCCAGTGGTGGGTCATCACATTTGGTGGCAGTAGTGGGATTCGTACCCATGACTCCAGAGAGACTAGAGCACTTGGAAGCCGAAGAAAATGAGAGGCAGAGGCAATATGAAAAGGAAATGCTGACTCTTCACCAGGAGCATGGATGTAATGGGGAAGGGGATAACCGAAACCAGGAAGCAATAAAGGTCAGTAAATTTCTTCCACAATTTACAGAGGGTGATAATTTTGATAGTTTTAGTCATATGTTTGAAATGTTTTTTAAACAGTATGATGCTGACCAAGGGCTCTGGGTACGGTTCCTGACCCCCTTATTCCATGGTAGAGCTGTAACCACTGTTTCTAAATTGTTTGATACTGATTGATTTAATTACAATACAGTTAAAATTGTTTATTAGAGTGTTTTAAGTTAACACCTGAAGTTTAGAGAAAAAAGTTTAGTGAGCATAGACGCAAGGCAGACCAAAGTGTGTGTCATTATACTGCTGAGTTAAGCACTTATTTTTATAGGTGGGTGAGTGGGTGTCAGGCCAACACTTTTGAAAAGCTTCCAGTCCTTTTGGTGAGGGAACAATCCCATACCATTTTACCTGAGGACATGAGAATATGGTTGGCAGATAGAGAACGTTACACTGCAGATGAGTTGGGGAAAAAAGGAGACCTATACCTAGCAATGTTTAAATGCAACCAGTGGGGTCATGCATTATATGGATATCCATGGATGCAAGGTGGGGAACAAAAGGTGGGGAAGCCAGCAAGTGGGAATAACAGAATGCCAGTGGTACGTTGTCTGGAGACTACAAGGGTACCATACTACCACAACAGGTCTTTGTCCTATCTTAGTAGATGGGAAACAGGCCACTGCTAAGAGAGACACAGCCTTTGACCTAAGCATTGTGAAGCAGGCAAAGGTTGAAGAGGAGCACTACTTGCTTGGGCTGTCTACTCCAGTCACAGCTGTAGGAGGGACCTTATTCCAAACACCTTTGGCTAGGGTTCACCTTGACTAGGAGGATAGAAAAGGAATCAACTAAGTAGGTGTGTTTGAGGATATCTCTGCAGATGTCCTGACAGGAATGATTTTGATAATGCAGTACCTTGTGTGCATGCAGTTACACACAGTCAGGCTTGGAGACAGGCATGTGGGTCTGGTAGCCAGGGGGGACAAAGACAGACTGCACACTTGAAGCCAGGACTGGTGAGGTGGCTACTTCAGGGAGGGAGTTATCCTGTAGCAGTGAGACTGAAGGTGAGCCACAGCTGCTGGTGGGTACTGATGTTTCCTTGGACAGAGTGACTGCACGGGCAGAGGTGAGTAGTAGTATCCAAGCTGACAGTGAGGCACCGTTGACAGAGGATACCAGAATTCTGGTGGAAAGGGAGCTGGGAGGGGTTACAAAGAGAGATGAGACAGGCTCAGCTCTCAGACCTTACATTACAAGGCTTGAGCAAGGTAGCTAGGGAGGCACCTGATTCTCAAGAAAAGGGGGAATCTGTATACTGGGACAAAGGGTTACTGTACATAGAGTGGACCGAAGAGGGAGGGCAAGAGGATGAGAGAATACAGCATTTGGTAGTGCCCAGAGCCTACCATCTGGCACTTCTAGCCACAGCCCATGACATTCCCTTTGCAGGTCACATGGGCATAACGCGTACCAAGAGACGTATTATGCAGAACTTTTACTGGCCTGGGATTTCCAGGGATGTAACAGGGTACTGCAAGACCTGTGAGCAGTGCCAAAAGGTAGGCAAGGCAGACGACAAGGTCAAAGCTCCTTTGGCATCTTTACCTGTGATTGAGGAGCCATTTCAGAGGGAAGCTATGGATACTGTGGGACCTCTGAGTACCCCAAGTTCCTCAGGGAAGATGTATATCCTAGTGGTAGCAGATTATGCTACCAGATACCCTGAGGCAGTGGTTCTGTCCTCCATTGAGGCAGAAAAGGTGGCAAATGCTTTGTTAGAGATTTTCAACAGGGTAGGCTTCCCAAAAGAAATACTAAATGACAGAGGTGCCAATTTCATGTCAGACCTGCTGGCTTGTCTGAGGAAGCACTGTGGGGGTGAAGGACCTAAAGACCACCCCCTACCATCCCCAGACTAATGGCCTTGTGGAGAGGTTAAACTCTACAAAAAAGACCTTGCTATGGGCTTTTGCAGACCAGTATAAGATGGAGGGGGGCAAATATTTGCCCCGTCTGTTGTTTGCTTACAGAGAGGTGCCCCAGGAATCTATAGGTTTTTCACCATTTGAGTTGCTGCATGGGCATAGGGTGAAGGGACCTCTAGATTTGATTTGTGATGAGTTGGAGGGTGAATGTAAATTCCACAAGGAGTCTGTTGTGGCATATGTCCAAAACCTCAGGACAAGGCTCAGGGAACTCATTGTCTTGGCCCAGGAGAACCTGGCAGAAGTCCAACAAAAGAAAACGGTCTGGTATGACAGAAATGCTCGAGCCAGAGAGTATGCTGTAGGGCAGCAGGTTAAGGTTCTCATTCCTGTCAGACATAATAAGCTACAGGCAGGTTGGGAGGGACCCTTCAAAGTGGTAAAGAAGGTCAGTGATGTTAACTACATGGTAGAACCGCTAGGCAGGAGGCAGGGGCACAAACTGTACCATGTTAAAACCATGAAACCTTACCATGATAGGGAGGCCCTTGTGCTAAGTATTTGCAGTAGAAAGCAGGTAGAGTCTGAGGGGGATCCATGCAGTCTGATCTATTTCGATATTCACCAATCACATATAATTATTTACAAAATGCTGGCAGTACCTCCTTTTGTCACACAGGGCACCATGGAAACTCCCCTACTCTTTTGGCTGGGATACCATATGAGGGTGCCACAGTGGTAACAGGAGAATGCAAAGAGAAAGCAGAGCAGTGGCATTCAGATGAAATGGTGATTACAGCTTTGGATAGTGAAGGGCTTAATACACAACAGCTAACTGATACTATACAAGCGAGAAGCTGATGACAAAACTGAAGATGATTTGTGGTCATCAGTACTATAAAAATAAGAAAGCAAAGAGAACTTAACAGAGACTAATAAATTTGCATCTGACTTAGATGTGACTGTAACTTAGGATGTTTATGCTAATGGTGCAGAGTCAGAGTACAGTGACTTTACAAGGTTCTGCTGCTGTTCAGGAATGAATGCTGTGAACATTCATGGAAGTGGTTTATAGAGAAGCAGATCACAAACAGAAGCAAGGGTCAGATATTCCAGACATTTTAACAAAATAAGGCATCTTTTCAGGTTTCGTTATTTACATATGGGGGCCTCTATGGTCAGATATCATATCTGGAACAATGTCATAGCTCTGCTCAGGGCAGCAATCCCTTGGGTCTGACCCTTGGTACATTTTGCCTCTGAATTGGAAAAAGATGCTGTACCTTAGTCAAAATGTTCCTTATATGATAAGAAACATAAAAGTACAGGTGCGGTAAAGAATTATATTTTTATTGGAGCATGATGTTTGGAAGGAACTCTCTTCAAGCATAATAATGGATAAACTAGGGATCGGGATTTGGAGATAGGAAGGGATGATAGAGCTATTTGCAGAAAATGGTCAACTTGAAATATTTAGATAGTAAATTATATACTGATAATAACTGTATTTCATTGCAGAGGGCAACTTAAAAAATGCTTTTTTGTCTGGTGACTTGGGTTATTTTAGGATCACTATCCCACAATAGCAATGTGATGAAAATAGTCAGATGGGACATAAACAATTGTGAAACTAAATGTACAGGGTGTGTGTGTGTGTGTGTGTGTGTGTGGGGGGGGGGGTCAGATAATTTCTGGAAGGGTTATCCAAAAAATAACCAGGAACCTGATGTACAGGTTTTGACTGAAGTTAATGATACTCCTACTCTCCATCCAGAAACTGTAGTATTTTCTCTGCAGGCCGCCTTCAGGTAAAGGATGGAGAGGATTTCTGATAATCCTGTCATTACTGAGAATATATTTACTGTTATAAGTGTGAATTCTGAAGAGGGAAAAAAGTAAAGTAATGAGGGAGATGAAAGGGCAATGCTACACAAATGAATATGAGTTTCTTAGATATAATTAAAAAAAAAAGGATAGCAAATGGAAGAACACGATGTACAACTGTAAAAAACACTTTCATGAGAAGCATAAATTGTGCATTAGAGGTCTCAAATGACCAAATTATTTAAACAGTTCTGTAGCTACTAGAAATAATTTTATATTGACTACGTCACAGTTATACGAATGTGTGGGGAAAACATTATATAATTCTTACTAATATTATAAAGTATTGATAATACACAATGAAGTCAATGAACTTTGTTTTGCTCAAGATAAATGAATATTTCACATGAGAGAGGATTTACACACTAAATATAAAATAAAGCTTTACAGGGGTATGGGTAAAGCATTTACACATACATTTTGCATATTCCTCATGGATTGAGAGATGGACTTGGTGAAGGGGAAGTTAGTAAAGGAATATAAATGAAGAATACATAAATTAAATTACATTTAAATGATTATGAAAATTTGGAGCATGCAATAATAATAATGCTAATGTATGTAAAGATGTTGACTTTTTGGATAAAGAATTAAGGTAAATAGATAAAGAAAAAGTGAAATAGTGTTTGAGGGAAAAAGGGAAAAACAAAAAAGATTCTTCCTAGAGATGTAGAAGGTATTCAAAATACTGTGCAAACAAGACTTCATATATCATCTAGCAAATGTGTTCATGATATAACTGATGTATGACAAGTAGATGCCTTTCTACATGTAAACTTCTACGGAAAGCTGACATTAGAGATGGAGAGATAACAGAAAACTTTGAGTGGCAATTAATCATCATCATCAATCCACCACTTTCCCATTTTCTACAAGGGGTCGGGGTGTTACTTCAACTGTTGCCACCTCTATCGATATAATGACACTCTTCTGCTTTCCTGCATGTGCGCCCAAACTTCTATGATATGTTCTCTTTAACCTTCTCTGCAATTGGAGTTTGTTTGGCTTCTCCTCTAATGTCATCATTCCTTCATCTGTCCCACAGTATGCATTCTATCACCTATCTCAAGCACTTCATCGCCATCGTCCTTTGCTTCTTCAACTGCTCTATCTTCTTGCCCAGGTTTTTGTACCATACAGAAGTATTGGTCACACCACTGTTTTGTACACCATATTTTTTGATTTTTGCCTTTCTGCTGTTACACACTACTCCCTGACCCTCTGTCTGCCAGTTAGCTGCAGCCCCTGCGACTCTAGCTTTGACCTCCTCATTCAGATTTGCTTTCTCCTCAACCCCCCCCTCCAGATACTTGAAGCTGTTAACCTATTCCACTATTTTCTCTTCTGTCTCAGTTTTCAGCTTTTTCTGATTGCCATAATTTGCTACCATGACAGCTGTCTTGTCTGTACTCAGTTTCCTCCCATTTCAATTCAATTTTGCATTCCATTCCTCTATTATTTGCTGAAGTTCTTGCTCAGAGTCTACTTGAAATGTCACATTGTTTGCATATGGCAGGTTTTTATCCATTCCCTCTGAACTACTTGCTAATATATTCCATGACTAGGATGAACACAATTGGGCTCAGAGCTCTACTCTGATAATCGTCACTCCCAGCAGGAACCTCTCTGTGGTGATTAAGATAAAGGATTTATAAAGATCTTTTAGAGTTTTTGAGTTCCTTTCATGCCAGATGTGATGCCTGTGCCCTGGCCCAGCAATCAAGGAGCCTCAATCCTCACCACTAACACCAGAGAGGGCATCTCATATATGAGGAAAGGATAACAAATATAGACAGTAATGTGAATTTCCCTTAAGAGCGCACACAGATCAAAAATTTCTAGTTTCTAGCTATTTCTAAAAGAAAACACAAGTCTAAGATAACTTACATAACAAAACAGGCAGAGTGCTGATGAGTTGGATGGTCAAGACAAAAATGCTTAATGCCTTCTGATTCTCTGTTTAAATTGCTATCTTCAGTGCTGATTCTCATTACATAATTTTTTACACTTTTCTGGGGTTCCCAGGCTGACAGATACTACATTATTTTGTTATCTTGCATATGCAGGAAGCTACATAAATAAAATGTATTCCACATGTAAACTGTAGTAATTACTCCTTAAGTTAAAACAATAGGCAGGATGCTTCACTCCAGACTCATCGACTCCAAATTTTAACTTCAAAGGGACAGACATGAAATAATTTTAACTTCAAAGGACAGAAAAGAAATGCTTAACTTAGCTTTCTTTACAGCAGAGGGCAATGCTGCTACATTGTTTTAAGTTCAATATTTCACAGCATATTCTTTCATTTAAGAAAACAAGCTTGTATTTCAACATTTCACAGTAATTTCTTTCAATTAAGAAAACAAATCTGTAATTCAATATTCATATTTAAAAATGACAGAATTATGTATAAAATCCTATCTGGCTAGGCTGGCAGCCTTCATCTATCTTCACACCGAAAAACACGGAATACCATACATTTATTAGAAACTTTTAAAAAGATCTACAAATGAGAATACTTATCACTTTTTTAATAATTTGTTTCTGGTGGGAGGACCAGCATCATTACATCTCCAATGTTCTAGGGCAATACATAAATTGTTATGTAAAGGAAAAGAAAAAAAAAAACAAAGCTGGATAACTGGAGACCAACATCACTAATGAACTGTCATTACAAATTGATGGATTATAGGTTACAAACAAGAATACAATCACAATTGGTTATTAAATTGCTGAGAGATGCAAGCTCTCACTGTAGGTTTAGGATGTTATTTTATTTCATGGATAGCTACATGATTTGTCAGGCATCGTCAGTCATCTACAGCAGGCATTCAGTCTGCTTTCAAAATTAGACATAAAATCAATATCTAGAAAAAATGTTTCAGTTACTTGAAAACTTGGGTTTAGTAAAATTGTGACATCATGGTTATAGAGACGATATACTCTAATTTTTATTTTAAGCCACGGATATAGATTAAGTACAATATTTTAGACTGTGCTTGTATTATGTGGTATAACAAGATAAACATTTGTTTGTGGGAAATGTGCCTTCTTACCTGCTTATAAAGATATATGTCAATAATTTGGTTTTATAGGCCATAGACATGGGACAATATTATAAAATTATGGAGGTTACTCAAAAGACATTATAGAAGCTGTCATTAGAGAGTGGTTTAATCAAAACTGGAATGAACTGTGACGAAATTAGACACTGTCATCTGTGCTAGCATGTTTGGCTAAAGTTTCTGTACATAATTTCTAATTAATCTGTGTAACAGATGCCAAAATGACTAGCTATAATACTGTAAATAAGTTTTTACATGTTGATTTATAATGTTTGTACAGAATGTTTTAAAGACTTGCACAGTGTTCCTTTACATTTCTAACTGCACATATTTGTGAACAAGATTCTAACTGCAGACTGTCTCAGAATCAGCTGATCTGCAGATGATGTCATCAGAATGCTGAAAGTTGCTATGTGTTACTGTCAGAGGCTAAAAGAAAGGAAAGAACTTTAAACAACTGTTGGTTGATTTTCAAAATATGAAAAAACTTAGAATTGGAACAGTTGTGACAGTTAAGCTAAGCTAGAAAGGAGCCTGCTGAAGACAGCTGTTGTCAGTTAACAGACAATTACAGCAGCTGTCAGTTGTTCACAGCTGTACTGTACAGTGGATACCCAAAGGGACTCACCAAGAAATGAAAGTGTGCCTTTGCTCTGTTGTAATAATTTAGTTTAGATCAAGGACAGTGTTTTCTAGTCAGATAGGAAAATTATCACTAATCAGTTAGAGTTTTTCTAAATGTTAGATTTTTATCCTTCAGTATTGATTTCCTTTTCCTGGTGATTGAGTTTTGTTTTTTACCAGAATTTACTGCTTTATATTTTTAATAATTTTGCTCATTACTAAATATTTTATTAACTTACAATGTGGCTATTCAATCAGTGTTTTCTTTAGTGATTTGAGAGTACTCATACCAGCTTTAATAACTTCCTGGGCACTCTGAAAGCCTGACTGCTTTAGGTCATTTGCTATCATTTCTTTTAATATCTAATTTTCATAATTGCACCCCTTTAAAAAAGCATGAAGGCTCTCTGATTGGTGGCAGTGTGTTACTGTATTATTTTGGGGAATGGGCACAGCTAGAAAGCTGTGTCAGGCTTTTGCAGAAGTGTTTGGATGTGTGAGATTTAATTTAAGTGTGAGTGTATCAGAGGTCTTAAAACTGGGACAATGCTCTGAAGTGTGTAATAAGGAGTAATATCTGGAGTGGAGAGAAGTATACAAGTCCAGTCCCAGGTTACAGAGCATGTTCTTCTAGTGCTCTTAGGGGAAATTGTGAAACATTACTCCTGTTTAAGTGAAGGTCTCCTGTTGGAGTCAGTAGTGAGGATTAAAGCTCCTTAGTTACTGACCCAGGACAGTAAAGGATGTCACATTATTGCTGGCAGTCCGGTGGGGTACTGACCGTATGTGACATGAACTACCAGGGGTGTTTAAGAGGAGTTAATTTTAAATTGTATGAATTTGAAATCCCCGTGGTATTCACTTTGAAGGGAATGTGAAGCAGAAACAAGAGCGGGATTAGATTTTATTGAAAATGCTAAACAAAACCAAGAAAGGAAAACATTCAGTATGATGTATGAGGAGCAAGTTCACAGCAACAGAATAATCTGTATCATTAAATAAACTATCTTTTCAGTTTTCTCAGTCAAAATGTGAAAAAAAAAACTCTACAGCAAGATGATTGTCAGTGTGCTTCTGAGGCACATTTAGCACAATGGTAACTGCAAAACCATAATAATACAAGCAAAATTACACAAAATAAATGTTTCTGCTCCAAACACAAAAGAAGGAGCACGTTTTTTTCTGACACCATTTTAAATCTGCAATGGAAGAAGATTATGTCAGAATGGAGTGTGAAGTTACTGAACATAACAGCACAAACAGAAAGATGTTCTCATATCATACCTTTACTCCCAAGACAAGATTAAGCCCAGCCACACGACTTATATCTCTGATTAGTAGTACTTGTTAAAGGAACAGTGCATACATTCATCATAGTACTCTTCAAGTTGCCTAGATGAAAGGAACTGACAGAATACCAATCCTTCTGTGCCAAAAAAAAAAAAATGAATTGTTTTTTCTACCAAGTGTCCTACTGACATCCTCAGTTTCTAGAAGGGAGAGATCAGTCCTATTATGGCAACTTCTGAAACCCTTGAAGTCAGACTGGATGGGGAGAACACCTGTGTCTGTTTGTCTATCCATATCTTATGTCCAAGCATTATGAATGATACTGCAGTAGTGATCATTAGAAAGAACATCTATGGAACCTATTGTGTCCCTTCTCAGAATTTTGTGGGGGGTGGGAGAGTTTCATTCCCCATAATTTCTAAGGGGCAACCTGTGCTCTCCTAAAGCAAAATGGGGCTAGTATACAACAGGTGACTTTTGGGGCTGGATGAAGGGGTAATTAAAGAGCTTCATAGGGAAAGTATTATTATCGGTATACACTCTCTAAATGTAGGAATGTGCACCTGCAAGGACAGCTCCAGATCAGACTTCAAACAATTGACAGCTGACTCTGTGGACTCCTTGGGAGACCAGGAGAAAATA
The DNA here is from genome assembly GCF_019279795.1 of Protopterus annectens. Taxonomy (NCBI): domain Eukaryota; kingdom Metazoa; phylum Chordata; order Ceratodontiformes; family Protopteridae; genus Protopterus; species Protopterus annectens. Next base: position 376,948,943 of record NC_056741.1, read on the forward strand.
TAACTCCTCTGTGTGCAATGCAGCCACCATACTTACACTGGGGAACTAAAGGGGACATTCCATATTAGTAGGCCAGGTGCAGGCATCCCAAGATGCAGCTACCCCCAAAGTTTTTTTGCTTGGAATGCACTTATCACACTTCTCTCATCAGTTAATGATAGATGCAAGCTTGAGACCTTGGTGTGTGAGGGGAGAGCCTGTGATTAGCTAAAGGTTTAGTTGACCTTGTAATCAGATAAACAAGATGGAGGCATGATTAATGTCATTTTTTTAACTTCCTTACCTTCTCAACTTGCTTTGGCACTGGCCCTAGATCACGGATCTGCTAGCCCCTGTTTTAAGTGGCCTCCACAGACTCCATCTCTTGAGACATGAAGAAGGCCTTGTTTTTCTCTAGATTTCATGTAAATGGCTAGGCCAAAGTACTCGCAGTTATGGCAGTGCTTCAAATTATGCTTCTCTCCCAAACAATAAAGACAGTGTTGATGCAAGTTCTGGTTTGTAACCTGGTGACTACAGGAACACTTTTAGGGCCTCAGCATTTCAGGCACTGACAGCGAGAACTTTTTAAGGGTAAACATTGCAATCAAGATTCAAACAGTATGATTGATACAAGAGAACAGTGTGGCACAGGGGCACAGTTCACATTTGTAGATCAATGCGTGACAACAAGAGTGTCCACTAGCAGCAGGCACTCACATAACGAAGTTAAAAGTGCTAGGAAATTCACAAATGAGCCATATTAGAAGATGACATCCTAAGCAGAAAACTTCTAAATTCAGATCTGGTGGTTCACTTGTGTGAAGTCTAATGATATTAATACTGGGAAAGGGCACTTTACTGACTGTATGCTTACAAGGACTCAAATGCATTGCTTGTGCAAACCATAACTGTTTGATGAATCTAAGGGAAAATATACATATGAGAAGGTCATAATTTAGCACTGTAAGCACTAGCATGCAGTGCAGTGCATAAGGGAGCTGCCCAGAGTCAGCTACAAAACACTTTATTAACATTGTGAAGAGATTCTGGCCAAGTATGACTGGGCAACAATAGTGTTACTGGGGCCACGTTTTCCTAGTCTGCCCCTTCATCTGGGCTCACTTGTGTCCTATTTTGACAAGAGGCTCTATAATTTATTAATACTATGGTTTTTCACCATGTTCCTAAAACTGCATAACAGTTATCCTTCTTTTGATTAGACTGCTGGTTAATGTTTCTTAAGGGACGACATTGTATAATAGCACTACAGCTGTACTAAGGATGGAGTGTTCTTTTATCCCTGGATTGCCATGCATTACATTTATTATTATTGACTAGATACCATGCTTAATCATATACTAATTATTTATCAAAGATCAGTCACATTCATTTTTATACACCTACTTTTATCCATTTTAAAGGCATGTGAGGGCCACAACTTGTCTTGGCAAGCAATGAGTGAAAACCTAATATAACATGCCAGTTCACAGTGGGTTAGACACACTGAGACATCCAGACTCACATGATCTGCATACTACAAATACAATTTAGCACTGGCAATCAGCCTACCAGCATGTCTTTCAGATGTGGAAGGAAAGGATAAACCTTAGAAGAAACCCACACAAACACTGCTTGAATATGCAAACTTCAAAGAGAAGGCTTTCAGCTGAGACTTCAACTGGCAGTTCAAGTGCTATAAGATAGCGACATTAATGATCATGTCACTGTGCCATCCAGGATCATCTCCCTACTTGTTATTTAACAGGTTTTATAAAACCATTAACTGTCATATTTCCAAACATTAAAATACCAACATTTTTCAAAAAGGGTCTTAACCTTCAATCTGACTCTAACAAAAGGTGTAACCTTTCATTCAAAATAATGGCATTTTAAAACCGTAACATTTGGTAAAGGATTTACTTAAACAAATCACTGGTATCAAGCCTAGACCAATGAGCTATCATCTATCATGCCATATCTAAGCTGTTTCCTTATAGCAAGAAGCTTAAAGAAAAATGAAAGACAATAAAAAAAAACTTCTCATAGGACAGTCCACTTGTTGTGTCAAAGACCTAAATCGAGATCTGTTACAAAAGAAGTGCTCTGAGTAGTCATTAATTCTTTTCCTACTCCCTCATAACATCTAAGACTTTCTTCCATAAGTTTCTTCTCCCTTTGTCAGTACGCTACTTTCTAATACAGTCAATAGCCAAATACACCACCACTGGGACCAGTCATCAGAGATAACCTTTGATGAGTATCAGGTCATAAAAATATAAGAATTTTAATTTCCACTCTGAGGAAATTGCCTTCCAAAATTTGGTTAAGAAGCTTATAAAAAATATGCATATTATTCTGGTCCATAACCATAAAGAGGGCAGGACTGACAGGCTCTGCAGGGGGATACCAAACAGTCAAAAGTTAAAACCAGTTACGTTAGGTAGAGTGGTCCGCGTAGTCCAGGCACATGCCTCAATGACAGTTTCCCACACAAGTGAGACTAATGGACATGCCCATATCATATGGGAAAACTTTGTATTGTTAATGTTGCATGGCTAACAGGAATTGGAGGGAGATTATCCCCTTTTGTAAAGTCTAACTGGGGAATTATGCCATTGATGTAAACATTTAATAAATGTAAAGTCGAGGAGATTATCATTTAAGTTGCCGTGAATCACCTTCCAATCATTTGGTCAGATATGGAAGTCATGGTGCATGGAGTTCCAACTGTCTATAATTGTTTGACAAGACCGTGGGGAAGTCTTTCTACTTTCCTTATAAAATGTCTTTATTCTTAACCCACCCTTATAATTATAACAATCAACCTTCTGTGACTTTACTGTCTTGACATACTCATTTTGAGTAATGCTTTTATCTCTACCATTTCTACCATGGTAATGCTGTACTTGGAGGTATTGCTACCATGTTAATTTTAGACTGAAGAATATCATTTTAGCTCTTTATAATCTATCGGCTTCCCTATCTCAGTGTCCCAAATGTCATTCAGAAAATAAATATCTGCCTTCAACCAATTAGTCCATTCTGATGTGTTGTTATGGGAGTAAAAAAAAAAAGGTTTTCACCAAAACTGCCACAGAATGCCTTGTTCAGAGGTCAATCGCCATTTAAACAATTTGCTTAACACCCGCTTTTTCCAACCTCCTGGATCCCAAATCATGTTCAAATTGCAGACAATCGCACTGACTCCTTAGAAGTAGACTAACTGCATCTCTACCAGCAATGGAACTGGCCTCAGTTGTTGTCTGCAGCATGCATATTGATTCTTTATAACAGACTTATGTTTTAGCACATTAGGAAGACAAACCACACCCCAACTTTTCCTGTTTCCTGCTTATTCTTGGATATGTAACATCTCATAAGAACTTTGCTATCAGTGCTTTAATTTTTTTTTTATTGTATTGGGATAGATACCAATGAGGTAAATGTCTCACCAAATATAGGATTTTAGGTAGGACAAACATTTTAATAATTTGAATTTTCAAGAAATATAAAAGTCTTTTTCCAGCACTCCACCTTGATTGACAGTGCATTGAACAGTTTTTTTTTTCATTCACATTTACCATTTGAGCTGGGTTGAATACCATCTTTATTCCTAATAAGTGCAATCTAGAGTGCCATTTTTTGCCTGTTGTATACTGTAGAGGTTTTCTAACATAACTTTTGACAGTGGAAAAATTAATGTTTTACGTGGCTTGATCTCCATCCCAGTGAAGTATTTTATGATTTTGTCAAAATCATTTGCTGGATTAGCTGTCCAAGCCACACTGTCATCCACAAACCAAATTGATATACGGCGTCTGATCTTAAGGTTTATTCTGATGCAGTCTAGAAATTATGCTATATATTGCACATATTGATACACACCTTGGTGACTAAACTATAATGAACAACAATGGAGACAAGGGGAACCCCTTGTCTCACTCCCCTCCTAACTTCCTGTGCATTTGAAATGATTCTATTCACATCTACCTAAGCTAAAGATTCAGTGTACAGCACTTTACACTTCTTAATGACGGAGGAGGGAACTGCAGGAGTGTCCATATGAACTCCCATTTCACTGAATCAAATACTTTTTTGAAGTTGATCAAAATCATGGTTGCATTAATATTCCTCTGCCAGCACTGACTGAATTTTCAACCACATTCTAATTAGATCTGTATTCCTTGTTCTATACTTGATGAACCCTAGTTGCTGGTTGGAAAAAAAATTGGGTAAGATATCTGTTAATCTATTAGCAAGGATTTTCATAAAAATATTTGTCTCTAATTGCAGGAGAGAACTAGGTCTATAACTCTGGGAGTGCGGGGTCTTTATTGGGCTTAGGGAACATTAACACCTTGGCTATTAATGAATCTCGTGGGACTTTCTAGATTTCTTCACATTCTTACAACTTTTTCAGATGTGGGAGGAGGAGGTGTTTGAATTATTTATAAAAGTCTGGAGTTAAATCATCTAGACAAGCAGCCTTTCTTGAGGTCAAGGAGGAGATTGCTCTGAAGATTTTGGATTCAGAGGATAGTTGGGATAGAGCTAAGATATCATCCTGTCTAAGTTTGTTGAGTTGTAATTAAGCCAAAAAGATGTATATTTCCTCCTTACTTCTTTTGTAAGCTCTGTTCCCGTGACAGAAATAGTGTGAAGTTAAAATATCATTAATTTCTATGGGACTGGTAGTGAAGTTTATAGCGACTTTAAGGAGAGCAGTGATGTGAACTTATTTATGCCTGTCAGCTGCTCTTTTGGCTATTAATTTCTGTGAGGTCATCCCTTCTGCCTCAAAAAAGATTTATTCCTCTCCCATTTTACTATACACCCAAGCAGTGCCAGTTCCTGATTTTTTTTCTTTTCTGCCCATATGCATGTATTGAGAAATGTGTTCCTACATCCGCTACTTTTGTACATTTCCTCCATCTACCTCACTTTCTTTTCTGCTACTGGGCTATTTTCATGTTCATTTTATTTCTATTCAATCTGATCACTTCCTGTTTAAGTAAGAGTTTGAATAACCTCCACATTAAGCCCAGGTGAACACATCCTGCTCCTGTGTAGACTCCCAACAATGTGAAAGTATTTGTTCTAATTCTTGTTAACACGTCATGGACTGCAGGAGTAATGGGTCTAGTCTCCAAACTGGCGGGGCCTTGTATGTATTCTTTAACAGCAGATCTAATAACTAATGCTTCAATAACTGGTACAGTTAGCCTGATTGCTTCAATAACTGGTAGAGTGATTTTTATGCTATTACTTCCTGAACGTGCAATAGTCAAGAGTGAGTCACCACTCCACACATGTTTAATATGAACATCAGAATATATCGTACTACAACAGATGAAGTGCAATATTCTAAGTAATCACAATGTGAAGTCACAGTCTTGCAATACCTACTAGTATGATATTGTCTAATGTCTTCCTGTCCAATTGTGGTAATTTACTATGTTGTAAATATTTTAATTATTACTGTATGTGCATTACTCTTACTGTCATTCAAACTAGGTGTTCATTGTTATGTCTTGCACGGGGACCAAAGCAATGTAATTTTTTTTCAGCTTCCATTACTGTGTATACCTGATCGACAATAAAGATTACTTTGACTATAAGGCAGCATGATCTGACCAGACTATGGGAATTTACTGGATGTAGTGAATATTATAGAGAAAAGATCTAGATAGAAGCCAAACGTTAATCTTACTTGCTACTCCTCATTTAGGAGCTGTATAGCTATATTCTTTTATAACAGGGTTCAAGATTCTCCAGGCATTAATAATGTCTAGCTCCTCCATATATGTCTTTAGGGTAACAGTGGCTTTACTTAGCTTGTTAGAACCAAAAGGTAATCTATCCAGCCTAGGGTCTAATACCAAGTTGAAATCCTCTACAATCACCATGGCTTCGCATTTGGCTGGGTGCTTATTCATTTGGTTTAAAAACTGCATTATTGGTCCTGAGGCATCTGTATTAGGACCACAGAAATTCTCCAGTAATATATTACTATTTTATTGTTTTATTATCAAAATCCTCCATCTTCCCTGAGTATCAGTTGCTTCAAAGATTTTGGACCAGTCTGAAGACTCATGCATTAATATACAAATCCCCCTCTTTGCTTTATTTGTCGAGCACACTATCCCCACTCCCATCAGTGGTTCAACAAAACCCGCTTATCCATGTTTTTAATTTTTAGCATCTTGTATGAAAATCAGTTTCACCTTGGTTGACCTTAAGAAGTTAAGAACCACCTGGCACTTGTAATTTGTTGGCATACCTCTCACATTCATAAAGATAAATGAGATGTTATTTTGTTCATTGATCCCTGAAGTAGCTACAAAGTGTTTATAGCCAGACCTGTCCCCATTGTAATTCCGCCTAGGTTTGAGATACGAGTCTACTGAAAAATTTTGTAAATTCACCTTGACAGGCTTAAACACTCCTAATAATCTCTCAGGACAGACTCGAAGGCCAGTAGCTATAATAAGGCATGCTCCATGTTGAATAAATTTGAGCTTGTTAAGTCATATATAGAACTAAATAAACCCTAAGGCTGAACATGCCAGCCCCAATAGGTAAGCAAAGCCTTTTATTGAGGAGGTTATGCTTTGCAGCCCCAATAAACAAACAGATAAAACTTACTAAATTGTTTGTCTTATCCAGTTACGACTAAGCTAAATTGGAGAAGTACAAATGCATGAATACACCTTAGAAGCATGTAAAAACCTGTAATGAAAACTAAAGCACATATAAAAAAAACATGTTCAGACTCCTGGTGAGAAGACTAAGGAGGAGCCAACTAAACAGCGCCCCTTAAGACAGAGACTAAAGTTAGTCCAATAACATCTTAGTACCATTAGTATCTACTGTTACTTGCTCCTGAAATCAGATTTGATAGGTCTTTCTGTCAACATTTCCTAGGAAATATCACACATTACAGTTTTGACTTGAGTCCTTCCCCAGATTTTCATAACAGAGGGCCACGCCCCCTACACTGTTCAAAATAACCCGCAGGATAGCAAAGGGGCTGTCATCTCAGATGTGATGGAAAAATGTTTAGTGCTTCTTCTTAATTTAGATTACACAGAACATCAGTCTCCTGGAATAATATGGCTGTCCTCTGTGACCTTTGGGGAAGTAGTAGAGCTTATTTCTCCTCATGAAGTTTCAAAGGATTCTACCTTTGCAACTTTGATTTCTGGGCCGAACAGGTTGATCTCCTTAGGGTAGTTTCCCTTGCTCATTTCCAGGGAAGACTGCAACAAATTTATTTGTTGCTGAGAAGCTGTCTCCATGGATATCACTCTGGCGACTTCCTCTGTCAGGATGAGCCAACTTCTTACATTTTATTTAACATTTGTTTACTGGGAAAGTCCGATTTGGAATGAGCCATTTTTTTGCGGTGGCCTGGGAAAAAATGCTTCAGATGCATGTCTGTGTAATGTGAGAGAAAACCAGAGCACCCAGAGAAAACCCACACGAATGCAGGGAGGAAATGCAGACTCCGCACAGAATGCACCCCAGCCAAGAATCAAACCAGAGAACCTCTTGCTGTGAGGCGACAACACAAACCACTGCACCACTGTCATCCTGGTTCTCCCTTTAACTGGAGATGGGATTCCACTGATGTTCACATTTTCTGGAGGTCCATTTAGGTCCATTAGGTAGTGTCCATTTTTTTTCTGAGGGGTTAATGACTTCTGAAAAAAGTTTCTTTTTAGACTCCTATCTTGATGAGAGGTGGTGCTCAATCTCCTCTGGGGCCATAAAATTGTAACTGTTCTCCCTTTAGTGGTCCACAATATAGCAAGGAATTTCAGTTATACTGCATAGCCCCTATTTCTCAGTGCAGACAGGTATGAGCAAGGGCCTTGCATTTAAGGAAGAGAGACATACTATAGTCCAAATCTAATCCCACCTGAGCCCCTGGTATTTACAAGTTAGGACCTTTTTGCTTTATTTAAATTTACCTGTTTGTCAGTAAAATCCAAGCATCTTAAAATAAATTGCGTACTTGCTGTTGTGTGTACAAGGTGTTGCTCTGTGAGCTCTTTTTATAATAGATTTACGGACCCCTTCCAATAGTCTGCTTAGCTTGTTGGCTCTGAAAGCTTTTGGGTCACTACCCTCTGTGTCATCAGGAAGGCTTAGGATCTGGATATTGCTTCTCTTGGCTTCAAATCATCTATAAGCTTTGGTACATGTGGTTAATTTCTTTTACCCGCATCTAATTTCCTTTAACCTCATCTCCATTTGGTACATAGTTCTCTCTGGGCAGCTATTTCCTTTTGTTGTGCCATAAGTAATGACTACACATGAGCAAGTTGTGCTTCGTGATTGCTAGTTGTAGCCTAAATGTGAATTATATCCAGCACAGTACACCGCAACATTTTGGCTAAGGCATCTAATGTTTGTTTAACTGTGATGATGTTTTCATGCAAGTTATGTTGTGGGTCATCTATTTTTATCATTTCTTTTTGTTTTCCAATGTGCTGAGACTGTAGATGTGAGTTACGTGTTATGGAGTATTGCACCTCATTGTTAACAAGAAACCCTTCTCCTTTTGTTTGCTGAAAGGTTTTAAGTCCAGGCTGTTGTCAAATTCATGAACTAAAAAGCTGGCAATAAGTAAATAGTAATTGGAAGCTTTCTTCCACAAAAAAACCCATGCTGGTAAGTAAGGCAATACTTTCACAGAAAGGAGCTGAGACGTTTGTTAAGAAGCAGCTCCCATTACTGTATAAAAATGCGCATCCCTGTTCCGTAATATATATTTTTTAGCCTATTTGTTTATGTGGCCTACTAACTGAACACAGTAAATATGTACATTTGAAGTAAGGCTGCAGGGTTTGTTTTTTCAACTTTCAAATAAATGTCAAGCTATGGGAGTGATTTTCTGTCTTGGAGTGGACAGCAGCAGATGGGGGGACTAAGTGTCTTTTTCTTTATTTCCTTAGCTCTGCAGGTCATTCACTGACACTGGCTCTCTCATGTGTGTCATCAAAAAGCCTGATCTCTACATGCCAATGGCAGCCTACTGTATTTTGACACTGGGCAGCAGATGCATGCATTAAAACACTGGTGGCTCCTGACACCAATGTTCCTGTATGTGGGCTGACCATGTATATGCCATTTTTGTTTGTAAAATGCAACAAAATTTCATTATTTACAGTGGAATTCACTAGATTATGGCTATAATCCTACACTGTTTTCATATATTTTTTCCTTGCAGTGCTTGAAATCAAGATGCACAATATGAAGCAATGAAAGCCAGGACAGTCAGGAAGATTATATCAACTGTAGGTGCTCACATACCCATAGGTATATGTTTCCCAAACAGCTTATTGTATTACTTTGCAATACTAATGGAATAACTAGCACAGTGGGGAGATGCAGGCATATTCCACTGACCAAAGTAGGAGATGCATACAGAAGTTACTAAATATATTATTATGCTGTCTGTCTGATGATGTACTACGCTTCCATCATTTTTTTTTCTAAGTGGAAAGACAGACTGTATGTGTAAACAAGAGGGTGTATATGCCAGGTTATTCTTTTTAAAACATTTGCAAACCAACAGCACTCATACAATCTTATCCTTGTAAACCATTCCTACTTAATGAGCCAATAAAGTGCAAGCCTCCCAAATGAAAATCCTGCAGTATTTAATAAAACTAATAAATTACATCTTGTATAGATATTACATCTGTATGACATATGCTGACATTGGATAATGCTGTATTTAGATATTACTCTTTTTAGATATTCTTAGATCAATGCATTCAACAGTAGTAACTTTAGATTACAAGATATATACCCTATGTGATATTACATGGCTACATCAGTTTAGTTATGGGTTTGTCTTTGGATTCCTCTACTCCATTTTCAGTTAAGCATTCACTACTTAAAGCATACTGATGAAAACACATGCATTATTAATAACAGTTATTACATATGCAGAGAACAGATTCCTATCATCTAAGTTTTATTGCAGACACTCAGTTGTTTGACTCTTGACATATTAAGTTACCTTTTTTCTTTTAGGCTAATATGTTTCTTGATGGTTCTACTTTAACAGTTTGTCATGCTACTATCTAGTGAGATCATAAGCCATTCTTTTCCATGGTGGTTGCCAAAAGGGCTAATGCAGGAAGGCTACATTTGTTTCATTTGGAAGTTCCTAGGAAATATGTTTACAGATAACATTTTAGAGATATTAATGGACAACAGACCCCACAGGATAGATGTGCAATCTTACTTGAGATCCTTAAGCCAGTTTTTAGGAAAACATTAACTGACTGAGCATCCTTACTTATGAAGAAAAGTCAAGAAGAAACCATTTAATTTAGTGAAGTGTTACAGAACTCAAAAATGCTACTCAACATTAAGTTATTTTGGTCACATTAACTTTGAAGAATATTACACACTTAGATGGATACTAGCACACGAGACATTCACTTTGCAAAGAGTAAAGGACATCAAGAGTGATTGTATCACCCTTAATGATCACTTAATGATTGTAACACTCATAACAATGTACACACACCTCTGTTTTCTGTGCCTTTTTCCTACTGCTTCAAATGTTCCTCCAGACATAATATTCCACTATGATCCTGTGTTGAGCTTAAATTCATCATTTCAGTTATTAATTCTCAGCAATTCTCACTAACAACTGGACTAGCACTTAATGCTTCTGATACAGTTTTAGCTACCACTGTTGACACCTTCCACTTCACTAGCAACATCAAATAACTAGTTTTCATGTTTCTGTTCAACATTGAATTTCTTTTGAACATCACTTTATTTTCTTTAACATATCTTTACAAAATGATTTCTTCTAACAAAACGTCTACAAAACTGATTAAATACCTAGAACTACGTAATAAAGCCAAGAAACACATCAAAATAGATAAAGTCACCTATTACCAAAATCAACAAGAAAAACATGCTAAAACCCCCCAAAAATTCTGGGCTGCAATTAACTCTGCACTGCACCCCGGAAAAACCTCTACCCCAACACCCACTACAGATAACCAAGTTAGCATCTCCACACAGTTTAATAAGTTCTTTACTGAAACAATACAGGACCTAGCTAATAACCAAACAAACACCATTCACCGTACCCCAACAAATATACCAACCTCAAATGTATCACAAGACAATAGCTCCCATTTTAACTTCCAGCCAGCATCAATCAAACCATTCAAAAGCTCCTCCAAAAACTCAAACCCACCACCCTAGCTGCCGATAACTGACCCGCAGAATACCTCCAAATAGCTGCTGAAGCTATTGCCTACCCTGCTGCAATTCTCATAAATAGGTCTATCTCAGAATGTAAAGTACCCTATATATGGAAAACCTCCTATATCATCCCACTACACAAAGGAGGTAACTCCTTATATCACCCCTAACTAAAGTCCTAGAAAGGGTCATCCACACCCAACTCATGAACTACCTTTTAGAAAATAAATTACTGTGTAAAAACCAACATGGTTTCAGACCCTTCCACAGTACCTCCACAGCACTTATATCATTCACTGATACCATGAAATATCATAGAAACAATGGTCAACTAGTCTCAGACATATTATTAGACTTATCAAAGGCTTTCAATATGGTTAACCATAATAAACTTCTCCTATCACTCTCCACCCTAAAGCTAAGTGACTCCTCTGTCTCTTGGCTAAAGAGCTATCTATCAGGTCAACAATAGGCAGTAAAATGGCAAAACGAACTATCCTCTCTACTTCCAGTATCCTTAGGAGTCCCTCAAGGGTCCATCCTAGGTCCATTACTCTTTACTCTATTCACCAATCAACTCCCATCCTCCATCCCAAATGCCTTAGTTATTCAATATGCTGATGACACCACTATTGTATGTGCTACCCCCACACTAAACCACCTCCATTCACTAACACAGGAATGCTTCTCACTAGCCGAGACCTGGTTCACCAAGCATCAGCTCATTCCTAACCCAACTAAAACAAAGTTACTTCTCTTTCATTCTCATAGATCCCTTCCCCAAACATATAACTTTACAATTACTTCTAATAACAAAACTGAGATCACCTCAACCACCCACACCAAGCTTCTAGACATTGAACTAGACAACCTAAAATTCGACCTACACATTGCCCAAACTATCAAGAAGGTTCACAAAAAACTAGGTCTGCTCTACAAACAATTTCTCTCAAAGCAATCACAAACCACAATAGCAAGAACATATCTACTATCCACCCTCCTCTATGCATCCCCAGTACTAGCCAAGCTCCGAAAAACTGACCTAACCAAACTAGAGTCCTGCTACAATAAAATAGGTAGATTTGCTGCAGATAATTCATACAGGACACACCACTGTGACTCTCTCAAAAAGCTAAACTGGCTAGAGCTATTTCTACTAATCCAATTCAACCAATTGTCACTAGCACATAAATTATACTACTTCCCAGACAAACTCCCAGCCCTCCAACATCTTATACGTCCCCACACCACAACAATAACCTTGAGATCTAGCAACTTAAACTTCCTAGAAGTAACTAAACATAACAATGAGGCAGGAAAATCCCTCTTTAGCTACTCCATTTCCAAACTTTGAAACTCACTACCTTTCCCCCTATCATCCAATAACTCCACTACACAATTTAAAAAAAATTCTAAAGACCCACCTTATGAATAAAATGGCTATGCTCCTGTCTCATTCTTGGATGAATCCAAAAATTAATAATAACTCATTTCACACCTATCTGTCTATTCTAATTTTCTCCCAGCTTCTAACTAAAGAATGACCTCACATATTGAAAGTAGATACAAGCTACGGGCAGCATTTTACTGCCACATACTGTCCCTATATGCTTCAAAAGCATGTATTCTGTATGCATATGTCAGAAATGAACTAATGTATTCCAAACCTGCTACCACTAATCTGTACATATCAATATGTCTCTGTACTAAATAATGTTCTTTTTTACTAATGTTAGTAAATATGTGTTGTATTGTAAGTAACACTGTTCATAAGGGCTTTAATATGAAAATGGAGCTTTTTTCCCCGGGCCTCCGCTGAAAATGGAAATGTGTCGAGTCGGACTTTCCCAGTCAGCAAATGTAAATAAATAAATAAATAGATGTAGGGCATGTCTTTCTCTTGTGCTTACAACCACAGCAAGTACTCAAGGTTTTACATTCTATTCTGACATACTTCCTGTGCTTTTTTGCTTTCTTTCAAATCTCAGTTACTGTTTCAATGCATTCACACCTAATTTGTTATTATTGCTTTTTGCCTCTCTCACACTCTACTTTGCAGACATCGATTTCCTCAGTTATTTTAATTGTATACTTCTACTTTCACTTGCAATTCATACAGCCACAACTTCTAATAAGGTCAGGTCTGCTTCACTTAACAGCTTGCCCTTCTTTGATCATTTCTTATGCCTCAGAAACATTCAGTCTGTTATTAATGAATCATGCAACTCACTAAATTCATGCAACTCACTAAAGCTGCAGTCTTTGGCCAAGATTTTTTTTTAGCTCAGTAACATAAGCATCTATAATTTATGAAGGCTCATGTAGATATGTAAAAACAACTGATTACTAAAATCAAGTTCTATCTAGTCTCATACTAATTCCTGAATTTTGTCACGATTACTGCTACATTGTCTTTATTTTATTCTTGAAATATAAAAGTATTAAATATGTTCAAGGCCTCTTCCTCAGTGGCATGCAAAAAATGTGGCCCACTATACCTTTTCTGAATTCTCTGCTGTTCCAGTTGCACTGAACAACCACCTGATATTTTGGATCAGGTTGGATTGGATCCAAAGCTTTTAGTCTTTTTATAAACTGCCTTACAGCAACAGAATTCCAGGTGTTGCATCCCGAACATTTTTTCTAAGAATTATACTGTATTTCTAAACATCAGTTCTCAAAAGCAAATATTGTTTTCCTTCAGACATCATGCAGCACAGTGGGTCAGAATACACAATGTACCTATACAGACACTGTGGATGTCCCTCTGGCCTCCATGAAGTATTTATTTTGAATGTTTCAAGAAAGAAATGAACTGCATGAATGACATGCAACATATTCTAGCTATGTGTTAGCCTATTTAAAGATATATAACCAGAGGGTACATGAGGAACAGGCAATTAGGCCTACAGTGGAAACCTTTTTCAAAATTTCCTCAAATCCAACTAACCTAAACTCAGACTAGGCAGAATCTATGTCATGACCTTGTGGAAAGCAGAGCTGGGGCCAGCACCGGATGGTCAATCAATTCCTTAAATGATTACTGCATCTCTGTCCTGTTCTGTGGAACTTATCACCTCCATTGGTCTTCAGATTTCATGGTGGTTAGACATTTTTGTCTGCCATCTGAGACCATAAGCTCTACTGTTTTGTTCTTGGAAAATGTTCTATTACTGAAGCTTCAAGCCATTAGGAAACCATAACTAGTCTTTTACAAGGCAATGGTGCTCCACAGGGTGAGCTTGCTTTCACAAAAATGTGGTTTTGGAGGTTTCCCTAAACTAGTTTTGTGCATATGTAGTACAGTTATTATTTGATTATTAGATAAAGCCCATACCATAGGACATGTGTCCGCCTCCAATGCTTACCTCAAGCATGCATTATTTATTCACTTTGTTTGGCTCCTACAACTGCTGACCATCTAGAAAATCACCATGATCCTGTTGAGGAGAGAGAGTGTGTGTGAGAGTGAGATGGCTGTAGCACAGCCATGACATGGGCAGCCATCGGGGTTGTGACGCATGTGCCCTGGCCCAGCAATCAAGGAGCCTCAGAGAGGGTGTCTCATATATGAGGAAAGGATAACAAATACACACAGTAAAGTGCAATTTCCCTTAAGAGCACACAGGGATCACTGTCAGTCCGGGGCTGGTCACTCCCTTGCTATCCAGGTCCTCAATAAGACTCTCCACTGGCACAGCTACAGGGTCCAGATCTCAGCCAGCTGGGCAAGGTAAAATCTCCAGCACCCTCTCTGTCCAACCAGTGCTTCGTGTCCCTGCCCAAGTAGATGACACACACACACACTTTGAGATATGAGTTTATACAACCACACAGACACTTCTGGCGAAGGCTGGCACAGGTTCCCCAGCTGTGCCCCTTTTTCCCAGACTATACGGTAGTAATCCCTGCCACCACCCAGCTAATAATTATCAGCTACTCAAAGGCCCTTAAAAGGGTGTCCAATTATTACTGTGCAATATTATTATCCAATTGGTAGTATAACTAAACAATCAAGGCTTATTGGAGTGACTTGGTATAGGATCCTTATATACATGCAATGTACACTTAGAGCTTAACTTATCTCTACACAAACCAGCTAAAAGGTTTTAAAATATTTAATAATAAATAATTAAAACAACAAGACAATACTTTCTACTATACAGTGCTAGTCAAAAGTTCAGAGATAACACAGAAATACTTAAAATAATTCAGCAATACAGTTCTGACATCACAGAAAAACACTTAGTCTAATCTTTCTAGTTCCTAGCTATTTCTAAAAGAAAACACAAGTCTAAGATAACTTACACATGAGCAAGACAGTGCTGTGAGTTGGATGGTCAAGACAAAAATGCTTAATGATCTCTGGTTCTCTCTGTTTAAACTGAAATTGCACTTCTGATAAACATTACATCATTCTTCACCCCTCCTGGGGTTCCTAGGCCAACATAAACAGCGTCTACATTCTTTTACACCTAGGCAGAAACCAGAGCAATAAAAATACATTTGCATGTTTAAATCTAGCAATCTAACTCTTGGTTAAAACAACAGAAAGAATGTGTTAGCCCAGACGGAATGACTCTGAATCTTTAACTTCAAAGGACAGGCATGAAGTAATTTTCACTTCAAAGGACAGACATGAAATGCTTGTCTTAGCTTTCTTTACAGCAAAGGGCAATGTTGTTAAATTTTTGTTTGAAGTTCAACATTTCACAGCATATGCTTTCATTTAAGAAAACAAGCCTGAATTTCAACATTTATACTTACAGAATTACCTATATAATTCTATCTGGCTACGCTGGCAGCCTTCAAAGGGGTATTTTTGCTGCAAGCTGTAGCCTTCCCTTTATATAGTCTTTGCATGGATGCTAGCATACTCCACTGGTCAGTTTACATGTTTAAAATGTATTCATTTTATGAATTTCAGCTTTCTGACTCAAAGCATAGTTGGCTAAAGGTATCATTTTGCTTCAGCAGAGCCTGTGTTAATGTTTATTAGTCTGTTATTGTCCAGTTTTACTTTAATTTAATTTTCCTAATAAGCCTAGTCAATACTGCGATCCTTTAACATTAGTTCTGGACAACTATGTTATGATGGAATCACTCTTCTTGCTCTCTACACATTTAGTCTCTCCAACTACCTCTTTTAGTTTTTCAAATCTGTAGGTGGTTTCAAATTCTACATAGACGGACAGTAGATGCCAAAAGTGGGCCTTTGTGGTCACACCTACGTACACCCCCGTGATGGCTACTCTCATTAAATCTTAATCTCAAGGTAAACAGTCTGTTAACATCCATTCCTCCTTGCTTCAGCTGTAGCCAGGATTCAGGTCTGTCATCCACTGCAAGAAAAGGGGGCATATCATATGGTGGCCCCACCTTGAGGCCTGTATTCTAATATGAAATTAATCTATAACAAGGCTATTTTTTTCATAATGGAGTCAGGGTGTGAGTACAGTTTTGTCCATCACCTTGTGGTTCTTTTTTTTTTATTTGGACCCTTAGACTAGTAGTAAGAGCTCATTTGAACATGTCTGGACTACAGAAGCAGTGTCACAAAAATGTTATAGTTTCTGATGACTTTAACATCATGGTTGATAATGACAGGATAGCTCTTACAAAGGAATTTCTCTTTTATTTTGTAGGGATTAGAGTTCCTCAGGTTATTACCTCTGCATCCCATAAACTGAAACATACCCTTGATTTCATAGTACTTATGGATGTGAAGAACTCAGACTTCGTGGTGAAGCTGGTCTCATGGTTTGATCATTTCCTGACCCACCTTGCTCTTGATTTAGCCATTTATTTGGGCTGAGTGCAGTAACATCTCTGAAGTAACCCCATATACATTTTCTTCTCAACTCCTTCAATTTCTATTAGATGGTAGTGTGGTGGCTAACTACAGTTAAGTCTTTAACCATAACTCTGGACTGGCTTGTCCCATTTCATGTACGTCCTTTCCTCCAATGGAGCTGTGGAATTTTGCACCAACTTCTAATAGCTGCATTTTGTGTTTTTTGACAAAATAAGTATTTTTCCTCAAATTTCAAAAAAATTTTCATATCTCTGGAACCATAAAGGTTACTACACAAGTGTAAATGGTAAACTATTCAGAGCAAACTCATTTTTACAGTGGTAGCAGTCTTTAGAGTCTTGGTCTTAAACTGGATTTCATAAGTCACAGTAAATATTAATGTTGTACTATTTTGTAAGCAACTTACATTATCTCAGTAACCACTCAAGCTACACATGCTATCAGCAGCGTTTTGTTCATACTTGGTTGTTGAGATATTTAGAGAATTATGTAAATTATGACATTATAAATATATAGTACTTAAACATGAATTAATAAATCTTTAGCTGCACTAGACATATACCACATATCAGTGCAGCTGTATTTCCAATCAAGAAAGTTTTAAGACAACATTTTTAATAACTTGTATGTAAGCTATTTATTGAGTTATTAATGCAAATATGAAAAGACAATATCAGATATCTAGAGGCATCAATATGATGTAAATAGTTAAACACATGAAAGTACCAGTAGGTTTTATGTGCCGAGTAAGTTGTGATTTGAGATGTGCGGTTTCAATGTTTGTAATAGGCCCTGGATCTCAACACAGATCATTAATGACCTTGCTTCATGAGGGCAAAGTTCAATAAGCCCTATCTCCATTCCACAAATTCAGCTTGCTTTTAAACAACATTACACTTTCCATGTGTCTAATCCCTAAGGGCAACAAATTCCATAGCTGACTACCTCAAGAATGAAAAAAAAATATCATAGTTGAGATTTCACCTTCTTAAGTTCAATAACTGATTATTCCTTGTACTCTTATCATATTGTAAAGAAAGAAATTCCTAATACAACCAATTTTATCTTCTTTTAGACTTTTAAATACCCCAATTAAGTATGCCCTCATCTGCATATAATACACAGATAATAACTTAAGTTTCCAAAGTCTCAAGTCAAATTTTAGAATAGACATTCCTTTCATGTTTTCAGTAAAATACTTTCGGACCAGATTCATTAATGCTTACACTAAGTAAACATCATTCTGAGTAAATAAACAGCACAAGCATAACTCCCACCTTCTCCCACCTAATTTTAGTTTTCCTACTGATTTACTTGAAACCTTAAATATTGAGGTGGATTCATTAAGGTTACCATGTGTCTGCATTTAGTCTAATCTTTCTGAGGGAATAGACAGCACAAAAAATGTGGAAGGGATGTTCTTCAATACAGACTGTGTACACTTAGTGTAGGCATTAAAGAATCTGGCCCTTGTACTTTTGCGAGCCTACTGATGCCAGCAAAAGAAGACATGCAAGAACTAGTGCCATTTTACATTAAACCTCTTGTAATAATTTTGTAAATGAGAAGCATTACCTTAGCATTCCTTGAGGATACTGTTCAAAACAGCACTCTAACCACAAAATATGTACTACACAGAATTTTATTCATATGGCCTCAAAACTACAACTATACTCAGTTATAATATCTAAATCTTAAAACATCTGACATTCCTCAATTATTATCAAGCTACAGGGAGCACCTTACATTATGTCTGTCCAAATGCATAACTTTGTGTTTACTCTTATTAAAATGTACTCTGTTTAGTTGGGTCCAACATACAAGCCATCTAAGTATTTTTGAATTTCTAGTTAATCTCTTACTGAGGTTACACTACCTGCAATTTTAGCATCATCTGTGAGCATTCCAACACAGCATCAACCTGATATCAGGCATGAGGGTACAAATAAAGAAAACATGAAGGGACCTGTAACTGATCTCTGAGGAACAGGACTGGCATCAACACCTTTTTCCCCATTTTGTAAATCAACAGTGATCATTACCTACACTCCCTGTTAATTTAAATTCCTTGGACTTAATCATCTGAACACATACAGTACAGATGTGCAAAATCTTACAATAATGGTAGATGTCCTTGCCTTCACCACTGCAGTATTCATTACTTATGGGGATTCCCTGCTGTGAAGCCCTCCGTTCAGTCAATTTACAAAAGTTCACTGTTGCTTTAAGGTACGTTGAACATCACCTGCGCACTCCTTGCGTAAGATAGGGCATAAAGGTGACGTTCAGGCATACCATCTTCAGAACAGATTGCCCCAGTAAGAACAACAGTCCAATGAAAACTAAGGAGAATCTGCACAGCCAGGAAGGGAAAAAGACAAGGGGGCTGAAGGGAGGGAGTGAATGCTGCAGCAGTGAAGGCAAGGACATCTACCGTTATGGTAAGATTTTACACAACTGTACTATGTCCTTACATTCATCGCTGCAGTATTCATTACTTATGGGAGAGTTCAAAAGCTCAAGAAGAAACCTGGGATGAACAACAGAGCCCTCCAAGAAGCCATGAAGAATGACAGCAGCAAAACTGGCTCTAGCCTTGGAGATACCATCCAACTGGTAATGTTTGGTAAAGGTATGCACAGAAGTCCAGGTAGCAGCTTCAAGAATAGAATCAGCATCTAAGCCTTTGAAAAAAGCACCAGAAGAAGCCACAGCTCTACTGGAATGAGCTCTTACAGAAGAAGGAAGGCTCTTGCCATGAAAAGTGTAACAAAACAAATAGCCTTTGAAATCCAAGTGGAAATAGTTTGCTTGGAAACAGTCAAACCTAAAGACCTAGGATGAAAGGAATCAAATAACTAGTCAGAATTTCTGATAGCTTTAGTTTTATCCAAATAGAATCTGAGCTGTCTATGCACATCTAAGGTATGCAGCACCCTCTCACTGTCAGATTGTGGAGAGGGGAAAAAAGGTAGGCAAATCAACAGACTGATTAAGTGACAACTCATTAACTACCTTGGGCATGAAAGAAGGGTTAGTACGCAAGGACACCCTGTCCTCATGAAATATCAAAAAAGGTGGACAATTTCATAAGGGCTTTCCAACTCAGACACCCGTCTGGCAGAAGTAAGAGCTAATAAAAGAACTGTCTTACAAGAACAATGTTGTAAAGAAGATGAAACAGCAGGCTCAAAAGGAGCCTGAGTCCATTTTTCCAGAACAAAATTAAGATCCCAGGGGGGAGGAGGAGCAGGCTTCCTGGGAGGTTTAATATTAAGGATACCTTTAAGAAATTGCTTAGCCTCAAATCTAGAAGTTAACAGGGGAGTCAAAGGCAGACAAGCAGAAAGAGCTGATAAGTGGGCCTTAATAGAAGAATAAGCCAAACTAGCATTGAGCAACTCACACAAATAAGAAAGAACCAAAGGAACATCCACAGAAAGTAGGACCAGGTCACAAGAAAGACCCAAATAGAAAACCTCTTCCATTCAGATAAGTAGGATTTCCTAGTAGTAGGTTCCATGGCCTCCTGCAGGAACTGTAGCACGTCCTTAGAAAAAAGGTGTCTATGAGGAATCAAAACCCTATCACCCACAGTGTCAGCTGAAGTGTGGACAGGTGGAGATGGATGGGAGACCCCTCGTCTTGTGTGAAGAGATCCACCCTGTAAGGTAACTTATGATTATTGGCCCTGGCTAGATGGAGAAGAAGAGGGAACCAGTGCTGTTGCGGCCAAAAGGGAGTCACCAACAAGATTTTGGGAGCATCCTGTTGCATCTTGACCAGGACTCTCGGAATGAGAGAAAGGGGAGGAAATGCATAAAGAAACATCCCTTTCCAAGAAAATGAGAGGGCATCCATCTTCCAAGAAAGGAAGAGGACCTGGGACTCTGGCACAAAACAGAGGAAGTTGTCTGTTCAGAGGGGAGGCAAAGAGATCTACTTGAGGAGTACCCCACTTGTGAACAATGTCCAGAAACACATCCATGTGAAGCATCCATTCATGGGATTGAGTGAAAGACCTGCTTAGATTGTCTGCCACAACTTTCCGATCTGAAGGAATGTAAACTGCCTGAAGAGTCACATAATATTGGATAGCCAGATCCAATACCAGAAATGCCAGCCAGCAACAACGGTAGGATCTTGTACCCCCCTGTTTGTTGATATACCACATGACTGTTTGTGAATACCTTGAGAGGCCCTGCAGAGAAGAGAGGATGAAAGGCCTGAAGAGCATAAGAGCTCTCATCTCTTTGATGATGATGTGCCCCTTCCGCTGACGAGGCGACCACATTCCCTAAACCCTCGGGGAGCCAAACATTGCTCCACATCCGACATCTGAAGCGTCTGTGAACAGATCCTGAGAGGCAAGCAGAGGCTGAAAAGGGAGCCCTGGATTCAGAGACGACTGCTGAACCCACTACTGAAGTTCTTTCTCGAGACACGGGAGAAGAGGAACAGGAAAGTCTAGAGGATATGCACGCTGAAGCCACACCAACTTCAGAAACTACTGGAAATTCCTCATGTGGAGTTTGGCCAGAGGGAGCATAGGAATGGTGGAAGCCATGAACCCCAGAGCCCTCAGAAACTCCCTGGCTGAAATGGAGGTCAGGGGAAGAAGAATTTGAAAGAAAGAAATGAGAGTTAATGTCTTTGGAGGAGGCAGGGATGCCAGCATTGGCACCGTTTGAAATCTGCAACCCAGAAAGACATGATCCTGAGGAGGAGTCAGGGAAGACTTTTTGAAGTTTATTGTGAATCCCAGGCTCTGAAGTGGAAAAATGGTAAAATGAAGGCTTTGCAAAAGGATCTCTGCAGAAGATGCCTGAATCAGCAGGTCATCCAAATAAAGAAAGATTTGGATCCCTTGAAGCCTGCAAAAGGCACTCAGAGGAGCGAGGCATTTGGTGAACACTCCTGGGGCAGTAGAAAGGCCAAAGGGCAAAGCACAGAACTGAAAATGTCAGGAAGCAACAGAGAAATGCAAAAATCTCCTGAAAAGAGGATGGACTGGAATATGGAGATAAGCATCCTTGAGGTCCAGAGACACCAGAAAGTCCTGAGGGTGTAAGAGAGGAAAGAGGGACTGAAGGGACAACAACCGAAAGGAAGGCACCTTCAGAAAGCTGTTCAGATGGGAGAGGTCTAGAATAGGTCTCCAAGTGCCTTCTTTTCTGGGCACTAGAAGTATCCTTGAATAAAACCCTTTCCCCCTTTGGGACACAGGCACTTCTTGAATAGTGCCCTGAGACAAGAGGTCTCAAAGAACCTCTGGGAAAAAAGGAAGCTGTTCTCAAGGAGGCTGAGGAATGCCCATAAAAGGAAGGTGGGAAATCCAGACAGTGAAGTACCATTGCCGAATGACTGACAGAACCCAAGATTCTTGGGTGATCTGGAGCCAAACAGGAAGAGAAAGTGAAAGGCGAAAAGAAAGAGGAACATGACTGGGAACGGGTGGATAATCATAAAGAACCTGGTTTGTCAGGAAAGGAAGGCTTAAGAATCCCTGCACTCAGTGGCCTTAGCAGGAGGAGTCCGTTTACTACTCTTTTTACCTTTAGAAGGAGGGTGAGACTGCCTACGAACAAAGGCTGGCTTAGACAGGTAGTTCCACTGAAATTTAGGCACAGGAGAAACAACAAAATGCTCTCCTGTAAAGCCTTCCCCTTGTCCTGAAGAGACTTAAATAAACCAGCGGCTTCACCTAACAAAAGAGAACTATCCAGAGGAGCATCCAGCAACTTAGCCTTAATATCATCAGGCAAAGGTTGAAGCTGAAGCCATGAATATCTCCTCAAAACTGAACCAGAAGCAGCAGCCCTAGAAGAGGCATCTGTTGCATCATAACTACATTTAGTAGAATGACAAACTACCTGAGAGGAAGTCCCAAGCAAGGAAAGAACAGAATATTTACTCTCAGAGTCTGGAAGATCAGAAAGAATCTGACAAGCCTGAGAAAGAACAGCCAAGGCATACTTAGAGATACAGGTCTGATAATTAATAACCCTAAAAGCTAGGGTAGAAGAAGTATAAACCTTCTTACCCAGCCAATCCATGGTCCTACTGTCCTTGTCAGAAGGCAGCAACTGGGATGCCTTATCAGAGGCTACAGACACCACAGAGGGGGTCAGTAGCAGGACATTTAAACAAAAAGAACAATCCTCAGGCACCCTATTAAACCTATCAGACTTCCTGGGAGCAGGAGGCAGAGAACCCGGCACTTTAGAGACAGTGGAAAAAACATCCAATCAAGCGGGCAAGACAGGAGGAATGGCCGCAGGTTTAGGAGATCCCATCTGCAATAACTCATAGTACCTCTTATGAATATCTGAAACCTGGGCACAATCCCACTTAAAAAATTCCATCATCCTAGAGACCATGTCCCCAAAGGAAATTTCCTTAGAAGGATTATCTAGAGTATGAGAATCCTCCTCCTCAGACCTGTAGTCTAATGGAGAAGGAATCTGGGTAGAATAAGCAAGGGAGTCATCGTCAGAATCCACCTCAGAAGAATGCAATTCTCTGGCCCTTTAGGGGAGAGGCGGACCAAAGAGGAGCAGGAAATGAAACCCCTTGAGGAGGATGCAACGACAGTAAAGCATTAAATAACCCCCGAGTAAAGGCCAATTTGTGGATCCCTAGGAGCAGAAAAAACATGGTTAGTTTTCTGTTTCTTTTTTAAAGGGACAGCCGTCACAGAAACCTGAGAATACCTAGAAACAGAACGGCATTCCACAACTGCAGTAGGAGCCTCTTCCCTAAAAAGAAAGTGTGGAACCCCACTAGATCCCTCAGAAGCAGTCAACCATGGTTCCATCTGAATGCCCAAAACGGATGCCTACAAAGCCTTGTCGGATATGCTACCTGCCAGATCCTTACCGGCCTCCAACCCAGACGTGGTAGAAGAATCTGACAAAACATCCAGGTAAGCCTCTGGATGCATAATAACCTCAGGAGGAAGTCCTGGCAGTGACTGGACAGCGGAAGATTCCGGTCTTACCTTATGCACCTTCTTCTTCCCAGACGGCTGACCCTTGGGGAGGGAAGTTCCATCCATAGTACCTGCAGCAAGAAGCTTAAGTCACTGGTTCTCAAGGTACAAGGAAAGGGAAGAAAGCTTACTATGAAGAGTTTTGGAGACAAATGCCTGACAAACTGAACAAGACGTATGGTCATAAGCAGCACCTAGGCAAAAAAGACACTTATCGTGACGGTCTTTATGGAGAATCAGTCACCCACATTGGCATTTACGCTTCCTGGATGACATTAATCCCAAACAGCACAAAACAAACAGAAAAAGTAACCAAAAACCCAACTGGGTACTTATCTGCAACTGTGAGGGCTCCAGCAAACAGGAGTAAGCACAGAAAAGCCAACAACAGAAAAATGGTGGGAAAAAATGGATGTATGCAACAAACCAGCGGTTAAAACAGCATTCGGACTGGCGGCAAAGAAGTTCTGAGGATGGTACGTCTGAACGTCACCTTTATGCCCTACCTTACGCAAGGAGTGCGCAGGTGACATTCAGATTACCTTAAAGCAATGGTAGACTTTTGTAAACTGGCCGGATGGAGGGCTTCACGGCAGGGAATCTCCATAAGTAATGAATACTGCAGTGGTGAATGTAAGGACATCCGCTCTTCACTGTCCTTTAGCCAGTTTACAATCCAGTGAATAACAAAGTTACTAAACTTACATTTCTCCAACATTATAACAATTACATGAGGATATATTGGATCAAAGGCTTTGGCCAGGTCCAAAAACATCACACCCACTGTCAGAGTTTCGTCCAGAGACGGAACAACATCAATGTAGAAGTTTAATAAGTGGTTACTATAGATACACCTGGTGAGAACCCATGCTGCTTTATATCAAACTATCGCAATTTAACTGATATTGCGTTATTCTTATTACAATTCTCTCAAAACTTTTACCAGTCAGACGAGATTAACTAAACGGTGCAAAGTTTTCTATCTTATACACAGTCCCTCTTAAGAGCTGGAATTATATTTGTAATTTTCCACTGAAAAAGAACAGCTACAGATAACAATGATTGCTTGAATAAATAAGTTAAGACTTCCAAAGAACTACGCTTTTCAAATGTTAAAAATAAACCATTTATCTTATCAGGACCTGGGGTAGTATCAGCTCTTATCTTGGCAAGTATTTTCTCCAGAATTTTTACTGCTGTATTAGGACACTCACAGTCTGCAGCAAAAGATTTTTAATTATAAGTATATAAAGGAAAACCGCCCCCCGGCCTACTGTGAAAAAAAATCCACCAAATAACTAACCAATATATACCAGTCATTGTCCTATATTTCTCAGTTAAATATACATTAGAAATCAGAATTAAGGACTCTACAAGACTGACTGACTTTGCAGTGAGGAGTAAGAAAGCTGAAAAGTTAGTGTAGGTGAGAGTTTCTTTGGAGCAACAAACATGATTTGGAAAAATATTATTCTTATTATCAACCTGAGACCCCTTGTAAAAGGTGGCATTCTTGACATCCCTTCCGGAGACACCTCAGCAGTGGCTAACCACCAAATCATGCTCTTCTAAGCTGTGGAAAGCTATGCAACTTGTAGGTCTTTCCACCTTGAAAGCCTTTTGACCATATTAATCTGTGACAGCTACCTCATTCTACATTGAAAAGGTAACTACAATAAGACCAGCCTTTCCTGCATTCAATTCCACCAACAATTTTTTCACTCACTACAGAACTTCATTCTCTTTTTTCATGATCAGTTTTTAGCATTACTGATTATGAAGGAGTTCCAGACTGTGACTTTTACCTTATTATCTTCAGGCCGGACAACTTCTCTTCAAGGTTTAAGTCCTGTGTGTATGTGCTGGGGCCACTTTTTTTATGAAATGCAGGTGTTCTCTCTAAGCACTTGGAATTTTTCTAGCATTGTGCAGGAGGCTGCTGTTTCCTCAGTATTCAAGTATTTATCTTTCGGCCACAATCCTTTTGCTAATTTCTTCCCCATTTCAAACCTTTGTCTTTTTGGTAAGACAACTGAGTAAATAGTTTACATGCGGTTTAAAACATATATTATGGTTAGTGGACTCATACATACATATCAGTATGTTTTTTCACTCCTGCCATGCTACTGAGACAGGTCTATATCATATGAGCGAATCGCACAAACTGCGAACGCTCATAATATCGAACGTACTGAACCTCAAAGTGCTTTTTCTGAGATCGCGGTACAGTGAAGAATGGGATACTTGCCCTTTCCTCACTGTAGTGCGATCTTGGAATATATATTTAGCTAGGGGTGTGGGGGGCACAGCCCCCCATAATAGGAAGTTCGAGGTCCATCTGGTATGTTCGATATTATGAGCGTTCGCAATTTGTGCGATTCGCTCATATGATATAGACCCACTGAGACTGCCCCATTAGGGCTGAGAATGATCTGCTTATGGCTAGAGATCAGTATTTCTATTCTGTACTAGTTTTACTTGACCTGTTTGCAGCATTTGACACTGTTAACCATTGCATCCTGATTGGCCATTTGCATTCACACTGTGGTCTCTCAGTTATGGGTCTTGAATGGTTTGCATATCTTACAGGCTGCACCCAGAGGGTGGTTTCACGTGCAAATTTTTCTGATCCTCACGCTGTACAGTGTATATTGCTACAAGGTTCAAACTTGGGCATATTGCTATCCTTAGCAGATCTAATTTCACAGAGATGGTTACCTTACTATTGTTAGTCTGATGATATGCAACACATCCCTTCCTTCCCTCATACTGTATAAGAAGTATGCATTTGTTGACAGGTAGTTTGGACGTCATGTGTTCTTAGTAGTAGTCTACAAAGAATGCAAGGCATGTGTATAGTCACTGATGGGTGATTTGAAGGCCATGCATTCTCTGTAGACTAACTGTTTCAAGCCTAATGCTTCCAAAACAAAGGACATGACTGTGCATCCTACTCTGAATGATTCTTCTACTATGCTACTACTATCTCTCATTCACTTTGGTGTCAGCAGACTTGAGACTGTACTTAAAATATGTGACCTTTGTGTTATCCACAAAAAATGTGACATTTAAGACAAGGTGTCAGCAGTTGTAAAATGATCTTGTTTTCACCTGAAGAATATTTTAAGGATTGAGGACTTTACACTCATTTATGCTTTGAAAATTTCCTGTCTGGACAACTGTAATGTTAATCATTTCAAGCTTCCTGATCACAAATTACATCAACTACAGCTATATAGCCAACGGGTACTTCCAACATGCTGCTCATGCGATGTGAAGGTTAAACTGAGTTTCACTTCAATTTCCTAATACTTGTGAAGTCTTTTTGTTCGTTTACTTACCATTGGATGAGGTGGGTCCCTAATAAGTGAAGAATTTTACTGTTCCAGACTGTCTACCTTGACTGTTGAGCTCTCATTCCTTGGGGCTGCTAACAGTTTCTCAAGAATAGCTTTAAGCATCAAGCATTTGCTCATTTTCTTAACAAGCCCTGTGCCACTGGAATTTACTAACTCAGTGTCTTTGAATGTATTCCACTCTGTCATGCTTTAACAGTTCTTTAAAAATATATTATTCAGTCTGGCTTTCAATGGCTCTCTTTTTGACTAGCAGTCAACTGTTTTTTTTTTTTAATTGCTATGATGTGCTGTAAGTGAACTGAAAATCCTATGACTTATCCATAGGAGAGAGAGAGAGAGAGAGAGTGTGTGTGATTCAAGATTATTCTCAATGCCTTTCACCTACTCAGCACAAGAATAAGCTCTGGCACCCTCATGACACTTACAATGAATAAAGCAAGTAATCAGAGAATGACTAGATGATGAAGGAATTTTGCTTACTTTACTGACTGTAATTTTTATCTCTCAGATTACTCCTATGCACCCTGTTATTTGTTTTCACTATAATGTATTGTTCTAATCTTTTAGTTACTTTGTCAGTATTATTCAATTGTTAGAGTGTTTTAGATAAAAGCACTCAAACATGGGCTGAAGTTGACGTATGTGCTACTGAAAGTGGTCCAGGATGGGCATGTTTTGGATAAAAGCACTCAAACATAGGCTGAAGCTGAAGTATGTGCCACTGAAAGTGGTCCAGTATGGGCATGCAATGATGTAGTGAGGGGACATAACTCACTTCCACAGGTGACATAACGCCTTACACAGCCTTGCCACCTACTGAGCAGACAGCTAACAGTGTATCCCCAATACCTAGAGCACACCCACA
The DNA here is from genome assembly GCF_019279795.1 of Protopterus annectens. Classification (NCBI taxonomy): domain Eukaryota; kingdom Metazoa; phylum Chordata; order Ceratodontiformes; family Protopteridae; genus Protopterus; species Protopterus annectens. The sequence continues at coordinate 376,977,199 of NC_056741.1, forward strand.
CGTGAAGGAGAGGTGAGTGGGCTACATTTCTTCATTCCTTCTGACCCACAGACAGCTCCTTAAGTGCACTGACTGCTAATCAATACAGCTCTAATGCAGCACAATCAGGGCTCCTTCCCCAAGGGTACAGCATTAGCTGTTGCAAATATCTGTGCTGCTGCCACTTGTCTCTCTGTGTACCAGGAATTATTGTAATGACACAACGCATGCTACATTTGTGAGGTCAGTACTTCTGGACTTAAGCAATCTTCCAGCTCCTTCCACCCAGTCAGGACTGTTTGGGATTCACCCCATTCTATTTTATTTATTTATTTTTTTTATTTCAATTTGTTACCAGCTAGGTGGGTTTGACCAATGATCCTTTTAGCAAAGACCCAGGCAACAGGCAAAAATATTACAATGGGGAGTATAATGAGAAGTTGTACAATATCACATGCAGATAAAGAGGAAAATAATGAAAGGTATGGAACTGCACGGAATACAAAGTAACAGCAACTTATTAAGTACAATGACTGGTAAACAACTATGAGGAAAACAAAGTTCAAATGATTCCAGTTTATATAAACAAAGTTAGCGTAAGACTACTACCTTATATATGAGGACAATAACAAACTGAGACAAGAAAAAAGAGCACGAAGCACATTGCTGAAAGGAATAAGGCGTTATGGGAGTAGCTTTGTAAAAAGCAATCAAAAATAATGGAAGTAGCAAAATTCTCTAACTGGAAGGAATGAACATTAGAAATAGTTGACAGACAGAAACAGATATGGCTAATGATACGGTTATGACTATGGATAGGTATATATCTATGAATGTAGATAAGATATTAATAGGCATACATAGGGTAACAGAAAGTTTAATAAGAGGGTATATAAAGTAGCAGGTGTACACAAAATAAACTTGGTCCACTATTGTTTACATTATTACTTATTGGTTTCTAAGGTATAGTCCAAAACCCATCAAGGTTAGATAAAAGAGATGCGTTCTTAACATATCAATTGATCCACTAAAGAACCCTCCATAATGTGCTGGGAATACCCTTCCTTCCATCCCCATGAGGATGAGAGCTCTTCCATGAGCCTTTGCTACTTGAGTTCCTGTATCTGGGTGAGCATATACTTGTACAGTATCTATTTAATGATGTACTGTCAAATCTGCATTATGCCTTAATTTGCAGGGAGGTGCCTGGTGGTGGAAAGTATAAACTAGCAGACTGTGGGAATTACAGCACACATGGAACCAGTGGTTAAGAACATGCTGTCTATTGACTACTGATAATGTCTAGTAAAAGAGAAGACATTAACACAAATGAGAATCAGGATCTAAAACAAGGTGCATTTCTGTTAGAAAATGATTGCTGGCCACTTAAATAAATAAAACATATCCATGTTAACAAAGTTCAGTTCAGTGTCACCAAAACATTCTTTTTTTAGCCAAGATTGTAATAAATCCCTACAGAGTATAAGACCATAATATATTGACCTGCAACATGAAGCAGCAAGTCTGTGCTTGAAGAAAAGTTAACTAATTAAAAAGCCAAGCTATAGAACATAGCAAAATGATTTACCAAATACAAAGTTCCTACTCAATAACAAACAAAGTTTTTCAATACAACAAGATGGTTAAGGGTTATCTGAAATGAAAGGGTACTTTAGAGCTACATCACAAAGGCAAATACACATACTTTAAGCAGAAGGTTATAAATCAAAGTGGAAAATGTTGATGAGGAAAGGAGTGGTGAGTTTGAGAGAGCAGGATTTTGGATGCAAGTCCTTTAGGAGTATAACAACAACTATACAGAATATTGCTTTCATAAAAGAGCAGAAAGTATTCTAAGAACTAGGCCAGTGCAGGAATTGATAAAGGTTCCAATACTGCAAAAGCTCTGCCACATGGGTCAACTCTCAAACATTTTCATTGATAATTTTGTCTTTGTACAATAGCCTGTAGTCACTACATCTGATCCCAATACTACAGGAGCTCTGCCACAAGGGCCAACTCCCAAATGTTTCACTGAAAATTTTGTCTTTGTACAATGTAAGTAAATTTAACTTGAAGAACCTTCAACTTCAACTAGTCAAATACATGCCTGTCTGTACTGGAAATTGCACCCCCAGACAAAAGTAATCCTTGCACTCTTAGTACCACTTACTAAGTTAGCCACTGTCCTTTCTCTTGACCAATAGATTGCAATGTATATGATAGTTACTTAGTCTTCATGAATGTTCATTACTACCCTATCATCTATTAACTTGAACTTCCTAAAAATCCTCCTCTTAGATGACGCTGTAAATGAATTCTGTACAACTTTCCTGAATATTCTAAACAGCCCTGCACCTCCTAGAAGGAAGAGGCTAAAAACAAATAATGCAATTTGCCTATCCAAAAAGAGTAGAATACTAATACATGATAGAGAAAATGCATGGAACGAACAGCAAAAATATAAAACACCACCATATCTTGAAAACGTCAGAACGCTTCTCAATTGTACTAAAAAGCAAGTAAATGAAGACAAAAAACTTATCCTATAATAACTTTCAGAATAACAGAAAATGCAACTCTAAAAAATTCTGGGCAGCCATTAAAGAAATCTTGCATCCTGGTTATAGATTCGACCCTAACCCCTCTCCCAATAACTTATCACTCGAAACTGCAATACAATTCAACTCAGATTCCCCAACATCTAATCAATCTAATCTACATGGCGTCTCACCACATTCACTTTCACCTTCAAACCTGTGCCCCACATCCTATATTAAACTACTCTTAAATAAACTCAAACCATGCTCTACTTCATCTGATGACCTTCCAAGTGAGTAAATTAAAACAGCAGCCAATAGCATTGCCTATCCTGTCTCAAGCCTTATAAACAGATCAATCCAGGAATCCCAAATTCTCTCTCTCTGGAAAAAGCCACACATTATCCCTCTGCAGAAAGGAGGAACAGACATTACTAACTTTAGACCTATAGCCATCTTATCCCCCTCTCCAAAATACTTGAAAAATGTATTCAAAAACAACTGCTAAACAATCTACTGTAGGAAGAACTATCCCTCACACAACATGGCTACTGTCCATCCCATAGTACTAAAACTGCACTTCTAACCTGTATAAATATTGTCAATAAACCTAGAGATAATGACAAACTAGTCTCCTCCTTATTTTTAGACTTATCTAAAGCCTTCAACACAGTTTGCCACAGCAAACTTCTACTTCAAATGTCCTCATTAGTTCTCTCTCAGCCCACCCTTCTATGGTTCAAAAGCTACCTACAATAGGTATTAGTCAATAAAATGGCACTCCACTCTCTCTCCATACCTCCCAGTCACCCCCAGTGTACCACAAGGCTCTATCCCTGGTCCCCTCCTCTTTACCATTCTCACCAACACCTTCCACACATCAGGCCTCCCTAACACAGTACACAGATGACTCCATGCTCATTTGCTCATCTGACAACATTGCACACCTCCAAAAATTACTGAGGAGGCTTTAACAGCCACTGAAACATGGCTTTGTAACTCACAACTCATGTCCAGTCCTAAAAATAGAAACTACTACTTTTTTCCCAAAATCCCTCTCCCATGATAAAAACAAAATTTAAAAGTCTCTCTTTCTTGATGATACAGCAACTGAAGTCAGTTTTCATAGCAAATTACTGGGATGATAGTGGATTATAATCTTAAATTTGACCTGCATATACAAAGCTGTGTAAGAAAAACTCATAAAAAATAAGGATAGAGTCTAAAACATTCTCACCAACACAACTAAGGCTACACTTGTTACTACTAATCTCCTCCCCACACTTTTTTATTGTGCTCTCATCCTTATTAACCTTCAGACATGACAAAAATCAAAACCTGAAAAATCTTGCAACAAAGTTGCTAGATTTGCAGCAAATACTCCTTTCAGAACCTATTGTTGTACAGCATTAAAAAGCCTACAATGGACAGAACTACCCCACCTGCTAATATATACACAGCTTATCAAATTTATCCAGAATCCATGCATCTGCCCGGAACTAAACAACATTTTACACAACTATGTTCCCAGTCCAAGATTATGATCTAATGATGTAAAACTCCTGTCAGTCCAAAACCTATCAAATCTGCTGGGCATTTTCTGTACTCATACCATGTTGCTAAGGCCTGAAACTCCTTATAAAAAAAAAAAAAAAAACCAAACAGCTGCAATTTAAAAACACGATAATTTACTGCAAAAGGACCCAGGTAGAACTTGTGATTTTTACCTGGGTCCTTTTGCAGTAAATTATCGTGTTTTTAAATTGCAGCCGTTTGGTTCTTTTTTTCATTTTTAAAAGTTGGTGGTTTTTTACGGTATTTTCGTGTCTGAAACTCCTTATCTCTATCCATTAGGTCAATACTCTCCCTCCCATCCTTCAAAGCCATTCTGAAAGACTTCCTAGCCAAAAGCTAATGTTCTTGCCCAACACCAGGATAAAGTATATCCCTAAATGGGAACAAAAACCAATTCATACCTTACATTGTCTTACTCTCCATTCTCCACTCACTTCCTTACTTCTCTCTCCCGGTTTTCCCTCTAAATATACCATAAATCTGCTTTTAACTCATTCCATATTGCAATTTCTGCTTGTATTATATTAACTTACTGTTCATTTCTCTATAAACTGGCTAAAATTTCATCAAACATAAAATCATTGTCAGATAACTTATATCTAGTCTTAACTAATATTTTTATATTGTGTCTAATTTGGTATAATTATTTAAACTATAGCAGTTTTTGTATTATTTTTACAGACTATAAAGCTTTGACAACTTGCACTGAAAACCTACACTTTTACAACAGTTTAGCCTTTCAATCACTCATATGACCTGCTCTTCATTCAACTGAAAGTCAACTATTAAGCTATGTAATACTGCAATGTAACTTCATTAACCGTGCAACCAGAAATGTCAATGTAATCCTGTAATTTTTGTAACATGACTGTCTGTAATACTGTTAAATTCTGTCTGATATATTTGTATTGAAAAATTAATAAAGCTTTGCTCTCCAGGTCCCCGATGAAAAAGGGTAACATACCCTTGTTGGACTTTCCTGGTAAACAAATATAAATAAATAAATAAATAAATAAATAAATAAATAAATAAATAGCACTTGAGCATATTCCATTAACATTGACAATGGACAGAGAGAGGCATCCACTGGTACTGGTGTGGGCTTCAGATGCAGCTCATTATTGCATAATTCCAAATATGTATCTCACAGTCCTACCACATATCAAACAACTGACAAAACATCTAGATTCTGGGGTATGAGCCCTAGAGGATGACATGGTGGGTACCATTTGACTAGGAGTTTTCCCAGGAGGACAATCCCCAGCCCTAAATACCCAAATCCATAACCTAATGACTAAACAAACCCATCTCTAGGATCAGCATGGTTGGCCAAGGGTTCCATCCAATAGCCAAAGTTCAGACAATGCAAAAACCTCATGATGAACCCCCAGGGTGGCAGTGTGGGGGGGGGGGGTGAACCTCTCACACCCACTTATACATACCCAGGTTCTGCAACTAAAAGTGACAACTTGCTCTGCCTCAAACCCTGACTGCTTGAGTGTGAATACTATAATTGAAAGGAAGAGGCATGTGGCTGGACACATGACTTTCCTCAAAGAGGTTAAGGCCCGGACCTAGCCTCTCAGTATTTGTCCTTGAGGGAATGCTCTGAAAAATACCTTGTGCTGTTAGATGGACCACTCCACCAGTGTATTTTTGAAGAGCTACCAAATTACACTATCTCTTGGTGAAGTGAGCTAAGAAAGTACAATTGTTTAAGATCTTACCATAACAGTAGATGTCCAACTTCTTACTGTTGCAGTATTCTTTACACTTGGGATATCTGCCGATGATAGCCTAATGCCTGGCCAGCATACCAATGCCTTTATACCCATCCAGCACTGCATGTCAGATGTATGTACTACACACAAGGAATAATGTACATATGTGATGGACAGATGTTTAATCCTCAGAACCGAAGTGCCCCAGAAGAAACAGAGCAACTGCAACCCCACAGAAAGAATAACATGCTTATCCAGGAAGGGAAACGGAACATGATAAAGATGTAAGAGTAAGCCCCCTCAGCCAGATGGAAATCAACGAAAAAGAAAAGGAAAAGGCGGCAGGAAGGAGGGACCAAATACTGCAACAGTGAGAAGGTCTGCCTTTTAAAGAGAAGAAGGACATCTACTATTATGGTAATACATTACACAACTGTTCTGTGTCCTTCCTTATTGCTAAAGTAGTACTCTTTACACTTGGAAGAGTACAAAAGCTACTGTAAAGGATGGGCTGAGGAAGGCAGAGAAGAGCTCTCCATGAACCCATGAAAGACAGCCCTGAAAATCTTTCCCTGGCCCCGGAAATGACATCCAACTTATAATGCTTAGTAAAAGTGTGTACAGAACACCAAGTAGCAGCTTCCACGATGGATCTGGAATCCAGACCCTTCAAAAATGCACCAGAAGGGACTACTGCCCTAGTAGAATAAAGATGAACCAAACAGGAAAGCTGCTTGCTATGAAAAGAGTATCAAAAGGAAATGGCCTTAGAAATCCAGGAAGAGATGGCTTGCTTACAGACTGCCAAACCGAATTTCCTGGCATGAAAGGAAACAAAAAAGTGCTCATACTTTATGATGCATTGTGTCTTATCCAAGTAATATCTGAGCTGTCTATGTAAATCCAAGGAATGTAGTACCTTCTTACTAGCAGATTGTGGAGAAGGAAAAGGCAGAGAAGATGAATAGACTGATGAAAGGACAAACCATTAACCACCTTGGGCAAAAAGAAGAATTAGTATGAAAAGACACCCTGTCCTTGTGAAAAACAACAAAGGGAGGAACCACCATGAGGGCTTGGAGTTCCGAAACTCTCTTGGTAGAAGTAAGAGCCACCAACAAGACAATCTTCCAAGTAGAATGTTGCCGGGAAGAAGAAACGGCAGGCTCAAAAGGGGACAGAGTCAATTTCTCCAGAACAAAATTAAGGTAACAAAAAGGAGAAATAAGCTTCCTTGGAGGCCTGATATGAAGGATGCCTTTTAGGAACCATTTGACTTCAAAACTAGAAGCCAAAGTTGATTTCAAAGGCATTTAGGTTGAAATGGCTGACAAATGAGCTTTAACAGAAGAATATGCCAAGCCAGTATTGCGCAATTCATGTAAGTAAGAAAGGACTTTAGGGACCCCAACAGAAAAAGGGTCCTGGTCATGCTTGAGGCACCAAATAAAAAATCTCTTCCATTCAGCCACACAGGATTTTCTAGTAGTGGGTTTTCTGGCCTCTTGTAAAACCCAAAGCACATCCTCAGAAAATTGGTACAGGAAAAGAATCAAAACTCTATCACCAAAAGAGTCAGTTGAAGTGTGGCCACGTAAGGGTGAATGAGAAACCCCTTGTCTTGTGTGAGAAGATTCACCTGGTGAGGTAACTTGTGAAGATTGCACTTGGCCAGGTGAAATAGAATTGGGGAACCAGTGCTATCTAACTCAAAAGGAAGTCAACAGCAAGATTTGAGGTATGTCACACAGGATCTTCCGCAAGACCCTGGGAAGTAAAAGAAGAGGAGGGCAGGGATAAAGGAACATCCCCTTCCAAGAAAAAGGCAAAACCCTGGAACAGAACCGAAGTTGTTGTCTGTTCAGAGGGGAGGCAAAAAGATCTACCTGAGGAGTAACCCACCAATGTACAATTTGCAGAAACACCTCTGTGTAAACATCCTTTCATGATAATGTGTCCTGGACCTGCTCAAAGAGTCTGTCACTAGATTGTGTTCTGAAGGGATGTAAAATACCTGAAGAACCAAATTATGGCGGACTGCAAAATTCCAAGTCTGAACAACCAGCCTGCAAAGAAGGTAAGACTTTGTGCACCCCTGCTTGGTGATGTACCACATGACTGTGGTACTGACTGTAAAAGTCTTTGAAGGACCTAGAACCCAAAGGAAGAGAAAGACCTGGAACCCAAAGAGAGAGAAAGACATGAAAAGCTGGGATTGCAGTCCTCATCTCCTTGATATCGCTGGGGTTTGGTATCTGCTGATGGAACCAGAGGCCCTGGACTTTCAGATTGTTGGAAGCAGCTCTCCAGCCTTGATAAGAAAAATCCATGTACAGCTCTTGAGAAAGAAGAGGAACCTTAAAAGGCAAACCTGGATTTAGGAAAACTGCTGGATACACCAGACATACTGGAAACTCCAGAGGGTGGCAGCGCTGCAGCCAAACAGCATTGAAACAACAATGAAATTTCCTCATGTGGAGATTGTCAAAAGGAACCATGTGAATGGTGGATGCCATGGAACCAGCACTCGGAGAAAATCCCTTGCAGGAAGAATTGGATGAGAAAGAATATAGAGTGAAAATAAGCTGTCAAGGCAAACACCTTGGAGAGGTGAAACAGAAGCCAGCATTGGAATGGTCTAAATCCTGCAACCCCAAAACATTTGGTCCTGAGAGGAAGTCAACACTGACTTTTTGAGATTGAGAGTGAATCCCGAATTGCATAGGAGAAGCACAGTGAAGTATACATTCCAAAGCAGAAGTTGCTGAGATGGGGCTTCAATCAGAAGATAATCTGAATAAGGGGATATCTGGATTCCCTGAAGTCTGCGGATAGCTACCACTGTGAACAGACATTTGGTAAAATAACCTTTGAGGTGCAAAACAAAAGGAAAAGCAGAGAACTGTTAAAGACAAGAAGAAACAGAAAAACAAATATTTCCTGAAAAGAGGGTGAACAGGAATATGAGCCAAATGTCCTTCAAATTCAGTGAGACTAGAATAGCCTGGGGAAGTAAAAGATGGAAAAGAGTCTGAAGAGACGACATTATGAAGGAAGGAACCTTACGAAAGGTGTTGAAAAAGGACAGGTCTAGAATGGGCCTCCAGGACCCCTCCTTCCTGGGAACCAAAAACATTCCAGAATAAAGTCCTGTTCCCTGTTCAAACAAGGGAACAGGCTGTATGGTTCCCTGTGCTACCAGATCCCATAAAACCACAGGAAAACGAAGAAGCTGACAAGGAGGAGGTTGACAGAAACCAGAAAATGGGTAAAGGCCTTCAAAGCCATGAAATAAGTGTGCTGAATGATGAAGAGAACCCAGGTGTCTGTGGTTATCTGCTGCCAAACAGGGAAGGAAAGGGTTAGCTTGAGGGACAAAGGAATCACGCTGAGAGGTAGGGGAGTTAGGATGTCAGAGGCAGATTTACCAGGAAAAGGTTTTTGGTCCCTCAAACTCTGGGTGGGTTTATCTGGGAACATCTGTTTAGAAGCCCTCTTACCTCTAGCAGATTGTCTAGGCTACCTACCACAAAAGAAGATTTCGAAGGATGGTTACTCTGGAACTTCAGTACAGAAGAAACAACAATTTGTTTGAGGTCCTGCACAACCTTGCCCTTATCCTGCAAGGTTTTAAACAGTTCTACAGCAGCAGTGCCAAAAAGATTCTGGTTATCTAAGGAAGAATCTAAATATTTGGCCTTAATGTCTTCAGGTAAAACCTGCAGGCACAACCAGGAACACCTCTACATGAAAACAAAATTGCCACTAAATCCAAGGACAACTACAAAGCATTCTATAGCTATGTCAAGAATCTAGATGGCAACACCCAGATCTGCTCTGAGTTACAGCACAAAGGCATGAAAATTACAGAACCAACTGATATTGCCAACATCCTGGCAGATCGGTTAAGTGTTAATTTTACCCCCCTCTCACCCCCTAAAGGGCCCATATCTATACAGGAAGAATGCAGAGTCCCTGTAATCACAACTACGCAGGTAAAAGCTGCACTCTCTAAAGCCAAAAACACAGCATCCATGGGACCGGACAACATCCCAGGCTGCATTTTACACGAACTTCAGAACGAACTGGCTCCCCACTTAAGCATCATGTTCAATAATAGCCTCGCATCAGGCTTTGTGCCCATTGAATGGTGCATAGCAACAGTTATCCCACTCCACAAAGGGGGAGCCACCACTGATCCCGGGAACTATCGATCTATTAGCCTGACGAGCTTGGTCTGCAAGGCCATGGAATGTATCATCATGGAACTCATACACAAAGACATTGGTAACCTCCAAACTCTGGATCCCACCCAGTTCGGGTTTGTGAAAGGCAGATCATGCCTCCTGAACCTGATCGACTTCTTTGAGGCAGTCACCAAAGCCGTGGATGAGGGTAAAGTGGTTCACACAGCCTATCTTGACCTCGCCAAGGCTTTCGACACCATCCTCTATTCTGGAATTATAGCTAAACTCACTAAACTAGGTATAAATCCCTACGTCACAAGATGGGTTGCCAACTGGCTCACTGACAGAACCCACACTGTAAAAGTTGCAGACTCCAAATCTGACCTCAAAGCAGTGACAAGTAGAGTACCACAGGGTTCCGTCCTGGGACCTCTCCTGTTTGGTATCTACTTCTCTGAGGTACAGGCTAACACAGAAGGCCTCTGGCTAATGAAGTTCACAGATGACTGCAAACTAGGAGCCATAGTTAAGTCCCCAAATGATGTGGACATCCTACAGAAGGGCCTCACTGAGACAGATGCCTGGTGTCAGAGCCATGGCCTCAAGCTCAATGCCAAAAAGTGCAGTGTCATCCCCTTTGGTAAAAACTCTGTACCCATGAACTACCACATAGGCAGCAATCTACTTAACACCGAATGCGTGATAAGAGACCTTGGGACCCAGGTGGACAATAGTCTCTCCTTTGATAATCACATCGCCACGGTAGTCAGGAAGTCCTTCTACGGTGCACACCTCATCATAAAAGGGTTCTCATCCAGGAAAAAAAGAGGTCATTGTTCGCCTCTACTCGTCACTCATTAGACCTATTATAGAGTACAACGCCCCTTTTGGAATGTACCTCACAAGACATCAGCAGCAGCTGGAAAGGCCACAGAAGTACCTCACAAAGAGGATTACTGGCCTCAAACAAATGCCCTACACTGACCGCCTCAAAAAACTCCAGCTTTACTCCGTAGCATATCGCCTACTACGAGGTGATCTCTGCCTAACATATAAAGCTATGTCAAACCCAGAGCTGTTGGACATGCTACGCCTAAAGAAATCCCAATCCCTCTGAGCTACACTCTCTAGGGACCTAAACCTTGTCACCACAATAAACAGGACATGCTGGAGGGATAGATTCCTGTCCCAGAGACTTCCTATACTCTGGAACAAGCTACCCATCTATGTCAAAGTTCTTCATTAGCACTCTTCAAGAAAAATCTTGATGAGTGGATGGGAAATAGGAAATACACCCCGGGGATCACTTCTGCGTCTCTGCTGGACAGTGGCACAGGAAAATAACTTTCTTGGGTGGCATAAGCTATGGAACCTTGTTGGCTAGGCTTATGTAGGCCCTTGGGCCGATAGCCTAGCACCTACCTATGAACCTATGACAGAACCAGATGCAGCTGCCCTACAGGAGGCATCAGCTGCAACACAGCTGCATTTAATGGAATGGCAGGCTACCTGCGAGGCACAGCTCAGTAAAGAGAGAGCAGAAGTCTTAATGATGATAGTCAGACAAATCCTCCCCAGCTGAGACACAACCGCCCACATGTATCTAGTCACATGGTTCTGATAATTAATGGCCTTAAAAACCAATGTAGAAGAATTATGCACTTTACCCTCATATCTCTCCATAGCACAGCTGTCCATGTCAGAAGGCAGAAGTGTGGAAGGGCTAAGCAGTTTGGATGGCTTATCTATGCACAAGGAAACCTCAACAGGATCTGATGGTGGGCTTTTATACAGACATTTGTGATTTTCAGGTACTTCATAAAATCTGTCTGGCTTCTTTGAAGGCTGGCGGTTGAGTCAGGAGCTTGGGAAGCTGCTGATCATGTGTCCAACAGGGCAATTAGGATTGGAGGGACTTCAGATGGCCTGGGAGAGTGAATCTACAAAAGTTCACAACACATATTTTGAACCTCTGATACCTGTGAACAATCTCACTTAAAGTGAGCCATCATAAGAACCAATGTATCCCCAAAGGTCAAGGGACAAAGAGACCTCTTTATCAGACCCCAGTGCCAGAGGAGAGTGTATTTGTGAGGAATAAGCTAAGGATTCTTCACCAGAGTCCAACTCCTCATCAGAAGAAGCAGAATCCCTTGTTCTCTTACATGCGGTGGATGACCAAGGAGCAGCAGCTTCAGGGACAGACAATCCTTGTGGTGGTTTCAAAACCATAAGGGCATTAAAAACAGCCCTTGAGTAAAGTCCTGTCACTCTTTATGAGGACCCTTCACTACAGCAGCCATATGTTTGGTTTTCATTTTCTTTTTTAAAGGAATATCTGCCTTGATAAATCTAAGAGGTTGTCTGGATTCAATAAGTGTACCAAAAAACTCTTCCCTAACTAAAATTTGGGAAATTCCCCTAGGTCCTTCAGATATAATCAGCCATGGATTCCCCTCAACATCAGCCTCAGTGGACGTATGAGTAGGCAGTTCCATGTTGGTTTCCAACTTGGTCATGGCAGAGGGAACTGGCGTCAGCACCGGTTGCCCTACTGGATCTTCATCCAACCCAAGAGAGACATCTGGGGGATGCTGGACAACAGCAGATTTAGTACAAGCTCTTTTGGCTTTTTTCTTAAGAGGCAGCTGAACTTTGGGGTGCTGGTTTTCCAGATAAATAGGAAAAGAAAACAAATAACTTCAGGCAGTCTTACAGACAAAAGCTTGACACATACCACATTGAGTATGGTCGTGTGTAGAACCCAAACAAAAAAGGAACATCATGTGCCTGTCACACATTTCCCCTTCCTGGATGACATGAACACAAACTACACAGAGTAAAAAAGAAAGGAAAGAGACCCAGCGGTGCACTTATCTGTATCAGGCTTGGTATAAGAACCAGCTTGGTGAGTGGCGTACAGACCAAATTCAGAAGTAGCATTCAAACTGGCAGAAAAGAAGTTTATATTTGTCTGATGTACAATGCTGTAAAGGTGTAAAGGCTTTGGTGTGCTGGCTGAATGTTAGGCTATATTCAGCAGGATATCCCAAATATAAAGAATACCGAAACACTGATAAGGAAGGACATCATTAACTCCTCTGTCATAGAGAAGACAAGTTGAATTTCTGGCATTTGTGGCAGTTTTTTAAAGTTGTGGTGTGCCATGAAACAATATAAGCAATGCCAGTGCAGATTTTGCTCAGTAATTTGACAGTCACAAGGGCACATTATGATAAGCTTAAGAATGTAAATGCAAGACTTTACTAATACTGTGAAGGCTGAAGATCAAAAATGTGCAAGTGACATAAAAATATAAATGAGCTCTGGAAATGCTGTCCTTCAGCTGGTGTGATACATTACAGTGTACACTGGCTAAGCATATGCCAATTCCAAAGCAAAAGACCTCGCAAAAAAAAAATAGCCAAAATTTAATCAGTGTACAAGTATAACCTGACCCAGAACCCATCAGTGAAGATTCTGGTGGTTAGATCAATGACTCATCTCTCTTTGTTCTAACAAAGATACTGTAGGAGTTGTAGATGTTTGCCAGTAGTGTCTATGTGTGTTTTGCAGGCCTGAAGAAGGCCTATGACTGCATATCCCAGAAAGCTTTACAGAAGTAGCTACAATTTTACAGGAACCAAAGGCCACCATTCCTGTACTTGAACAGTGGACAGTTGTGTCCACTCCACAGCCTCAGTATTAAGTCAAATACATTCAAAATGGGCTTAGAACACTGACAAGGGAGTTTCACAACTCTCCTCATTTTCATGAATTTTAGGGACAGGACATCAAGGCTCAGCTGAGGTTTGTAAAATATCCATCTAATGAATGTGAGGGTTATATCTTCGTTGTTTGTAGGCAATGTTGTTTTCATGGACTCAAGTAACTGTGAAGTTTAATGTGTACTGTAACATTCTTCTGCTAAATGTGAAGCAGTTGGGATAAAAATCTGCTCCTCCAAATCACAGATCATATATTTTGCCCCAGGAAAGAATGGACTGCATTCCACAGGTGAGAGAGCAGCTGTCTCAAGAAAAGAGGTGAAAGTATCTGCAGGTCTTGTTCATGAGTGAGGGCGGTGGAGATTGAAAGATTGACCAACAGACAAATATAACCGTGGCAAAAGCACTGTAGGAGCTGTACAGCTTGACCATGCTAAAGTAAGGACCACTGTGTAGGCTGGAGCTTCTAAATAATAGTGAATCTGTGTCACCACCCTCACCTGTGGGCATGAGCACTGGGCAGTGACTGAAAGAATGAGATCATGGATACTAACTAAACAACTGAGGTTCCTCTGCAGGGCTGATGAGTTAATTCCCTATGTGAAGACTGGTAGAGATGGGTGAAAGTTGCCAGCCTAGCCAAACAGAATTTGATACATAATTCTGACATTTGTAAATATAAATGAAAAATACAGGCTTGTTTCTTAAATGAAAGAAAATACTGTAAAATGTGAACTTCAAGATTGTATCAACACTGCCATCTGCTGTAAGGAAAACTAAGTCAAGCATTTCACATAGGTTCATAGGTTCATACTAGGCTATCTGCCCTAAGGCATTTATAAGCCTAGCCAGAATGTGTTTGGCTTTCGCCACCCATTTTAAATTTATTTTGCTATGCCCTTTTTCGAGGTTAGTATACTGTGCCTCTGTCTAACAGTGACACAGAGGTGATACCCGGGGTATAGGTTCATAGGTTCATATTCTTTGAAATTAAAATTATGTATTGTATGTTCTTTGATCTGTAGAGCTCAGAGTCATTCGGTCTGGACTAGCACATTCTTTCTGTTGTTTTAACTTAAGGAATAATTACTAGAGTGTACAAGTGAAATGTCTTCTATTGTTGTAGCTTCCTGAGTAGGTGTTAGATTGTTAAATAAAGTAGCTTGTTGGCCTGGGAACTCTACACTAAGTGTCAAAATGATGTAATGTGTATACTGGGAAAACCTAACTGTCAAAATGATGTAATCTGGGAGGGCCCAGCAGGAATGTTTGTTAGTGATTTTAAAAACTATTGCTCAGAGAGCGACTGTAAGCATTATGATCTTGGACATCTAACTCAGCACTGCCTATGCTCTTAAGTAAGTTATCTTAGAAGTGTGTTTTCTTGTAGCAATAGCTAGGAAATTAGAAAAGACTAGACTGTTTTTCTGTTATGTCAGAACTGTACTACGGAATTATGTTAAGTTTCCGTGTGACCTCTGAACTCTTAAATAGCACTGTGGTGTAGTAGTATTGTCTTGTGTTTTTAGTATTTATTATTAAATATTTTAAAACCCTTTTCAAATGTGGCTGGTTTATGTAGAGATAATTTAAGCTCTAGAGTACATTGCATGCTTATAAGTGATCTTGTACTAAGCACTTCCAATAAGCCTTGATCCCTTAAGTTACACTACTATTGGATAATAATATTGCACAGTAATAATTGGACACCCTTTTAAGGGCCTTTGGGTAGCTGATAATTATTAGCTGGTGGTGGCAGTAATTACTACCACATAGTCTGGGTAAAGGGGTACAGCTGGAGAACTGTGTCAGCCTTTCCCAGGAGTATCTGTGAAGTTGTATAAATACTTATCTCAAAGCGTGTGTGTGTGTGTGTGTGTGTGTGTGTGTGTGTGTGTGTGTGTGTGTGTGTGTGTGTGTGTCAGCTACTTGGGCAGGGACACGAAGCACTGGTTGGACAGAGAAGGTACTGGAGGATAGCTTCCCAGCTAGGCTGAGATATGGACCCTATAGCTGTGCCAGTGGGGAGTCTTATTGGGGACCTGGGGAGCAAGAGAGTGACCAGCCCCAGACTGACAGTGATCTCTGTGTGTTCTTAAGGGAAACTGCACTTGACTGTGTGTATTTGTTATCCTTTCCTCTCATATGAGACACCCTCTCTGGTGTTAGTGGTGAGGA
Source organism: Protopterus annectens (assembly GCF_019279795.1). Lineage (NCBI taxonomy): Eukaryota > Metazoa > Chordata > Ceratodontiformes > Protopteridae > Protopterus > Protopterus annectens. Next base: position 376,993,107 of record NC_056741.1, read on the forward strand.
CTGAGGCTCCTTGATTGCTGGGCCAGGGCATCAAACCCTATAAGCAAGGGAAAACAGCTAGGACCAGCTCTGAGGTTAACTGTCACTCCAGACACAAAATATTCATAAAGAGCAAAGTAAAGTCCAGTGATCAGATGTCCATTCTAATAAACAAGTTTGCTACTTACTATTACCTGCCTAGTGTTTCTGATCACTGGACTTTACTTTGTTCTTCATTCTCTATAACAAAGAGTCAAGTTAAGTTTGGGTACATTTCAGTGCTCTTTTCCTAAGCACCATAAAAAACTGCTCTAAAAGAAATAACAAAACTGAAAATTGAAACAGTATCAAGAACAATGTTTTGTAACAGTAGACCCTATATGTACCTGCAACCACGCTACTTAACCCCTCCCTCTCCCTATACCCACTTTACCACTACGTCTGATCTATAAGACCTTTCCTATTTCTATAACTTACTATATCTATATGCTCTCCCTTCTACACCCGCCCTCTAAATCACTACATCCCTACTCTACTACTTTCTTCTTCCACACCATCTCTTCCTCTGATCTGAGGTCCCTTGTACATGCACTTTTCTCTTTTTTCTTTACTCCTGAACTAGTTTCTTCCTCAGATCTGAGGCCCCCTGCACATACACTATTTCTCCTTCTAGCCACTTATCTAATAATGCCATATTATTTTCAAATGATTACCTATAACCTTATTTCCCTTATTGCAGACCTCTTGGATTTATTATCGTTGTTTTTCCTTTTACAACCTTATTATTATATTTTTGTATATAGCTATGTTTAATTCCATGGAGTACATTATTTTTTTTTCTTATCCATTGTATTCATGACACTGTTTTGCTCTGTATTATTTTAAACTTGTCTCTACTTTTATGTCTGTTTGGAGCTTTCCCCCTCGGGTCTCCACTGAACAAGGGTAAATTCTTACCCAGCTGGACCAATCCGGTTAACAAATGCAAAATAAATAAATAAAAATAAATAAGATGTTAAATTGTAAGAAAATCCAAGAAATAAAAATTGTGTCCACCCATAAAATGCCAGTATATACTCATAAAAATGCTAATATAAATTCTACAGTCCAGAGTTTAATCCTAAAAATGATTCTGGTCAAAGTGAAATATACCTCATGAATGTGTTTGCCAACCTCTAAACTGGTATGAGCATGATGACCGTTAAATACTTCAAAATGCACAAGCAAGTACAAGTAGCCATACAAGGCTACAAGGTAATAAGTTCCAAACAGTGCCAGACTCAAATTCAGTTATCAGATACATGACAAAAACAAGTACTAAATCTCCCAGAAACTCAAAATGACTACATCAGTACACAAGTCCTCCAGAAACATACCAACAGCCCCCCCCCCCCCAAAAAAAAATCATCTAAGCACACAAGTATAGCAAACAAGTACATGTTAAATCACTAAGCCTCAGCAGTCCCATGGAAAATGAAAGAACTCTTGGACATAGAAACAGCCTGGACAATACAGTTCCACAGTTGCAACTTCAGATGACAGAAATCAATTATTCAGATCGAAGTTAATGTAGTCTCTACAGTTCAAGCACTAAAGATGAAACCCTGGGACCAGTTAATAATGCTAACCAAAACTGCAACAATGACACACAAAAACAAAGCAGCAGACCTAGGAATGTCTATGCAGCTAATTCTAAAAACGTAAAAAGAGACTCATCAAACATCAGGCACTGGCCAAATGGATGCCGGCAGACAGTCAAACAAAAAGAGCAAATTATTCCAGCATTGCCACAAATAGCAAACTCCAAGAACTCATGACAACCAGTTAAAGCAATAAAAATGTCCCTCAGGTTTGTACTCAACAGTCACCTACTACCATTTCAGTCTAGCAGAAGTTAAGAAGCATTCAGTTAGTAAAGTTGGGGCCAGTTCTGAACACGTTTTAAAACTGTACCACTCACAAGCTTTTGTCAGGTAGGGTTCCATCAATCAGAGTCCAGTCTCCTTTAATCCACTTCAGTCCAATGAAGTATGCTTTGCAAGAACACCATTTTGTTATGAATTCCTGTGGATAACAAAACAATCTTAGTAAACATATAAAAGCATACAATCCACACAGCTGGCACAAATAAAGAAAAGCAAGCTATTTTTTATTTTTTTTTATAATGGAGTATAACTCTCTGTTAGAAAAATATGTATTAACATATGTGTGCAATGCTTATTTTAATAAGGGAAGATTAACACGTTTTTATTCTATATGCAGCATTAGTTTTATTTAAAACTGAAAATATGCTTTTCTGAAATTGTGCTTTCTGACACTGCAAGATGCACTCTGACCTAGTTTGCTAGCACAGCAAAATACATGTTTATGCTTTGAAAATGTACTGGAAAGCAGGTGATTTTCTGCTAGGTCAGGAAATTAAAAGGAGAATAATAATAATTTCTGTAGATCCATTCATTATAGACAATAAGCTCTGTTCGTGTTGATGAAAAAGTGCACAAGCTGCAAGATAGTTAGATATTATGAACAATAAACTGCTTCAGAAATCTGTACTTGCTTTGTGCTTAAAATAGCCATAGTACCTAGACTTGTAACATCACATAGCAAGAAAGTTATAATTGACCGGTGGTCGTCAAGGCCATCCTGTTTACTGAAAAAATCTTTTTTAAACTTTGAAGAGTCAGCTAGAAACGTAAGAAATATCTGTAAAGTAACAGAATTGTGAACTGGTGATCTGCTACGTCAGTCGTAGTGGGCAATGTCTTGAAAGAAAGGTACAATAACTGTGACACTTCCTGATTTAGTCAGACAAACTCTGTAACTACATTTTTTGTCTCCTTGCGCAAGAATAAAGATACCTGAACTGAACCTTATGCTTTTGGTCTTTTTAAAGTATTTTTCTCTAACATTTTTTTGGTCCTTTGGAGCCGGAAACCCTCGTTTAGCCTGGGATCAGATGGGCCAGGTGGCATGAAACTGTGCAGGGAAGATACCACATCGGATCTTCTTCATTGAAAGACCTCCGACTGAATTGTCGTGCAAAAGAGGCCAGCCACTTTTCTGATCTACGACTGAAGGCGGGTTCCATTTGAACAGTGAGTGACCAATCACTGAGGCTCAGGTAAGGTGAATCTACTTTTTTCTGTTTTAGATCAGGGACTTGATTGTATTTGTTCTGTAACAATTTTTAAAATTCAGGGACAGAAATATTGCTATCTTGTCATATATCAGGGAAGCAGAATAAGTAGGCAGGTAGTCTGAAGAGACTGTAAACACTTGGTGGTACCACATTAAAAACAAAAGGGTTACGTAACATTTAAAAAAAAAAGGGTAGAACAAAATTGGTAATACGTGCACAAAAACGAAAAGACCCCAAAGCCCACCATTAACCGAAGACGCAAAATATATGCAATCACAGCGCGCTGACAACATTAAACATTATACTAAATGGGTTAATAAATATGAATTTGATGGGAAACTAGAAAGATCCTCGCTTATCAAACTTATTAGACAGCTAAAAACCGATTCTAAAGGTCGGGTTAAAAAACAGCGTAAATTAGGAGTTCCTCAGGCACACAGGTGGATTGAGGAAGCAAACAGAAGGGAACAAAAGAATAAAAATTCAAAAGCAATGTTTCTAGACAAAGAAGATAATAACTTAGTTATAGCATCGGCCCCTCCGCCCACTCCGGTTCCGGTTCCCTTACCAGTTCCCTTACCGAACGGAATATGAAGCAAAAGAACAAACTGACCCACCTCCACGATATCCAGTTGTTCCTATAAAACCACTACCGTTTGTTAGAGATCCTATCGAGACCAGGTCTCGAACACGTAATTTAAAAGGGGATATTGAATTATATCAAATGAATGGAAATTCACAGGCTATGAGTGAAGAAGAGATATGCCCACTCATAGAAGTACCAAATCCTCAGGCAGGACAAGAAGGGCAGAACCCAACTCTCTTAGTATACAGACCGTGGACACCGGAAGACTTCCGGAAAGCCACAGAGGGAATTCCCCATCCAAAAGTTAATTTTAGAAAGTTCTTAGAAGACTTACACGGCATGAGATTAAGTTATCACTTAAACGGGGAGGTAGTAGAAAAAGTGGTCAGACAAATAGTAGGTCCAGATTGGCACATGATTAGTGGCAACTGGAATCCCCGTGACGCTGCACTTAGGCCCCTCCCACATAGCAGCATAGAACTAGACAACAGAGTGAAAGGTCTGACAGACCGAATTTCTGAGAAATGGAAGCCTAGGGCAGACTGGACTTGCATTAATCAATGCATCCAACAAGAAAGTGAAACTGTTGATAGATATTTTTCCAGATTATTGCAATGTTTTAACAATCACTGTGGAATGCAAGTGCCTGAAGATCAGACACAAGATTCCCCATATGAGCAGCAGTTAAAGAATGCATTTTTGAAAGGCAGTATTGCACCCATAAGTAGTTTCATTACTAAACACATGGTAGACCATCGTACAAGCAGATTACAATCACTGCTTGTATATGCTAGACATGCCGAAAGGCATTTTAACAACAAAAAGAAAAAGACAGCCCAAGTATTTGCTGTGGAAGATGGAGAAATTTATTTAGTACAGTCCGGACAAAAGGGCAAAAAGAATGCCCAGGGAAACAAACAATCTGATCAGCGATCAGAGGACTTTGAAGCGAGAAAGAAAAGAGGTGAGTGCTTCAAATGCGGGAAAAAAGGACACATGGCAAGGGATTGCAGGAAAAATAAGAAGGCAGCAGTGGAAGACAAAAACGATGAGGGTGAGGACTGACTATATGAAGGTCAAGAATCACTAGATAGGAATAATAGAGATAAGACAAATGACAATGTGACAGAAGGAGCAGAGAATGTGATAATAGAGGAAGTGCAGGAGGCTACCGATAGTGAAGAAAATGAAATATTAGACCTAGCCTTATTGAGTTTAGAACTCTATTTGGCTGACACAAAACCAGAAGTGACACTCCTGGTAGAAGGGAGGGAAGTCAAATTTTTGTGCGATTCAGGGGCATCACGAACCCTGGTACACCCCTCCAAACTACCAGAAAATTCAGAATCACATGACTTTATACTAGTAAAAGCAGCTAATGGACAGCTGTATCGGGAGCCTCTCTCCCATAACATTACAATAACAGATCCTGTTTCAGGAATAACCCAGAAAAGCAAAATTGTTGTTTCTGCAAAATGCCCAGTGAACCTTTTGGGCAGAGATCTTATGCAACTATTAGGCATAGCAGTAGTTCCAACCATGCAGGGTCTGGAAGCACAGCGACAGATTAATACTTTTGCAGTGCAAATGGAAGGTGAGACATTTTACTGGTACAGCCAGGACTTAGTTACGACTGGTCCTGGAGCAGTAACTGAAGAGTTAATGAATGTAGCTATCAGTAAGTTCCCCTCCCTTTGCATTGACATACAACACCTTTTGCACTGTACTCTGTAGTATTGTAATACACCAGGACCTGACAAAGAATACGAACAAGAATTGTTTAAAAATCATGCAAACAGATTAGTACTGTGTAATTTGTACTGGGACATGAAAGGGAACAGTGTAGTTAGCTGTTCATTACCCCAGGAGTTCTTTTCACTTTACAAATCGAATCTAATACCGCATGTTAGTTTAACTAAAGAAGAAGATTTAAAATGGATAGACCTAGGAGAAAAAGTCACAAAGTGGGAAAAACAGACAGAATCAGAACTGTCAGAACAGGGAATACAAAGACAGAAACTGAAATGGATAACACAAACACATCCAGCTGTACACTTGCAGTCCAGCAAAGACAGCTGAGAAGCCCTCTTATTAGAAGAGGAAGAAAAAGCTTTGTTAGACATACCAGAAACTCTCTGGTCAACAGGAAAATCAGACGTAGGACTTATTCACACAGCAGGACCAGTTACTATCACGCCAAAATCAGCATTTAGACCACAAAAGAGACAGTACTCCTTGAGAAGAGATGCAGCGGCAGGTATTAAACTTATCATAGCAGCTTTGCTTAAGAAGGGAATACTGGTGGAATCTCCCGATTCGCCATGTAACACACCCTTATTCCCAGTTAGAAAAGCAAATGGAGAATGGCGTATGGTCCAAGATTTACAAGCTGTAAATGACGCAGTAATACCAAGAGCACCTACGGTGCCAGATCCACATACCTTGTTGAATGATTTAAAACCTCAACAGAAGTACTTTTCTGTGGTAGATATCAGCAATGCATTCTTTTCGATACCGATACACCCTGACAGCCAGTATTGGTTTGCATTTACATTTCAGGGGAAGCGGTATACATATACGCGACTACCACAGGGTTATAGTGAAAGTCCAACAATATTCTCACAAGAAATGGCAAGTAATTTAGCGGGATTTATCCCACCGAGAGGTAGCCAAATTTTACTTTATGTTGATGACATCCTGCTGGCCGCCCCTACCCAGCAGGATTGTAAGGAAGATACTATAACATTATTAAAATTCCTAGCAGCTGAAGGACACAAAGTAAGCAAAAATAAATTGCAGCTTTGGAGAAAACAAGTGAAATACCTTGGATATGTAATATCCAAAGATGGCAGAACATTAGATGAGGACAGAAAAGTAGCGATCTTACAAGCACCAAAACCCACAACCAAGAAGGAAATGATGTCCTTCCTGGGTACGACTAATTTTTGTCGGAGCTGGATCCCAAACTATGCTTTGGAATATGCACCTTTAACCGACCTGATTTTTAAGAAGCCTATGGCAGCACAAGATTTAATACAATGGACACCAGAAGCAGAATTAACTTTCTGCAAGATGAAACAATTGATAGCATCATCATTAGTTTTAGGATTACCAAATTATCACAAACGTTTTTTCCAAACTGTGGACTGCAAGCAAGGTTATATGACATCAGTATTGACTCAACAGCATGGGGACAAACAACGCCCCATTGCTTATTATTCATCACAACTGGACCCAGTGGTGGGGTCTCTACCCCACTGTGTACAAGTAGTAGTTGCAGCTGCAATGTCAGTGCAGGCTTCAGCCTCAGTAGTGTTATTCCACCCTCTCACATTGAGGGTGCCTCAGGCAGTCGCAATCATTTTACTGCAAGAAAAAATAGCATATCTTTCCCCTGCTAGGCATCTTTCTTGTATGACTATATTGCTGAGCCAACCTCACATGACAATTGAACGATGTACTACTTTGAATCCATCTACCTTGCTCCCAACTCCTGTGGATGGCACACCCCATAACTGCCTGCAGGTAATTGAGCAGAAGACACTGCCTAGAAAAGACCTCACGGATGTTCCCTTGGATGATGCCGAGGTGACATATTACGTGGATGGCTCATGCAAAAGGAGTCCTACAGGACAGAACCTAACAGGTTATGCAGTAGTTTCTGATACTGAGATTGTAGAAGCGAAACCTCTACCACATAACTTATCTGCACAAGCATCAGAGTTGATTGCCTTGACACGGGCATGTACCTTAGCAAAGGGTAAAAGCGTAAACATTTTTACAGACAGCCAGTATGCTTTTTCTACTGTACATGTTTTTGCACAACAGTGGAAGAATCGAGGAATGGTGACATCTACTGGCAAACCGATTAACCATGCACAGTTTATTTTAGATTTGTTAGATTCTATTCAGTTGCCTCAGAAAGTAGCTATTTGTAAATGCATAGCTCATACAAAACAACAAGATAGGATTTCAAAAGGCAATGCGAGAGCTGACACAGCTGCAAAGCAAGCAGCCTCAGAAGTATTTATTTTGAACGAGGAATTACAACCTTCTGAGATTTTAGACTTAGAAATGTTGAAAACAATGCAGACACTTACTACACAAGCTGAAAAACAAAAATGGAAAAGACGAGGAGCAATTCTCAAGGAAGGGCTGTACATCTAATTTATTTAGATATGCAGCTTTGTTGAGCCATGGGCAGAGCCATGTCTCAACAGGGGGGATGGTACAGTTAGTGAATCGGGTGTTCGCTACGTACGGGTTTTCAAACTACACTAAAAAATTTTGCCTGTCATGTCACACTTGTAATAAACATCATGCACAAGGGGCATTAAAGCCCAAGCAAGGGAGTTTCCCTACACCGCCATATCCGTTTCATACTATCTGTACGGATTTCATAGAATTGAGCAAATGTGAAAACAAAAAGTACTGCCTTGTCATTGTGGATATGTTCTCCAAATGGGTGGAGGCCTTTCCGACTAGTAAACCAGATGCAGCCACTGTTGCAAAGACCCTAGTTAAAGAGATTATTCCTAGATTTGGCATACCGGAAAGGATCTACAGTGACAATGGCACACATTTCGTTAACCAAACTATACAACAGCTAAGTTAGTATTTTGGGATTTCTTTAAAACATCACTGTGCATATCACCCTCAATCTGCAGGGTTGGTAGAAAGGCACAATGTAGTTTTAAAGAATAAGCTTAAGAAACTTATAGTAGAAACACAAAAGAATTGGGTGTACTGTTTGCCCCTGGCACTGTTGAGCATGAGAACTGTTCCGAATGCAAAAGGACTGACACCTTTCGAAAAGATTTTCGGAAGAGCTTATTATATACCTCAGTGGAAACCTCTCATGCCTGCAGACCAGGAAGCAGATTGGACACTTGCAGATTACATGAGGAATATGCTAAATAACAAACATCTTTTACAGTTTAATTCTGTTTCAGATAAAGACCAAACTAACCCCTTCGAAGTAGCAGTAGCCCCAGGCACTTGGGTCTTGGTGAAGACAATCAAAAAGAAGAATTGGACGACACCAAAGTGGGAAGGTCCATATCAAGTACTGCTGAGCACGCCCACAGCAGTCAAGATTATGAACGTTCATCTTGGATTCATTTGACACACTGTAAACTAGTCAAAAACTTTGAACTTGATAAAACTCTTGCTAACACACAGCAGCAGTAAAATGACGACAAGACCTAGAGACAATAGAAATACTGAACGATTTCAGCAGTATATTCAGCAGTGTTGCATAATCATCTTAATAACTGCATTAGTGACACTGTTCTTTTTACTGTGGCTTTTGCTGTGGCCTTTCTTTTCTTCAGTCACACCAACTAGACTGAACAAACGTGATTCAACACTCATAGACTGGCATCCGAACTTTAACACTTACCAAGCAATCAAATATGTGTATGCTGAGACTTTTAATATTTCAAATTGTTGGATTTGCACAGCTATACCAGCAGCATACGGGGGATTATTGATGGCTGTTGTCCCCCTAGGGGTCAATGAGACCTGGGAAAACTTGATTTTTGAGACTACACCTGTGAAATCTAGAGACAAAATTGCATTATTTCTACCTGTTACACAAGCAGGAATTGTATGCTTTTTTAATAATGACACAATTCAAGTAGGTTGGAGTAGATGTAATGTGACTGTTTCTTATAAATGTTATATTAAACCTAAAAATGCTAAAACTACAGAAACAATTTGTGATGCAGATTATGACTCATACTTTGAGTCCTTGCATAAAACTGTCAGTGATATACAACATAATCCTGTTCTTTTAAAGCAACTGTCTATTATAGATAAGAAAATGTTTCATGCAGGGAAGGTATATATCAATACTAAGGTAGAAAACTGTTATTTCATATGTGGGAAAAAGGCATACAAATGGTTGCCTGAGAATTGGTCCGGCAGTTAGTTTTTGAGTTACCTGGTCCCGGCCATACGACACACTACAGCTTTGCCTCATGGGAGAATTCGAAACGTCAGAGATGTCGCAAAGAAACCTGAAAATCCAATCAAGAAACCTGAGAATCCAGTGGGACAGATTGTAGCAGGCTGGAGGAACCATAACTCCGTGAAAGACAAAAGTAAACTAGCACACATGGACTTGAGTGACACTATCATATCCTGGGCTGGCATAGCCCCTGCATATGGTGCAGTTAAATCAATTTGGGAACTGAGAAAGCTATCCAAACTTCTCGAGGTCATGAGCAATGCAACTTTTTCTGCTCTTGAATTAATGACTGATGAACTGAATGCAATGAGAACTGTGGTGCTTCAAAACCGCATGGCTCTTGACTTCACCCTAGCGGCGAGAGGTGGTACGTGCGCTTTAATCAAAGACGAGTGTTGTTCGTTCATTCCCGACAATAAGCACAAAATTAATGATCATTTGGAAGTGATCCAACAAGTGTCAGACATGACCAGGTCAGGCCCAAACCCACTGACGGACTTTTTCCAGAATTTGTTTGGGGGATGGGGTTCCATCCTAATGAACATCCTGATTGCCATTTGTGTGGGATTACTATTGTTAGGAGCATGCATTTGCTGTGGAATTCCCCGCATGAAAAAATTAATCAAAGATTTTATAGACATGTCAGTTTCTGAGACTTTGTATCAAAGTACTGAAATTGAAGAACTGTTGAAAAAGGAAACACTTTCATAAGTTTAAACTGAATGACTCTCTTAGCTGCAAATCCTCAAAGGAAGAGGTTAGGAGAAGAAACAAACTGTTTATGCTTTTGAAATAGAATAAAAAGTATTAACAGGGGGGAAATGTTAGAAAAATATGTATTAACATATGTGTGCAATGCTTATTTTAATAAGGGAAGATTAACACGTTTTTATTCTATATGCAGCATTAGTTTTATTTAAAACTGAAAAGATGCTTTTCTGAAATTGTGCTTTCTGACACTGCAAGAAGCACTCTGACCTAGTTTGCTAGCACAGCAAAATACATGTTTATGCTTTGAAAATGTACTGGAAAGCAGGTGATTTTCTGCTAGGTCAGGAAATTAAAAGGAGAATAATAATAATTTCTGTAGATCCATTCATTATAGACAATAAGCTCTGTTCGTGTTGATGAAAAAGTGCACAAGCTGCAAGATAGTTAGATATTATGAACAATAAACTGCTTCAGAAATTTGTACTTGCATTGTGCTTAAATTAGCCATAGTACCTAGACTTGTAACATCACATAGCAAGAAAGTTATAATTGACCGGTGGTCGTGAAGGCCATCCTGTTTACTGAAAAAATCTTTTTTAAACTTTGAAGAGTCAGCTAGAAACGTGAGAAATATCTGTAAAGTAACAGAATTGTGAACTGGTGATCTGCTACGTCAGTCGTAGTGGGCAATGTCTTGAAAGAAAGGTATAATAACTGTGACACTTCCTGATTTAGTCAGACAAACTCTGTTAACTGCATTTTTTGTCTCCTTGCGCAATAATAAAGATACCTGAACTGAACCTTATGCTTTTGGTCTTTTTAAAGTATTTTTCTTTAACACTCTCATAAAACTTTATCGCATTATGTGATCAAACAGTATTAGAGAATAAAATACATTCACAATGTTACTAAATCATGACAAACTATAAAATGCATGTCTCACTGCTACCAGAACTGCAACTAATCTCATTTTCTGCAGTAAGATTGTAAAGAAGGTAGCTTCTATAAATACAGTACAGCTGTCATGCCTGAGACACCAAATAGAAAACCTCTTCCATTTAGCCACATAGCCATGTAAGATTTTCTAGTAGTGGGTTTCCAAGCCTCCTGTAAAACTCAAAGCACATCTTCAGAAAACTGGTGTCTAAAAGGAATCAAAATCACCCAAGGAGTCAACTGAAGGGTGGGTAAGTGAGGGTATATGGGTGATTCCTTCTCCTGTGTGAGAAGATCCATCCTATGAGGTAACCTGCAATGATTGCCCCTGGCCAGATGGAATAAAAGGTGGAACCAGTGCTATCTAGGCAAAAACAGTCACCAGCAAGATTTTGGGCCTGTCCCACATGATTTTTTGCAAGACTTTTGGTAATACAGGAAGATGGGGATAGGCATACAGAAACATCCCCTCGCAGAAAAAAGACATGGCATCCACTTTTCAAACCAGAGGACTTGGCATTGTGGAACATAACTGGGGAAGCTGTCTGTTAAGAGGTTAGGCAAAAAGTTCTACTTAAAGAGTATGCCACCAATGGGGACTGTCGAGGAACACCTTGCATGCTCCTGAAGCATCCATTCATGAGAATCTGCCCTGGACATGCTCAAATAGTCAGCCACAATAATGTGCTCTGAGGAAATGTAAACCACCTGAAGAAGCAAATGATGCCAGATCATGAAATCCCCTGAAGAGCCAGCTTGCAGAGAAGGTAAGACTTCATGCCCCCTTGGTTTGTTAATGTACTACATGACTGTAACATTGTCTGTGAAAACCCTTAGAGGACCAGGGACTCAAAGGGAGTCTGATTCAGAATGCATGTAGAGACAGAAAAAGAACTCTCATCTCCTTGATGGTGATATGGTCTACCAGTTGTTGAGAGGACCAAAGTCCCTAAATCCTGAGATTATTGCAGGAGGCTACATAACCCTGATCGGAAGCATCTGTGTACAGCTCCTGAGTGGAAAGAGGAATCCAGAAAGGTAGGCCTGGATTCAGGGAAATCTGATGAATCCACCAATGGAGCTCTAGCTTGAGACAAGGCAAGGGAGGACCAGGAAAATCATGAAGATGGCAATTTTGAAGCCAAACAGCTTTGAGATACTACTGAAATTTTCTCTTATGAAGTCTGGTGAAAGAAACCTTAGGAATTGTGGATGCCATGGACCCCAGAGCATGAAGAAAGTCCCTTGCCAGAAGGACTGGAAAAGGAAGAAGAAACTAAAAATAGGCAGGCAGAGAGAGTCAGGAGACATTTGGAGTTGGGAGGAGAGCCAGCATTGGTATAGTCTTAATCCGGCATCCCAGAAATACCTGGTCCTGAGAAAGGGTCAGCACAGACTTTTTGAGATTTTGGGTGAACCCCCACACTGCAAAAGAAGAAGCATAGTAAAGTAAAGATCTTGGGGCAGGAGCTGCTGAGACGAGGAACAAATCAAGAGGTCATCCAAATAAGGAAAGATATGAATTTTCTGAAGTCTGCAAAAGGCCACTACTGGGGCTAGACATTTAGTAAAGCTCCTCAGAGTCATAGAAAGACCAAATACAAACTACAGAATTGATAATGTAAAGAGGACACAGAGAAACAGAAAAACCTTTCTGAAAAGAGGGTGAATAGGAATGTGTTGGTAAGCATCTTTCAAATCCAGAGACACCAGAAAAGCCTAGGGAAACAATAGAGGGAAAAGCATCTGGAGAGAGAGCATCCTGAAGGAAGGGACCTTTAGAAAGATGTTTATAAAGGAGAGATCCAGAATGGGCCTCCAAGGCCCCTCATTCCTGGCAACCAGAAAAATCCTGGAATAAAACCCTACACCCTGCTGAGAAGGAAATTGAGTGAGCTGGCAAGGAAGAGGATAAAGATAGCCTGAAAAGGGAGGAAGGGAATTCCAAACTATAAAAAAACATTTTTGCATATGGAAAACACCCAATAGTCTGAGGTGATCTGTTGCCAGACAAGAAAGGACAGAGTCAACCTCAGGGAAAAGGGAATCTAGCTGAGAGGTAAAAGTGACTGAATGTCAAATGGAAACATATTTGTCAGGGGGGAAAGAAGGCTTTTGACACTCAGAACCCTGAGAAGGCTTGTCAGGAAAAACTCAATGGGAGAACTACTTACCCTTGGGAGACTCTCCTGGCTGCCTGCAGACAAAAGAAGATTTAGATGGATAATTTCTCTGGAACCTAGAACAAGAGAAAGGAAAATCTGTTTTAAATCCTGCATGACTTTTCCTTTATCCAGTCTGTTCTTAAAAAAATGATTCTGGGTGTCCAATGGTGAATCAAGTAATTTAGGCTTAATGTTTTTAGGAAGAGTCTGGAAGCATAACAAAGACTACCTCCTCATCTTAAAATGGAAACAGCAGAAGACTTTACCTTGGAGTCGGTCATATCAGTCAGAATGCCTCCAATATGACATACCTAGTCATATGGGTTTGGTATTCAGAGCCCTGGAAAGCTAAGGTATCAAAAGTATACACTTTCCCCCATACCTATCTATAGCACAACTGTCCTTATCAGAAGTAAAAGTTTAGAGGAGGACAGCAATTTAGAAGGTTTATCAGCATCCATGGAAATCACAGCAGTTTTAGAGAAAGGACTTTTAAATAAAAACCTTTGTGCATCAGGGAAATTATGGAGCCTGTTAGGGTTCTTAAAAGCAGGAGGTTGGAAGCCAGGGGCTTGAAAAGCTGATAAAAATGTATCCAAAAGAGCATCAAACACTGGAGGGACCACAAAAGGCCTAGCTGAGTCAATCTGTAAGAAGTCACACAACCTCTGTCTGATCATTTGGGAATAATTCTATTTAAAATGCACCATCATATGTGTGCAACATCCAAACAAAAAAGGCACTTCTGTTGTCTATCTTTATGTAGAATCTGCCTCCCACACTATAATTTTCCTTTCTTGGATGGCATAAAAAGGTAATCTAAGAAGAAGAAGAAAAAGGAAGGAAGAGACCAAAAAATGGGGTACTTATCTGTAGAAGGCTCGGCAGCCGAACCAACGTGACAAACATCTTATGGCTCAAATTCAAAGGTAGCATTTGAACTAGCAGCAAATAAGTTCTGAGGATTAAGGGTTCATATGTCACATATGTACCTTATAACTTGGACATAGGGCATAAATCTGACATGCAATGCCTGGAAGGTGTAAAGGTTTTGGTATGCTGGCCAGATGTTCTGCTATCCAAGGCAGGATATCCCACTTGTAAAGAAAACTACAACAGTGATAAGAAAGGACATCTACTTGTAAGAGTAGATGATTGTCACCACTCCTTTCTCTCCAAGTCATTAACATATCAGTAGTGGTATCTGAAAGTAGCATTGTACTGCATTCAGATTTGTTAACAATACGTGGACTCTCTTATTTAGAGTCTGTATCTGATTGGTCATATGCTCAGGCAACGCTGCCACTCATGCAAACTAATGAGAAGAAACTAATTTTTCAGATCAAAGATACAAACAAGAGGTCCCTTGCCCTTTCTTGCAAGTCAAGGGGGCACTCTCCATGGTTCTCCAAGTAAGCATTCCATCAAGATTTACATCTGTCATCTGACAGCATGATGGCCAGAAAGAAGCTGCCTCTCAGAAACCATAAATGATGAAAAGCCTGACCCACAAAGGACAAACAGTGAAGCATGTCTAAGGTCCATCATAAATAATGCCAAATTGCAATCAAGCCTCTCTTTTTCTCTCCTCCCTACTGCACAATGCACCTGGTAGGTGTGATTTGTCATTTGACATCCACACCATATTTAAACAAGTAAATCTCAGCACAGCAATGTGAACAACACAACACTAAACAAATGAGAAAGAGGAATGACAGGTGGTAGCCTTTGAAGAGATAAGAACGGAGTTGAATATATTGCAGACAGATTCTTACTGCACCAGTTGTTCTATGAGGGGGCACTCCTTGGTGGGTCTAGGACTGGATTAATTATCTTCCATTCCAACACAGCATTTTTTTCTCAAAACACCACTGTATTTGAGCAGCATACACATCCTATGCAGGCAGACGCTGTGACATCAGACTTCATTAGTGGATTGCTCCTTGCTCCTAACCACTGAGCATTTACATTTCCTACAAATCAAGAAAAATAATGAAGAGCGTAATACATAAATATATACTTGACTAATTTACAGGGTACTCCAAGCACAAGGGGTTGTGGGAGGGTGTAATGGACTGGCAAAAGCACGTCCCTTCCTAAATCAACTGATAAAGTGAGAGTATATTTGTTACATTTAACACTGTGAACCCACTCTGTTGTGTCGGTGATTAGAATGAATTGTTTTAAAAGTAAATACATCAGAATGAAAGAAGCTGGAGGAGACTCCCAAAACTCACCATCTATACAGTTACACATGATAAATGATCAGCTGAGAAACAGATGCCTACAATGCAAATATCCATGAAATAAGTAATGGACGTAGCCACACCTCTACTAGTCTGGCCTTTGACAGCAATACATTTCAATGGTTGTTGAGCTGCCTAATGGAAAAAAGACAGTATAGTAGGCAATCCACTTGAAAAATATTTGGTTAATGACTACCAGCCCAGTTCCTCCCTTCTGAAGAGGCTGAAAGCTCTCCCCTCTTTTTTTAACGCATGCACCCACTTTAGGTGGAAACAAATATGATGGGGTAGATTAGAGGAGTAAATGTTATCTTCCTTGGTCTCTACTCTGACAATGAAAACAGGGTAATGAATAAACAGTTAAGGGGATTATTCTGAAGTCACTTTCTGGAGGGAACAAAGGCCTTTCATAAGGGACATCAAATGCTTGTGAAATATCAAATATGGCTTATAAGGGCTGCAACTTTAATATCCAGTGAAAAGAAAGGATGGCTGTCAAGAAGTGAGCTTTTCAAGGACTCCTCAAGACCAAAAAAAAAAAAAAGAAGCAGAAGTGGGACTAAGAAGAACAGCAAAGCAAATGCAATGCTTTTTTTTTTTTTTTTTTTTTGAAGGGGCACAATCCCTTCCTCCGCTGTTCTTATGTATTGACTCCAAGATTGCAATACCTTGGAGAAAAATCTCTGTTTTAGCACATTCAGTCTCACTAGTAACACGTATTTTAAGAAGAGGGAGGAGCATAGGGTGATGTACAAGAGTGGGGGAAGATGCACACAGGTGGATTATATCCTATGTAGGAGGGCCAATCTGAAGGAGATTGGAGACTGTAAAGTGGTGGCAGGGGAAAGTGTAGTTAAGCAGCATAGAATGGTGGTCTGTAGGTTGACGTTGGTGATCAAGAAGAGGAGGAGGAGTGTGAAAGCAGTGCCAAGGATTAAATGGTGGAAGTTAAAAAAGGGTGATTGTGAAGTGGAGTTTAGGGAAGAGTTAAGACAGGCACTGGGAGGCAGCGGAGAGTTACCAAATAGCTGGGTAACTACAGCAGAACTAGTAAGGGAGACTGCTAGAAAGGTGCTTGGTGTGACATCTGGACAGAGGAAGGAGGACAAGGAGACCTGGTGGTGGAATGAGGAAGTACAGGAGAGTATACAGAGGAAGAGGCTGGCGAAGAAGAAATGGGATTGTCAAAGAGATGAAGAAAGTAGATATGAGTATAAAGAGATGAGGTGCATGGCAAAGGGAGAGGTGGTGAAAGCTAAGGATAAGGCGTATGAAGAGTTGTATGAGAGATTGGACAATAAAGAGGGAGAAAAAGACCTGTACCGATTGGCTAGACAGAGGGACAGAGCTGGGAAAGATGTGCAGCAAGTAAGAGTGATAAAGGATAGTGAGGGAAAGGTACTCACAAGAGAGGAGAGTGTGTTGAGTAGATGGAAAGAGTATTTTGAGAGGCTGATGAATGAAGAGAATGAGAGAGAGAGAAGGTTGGATGATGTGGGGATTGTGAATCAGGAAGTGAAACAGATTAGCAAGGAGGAAGTAAGGACAGCTATGAAGAGGATGAAGAATGGAAAGGCTGTTGGCCCAGATGACATCCCAATGGAAGCATGGAGGTGCTTAGGAGAAATTGCAGTGGAATTTTTAACTGCTGAATGTAGCTTTGTTTATATGCTTGTTTGCTTGTTATTTCCCTGGAACGCTAATTCCACCTAATACGCGGCTTCTCAGCGCTTCTGTGGATCACTAGAGATATCTGCATTGCTTACTGTACTTATTTCCTTGTTTCACTGGAAAGAAAGTTACTGTTTGTCGTTTTTGCATTTAAGTTACCTGTAACACACTGCACTTAAGTTACCTGGCACTTGCTCACTAAAGCAATTATATAAGTCAGCACTAAAAATTAAAAGCACTACACCCTCACTCCCCACTGGCCCTTGTTTTCAATTATTAAGGAATTCCCAACATTATTCTAGCATGTCCAAAGGTCAGTTGTCAATCTCCTCTCCGGTCCAGCTGGTGAATCTGGGAATCTTGAGGCAATGTTACAACTGCCTCATGTACACAGACAACCCTCTCCTCCTCCCAACAAATTCCAAAACATGTGAGAGATGCAACCATATAGCCAAACTGGAGGCTAAGCTCTCTCAACTCAGTACTGGCATAACCAGTCAGGAGAAGGAGGAAACCACACTCACTACAATTCCAGTCTCACATAGACCTACCACGACAGCAAACCAAACACATAATCACACAAAAACATACTCGGAGGCTCTAAATAAAGATCTGCCTAAGCAGCAGAGACCTCCAAAGCAGACACCCAAGCAACCACTACCCCAAAACAAAACACGTGCAACACATATCTCACAAAGCCAGTGTGCCGAACAGTCACAGCCCTTAAGACTAAACAACACACCTGATACACTTGTAATAGGTGACTCTATCGTCAGGCACACTGACGTCCCGCTCACCAGGCTGAACAAGGAGAGGGTCACGGTGAGCAGCCTGTCGGGCGCTAGGATCCGCCACATAACACAAGCACTCAGGTCACTCCAAGGCAAGTACAAATATGACTCAGTCATTGTCCATGCTGGTGTGAATGACCTGAGACGTACCTCCCTGGCTACATGAAAAGAGACATAAAGGAGCTCTCTGAGCATGTAGCCCAGGCCGGTATGACCCTGACCTTGAGTAGCATCTTACCCTCACCAAGAATGATGCCACAATATGAAGACAAGATGATCAATTTCAACAACTGGCTTAAGTACTGGTGTCATTCAAAGGGGATTCAATGCCTGTCAGCTTGGGATGGTATGCTCGACAAGCCACGATGCTTCGCTAGGGACGGCTTGCACCTGTCACCCCTGGGCTTTCGGATATTGCCAAAGGCTCTTGCTACCCCCATAGTGCCTTTTTTAGGCAAGGCTCAAACGACAAACCCACCTCCATAGGTATCACAAGGGATAAGAAACTAAGAGTAATGCTACTCAACGCCAGAAGTCTAAACCTCAAGATGCACGCACTCGAAACTCTCCTTAGCATGGAGAACATCGATATCTGTGCAGTAACAGAAACCTGGTTCAGGGCTCCCGAGAGCACCCCAGCACTACCAGGTTATACCTCATACCATGCTTTTCGCCCCCAAAACTTGGACCGAACCACAAAAGGAGGGGAGTATCGATATTCATCAAAGATACCCACACCTCCAGGTTGGTGGCAAAGCACGAAGCATCAGAGACTATCCATGTGCAACTAACAGTGGGTAAAACTGCCTTCCAGTTTATAGCCTGCTACAGACCACCCTCCCAAACCCAGGAACCTCACTCGGCCTTCCTGAGAACACTGGAAAATATGAAGGTCTCTCCAAACACCATTATATTGGGCGACTTCAACTACCCAAACATAGACTGGGAGCATTACTCTAGCTCCAACA
The DNA here is from genome assembly GCF_019279795.1 of Protopterus annectens. Classification (NCBI taxonomy): domain Eukaryota; kingdom Metazoa; phylum Chordata; order Ceratodontiformes; family Protopteridae; genus Protopterus; species Protopterus annectens. The sequence goes on from NC_056741.1 coordinate 377,012,270, forward strand.
CCCTAGCCCAAAGGTTCCTAGAATTTATAAACTCAAATGCTATGGAACAACTTGTTACCACTCCCACAAGAGGGAAAACATACTAGACCTGATCATCACCAACATGGGGACTCTATGCTCCAGACCAGAAGTGTATCCCTCACTGGTAAGATCAGACCATAAACTAATCTCACTGGATATTCACATCCCGACCCCACCCCTGCCCAGAAAACCACAGTGAAAAACTTCTCTAAAGCAAATTTCACACTCCTCAAAACCGAGATGGAATCCTTCAAAGCCCCCGGGCCTGTGGAAAATACGGCCCAGACCGCAGAATCCTTTATAAACGCATTCTATGAACACCTTCAGGAATGCATGGATCATACGATCCCAAATAAAACCAAGACCCAATCCTCCAAAGGCAGACGCCCTGTCCGTGGACCCCAGCCATAAACAAACTATACAATAGAAGGAGGAAGCTACTAAATGATAGAGCAAAATCCCAAAAAGGGAAGGCATCACTGATCAGTATTAGCAAAAAACTACGGGCACTCATAAAATTGTCTAAGGCCAGCTTCGAGAGAAAAATTGCACAGGACACTAAGGATAATCACAAGGCTTTCTTTAGTTATGTTAGGAACCTGGGTGGTGATTCCCAGATATGCTCAGAATTAGTCCAAAATGACAAAAAATACACTGAACCCACAGACATTGCCAACATCCTAGCTGACAGGTTCAGCGCAAACTTCTCCCCCTCCCCCACCAAAAGGGCAAATATCTATCCCAGCAGAGTGCTGCCCCCCTGACATCTCAGATGCACAGGTAAGAGCCGCCTTCTCCAAAGCAAAAAACACAGCATCAATGGGACCAGACGGTGTCCCAGGCTGCGTCCTACAAAAACTCCAAGAAGAGCTAAACCCAAACATAAAACTACTGTTCAATCTCAGCCTTACTACAGGATATGTGCCCAAAGAGTGGCGTACAGCAACAGTGGTCCCTCTCCATAAAGGTGGTGCCTCAATGGATCCTGGAAACTATCGCCCCATAAGCCTGACTAGCTTGGTCTGCAAAGCTATGGAAAGGATCATCATGGACCTCATAAATAAAGATATTGGGGACCTACAGACACTGGATCCTACCCAGTTCGGCTTTGTTAAGGGCAGATCCTGCCTCTTAAACCTGGTTGATTTCTTTGAAACAGTCACCAAGGCCATTGACGAGGGGAAGGTGGTCCACACAGCCTACCTGGACCTCGCAAAAGCCTTTGATACAATACCCCACTCGGGCATTATAGATAAGCTCACCAGCTTAAATATAAACCCCTATGTCACTAGATGGATTGCAAACTGGCTCAAGGACAGAACCCACATGGTTAAAATTGCTGGAGCCATGTCAGACTCCAAACCAGTTACAAGTGGTGTTCCACAAGGCTCAGTCCTGGGACCTCTCTTGTTCGGTATATATTTCCTCGGAGGTACAGGCCAACACGGAAGGACTGTGGCTGACCAAGTTCGCAGATGACTGCAAACTGGGCGCCATAATCGACTCTCCAGCCGACACAAGCATCCTCCAAAAGGGCCTCATAGAAACAGACAACTGGTGCCAGAACCATGGCCTCAAGCTAAATGCCAAAAAGTGTATAGTCATCCCCTTTGGCAAAAACAAAGTGCCCACAAATTACCACATAGGTGGTAATCCATTAAGTACAGAAGAAGTAATTAGGGACCTGGGGACCCAAGTTGATAGCAATCTCTCATTTGACAACCACGTGGCCAAAGTGGTTAGAAAAACATTTTATATAGCCCACCTAATCATGAAGGGATTCACATCTAGATCAGGGAGGTCATCGTGCCTCTTTACTCATCCCTCATCAGGCCCATAATTGAGTACAATGCCCCTTTTGGGATGTACCTTAGCAGACACCTGCAGCAACTGGAAAGACCCCAAAAGTACCTCACCAAGAGGATCAAAGGGCTCAAACAGATGCCATATGCTGCCCGGTTAAAGAAACTCCATCTCTACTCAGTGGCATACCGCCTGTTCAGAGGAGATCTGTGCCTGACGTATAAAGCCATGTCCAACCCGGAATTAATGGACATGCTGCACCTCAGAAAATCCAAATCCCATCGAGCTACACGCTCGAGAGACTTGAACCTCAGCACTGAAATAAATAGGACATGCTGGAGGGACAGATTCATAACCCAGAGGCTCCCTTCACTCTGGAATAAAATCCCAGTCCAGGTTAGGCAGAGTCCCTCATTGACTCTCTTCAAGAGGAATCTTGATGAGTGGATGGGAGATCGTAGGTTTACCCCGGGTATCACTTCTGTGTCACTGTTAGACAGAGGCACAGTATACTAACCTCGAAAAAGGGCATAGCAAAATAAATTTAAAATGGGTGGCGAAAGCCAAACACATTCTGGCTAGGCTTATAAATGCCCTAGGGCAGATAACCTAGTATGAACCTATGAACTAGATTGTTTAATGAAATTCTGGAAAGTCAGAGGATGCCTGAGGAGTGGAGAAAAAGTGTTTTGGTACCTATCTTGAAGAATAAGGGTGATGTGCAGAGCTGCAGTAATTACAGAGGGATAAAATTGATCAGTCACAGCTTGAAGTTATGGGAGAGAGTAGTAGAAGCTAGGTTAAGAAGGGAGGTGATGATTAGTGATCAGCAGTATGGTTTCATGCCAGGAAAGAGCACTACAGATGCGATGTTTGCTCTGAGAGTGTTATTGACAGAAACACAGAGAAGGTCAGAAGGAGTTGCATTGTTTCTTTGCAGACTTGGAAAAAGCATATGACAGGGTGCCTAGAGAAGAGTTGTGGTATTGTATGAGGAAGTCGGGAGTGTGAGAGAAGTATGTAAGAGTGGTACAAAATATGTACGAAGGTAGTGTGACAGTGGTGAGGACTGCAGTGGGAGTGACAGATCCGTTTAAGGTGGAGGTGGGATTACATCAAGGATCAGCTCTGAGTCCTTTCTTATTTGCAGTGGTGATGGACAGGTTGACAGATGAGATCAGGCAGGAGGCCCCGTGGACTATGATGTTTGCAGATGACATTGTGATCTGCAGTGAGAGTAGGAATCAGGTTGAGGAGACTCTGGAGAGGTGGAGATATGCTCTAGAGAGCAGAGGAATGAAGGTCAGCAGGGCTAAGACAGAATATATGTGTGCAAATGAGAGGGAGGGTAGAGAAATGGTGAGGATGCAGGGAGTAGAGTTGGTAAAGGTGGACGAGTTTAAGTACTTGGGATCAACAGTACAGAGTAATGGTGAATGTGGAAGAGAGGTGAAGAAGAGAGTACAGGCAGGGTGGAATGGGTGGAGAAGAGTGTCAGGAGTAATTTGTGACAGACCGGTACCAGTAAGAGTGAAAGGGAAGGTCTACAAGACAGTAGTGAGACCAGCTGTGTTATATGGGTTGGAGAGAGTGGCATTGACAAAAAGGCAGGAGTCAGAGCTGGATGTGGCAGAGTTAAAGATGTTAAGATTTGCACTCGGTGTGACTAGAATGGATAGGATTAGGAATCAGTATATTAGAGGGTCAGCTCATGTTGGACAGTTTGGAGACAAAGCAAGAGAGATGAGATTGCGTTGGTTTGGACATGTGCTGAGGAGGGATGATGGGTATATTGGGAAAAAGATGCTAAGGATGGAGCTGCCAGGTAAGAGGAAAAGAGGAAGGCCTAAGATAAGGTTAATGGACGTGGTGAGAGAGGACATGCAGGCGGATGGTGTGATAGAGCAAGATGCAGAGGATAGGAAGAAATGGAAAGAGATGATCCACTGTGGCGACCCCTAACGGGAAAAGCTGAAAGATGATGATGATGAGTCTTAATACAACAGGGCTCGGACTTGCAAGTCTCACAATTTAAAAAGTGCTACCTATTCCAAGATATGAACTTCAGTGCTACTGAACCAATAGCTTTAAATGGAGAGATGGGCAAGCATGCTGCTTATAAAGATCTAATTCCATGATGGGGAGGTATTCTTTAGTTGTGGAAAAAAGATGCAGAATTACCTGAAGGAACTGCATGATCACCCAATGCTGCGTAACTAATCTACTCTCTTAAAATTCATGATGGACTGATATAACTGAAACACTCTTGCTGTGGAATAAATGAGGCTCAAATCTCATACATTGTAGAAAAGTCAGGGTCACTTACAAACTAATGTGTGGTACTGGGTATTGTTCCAATGATATGGATAACCTTTTTCACATGGGAGAGTATGTCTGTCAACTGGAAGATTTCCTGTGAGTTTCAATCATTTCTGAAGCCCTCCACTTCAAAACTGTTTGATTCAAAGGCATAGGGGGATCAAAAGTTTAGAACATGAGTCAGGCCCCGAGGTGGTTCCTGCTTGTCACTGTTTCAACTACATGGGACTCCTTTCGTCAGATCCAGGAGGACTTCCTGTATTACCAGGGGCCTGAGAGCCTGAAAGCACAATATTCTCAGCCACTAAAGGGCAACAAAGTAAGAAAAGATCAGTTGTGGTCTATTTTCTATGAAGTTTATGATGAGGTATGGAATCAGAGGGAATGGAAGGAAGGTGTATAGGAATTTCCCATGTTGTGGGATGCAGAATGTATCCACCATAATCTCTCCTTTGCCCTGATTCAAAAAGTAAAGGAGGAGGGGAACAACATTCTCTCAGATGATAAACAGGTTGATTTCTGGAGTATCCACCTCTGAAAACTTTAAACCTGACAAGGCTTCTGTATCAGAAGCTTCGAGAAAGGACTGGAGGAGCAACTCACCAAGTCTGTCAGCACTTTCCATATCAGAATTTTAACTGCTGAGACAGTGATGTCTCCCCTTGTGGTCCACTGCCAAGATATAAACTAAATCTTGGCAAAGAGGATAGGACTATGGATTAGTTGTCGAAACAGACTAGGAGAGATTCTGGAAACAGCTTTTCCTCAAGCCATTAAGGCCAGGAAAATTACATGTAGTTGTAGTTCCAAAAGGGAAATGTGCAACCTCTGCCTCCAATTATCCTTTGAACCATGGATGAGCAGAAATGAATTCCTCATCTTGCCAGAAAATCTTTCTTCAGAAGCTGTGATGGACTCACCTGAATCTTTATGGGGATTAGAGGAATACAGCAATTTAGAAGGTTTATCAGCAGCCATGGAAATCACAGCAGTTTCAGAGGAAGGACTTTTAAATAAAACCTGTGTGCCTCAGGGACTTTACAGCACCTCTCAGGCTTCTTAAAAGCAGGGGTCTGGGAATCATCCTCTTGGGAGACTTGACTGGCATATGAGGGCAAGATCATGTGATCTTCTTCCCGAAGGACTAACTAGGCCATAAAATACAGATGATGGGAGCTGAAAGGGGCTCACAGAGGTACTTCACAGTGGAGCAAGCCTGTTTCTTCTGCAAGCTCTGTCACAGTGGAGAGGACCTGCTTCCTCTGCAAGTGGTCATTCCACTGGTACAGAGAATGTTGCATAACACCATGACAAGGGTATTCAAACAGACTGCTTCAGCTTTTCGTTATGGAAGGATAGCCTCTACTTCCTTTATGTACATACACATATGTAAGCCTGCCATCTTAACCATGGCATAAGCACAGTCAAAACTGCATCAGTCATATGGAAAAAAAAGGTGGATACTGTAGACAGCCTTAACCACTTCCTCCATGCATCCAAACTCACGGACAGAGGATATCTTTGTCAATATATGGTCAGTTAGGTAGGACTGGAATCTGGACAGACAAGGCATGCTTGAAGGCCCCAAGCCCGAATTTCAAAGAGAAGGAAACTCTTTTGAACTTTCTGTCTAATGCTTTGGACTTCTTGTCGGGTGGCAAGGTAGCTAAAAGTTGTGGTTCCCGGGTTCTGTGCTGGACCCAGGATACTATGTAAGGGTCAGCATGATAACTCCTGGTCAAGATCTTGCTCCATTTAGTTGGACACCTACAGACAGCATCTACTTTCTTGGGATCCAACAGACTGTGGGTGCTTCTAAACTGCAAATATTGTAGCCAAGATGAATGGTTCCATAAGGTGGATGACCCAAGGCTCCTAAACCTTCTTTACTAGATTTTCAACAAAGGGCACACTATCACTACTACTACACATGTATGAGCTCCAATATTGTGAGCACTCAAACTTCAAAAAATAAACTATGACTTAAACAGATAAAAAATAAATTCCAAGACTCACAGTTACACTGTTAAGGCATTTTCTGCAGGCTGTGAAGTTTCAACCTCGTAAAACTCTAAAGTGGTACTGTGGCCTAATACCCCTGCTACATATATAATCTAACTCTGAATCACTGGACTTCTGAGTAATGGGAGTACTCCAAGATACTGTACTGTTGGAGCTAGTATACATTGCCCTGGGATGCATGTCTTTAATGTCTCTTGTCATCTCTTGAGGAAGATGAAAGGTGTAATCTCAAGGAGCTGCTAGTCAAGGGAAGCTTGTGACATACATCTGATAAGATGGTTACTTACAGATTCATGGGGAAGTACTAGACCAGCTGCCTTTGCAGGCCAGTTTAAGCTTTGCCAACTTCCCTCAAAAGTGAGAATGAAACAGTGTAGCCTGTGTCTGTGAGGTAACCATTATGCCAACCACCATGAACCTACCTCAGAAGGGTTTAGCCAAAGCTTACCCTCTGGTTCTTGAGCTCCTGAAAAAGATATTGAAACATGATAAAGAGGACAGAAACACCACCAAGAAATGCTCAAGTGATAACGTAGCTTCACCTAAGAGTCCCCGAAGCACAAATCGAGGACTCCACTGATCAAGATAAATGTCTTATGTCAATCCCATGTAAAAATTAAAAAATAAGCATTTTTTTGGTGAGAAAAGCTGTCCTGCACCCCACAAACTTATAGATACCAGCTTATGGCTGGCAAACAAAAGGGAAAAGATCAGCAGGAAAGGAATTACTACCAGTGCACACTTAAGACACTGCACTGGCAGGTATTTCTATGGAAAACAATCATCCCATTAGCTTTGTCTCCTTTCAAACAATAAAATATAATTAGAAGTTATGTACTCACCATAACGTTCCATCTGAGTAGGTGTATTCATTTGTCTGCAACCTGTGGGTTATGGATCCGATATCGGATCCGAACCGGCATGGTTTTCCAGCTATGGATCCAAGCTCTCAGCTCCTCCCCTCACCCATAATGCCCTGCTCTACCCTCATGACCTCAGATCGAGTTTGCCAAAGCAACAATACCCTAAAAAGGGTAACAAAGAATATGCAGGAAACTGAAAGGCCAGGGGGATAGGAGGGCGGGATGGTTGCAGACAAATGAATACACCTACTCAGATGGAACGTTATGGTGAGTACATAACTTCTAAATCTGAAGTAGGATATTCATTTGTCTGCAACCTGTGGGACAGAGTCCCCAGCTACCTGAATCTTGGGCGCCATCATGGAAGGATATTCCGGAGCACCGCTGAGCCAAAGGATGCTCTACCCCTAGATGCAAGATCCAACTTATAGTGGGAAATAAACGTATGAGATGAAGCCCACGTGGCTGCTGCACAAATATCATCTAGAGGAATCCTAGCCTTGAAGGCTGCCGAGGTAGATACTGACCGGGTTGAATGGGCATGAACACCTCCGTGCGGGCCTTCCTGAAGCTTGATAAGCCAATAAAATGCACTGTGAAATCCAGCGGGACAGAGAAACTTTAGAGATTGGCTTGCCCAAATTGAATTTTGCAAAGGAAATAAACAGCTGGTCGGATTGCCTATGACCAGCTGTCCTGTTTAGATAAAATCTAAGTTGCCTGTGAACATCTAGTGAATGTAGCTTATATTCACCTTTGTTTTCATATTTAGGGAAGAAAACAGGGAGGTTAATGGATTGATTGATGTTTGCTTCAGAAGCGATTTTAGGAAGAAAGGACGGGTTGGTCCTGAGGGAGACACGGTCCGGGTGAAATACCAAGTAAGGAGGTTTAGCTGATAAAGCTTGAAGTTCAGAAACTCTCTTGGCTGATGTAATGGCTACCAAAAGGCTGTCTTGTAGGACAAGAATTTGAGATCCACCGTAGCCGCTGGCTCGAAAGGAGGAGCGGTCAAGGCCTGTAGGACCAAAGAAAGGTCCCAAGGAGGAACTGCTTGTTTTATAGGGGCCTGAGAAGAAAAGTACCTTTAAGAAATATTTTACACAATTTGGCTGACATAAGAGGATTAGAGTCATGGCCAATGTGATAGTGAGAAATTGCCGCCAGTTGAACTTTGACTGTGGAACTGCTGGCACCATCGTTAAAGAGAGTGGTTAGAAAGTCAAGCACTAAAGGGAGAGGAACCGTGAAGGGATTCAGGCCTTGCCGCTCCGCCCACAAAGAGAAACGCTTCCATTTGCTTCGTAAACCTTTCTAGTGGATGGTTTATGAGCCGCCACCAAAATAGCCTTTACAGGTGAAGAAATACCGAGTCCTTATCAAGAGTGGAACTGGAGCAGCCAAGCGGTCAGCTTCAGGTTGTCCAGGTTCGGAGGAGGAATGCAGGATGGATGGGATATCAGATCCGTGATGGGATCTAGAATCCAAGGAGGATTCACCGAGTGAGACCTTAGGAAGGGGAACCAGATCTGTCGAGGCCAGAATGGAGCAATGAGAATCATTCTGCAACCCACCCGAGAGGCTTTCTGAAGAACTTGCAGCATCAGAGGCAAGGGTGGATAGGCATACAGAAGACCGGGTGGCCAAGCATGCACCAGAGCGTCTCTTGGGGTACCTCCGGGAGGAGGTATTAGAGCGAAAAAACTGTCACACTTGGTGTTTGAGGGAGAAGCAAAAAGATCGCATGAAGGGGTTCCCCACCGTGCGAATATGCGTTCCGCTACTTGACAATTGAGAGACCACTCGTAAGGAGTCAGAATGGTGCGACTGAGCTTGTCCGCTAGGATGTTGGACCGACCCGGAATGTGCGTTGCTATTAGAAAGCGATTGGTGGAGATTGCCCATTCCCAAACTCTCATGGCCTCTCGACAAAGAGGGTAAGACCTTGTTCCCCCTTGCTTGTTGATGTACCAGACAACAGACATGTTGTCCGATTGAATCGCAATTGTTCCCAAGGGAAGAAAGTCCTGAAGTGCTAGCAACGCTAAGAGCACTGCTCTCATCTCTAGAACATTGATATGCAGTAAGGTCTCTGAATCGCTCCACGTGCCTTGGACGGTCCGGCCCAAGAAGTGCCCCCCCCACCCGAGGCGGGAGGCGTCCGTGGTCACCGTGGCGCGAGGGCTAGACGCACAAAATGGGCCGCCTTTGTGGAGATCCGTGGAGTGGAGCCACCACAAGAGGGACCGCTTGCAAGCCTTGCTGATCGCTATGGGATGATGCATGGGAGAGCAAGGTATGACCACTGTACTAAGAGCGCCCACTGTAGAATGCGCATATTGAGCCTGGCAAGAGGAAGAAGTGCTATAGCCGATGCCATGGACCCTAGAGCCCTCAGGACCAACTCCGCTGGAACAGAACTTGAATGGAGAATGGCCCGCACCTGGAGCTGCAGATTTAGAACTCTGTCCGCAGTGAGGAAAGCTCAGAACTCCTTGTGTCTAGCCTGGCCCCTATAAAATCTAAGAGCTGTGTGGGCCAGGTTGGACTTTTTGTATTTATTGTGATGCCCAGAAAGGGAGCAAGATGGAGAAAGGAGTCTCGCCAATAGAAGTAGATGCCTTGTTGGGGCGGTAAGAAGCCAGTCGTCCAGGTAGGGAAAGACCTGCACCCCTGAAGCCTCAGGTGGGCCGCTACCACTGCTAATACTTTGGTGAACACCCTGGGGCTGTGGTGAGACCAAAGGGAAGGACCTGGAACTGGTAGTGACTGGCTCCCAGCCGAAGCGGAGAAACCTCCTGAGCGCCTGTCCATCAGGATGTGGTAGTACGTCCTTGAGATCTATCGAGCACATCCAGTGATTTTCTCCCAGAAGGGGAGAATAGATTGCAGAGTGACCATTCGGAATTTTTCTTTGGGGACTGCCAGATTCAAGAGAGAGAGGTCTAGGATTGGTCTTAGTTCCCCGTCTTTTTGGCACTAAAAAGAATCTGGAGTAGAACCCTGATCCGATCTGGTCTGGGGGAACGGGCTGGATGGCTCTTTTCTTTAGCAGATGGCCAATTTCTGCCAAAGCGGCCTCCCGTTGACCGGGTGGGACGTCTGGGAGGGACTTCAACTTTGGAAGGTGAAGGAAAGGAATGCGATATCCCCTGGATATGATTTGGAGAACCCAGCGGTCCGATGTTATGGACTCCCATGCCGCTAGGTGCCCCAAAAACCGCCCCCCGACTGCCTCCAGAGTAGAGCAGTCGGGCAACCCCTCAGGGTTGCTGCGCGGGCCGTTCAGAGAAAGGTTCCCTGGACCCGAAGTTTCTGGGAGCCCTCTGCCTCTAGGGCGGCGTCCTCCCTGTCCTCCTCTGCCACGGAAGGACTGGTTGTCCGAGCAGGCTGGGACTGCTGCGACTTCGAACCACATCTTCTTCTGACCCTTTTGGTTCCTAGAGTAGGGCCTCTGGGGTGCAGAGAAGCGGATTCCGACGGCAGACAGCGCCTTCCCGTCCTTTTCGCTCTGAGTCAACGCCTCGCGAACGGTCTTGCCAAACAGAGCAGAACCATCAAAGGGGCGTTCGCAAACGACGCCTTGAAGGGCTCAGAAAAATCGCAGTGACGGAGCCAGGCCTGACGCCCAGTGACCAGTCCTGTCCCGCAGCTCTAGCGGCGCCTCCGTTGCATGGGAGAGTAGCCGCATAGAAGTATTCGTAACTGACCTAAGAGTGGCCATACGGGTGGAGTGCAGAACTCTGTCCTCCTCCGAAATGGACTCAGGGGGGGATGCAGCGTATTCCTTAATAAGATCTCGCTGCATCCGAATAACATGTGCCAAATAGTTCAGCGCCCTTACCGAGAAGGTCGCCGAACTGAACATCCGCTTCCCCAAGCGGTCCATCATCCGAGACTCCTTGCTCGGTGGGTGGACTGAGGGACTCTCCTGAGCCAGTTCCCTCTTTGTGGCCGCCGTCAACATGGCATCTACCGGAGGCCCCTTACTCCAATGGGCCCGGTCGGATGGCGGACTAAGGATCCTATCCGGTCTTTTGGGAATTGGCTCCACGGTGTCCGGTTCCTTCCACGCCCTGGTGGTAATAAGGTCCACCAGGGGGTCGGCAGGGGGGGACACCCAAGAGGTAGACGGGCCCGTTTCAAATGCCTCCAAGAACACGGACTCGTCCGAGGAAGACTTGGGGGCAGACCACCCCCCCTTATACGGAGCATTTCCATGATGTCTCCAAAGGAGACATCCTCAGGGGTGACCGTGGGGAGCCTTCCCCTTCCTCCAAGTCCGTGTCTTCTGTAAGAGACTCGGGGGAGTCAATGTGCCTCCTTTTGACGTATGCTTGCGAGGGACCTCCTCTGGGGGGCTGACAGAGGAGTCCCCGCAAGCAGCAATTTGCTCCATAGGAGCAACTTGGGGCACAGAAACGGGCTGTCCCAGGGGCCGGATGGTGGAAGCCTGGCCCAGTGCAGAGGGAGCGCGGGACGGAGCCGGAACAAGTGCCGGGGGTCCGGAGGCCCTCAACAGAGCCCTCTCCACTACATCAAAAGTCGAAGGGAGCCGACCTCGACCAAAGGATCCGACAATCGGCTCCCCTCGGATCCGAGGAGTGGACGGAGCCGGCGCCAAGCACTCGGATCCGGGGACAGTACGCCCGACACAGACGGCGCGGCGAGCACTGATCCCCGGATCCGGCTCGGATCCAGGCTCCGAGGTCGGGTCCGACGCACTCGAGGGCAGGGTCGGATCCGGCACCAGTACTATCGGCGCCGACCCACCCCGCCCGGCTGCTCGGCTCCAGCTGCTCCGAACCCGGATAGCGGGTCGGAGAAGGAGCAATAGGCTTAAAAGGGTGTTGAGCTCCCCGGAGGGGAGGCAAGAGCACTCCCATCTGCATCTGGGCCTGGATGAACCTTCTCATCATCCGTCCAGATCAGCATCAGAAAGGCTATGGGTAGATCTCGACGAGGCTACCGAGGTAGGCCTGGAGTGCCTCCTCGATAGCCTCGACGGAGATCGGGTCTCCTCCTCCTCAGGACCCGTGAAAAGCACACAGGGACCGGAGCCGAGAAGGAGGAGACCGAACCGACACGGAGCCGGGGAGAAGCTCGCTTGGCTGGCGGGCCGAAACAGAGGTCTCGGCCCGCCGCTTGGTGCTTCTCCCTCCGTCCTTGGTAGCATCCTCTCCTCTCCAGAAGCGGGAGGTTGAGTCCCAGGAGCAGGAGGGGGTGCCACAGGGGGAACAACTGTAGCCACAGTAGTCCCCGAAGGAGCGGAGGCCGGAGCCGAGTCCGGCGGTAAAAGACCCGCCAAGACCAGCTTGGACCTCCGCTCCCTCAGTGCCCTGGGGTTGAACCCTGCACAAATGGAACAACCAGATGTGAGGTGTTCAACCCCGAGACACTTAACACACCGAGTGTGGCCATCAGCCGGTGAGAGCTTATGGCCACACTCGGAGCATTTCGAAAAAATAGATTTAGGCTAATCAGCCATAATCTATAAACCACACAAAGCTACTAAAAGTAACTTAAAACAAAAAGACACACAGGCCTACACACACACTTTACGCAACAGCGAGGGGAGGGAATAAAAATTACTTAATTTAACTCAAAATAAACTCAAAATAAACTTTTCAGAAAGGGAAACCTAAACTTTCACACAGATTCACTCAAAAAACCAAAGATTTTTTGATTTTACAAGTAATAAAATACCACTTAGCTGAGAGCTATGTACCCAAATCCAGTCACCAGCGCGGCAAACGAGATCTGAGGTCATGAGGGTAGAGCAGGGCATTATGGGTGAGGGGAGGAGCTGAGAGCTTGGATCCATAGCTGGAAAACCATGCCGGTTCGGATCCGATATCGGATCCATAACCCACAGGTTGCAGACAAATGAATATCCTACTTCAGATCACTATGTATCACTCTCTTCTGTACCACAGAATGTACTCCACTTTTTCCTAACTACCTACTTTTGCTCCTCCTGTTAGCATGCATTACTATTTCTCCAAACAATATCTACCATATCACTCAGTCAAGTTTAATACTACTATGCTCTATTGTTTTCTTTCAAAGTTAAGCAGCCCATACATATCCTCCATCTTCCTGCCATTACCATATTCTATCATGGCTACCTATTGAAATGTTGGTACTCGAAGTGCTAAGTGCCAACATGCCAAAAAAAGAAAACACAGGAGAAGAGCGAATCTCGGAAATCGCTGTTCTCCTTTAAACTTCTTTTTGCAGGGTAGGGAAAGCCTTCCCCCTCGAACTTATATATACCAACTCCGACATCTACATCCCTCAGAGAAAAGAGAATATTTCGAGAAAACAACATCTCTTAGTATATCTAAGTTAATTTTTCAGCCATTCAGTCTCCATATTTTGGGACACACACTAGTGGGTCCCAACATTTCAAATGGTTACCTTCTACCACACTTATCATTCCAACTACTTCAATTACTAACATCTCCTATATACAAATACATATATATATATCTATATATATATATATATATACACACACACATATATATATATATATATATATATATATATATATATATATATTCATTTAGCATTTAATAATCTGATCCTGCACCTGTCCAAACATCTCTACAAACATTCACCAGTCTTACTCCTACTTCTTTGAGGTAATATCAAAGCTAATCCAAGTCCAGCTCTTCTCCTGTATCCTAATTAATGCACAAGGTATAAGAAACACAACAGATCAGATTACTGCCTTCATTTTCTTACATAAGGCTGATTTACTTGCTATTTCAGAATCATGGCTTAAGGCTAACAATCTTTCTTTACACCATTGTTTTCCCTGACTACAACTACATTTTTGACTCCTGACCAGACACAAGACAAGGCGCTGAAACACTCCTTCTGTTCAAGTCAAACTTACATATCTAACTACTTGCTCAAGGAAACGATAACACAAATAATTATTTAAACTGTTTACCTGTATCCATTCCTTCACACAAGAATACCATACTACTCGCTGTAGCATACCTGCCACCTCCCTCTTTAATCCCCAAACTAAATAACCTTCTAAAAGAAATAACTTCCTCCACAAACAATATCAAAATTTTATCTTGTAATACTTGAAGACTTCAATCTCAACCTGAGACATGGAATCTTGAGAAGCCCCTGGGTTGAGACAGTAGTCCGAGTGGAAAAACTCAAAAATAGATTTAGATACAGATCTACTTTTTCTGTGGAAGAAAAGCTATTTTGAATTGAAGTGACTAGGAGACACTCCAGAAAAACAATCCTGTGGAACGGAGTTAAACTAGACTTTTGTATGTTCTACTGGAAACATAATCTGTGTAGCAGATCTCTCCACCACAAATGAGAGATTCCTGATGCTCTGCAAAGATAAGCAAGTAACCTGAATAAGGACAAATGTGAATACCTTGCCATCTGCAGTGGGCCATCAGTGGAGCGTGGTACTTTGTAAATACCCTTAGAGCAGTAGATAGAGCAAAAAGTTATGCAGAGAAAGTACAGTTGTGTACATTTACCATAAATGTAGATGCTCGAGTGTATTCACTGTTGCAGTCATCACACTTGGGTTATCTGCCAGCAGGTAGCCCTCAGTCGGCCCGAATACCAGAGACTTAGTATTTCTGCGTCGGTTGCTGTCGCTCCGGGACTGACATCAGGTCGTCAGGGGTATAAAAACAGGCAGCCAACGCCATTGCATCAGTTTTTCTTGCCCCAAATGTCAGGAGCCCCCAAATAGGGAGGTAAGTTATGGTGGAAAAAACACCCAATAGTAAAAAGTAAATACCAATAGCCCTGTAAAAGGTGAGTAAGAGAAATAGAGAAGGGGGGAGAGAGAGACAAGGGGGCTGGAGGGTAAGGTAACCAGGACGGCAACAGTGAACACACACAAACATCTACATTTATAGTAAGTGTACACAACTGTACTATGTTCTTCATGCTTCACTGTTGCAGTCATCACACTTGGGTTGACTCCCAAAGCTGAAGAATGGGTGGAGGCAGTCAAGGAGAGTTAGGGCTGGCTAGTATGCCCTGCAGGACTGCTGTTGCAAAACCCGCCCAGGATTTGGAAAAGATAGGCAGATGGTAATGCTTGGTGAAGGTGTTAACAGAACTCCAAGTAGCAGCTTCCAGAATGTCCCTGGTAAGGACTCCCCTGAGGAATGCTGTAGAGGTCGAAGTTGCCCTAGTGGAATGCATTCTGACCCCCAGAGGGGGCGGTTTCCCATGGTGTTTGTAACAGAAATGGATACAGTGTGCTACCCATTTGGAGATGGTTTGTTTGGATATGGCCTTGCCCTCTGCCCCTGGTGCAGACTAATAACTGGTCAGATTTCCTGAAGGGCTTAGTCCTATCAAGGTAGAACCTGAGCTGCCTGTGCATGTCTAAAGAGTGCAGGATCCTTTCCCCCTTATTTTGAGAGTTAGGGAAAAAGGTGGGCAAATGGATAGATTGGTTGAGAGCCACACTGGACACCATTTTAGGCATAAAAGTAGGATTAGTCCAGAGGGAGACCCTGTCAGCATGAAAAATAATGAAGGGTTCCACAGCTATAAGTGTTTGTAGCTCAGACACTCTTCTAGCTGAAATGATGGCCAGAAGCAAGGCTGTTTTCCAAGAGAGGAATTTTAACTCTGCTGACACTGCAGGCTCAAAGGGGGGTAGCATGAGCTTTTCCAGCACAAAGTTAAGGTCCCAAGCAGGGGTGGGGCCTCTTCTTGGTGGCCTTAAGTTGTTAGCCCCTCTCAGGAACTGTTTGATGAGAGGGTGAGAGAAGAGAGGTGGCTCAGTGCTGTAATAAGCAGAGATGACAGCAGCATTGATCTTAATGGAAGAGAAGGATAGGCCTCTGTGGAGTAGTTCTGCTAGGTAATCCAGGATGAGAGATAAGGAGGGCTGAGCTGAGTCCACTCCTTTAGAGTGAATCCAGGAACAATACCTTTTCCACTTATCAGCATAGGATTTCCTTATAATGTGGTCATCTGGCTTCACGAATGACGTCCAGCACCTGCATGCTTAGGGTGGCCACTGGAGGAGAATTCAAGGAATAAGCCAGGCAGCAAGGTTCAGGGTTTGCAGTTGCGGATGCAAGATCTGTCCCTCCTGCGGAGTGAAGAGGGTTGGGATCTGGGGTAGGTGCCATGGTGGCACTGGTGACAGACTGTGCAGTAGTGGGTACCAGTGTTGGCGTGGCCAGTCTGGGGCAATCAGGATTGCCCTTGGTCCTTCCTATCTTATCTTGAGTAGTACTCTTGTAAGAAGAGGCAGAGGAGGAAATGCATAGATTGAGAGGTTTACCCACTGGAAGGATAGGGCATCCACTTTCCAGGCCTTGCTGTGAGGTACCCTGGTGCAGAATTTGCTGAGCTGGTGATTGTAGTGGGAGGCAAATAGGTCCACCATCGGGGTACCCCATTTCTGTGTTAGAAGCTGAAGGTGTTGAGGTCTAATTGCCACTCGTGTGGGTCTAGGACATTTCTGCTTAAGCTGTTTGCCAGACAGTTTTGTTTGCCTGGCAGGAATTGAGCTTGCAGGTGATTACGCATAGCCAAGGCTGTGTCCACAGGGTCATGGCTAGCCTGCAGAGTGGGTAAGAGTGGGTTCCCCCCTGCTTGTTGATGTACCACATCACTGTGGTGTTGTTGGTTTTTATTTGAAGGGACCCTGGTGAGAGTAGGGATATGAAATCTGTCAGAGCATGCTGAGCAAAGTACAGTTTTGTACCTACCATAAATGTAGATGTTCGAGTGTTCACACTGCTGCAGTCATTACACATGGGTTATCCTGCCATCAGGCAGTCCCGCAGTCGGCCAGAGTTCCAAAGTCTTGGTCCGGCATCGGCTGCTGACGCTTCTTCCCTGACGTCAGTGCGCCAGGGGTATATAAGATGCATCCGACGCCATTTTCTTCAGTTTTTCTTGCCCCAGATGTCAGGTGCCCCCAAGTAGCTAGGCAATACATATTACTAATAAAACATATATATAAAATAAAAACAATACCTTCAGTTACAAGCAAATACACTACACAGGTTGTATAGGATAGAAATGTATAGATAAGTCCAGCTAGGACAGAGGGGATGGAGGGAGGGTAACCTGGACTGCAGCAGTGTGAACACTCGAACATCTACATTTATGGTAGGTACAAAACTGTACTATGTTCATCGTGTTACACTGCTGCAGTCATTACACTTGGGTAGAATCCCAAAGCTGAGGTTGGGTGGCTGGTCTATAAAGAGTTATGATTGGATATGAGGCCCTGCAGAACTGCAGTGGCAAATCCTGCTCTGGATTTAGAGTAAAGAGGCAAGTGGTAATGTTTGGTAAAGGTGTACACTGAACTTCAAATTGCAGCCTCCAAAATTTCCTTGGTTGGTACTCCTCTGAGAAAGGCTGTTGAAGTGGCTGTTGCTCTGGTAGAATGTGGCCTAATGTTATTAGGGACAAATTTCCCATGCTGTGTGTAGCAGTAACAAATACAGTGACCTATCCATTTGGAGATAGTCTGCTTTGAGATAGCCTTGCTCTGTGATCCTGCAGTATATGCTGCAAACATTTGCTCAGTTTTCCTGAAAGCTTTTGTTTTGTCCAAGTAGAAGTGTAGCTGCCTGTGTATGTCCAATGAGTGCAGAAGTTTCTCCCCTTTATTCTGGGAGTTTGGATAAAAAGTTGGCAAATGGATGGTTTGGTTAAGAGCCACACTAGATACCACCTTTGGCATAAAGGTAGGGTTTGTCTTTAAAGAAACCCTGTCCTGATGAAAAATTATAAAAGGTTCCACTGCCATTAATGCCTGTAGCTCTGAGACTCTTCGTGCTGAAGTTACTGCCAAGAGCAGAGCTGTTTTCCATGATAAAATTTTTAGATCGGCTGTATTGGCTGGCTCAAAAGGTGGTGGGGTCAGTTTTTCCAAAACAAAATTGAGGTCCCAAGTTGGTGTTGGTGCTCTCCGGGGCAGTCTTATGTTTTTAGCCCCTCTGAGGTACTGCTTTAGCAAGGGATGAGAGAATAAAGGAGGATCCGTGTTGTAATGTGCTGAAATGGCAGAGGCGTGGATCTTAATTGATGAGAAGGATAGGCCTTTGTCCAGCATCTCAGTTAAGTATTGTAAAATCTGAGGAATGTTTGGGACAAGAGGATCAAGGCTTTGAGCCTGGTTCATGGCGCAGAATCTCTTCCATTTTTCTGAGTAAGATTTCCTGGTGCTAGGCCTCCTGGCCTCCAAGATGACATCCATAACAGCTTTAGAGAGAGGTGTTGCCTGTTTGACTAATGAATCGGCCATGCAGCCAGGTTTAGGGTTTTGAGCTGATCGTGCAGGATCTGATTGTTTTGTTGAGTCAGAAGATGTGAAATTTGAGGCAAAATCCATGGTGGGCCTTGAGCTAAGTTCTTTAAGATTGGGTACCAGTGCTGGCGTGGCCAGTCTGGAGCAATCAGGATCATCTGTGGTTTTTCTTGTCTGGCTTTTAGGAATACCTTTGAAAGGAGAGGCAGTGGTGGGAAGGCATACACTTTTAGGCTTTTCCAGCTGAACGAGAGAGCATCCACTTTCCATGCTTGTGTGTGAGAAGTCCTTGTGCAGAATTTTTGTAGTTGGCAATTCAGTGGGGAGGCAAAAAGATCTATGTCTAGGCAACCCCATTTTTGCGTTACCATGCTGAAGATTTGTGGATTCGGTTTCCATTTGTGAGGGTCTATAATATTTCTGCTTAGATCGTCTGCCAGAGTATTTTTCTTTCCTGGCAGGAACTGTGCTTGCAGATGAACTTGATAAGTTAGAGCTGTGTTCCACAAGGTCATGGCTTGCCTGCATAGGGGATAAGAATGAGTGCCCCCTTGCTTGTTTATGTACCACATTACTGTAATGTTGTCTGTCTTTAATAATAAATGTCCTGGATGCAGAAGGTCCTTGAAAGCTGTTAGGGCATTTTGAACAGCCAACATCTTTTTTTTGATTGATGTGAAAATGCATTTGGTCTGTGGTCCACTTGCCCTGAATACATTTTCCTGCCATTTGTGCTCCCCAGGCGTAGTCCGAAGCATCTGTTGTTAGTGTCTGCCTGGCTGTGGGTAGAGTGAAAGGCTGACCCTTGTTGAGGTGACATGCCTGTTCCCACCATTGAAACTCCTACTGTAGGCAGGGAATTATTGGTATTACTGCTTCTAAACTGTGAGAGTGCTGAGTCCAAACACTTTTTAGGTACCATTGTAATTTCTTCATATGCAGTCTGGCATATGGAATTAGTAGTATGCAGGATGCCATGAATCCCAGGGCCTGCAGAATTTTTCTTGCAGGGAGATGGGATTTTTTTTGCCAGTAGTTGAAAATATTGAGTCAGTTGTCCTTGTTTGTCTGGCATGAGATAAGCCATCTGGGCCATTGTATTTAAGCTGGCACCCAGGAATATTATCTGTTGTGAGGGCACTAGTTTTGACTTCTTTTCATTTACTGTGTACCCTAGAGAAATTAGCAACCTTTTTACAAACGCCAGATGCTTTAGAAGAATGTCCTTTGTCTCTGCTTGAATGAGGCAGTCGTCCAGGTGTGGATATATTTGAATTCCTCTTTGTCTGCAAAATGTAATTACTGGTGCCAGGCACTTTGTAAAGACCCTGGGCGCAGTAGATAAGCCAAAGGGCAGTGCAGAGAATTGGTAGTGCATTGTACCAGCTTTGAATCTGAGGTATCTTCTGCAATTTTGTCTGATAGGGACATGCAGGTATGCCTCTTTGAGGTCCAGAGTAACAAGCCAAGCCTTCTTGCCCAGCATGGGAAGAAGCTGCTGTAGTGTCAACATTTTGAATTTCGGAACATCCAGATAAGTATTTAGAGTTGAAAGGTCTAGTATGGGTCTCCAGGCTTTGTCCTTTCTGGGGACCAGGAAGAGTCTTGAGTAAAATCCTTGTCCTTGTTCCTGCTGTGGTACTTTTTGAATAGCTCTCATGTCCATGAGGGCTGATATTTGTTTTTGAGTCTCTGCCCATTGATTTTGTGGCAGGTTTGGCATTCCTTTTAGCTTTGGTAAAGTGTGAAAGTGGAACCTGTAACTTTGAGACACAACATTCAGAACCCATTTGTCTTGGGTGATTGTTTGCCAATTTTGATAAAAAAAGTGCTAGTTTTCCCCCCAAGGGTGCTGCCAAAAGGGAAGTGCTTGGCGTACGAAGGGGGAAGTCATTGGGACTTTTTCCTGTATGGTTGAGATTTGTCCTCACCTCCTTTTGGGGTTGAGGTACCCTATTGCCATTGTCTGTTAGAGCCTTGGGGTTGAGATCTGCCTCTTGAGCATCTGTATCTGCCTCTCTGTGGCCTGTCTGACACTGGAAAGGACCAATTCTTTGTAGGCCAATTTCTGCTAAATCGAGGTGGCTGTACCTGTAAGAAATCTTTGACTGTTTGCGTAGATTTAGCTTTATTCTCCATTTTCTTTAACACCAAACAATGTATCATGCTGTAAAGGAGCATCCAATAATGTTGCCTTAACATGATCAGGTAAACTCTGTTCTTTTAACCAAGCATGTCTTCGAATCACAGAACCTGTAACTGCGGCTCTACAAGAGGCCTCTAAAGAATCAAAACCACATTGCAGAGTATGTTTTCCCACCTGTTCAACTGCATGCAATAAATCCTGCATTTATTTATAGTCAGGAGCTTCTGAGCTTGTAAGCATTTTCTGTTTTAACTGAGCCATTAAGTATCGTTGGTACTTAAGCATGTGAAACTGGCAATTTAAAGCCCTTACTGCTAAAGTTGCAGAAGTGTAAACTTTCTTCCCCCATCTATCCAATGCTCTAGATTCTCTGTCAGAGGGGACTGGATTTTTTGCAATGGAAGCCTTAACCCCTTTGGGACCCTGGGAAATGGTTTCTGGGTCAGCAGATGGGTTTTTATAAAGAAACTTGTGAGAGTCAGGGACTCTATAGTACCTATCTGGTTTGGCTGGTGCACGGAGTAAAGAATCAGGAGATAAGCTGGATTCAGAGAACACATCATCTACAATATCTAACACAGGCGGAATAGCAAGGGGCCTGTGCTGAGGCAATAAGAGGAAGCCCCTGAGCCTTTTCTTAAATTCTGAATAATCCTGACTTTCCCAATGGAAATGCTCCCTCACGGTATGTAAAGTTTCCCCAAAAGAGTAATCCTCAGGAGGAGAGGCTGAAGGGATAGATTATTCAGCATCAGTGTCCTCACAGGGGGGGTAGAGAGTATCCCTGGTATGAAGAGGAATCAGAGGAAATGGAAACCTGATCAGAGGAATTATAGTCTGTATCCTGCCTAGGCCTTTTCTCAGGAGGGGGGTGGGAACCCCTGATTAGAGTAATGAGGTCTTCAGCCATTTTGAGCATCTGTTTCTTAGGCGTGGAGGACTGTCCAGGAGAATGCTGTACTTGCTTCTTTGTCTTTAATGGTGTTTTTGTCTTGGCTGTTGCTTTAATGGTAAGTTGTGAAGGTCTGAAAACACCCTCAGAAGCCGATGCCTGCTCAGCGGCTCCGGACCCATCTGAGGGATTAGTTTCCATAGGCCCAATACCTTGAGTTTCCAGAGGCCTAGTTATTTCCACGTGGGAGTCGGAGGCAGCCTGTGGCTCTGAGGTAGCGGGTGTCAGGGGCTGCAAAATCGCCTCACTGAGAACTGGTGAACCGGCAGCTGGCCTAGAAGAGGCTTCGTCGTCGGTTTTGGACCTCGGATGCCTGTCTTTATATCCTTGTCCTTGCGTTTTTTATGGATTGCGGTTGTCGGTTGTTCCAACGGCACTGTATAATTGAACCTTCGGCCAAAGTAGTGGAAAGCAAAATCAAAACGTCGTTTTATAGTGCGTTTGTTAAATCTGGCACAAAACTGACAACTAGTGACGTCGTGATCAGGGCCTAGGCATGGAATACAGTAAGAGTGGAAGTCCTTATGAGGTATTTGCTTCCCACAAGAAATACAATTATTAACTTTTTCTGACATCGGTCTGAGGCAAGAAAAAAGTTTCCCCAACGGGGTACTTAGCTTTATTGAAGACTTCGGATCTGAAATTCGACTTTGAAAATCTCAGGAGTTGGCCGTCCGGCACTTGCGAACTGCTTTTGCTTCGGGCACCGCGCGGCAAGAAAGACTGAAGAAAATGGTGTCGGATGCATCTTATATACCCCTGGCGCACTGACGTCAGGGAAGAAGCGACAGCAACTGACGCCGGACCAAGAATTTGGAACTCTGGCTGACTGCGGGACCGCCTGATGGCAGGATAACCCAAGTGTAATGACTGCAGCAATATAACATGATGAACATCTAGCATCTCTTTTTGGTTGATGTGCAGATGAATTTGGTTTGGGCTCCAGTGGCCCTGAATGCACCTGCCATCCAGATGTGCCCCCCAGGCATAGTCTGATGAATCTGTGGTTAGGGTCTGGGCAGCGTGGGGTTGTGTAAATGGAAGTCCCTTGTTGTGGTTGCATGCTGCTGCCCACCAAAGAAACTCTGTCCTGAGACAAGGTATGATAGGTATAATAGTTTCCAGGTCCTGTGAATGTTGACACCAAAGACTTTTTAAGTACCATTGAAGTTTCCTCATATGCAGTCTGGCATATGGAATTAGTAGAATGCAGGAGGTCATGATCCCTAGAGCCTGCAGGATTTTCCTTGTAGATAGTTGGGTTCTGGTGGCCATTTGAGTGAAGTAGCCTGTCAGATAGGCTTGTTTTTCTGGAGTAAGGAATGCCATCTGGAATGCTGTGTCCAAGCTTGCTCCCAGGAATGCAATTTTTTTGACTGGGGACTAGTTTTGATTTCTTTTCATTGATAGTGTACCCCAGGGAGGTTAGAAGGTCCTTTACAAATGTCAGGTGCTGCAACAGCTTTTCCTGACTGATTGCCTGAATCAGGCAATCGTCCAAGTAAGGGTATATTTCAGTCTTTCTTTGTCTGCAATAGGCAATGTCCGGAGCTAGGCATTTTGTGAAGACTCTGGGAGCAGTGGATAAGTCAAAGGGAAGTGCAGAGAACTGATAATGCTTAGATCCTGCCCTGAAATGTAGATATTTCCTACAAGAGTCCCTAATAGGGATGTGCAGATAGGCTTCCTTTAGGTCTAGGGAGGCTAACCAGGAATCATTGGTCAGCATAGGGAGAAGCTGCTGCAGAGTGAGCATTTTGAATTTTGGTACCACCAGGAAGGTTGACAAGAATGGATAGATCTAAGATTGGGCGCCAGGTGCCCTCTATTCTGGGTACCAGGGAAAGTCTGGAATAAAAACCTTGGCCTACCTGTTCTGCAGGAACAGGCTGAATTGCCCTTATGGAGAGCAGGGATTGAACTTGGTTTTGTGCCTCTGCCCACTGGTTTGGAGGAAGGTCTGGGAACCCTTTTGGGGTTGACATCATGTGGAAATAAAATTTGTAATCCTGGGATACTATGTTGAGGACCCATCAGTCGTTGGTGATGGAGGTCCAGTTTTTTGCATGGTGGGCAAGTTTTCCTCCTAGGGGCATGAGCAATTGGGCAGAGGTGAGGAGTGGACTTAAAAGTCATTGTGAATTCCTTCCGTAAGGGGGTGGCTTAGCACTCCCTGTTTTAGAAGTGGAGGTATTCCATTGCTTAGATCTCTGCATAGCCTGAGACTGTAATCTGGGGGGGTCTGTTTCCCCTGGGTCTAATTTGAGAAGGCCTTGAGGGGTGCTGGAAAGGACCAATGTTTCCAGGGGCAATGCCTACTGAATCTTGGGAGGCTGCACTTGCAAAAAATCTTTGACTGTCTGCATAGATTTGCCTTTTCTTCCATCTTTTTTAAAACCTCTTCTGCTTTGGTGCCAAACAGATTGTCCTTGTTTAAAGGAGCATCCAGTAATTTTGATTTGACATGGTCTGGCAAGGTCTGCTCCATAGGCCAAGCATGCCTTCTAAGTACAGAACCTGTGACAGCTGCCCTGCAAGATGCTTCTAGGGTGTCAAACCCACATTGCAGGGTATGCTTGCTGACTTGGCTTGCAGGATGTATAAGCTCCTGTAGTTCTTTATTTTCTGCTCAGTCAGGAAAGGTAGATAATTTTTGCTTAACAAGTTCCATAGTATGTTGCTGGTATTTCAGCATGTGGAACTCTAATGGCGAGAGGTGCAGAGGTGTACACTTTTTTACCCCATCTGTCTAAAGCTTGGGAATCCCTGTCCGAAGGAGAGGGATTCCTAGCTGTAGCTGTTTTTATTCTTTTAGGCCCTTGGGAGATAACGTCTGGGTCAGTAGTAGGATTTTTGAAAAGAAATTTGTGAGAGACAGGGACTCTATAGTACTTGTCAGGTTTCCTTGGAGTAGGGGGTAAAGTATCAGGAGTTAGACTGAAAGACATCATCCACAACATCCAGAACAGGAGGGATAGCTAAGGGTCTGTGCTGCGGTAAATCTAAAAATTCCCTGAGTCTCTTTTTGGACTGAGGATAATCCTGGCATTCCCAGTGGAAATGTTCTCTCAAAGTATGCAGGGTTTCACCAAAAGAAAAATACTTTGGAGGAGAAGCAGAAGGAATGGATTCCTCTGCATCTGAATCCTCACAGGCAGATAAAGGCATGTCTTCATATTCAGAAACCTCAGAGTCGTCGGACTCTTGGTCAGTTAAAGCTGTTGGGAACAGGTCTCTTTTTCTCTTAGCAGGGGAAGGCTGGCTTCCCCTTAATCAGCATAATCAGGTCTTCTGCCATTTTAAGCATTTCAGATTGTGGCAAGGAAGCAGAAGCTTGAGTTTGGGTCGTCGTTTTTTTAAGCGTAGCTCGTACTCTTGGCCTTAGAAACTCGGTAGTTTTAGAAAGAACTGAAGACGTGAAAGAAGTCGTCGGTTTGTATCAAATATCGGTAATGCGAAGAACTTCCTCAGAAGCTGGTGCCTCCACAGCGGCTCTGGACCCATCCAAGGTAGAGACATCTACAGGTTCCATAGTCAAAGAAGAGTCTCGCGGCATACGGGTACCTGAGTACCGCCAAACTGGCGACTAGCTTAACGGAAGCGTCGTCGGCAGTTTTGGACCTGTGCGGTCTGTCTCTGTCTTTATCCTTACGTTTTTTCGGAAGATTGGTAGACGGATGGCTTACAGAAGCCATTTTGGAATACGGAGATCGAGAACTACACTACTTAGCTACAATAAAGGCCCGACGACGAATAGTTCGAGTGTTGAACAAAGCACAAAACCGACAACGAGGTACGTCGTGGTCTGGGCCTAAACAGGTGACACAGTAAGAATGGAAATCTTGGTGTGGTATTTGCTTTCCACAGGCGAGACAATTGTTAACTTTTTCTGACATCGGTTAGAGCAAGAAAAAAGGATCTCCAACAGGGTAACTTAGCTTTAGAAGACTTCAGGATGATTCAAATCGGAAACTAAAACTCAGGTAGCGGCCGACCGGCACTCGTGCGAACTGCTTCTGCTTCGGGCTCCTCTGCAAGAAAGACTGGTGTAATGGCATCAGCTGCCTGTTTTTATACCCGACGATCTGACGTCAGTCCTGGAGTGACAGCAACCGATGCAGAAATACTAAGTCTCTGGTATTCGGGCTGACTGATGGCTACCTGCTGCCAGATAACCCAAGTGTGATGACTGCAACAGTGTAACACAAAGAACATCTGATAATGTGATTCAGACACAGAAAACTTTAAGAAACATCTGAAATCCGAAGCTATAGGAATATGATGATAAGCATCTTTTAAATAAAAGGTCAAAAGAAAATGCAAATGGGGAATGAGAGGTAAGTTGTGAAGGGATAACATTTTGAACTTGGTCACTATTACAAACCCAGTTTAGAAAGGAAAGATCCAGAACTAGTCTCTATAAATATTCTTTCTTTGGTACTTGAAATATGCTTGAATAAAATCCTTCTCCTACCTGTCATTAGATTGGTCACATTTATGCATCTTTAACTATTCGGGTTCACTAAAGTCCCACTTTTGTGCAAGGGAATGACTGTTGATGTCCTCCATTCATCCAGCTTGAAGCCTTTTTTGAGGCTGATATGGGGGGGGGGGGGGGGCAGACAAATCATGTTTCAGGCTGATTAATACAGAGGCTGGTATGTTATCTGGACCCATGGACATAGTGTTCTTGTTCTTAGATAAAGAGATTTGAGGGTGCAAATGTGGGTATGTGAATTGAGAACACTGGAAGGGAGAGGGGGTGAAGTCTGAGCTCAATTTGTCCTCTAGCAGACTGGCTAAATCCTCTGAGTCACAGTACATGATATAATTTTACTAATAGCTCTGCACAGTGCCAGGCTTTGTTTCTGAGATTCCTAACATAATTAAAGATGGTTTTGTGGATATCCTTTGCCAAGGTGGCAGTTTTTATCCCATTTCTGGCTTTGGTAGGGTTGATCAGGGTACAGAGTTTCTCAGGGTGACACAGTGACACAACAGATAGCGTTGCTGCCTCACAGCAAGAAGTTCCCCATTTGATTCTCGGCTAGGGTGCCTTCTGTATAGAGTCTGGTCCTCCCTGTGTTTGTGTGGGGTTTCTCCAGGTGTTCCTGTTTCCTCCCATGTTTCAAAGACATGCAGTAGGTGGACAGGACACTCTAAATTGTCCATGTGTGTGTGTGTGTGTGTAGTGTGGAACTACTGCAGCAAGCTTGCCACCTGGTGGTATAAATGTTGGCTCTACATGATTGTTACTGCTGAAGTGACATCTTAACCCTATGTGCAAAAAAATGGGAAGAGGAGTTATGGATGGATGGATGGATGGACAGAGTTCCTCTATTAGTTTAGCAGCAGTGTTTTCGGCACCCTGAGAGTTAGACTTATTTTTGCATGCAATTAATTTTTTTCTTTTATTATAGTGCCTGTTTATATTTGGGTTTCCACCACAAGGGTTATTTTTGATTTTGGCATTATATTTATTTCTGAGGGGGGATATAAACATCTACATAGCTATTTACATGTGGATAGAATCTGGTAATGAAGAATTCTGCATAAGTATTGTGGTCATCAAAATGGAAGGGGCTTTTTGAATTTAGCCAGATCATCACTCAGTTTTAGTAGAGTACCCTTTGCATTGTCTCTGAATACTGAGGGATTAGAAGATGCTTCAAGCTTCATTCTAATGGTGAATGTGACTGACTTGTGATCTGACTTGACCGAGGAAGATATAATTTGTGGGGAGAAAAACTGCCTCATATTGGTCAAAAGCAAGCTAGGATTTTATTGTCCATGGTTGGGATGTGGTCAAACGGGCACAGGGAGTTTGTATTGATGAAGTCAAGGAATCTCTGGGTATACATGTTTGAGAATGTACAAGTTTCCCAGTTGAAGGAGAAGTACTTGAAGTCTCCTAGCAGGCTTGACACATAGAGACTCCATACCAGTTAGGTTGGAGATATGAGCCAAGGGGATTAGGATGTTCTACAGTTATCTATGCTGTGATAAGGGGTGCAATTAATAGCAAGTTGGATGTGGAGTAGCTCCAAGTCATTATCTTGTCTAACAAGACTGAAGATGAAGTTGATTTTTTTTTAATTATGGGGACACTATTACCTTTAATGTCTTAGTCTAATGTGGTGGGTCAGAACATGTGATATGCATTGAAACCCTGCAATGATGGAGTGCTTTCAATTATCCTGAACACAGATTTAGCCAATATACAAAAATCTTGGCTGGAGAGGTGCAGGCCTTCCCTTGCATAGCAGTTGCGGCTGTCTACCATCTTACCCCAGGCTAATGTATATTGTGCCATATAAACAAACAAAACAAAACTAATTTTAATAAATTACCAATAATGAAAGGTGAAGTCTAAAAGGGCTTTATTAGAATGAGCACCTTGATTTAAAAAGTCTTCAAAGGTTAAAATGCAATATACAATAACTCAAATAAATATATGTAGATCCCTCCAATTCATAAAACAAAGTAACCTATAGAAAAGCTTTCCATGGAAGATCATTATTTAAACCAAATTCCCATTGTAGAGTAAAACATGCCAAATCCTTGAGTGCTTCCAAACTATTTTATGAACCTATATGAGTAGATGTCTTTTCACTTGTAAGTTGGGCTATAATGCAGAAGCAGAAATGGAAGTAACAATAAGTACAGTTGTGTCTACTTAATAAATGTATATGTTGGAGTGTCTACTCTGTTGCAGTAATGAATATGTGGGTTTTCCTATATGTGGTAGCTCTTGGTAAGTCTGAGTGCCAGATATTAACTCCCAACTCCTGTGTTGGCGGATGCCCTGTACCTGACATCAGTATGTCTGGGTAGAAGGATCATCAGCCAGTCCTATCTTACAGGTCTTTCTTGCTTCCACAAAAAAGGAGGAGCCACTCCAGGAGAGGATCTAGGCCCAGAACACAAAATGCACTAATGTTCCCAGTGTGCTAGGGAAAGCACTTTACAGGCCTAATGGGAAGGGATAGAAAAGGGAAATGCCCAACTCAACTTAAAGCATTAGAGAAGAGATGGAGGGAGAGAAGGCACGCTGCAACAGTGAAGACACTCAAACATCTACATTTATGGTAAACAGACAAAACTGTACTATGTTCACTGTGTTTTACTGTTGCAGTAATTACTATATGGGATGATTCCCAGTGCTAAGGAAAGGTGAGACTGGATGGAGAAAAATGGATTTAAGCAGAGGTTAGGATACCCTGCAAAACTGCAGAAGCAAATCCAGCCCTGGATTTGTAGAAAATGGGAAGACTCTAATGTTTGGTGAAAGCAACGACAGAGGGCAAAGTGCCAGCCTCCAAAATTCCCCCTGTGGGAACCTCTCTAAGAAAGGTAGTAGAAGCAGCTCTGGTGGAATTGGATCTGATATGTGAAGGAATTTGTTTTCCATGATGTTGCTAATAAAAGGTAACATTGCACGAAATCCAGTTTGAAATGGTTTGTTTGCCAATATGATTTCCTATCTTGCTACTTGCAAAGACTACAAAACGTTGGTTGAACTTTCTAACTACCTTGGTTCTGTCCAGATAATATCTGACTTGTCTGTGAACTTCAAGTAAAGAATACACCCCCCATCCTCCACCCCCTATTTTAAGGTTGAGGAAAGAATGCTGGGAGATAAATGGACTGACTTAGGGTTATGTTCAGATACCATCTTTGGCATGAATGAGGGATTAGCCCTGAGAAACTCTGTCCTGGTGAAAATAAGGAAGGGTTCAGTGCACATGAGGGCTTGTAGTTCTGAAACCCATCTAGCAAAAGTGATAGCCACTAAAAAGGTTGTTTCCAGGATAGAAATGTAATGTCAGCTATAGCAGCAGGCTTAAATGGAGATAGAGTGAGCTTTTCAACCACAAATTTGATATCCCAAGGGGGAGGCAGAAGGCATCTGGGAGGTCTCAAGTGCATAACATCTTTATGGAACTGTTTTATAAGGGGTTGAGAGAAAAGAAGTAAGCAGAGATGGCTGAAGAGCGAATTATAACAGATGAGTGAGAGAGACATGATTTAGCAAGTGAACAAAATAGATAAGAGGATGGCTGACCTCTGATGAACTTGAAGAAATATTCATGGCAGCTGGTTATGTTAAAAAAATTATAAGTGATTCTTGGCAGTTAATTCTTAATGATGTCCAAATTACAAAAATTATTGGTACCAAACCTAATTTTATTTTTAAAATGGGAAATAATATTAAACAGTTATTAGAATATAAGAAAGATATAAATACAGATCATAATTTTGCCATAGGTAGAAGTTTAAAATGTGGTGCCTGTAATCAGTGCAAGTACATGTCTGAGAAGTCAATAATTTATTTAAATAATGAATTGAGGAGCTGTATTAGAAGTAAGTTGGGTAACTGTAACAGTAAGTTTGTGGTCTACTTAAGCGTTTGTCAAATATGTCATAGTTTTTATGTAGGCAAAACTGAAAGACATCTTAAAAAAAGAATTTATGACCACATGTACAGCATAAAAACAAAGGACAGAAATAATGCTCTGTACAGACACATTTTACACGAAGGGGATGACCACGCATTCAAATTTATTATTTTAGAAATAGTCAAACTTGACCCTAAAGGGGGTGATATGAAAGGTTTGTTAAGTTATAAAGAAATTTGGTGGCAGATTTATTTAGATGCCACCACACCCCCGGGCCTTAATGACTATATATCTATAAAATCATTATTGGGTACTATAATAAAATCATAGATTTTAATTCATATATTATAAAATAAATTGATTAGGAGGCTTTATATATATATTTTTTATTAGTATATATAGTATTATTATTAGTATTATACAATCAAATATACATATTTATTACATTTTATTTTTTTATTCACTCTGCTATTTTAAATGCATATATATATAATCATATATATATATATATTTTAAAATTTTTATATTTATTTTTTATAATTATTTATTAGTATACATCATATTTCAGCCATTATAAATATCTGAAGTCATTTAACAGTAACCTGGATTTTATATTTAGAAAATTACGACATGCTGATAATATGTAGACTGTATTGTTTTTTATTTATGTATTTATGTAAAGATTGCTGTATATTGTTCATATTATTAGTAATTTTTTCTTGTAGTGTCACTTTAAATATTTGAAAGCTGTTTTGGTGCCAAAAAAGTTATTTAAGTATCCAATGTAAATTGGTTTGTGAGTTCTGAGGAAGCCCTGTTATTGAGGGTGAAAGCGCTAAACTCTGGTGTTTTTTCGGTTTATAATAAACATTTGTGATTTTATTTTACGCTGTCACACAAGGTTTGTTGGTTCGGCTTTTAGCCTTAGTACTTATAGGTGTACTCGCAGCCTTTGTTTACGAAGTTATACTAGTTTACTTTAAATTCTTTTCTTGGAACAAGGAAGAGTCTTGAGTAATACCCCATTCCTTTTTTGTGGAAGGGCACATCTTCTATGGAGTCTTCTTGTAAAAGCAGACTTAGGGTCAGGGCTTCTTTTACCTGTTTTGGAGGGACAGTAGGAATGACAGTAGGTTTTGGAAGAGGAGCAATAGAAAGACTACAACCTGTTTTGACAATGCTTAGCATCCATTTGTCTTCGGTAATCCTGGTCCATTTGTTGAGAAAGAGAAATAACCTTCATCTTAGCTTTGAATGAACTGTGGTGTTCAGTGGTTGGAGGGAAGGGGTTGGTTGGGGGGAGACAGAGGGGGAACTGGCTGAGTTATGGTTGCTCCCTGCTGGACCCCTGAGCTGGGGCCACTAGACCCAGAAGAAGGTTATGATTGTCATCTTTAATGTTGCCTCACTGTACAGTCCCATCTGTCCCTTTTCCTTCTTTGTCTGTGCTAAGAGGGAGGAAAGGACCAGGATTTAATGGGATAGTTTCTAATGAACTTGTGTGGCTGAACCTGCAGAAAGTCATATACAGTCTGCATAGATTAAGCCTTCTCCACCAGCCTCAGCTTTGGGTCTAAACAAAATGTCCTTGTGTACTGGAGCATCTAGAATCTCAGACTTAACATGGTCTGAAATGGATTGTTCCCTTAACCAGGCATATCAATGGTTAACAGACCCAAAGGTAGCCACCCTGCTTGATGTTTCTACAGCATCATAGCAACAATGTAAATAATGCTTTGCAGCTTCAGAGATAGAGTTACATATGTTTAAAATTCTCTGGACACAGCTCTGTCTTTACCCAGATGTCCTGATATCAGGTGCAAGCCATCCACCAGTCTAGGAGGGAGTAAAATCTCTGGTACTCAGGCCAGCCAAGAGCCACCACAGCAAGTTAAACCCATACAGTCATAACAACTGTGAAACATGATGAACATCACAAACATTCTTGCCACCATTCTTATACAACTCCATATTCTTATGCACAGAGACTGTAGACCCAAACACAGCAGAACCTGAAACAGATACAGGTAGACACTCTAAGGATTAACAGTTCCCACATAAGAAATAAACTCCACATTTTTAATCACAGAAAGTGTGGACCCAAATACAGCAGATCACAGAGATGATGTAGTAACAGCCATAGTAGTAGTCAAAGAATTACAGTTCCTGTAGAAGCAACAGTAACCACAAGCAAACTAAGCACTTGGGCTATTTCCACAAAAGTATTGAATTAATCTATTACCATTTAATTATACCAAACAGCACTCACACTGTTATACACTACCATATAAATGAAACAAAACAAAATTAATTGAAATAAACAACAAATACTGGTGGGGGAAGTCTAAAATGTATTTATTAGAACTAGGCTTTTATTAAATAATCATTTGGAAACATGCAAGGATTTGTCAGACACACTTCTGAGAATTCAATAAACTCTGTATAGACTTTGCGCAAAGCCTACACGGAATTTATGTGTTAACATGATGAGCAACAGCGCTAATCACATACTCATGCTGCTCATTGCACTTACACGTATAAAAGCACAGCTTCATGGCCAGCAACTGTGCTGTTGCTAGGAAACTGTGCAGAGCAGCATGAACACAGAAACAAGTAGCATTCAAGTTTGTTTATGAGCAAACCTGCTCAGTAAAGATTGGCCGGACAGCCACAATGAATACCAGGGGTGAAGATACTGCAATAACAACAGTATTAACACATTAAAGAAAACTGTACTGAGTGCAATGTACGCTACAATAATTATTTGCAGAATGAAGTAATGGGGGGGGGGGACAGTAATGGCAAATACAATGAAACATACACTAGGCAGGGAAAGTCTGCTGATGAAAATGGGCACAGACATGAATGATAGGAATGAAGAAAGAGGAAGAGGGCATGGAAAATATGGCAATGTCTCCAAGATAGAATATGTCAATGTATGCACACTTAAAAGACAAGTCAGTACCATAACATTAAGTACATATGTAGACAGTACAGTACGTACTGCTGTTTACACCTCCTGTTAGAGTATATTATATATCACACATGACAGTATATATGTGATGGTCACAAAAGTTTACATGTCAATGGAGGTAAATGGTTTTGATATGAACATCACTGACATGATCAATGGTGAGAACATTTAGCAAGGACGGCATATACAAAAGGGGATATGAGCATACACTGAAGATCTGCAAAATGACATGCTTGAATATGACTGACATATCACTATAGCTCTAAACCAATCAGTGGCACATAGCAACAGACTCCTGGACAAATGTAGACAGAAACAGGCACAATCATGGGCACTTTTAAAAAATTATGACCACTAATATGCAGCACTGACAGAATATGTGAATGTAACTTATTATACATGTTCTGCAGGAACAGATGTGTACAACTGTAATGATTATTAGTATTCTATAAGGGGAATTCACCACCACTTCCCCAAAAATGACCACTTTTTGGAGGGGTTTAAGAGGGACAGTTTTAAACCTGGAGTCAAAATCAGGGGCAATCCTGGCCAGTTGAGATCTGTGCATGACATATAAGCCACAATCCACACCTTCAAGAATCAAACTCAAGAAATCACTGTTGTCAATGAGCTGTGTATTTACTGGGTGCAACACAAAACGATACATCAGACAAGCATCTAGTAGAACACCTTGATAGGAAGTCTACACTGTCAAATCCTAATGGGTATGCATCCCAAAGAATAGTTCTGTATGGTTGACAAGATGTGTGGGAATTCACTATGCCAAATGTGATACACCTGACTAAAGCATTCCTGGCTGACACAGGTATGGATAACAACACTTACAACCAGCTCACTATTATGAGTAGATTCTCTACATACAGCTGGGTATTATATCCCATCTGCCACATGTAAAAGCAATGGATACTGTCTGAATTATCTGCAACTGATGTGTGAATTAAGAAGTGATCCATTATAATGAACGGTACAGCAGTATGTGAAACTGATGGCAAAGCATCAACTATGTACGTGTGCACAGAAAGTACAACAGTGCAAAGTCAAGTGTCAATGATGGAGGAAGCTATCACTGTGATATTGTACACAAAGCAAACAATACATGTAGAACCCTCTATAAGTACATGTCAAAACTCAGCACATGTGCCACACAATCACTGTCCCCCTGACATTGCCAGTGAAAATGTTATACTGCCATGAAATCCTGACATACATCCATATGTGTTCATGCAGATTATCACTTTGTAATAATGATGTGATGTACTGGTATGTCTATGACACAGTACAGCCACACTGTAGCTGTACCTATGCTACAACTGGACTTCAGAATATATATCACCTACATAAAACCTTGGGTCTGAATCACATAAGACACAGTGGAACTGTTCACACAGTCAAACAACTCTACCTATTTCATTTCATTACATCAGCTGCAAGTCATATGCCTATACGTTTATCAGTGGAAATCTGTGAGGGAGGGCCCTGACACTATATGTGAATACATTATACCGGAGGTGGATGCGGTTCATTAGAACAGTTAATGACACAAATACTGACAATCACTCAATGCTGCTAGGGAGCACCTGCATAGTCTTTGTGAATACCAACACAACAGTGCATCCAATGAATCAGCAAAGGTTGCAAGTGAATATCAACATGTCATACGTTTATCTACATAACAGCAAAACAACATGCGGATGAGCCCGGCCATATGTGCCCATGTAATCAGTATGACATAATAATGCTTCACATCAGATGACATTTCCATATGCTAGGTATAAACATGCACACCCGTGCCATACTGCATCTGTCACTGTGACAGCTGCATGACAACTGTGTAGAATACTGATATACTCCACTACAAAACACAT
The DNA here is from genome assembly GCF_019279795.1 of Protopterus annectens. Taxonomy (NCBI): domain Eukaryota; kingdom Metazoa; phylum Chordata; order Ceratodontiformes; family Protopteridae; genus Protopterus; species Protopterus annectens. Next base: position 377,046,945 of record NC_056741.1, read on the forward strand.
GCTTTAGTAAGGGAACAATATACATAGCATCATCCAATGTCAGCAGTCCTCGGGAGGCATATTACTACAGCTGTTAAGAAAGGAACATGTAACCAAATGGCAGCAGAAGCTATGAATACAGCAGCTCAAAGCACAGAAGGGAATACACTGTTGTAGGGCTACAGTACAGCCACACCTCAACATAGTACATGTGGATGACGACAACAGTGACATAAGCAATGTTCAGAGGGTTACAGAAAACTAGTAGGCTAATGGCCAACAGTATATAAAATCTTAGCCGTTACTAAATCATTTAACCCCAGTCACTATATACATGTGACAAAAGATATTAGGGGATGTTTATACATGAGTACGTTTTGGATTTAATACAGACTGCCTCTGTCCATATGTGACATGTGCACCACTCCATGACAGAATTAGCAATCACACATCTGGTGGTCTGGAGATGGCTTGCAGAGGGTCATGGAGGTGCTTTGCTTCACAATGTTTGTATGCATCTTTGAAATTATGATATCCGCCGTGTTCTGTAGAACGGATATTATGTGGACAGATGAAAAAAGGGGATGTTGGATTCAGGAAGCTATATAAAAGGTTCACTTGAGTGGAAATCAAATGAAAAGAGATTAAAAACATCATATAATGACCATAATATACCACCAACCACACACACACACATTGACTGAGGTCAGATTTGAACACCACATCTGTGTAGGTATAGAAGCTGTATTTCATACAACATAAGACTAGTGCCATAACAGATTTCTAAATTTCACACTGTAAGAGTGCACTTTATAGGGGATGATATTATCAGTGTATGCTGACAAGAAGATGTTTGGGTAGGAATGTCTGACATAGCTATGGACTTTTGCATCCCTGTGTAAAATTGTCCTCAGACTGACATGAACAGACAAACACACACAAACAAGTTGAGTGTTGTGAGATTAGAACCCCTACAAATCTAGTTAAACAAGTTGGAGGACACAGTACTTAATGATAGTGCCACCACATGTCTGTCGTTAATAATGTCAGAGTACATTTCAGAGGATGACATCATCAGTGGAAGCTGAGAAGAGGATGTTGGCAGGATTATCTGACATAGCTTTGGACTCGCATCCTGGTGTAAAATTGTCTCCAGAGTGATAGCTGAATGAACAAACAAACACACACACACTCCAGTTGATTGCTGTGATATTAGAACCCCTACCTATCTAATTACATAAGCTAGAGAACACAATACTTAACATGGATACCACCACAGAAACCTGATTTTAACAGTGTCACAGTGCACCTTATAGAGGATGGCATCCTCTGTGTATACTGAGAAGAGAATGTTGGGAAGGCTGTATGAAATTGCTGTGGAGTCATGTAGCAGTGTAAAACTATCTTCTGAATTCTATTTGACTGAGGGCTGCAGGACTTGGATTCATGCTCTTCTGACTACACTTACAAGTTGACTGCTGTGAGATTAGAACTCATATCTATCTACTTACACATGCTAGAGAACACATTACTTAATGCACATGCCACAAAAGAAGTTTGATTTTAAGTGTCAGAATGCACTTTACAGATGATGACATCATCATCATAGTGTCACGGGTAACATACTATTAATGAGACTTAACTACAAAGCTAGGAAATTTGTGATATGATTGTGTGAGTGCAGTCTGGAAAAAGTGCATGTAAATATATGCTGGCAACCTTGGTGAAAAAAAAGCTATCAAGACTGCATACTGCAAAAGTGAGACAGGCATGTACCTGTCTCTCAGGATGTTGTGTAGATGACACACACACTCACACTTTGCAAATGGCAGTAGTGCGATTATGAAATTATGTGTCTTCATAGTCAGATAAAAGTATGTCCACATTAATACAAGCTACTGACAATATCAATGGGATGTGATTGCGGTATTTTGTAGGCTAACCACCACAAAGGCCATTTTAAGCCTAGCCATGCATCCCAAACCTCTGACAAGTTCTAGTACCCTTGAGAAGTATAAGCGGGGGCTTGGGAGATTAAATATTTAATAAAAGGGGCCTGGGAGATGAACTATTTATAGGCTGCCTGTGTTCAATGGAGACATAGGTGCCAAACCTGGGATGAATTTCCTGTTCCCCATCAAGTTGCCCAAATTACACTTGAATTGGGTTAGGGAGGAACTATGCCCCACTGGATGTAAAGCCTGTTCCAGAGATGGGGTAGTCTCTGGGATACACACCAGTCTCTTTAGCAGGTCCTATTTATATCACAGGCAAGATTTAAGTCTTTAGAATGGGTAATTCTGATGCTGTTTGTTTTGCAGGCATGCAAGAGGTCCATCAAAGTGGGGTCTGACAAATCCTTTGTATGACAGGCACAGATCTCCCCTCAACAGCCTGCAGCAGACAGAATACAAGGATATGGCCTTGAGGTGGTCTGAACATGACATGTTACTTATGCTCTATATTCTTTTAGTGAGGAAACTCTGTGGACATTCCAATTGTTGGATATGCCTGGTTAGGTACATATCAAAGTGGGCAATGTGCTCAATGATAAGTCTGATAAATGACGAATACAGTGGAATACTGATTCCTTTGGACCTAGATGTCATACCTTTGTTTATAAGTTGCTCAAAATATAATTATTTCTTCACTACTCTAGACACGTGATGGTCAAAGGCTAGACTACTGTCTATGTATGTCCCCAAGTCCTTGACTACTGTGTCATCTCTTATGGGTGTGTTGTTAATATGATAGTTACCAGGGGTGGATGACTTCCTGAAGGATACTATTATGCATTTCTTAAAATTTAGTTTTAATCCATGGCTCCGACACCAGTTGTTTACTTCTGTCAGCCTTTCCTGGAGAACATTTATGTTGGTGGGGGATTCAATGGCAGCTTCTAATTTGCAATCATCTGCAAATTTAGTCAGCCAGAGGCCACTGGCATTTGCCTTGACTTCAGAGAAGTAAATGCCAAAAAGGAGCAGCCGTAGGACAGATCTCTAAGGGACTCTACTTGTGACTGGCTACTTTACCTAACCTTTTGAGTTTGTCAACAATACCCGAGTGGGGTATTGTGTCAAATACTTTGGCCAGGTCAAGGCAGGCAGTGTGAACCATACTGCCCTCATCCATGTTCATCAGGTTGAGTTGGCATGACCTCCCTTAACAAAACCAAACTGGGTTGGGTCCACTGTCTGGAGATTTCCTGCCATTATTGATCATTTGCATGCTAATTCTTTCTATGGCTTTGCCTATGAGACTAGTGAGACTTATGGGTCTCTAGTTTCCAGGGTCTGTAGAATGCCCACCTTTATGCAGATGGATGACTATTGCTGTTCGTCATTCATGAGGCAGGAAACCTGTTTAAAGACTACAGTTAAACAGCAATTCCAGAGGGCCTGATAGGTCATATTTCATGCTGTTTAGAAGGCATCCTGTGATATTACCTGGGTCCACTGATGCAGTGTTCTTGGCTTTAGAGAGAGCATTAAGAGCCTGTTCCCTAGTGATAGTGTGGTGTTTGTTTTTCTAAAACTCAGTGCAGTTAGTTCCACATTTTGTAAGTGTATCCTCACTGACACACCCACTGCAAGGAAGGGTGCCTGAAGTGCTACTGTGTTTTCCTTCACTCACAGTAATCATTCACTGTTGCAAGCCATTAGCACCTAACAATGTTGTAGAGGCTTCATCACATTTACAGCTGCTACACAAAGTCAGACATTTCATACTCAGCAATTTTAATGAGTTCACATCTTATTAGCATCTTCACAGTGCTCAGAGGGCTGAATCTATACTACAGGAAGGTAACCATGTACCTAGGGAACTTGAAGGTATAGGGGACTTGTTTCAGACAAAACAGAAGACTGGTATTTCTTTGAAGGATATTTCTCTGCAGAAAAGCACTTATTTTGCTAAGGTATGTGTCTATTATTCAAGGAATGTAACTTTTTAGAAATACATAGTTTATAGCCAGGAGAACAATAAAGTTTAATCTGTATGCACTTCTTATACTTCACTGTTGGCATAGGTAGTTTTTGCAGGGCTTTATGTTTGTAAGATACACAGGTTATGCTTACAGCACAAGTATGTTTTTGCAATTTCACATGGGATTACAGAGAACTATAATTATGTTTTTCATCCAATGAAAGGGGTTGTACATGCGACTACCAGTGGTGTCAGGCTTCTCAGATGCCCCAGGGTAACCTCCACAGCAGTTTAAAAGGTGAATGGCATTCCTAATTTGCATTCTTGACTATTTAGCAATGCTGTCATCCAGTAATCAACTACATAACTGTGTTCTTCAGTACAGGAATGTTGACAGAATGGAGATGTTTGTTCAGACCTTTATGTTTGTGCTGGAAGGTGGGAGGCTGCAACCAACTATTCTGTTGTCTTTAATGAGAAGTGTGTTTCAACTGCTTTATGTGGACAATTGGTACCCAGCTTCTGATTATTTGTTGGAGAACATAAAATATTACTTGTGTGCTGTTCCTGGGTTTGTACCACCAGATTTGTCAAGGGACAGGTAGGGGCCAAAAAAATAAAATCGAACAGCGGAGCCTCTTATGTTCAGTGTGGAACATCAGGCAGTTCTGCATTAAACAGAAGTAGCTCCACTTTGATTTTTTTGATTGGTCCATACACCAGCATATGGGCCAATCAAAAAAAAAAAAACAAAGCAAAGGCTTTTCACTGGGATTTTAAGTGGCAGTGCGTGACTCGGGATTGAGCTGCTGATCCTGGGACAGTCCAGCTCAAATAGGGACATCTGGCAATCCTGGTTGAGGGGGGGGTCACTTACCATTCTGTTGTCCTAAATGAGAAGTGTTTTTCTAGTGCTTTATGTTGACAATGGGTACACAGCATGATTATCTTTTTTGAAAAATGCACTGCTTATGTGTACTAGTGGGTTTTGCCCTTCTTTGTTTTAAGTCACGAAGGATTACGGCATCCAAGCCAGCAAATCCACAAAAAACCCTTTTAGTGAGGCTAAGAATGACGTCATCATCTAGGCTGTAAGGCACCATGTAGCCTTCCTACTTGAAAGAAGCAGGGGGGGAATACGACTGCCAGAAAGGACATGTGGAACTAATTGTCACTGATGCCAATGCAGTTGGTGGTTATGACCACAATTATGATCAAGTGCAGCATTAGGCCACTGACATGATTTCATCGGCACAGAGGAGGGCTGCTGCAATTGCCCGAGAACAGCTGGCTATGGGTGGGGAGGGTTGCTATCGAGTCACGACGGACACCAAATGAGGAGTTCCTGTCAGAGACCCTGAGGGTCAGGGGAGCCTTCACACCATGTGAATGACATTGCTGCTGATGTAGTTTTCAGGCCGTGTGTGCCCGAGGAACAGATTTCATGTAGGCTTACGTATGGCAACAATATACTGTCTTGTAGACTAAAATATTATTTGGCTGCGGCTGCTTGTGATTCAACTATTGATAATTCATAGTTATCCAAGAGAATGGGGTAATAGACATTGGGGTGGAAGATGGCTCAGACAAGTTTCAGTTACAGCTATTTCTTAAAGCGCATATAGTCAATTGTCTATTCACACTGTGATGCTTAACAGACATCCCTTCATTGCTTCATTTCTTTCAGGCCCATCCTCCCTACAAAGTGTTGAGACATCTGCACATGGTAAGCAAATATTTATTTTCTTCTTACTAAGCATTATTTAGATACATTACCGGTATGTGTAAGGAGGGTGTAATAACTGTCTGTATTGCTGTAGTATCTGCAATTGTGTGATCAGTGTTACTTTTTGTTCAGATATTTTGGGTTAATATTTAGGGGAGTAGTAATTTCATTCCTGTGTTTGTTGCTTATTATCACAAGTGATCCTGACAGAGGAAATGTAAGGCTCCTACCATCTTATGTCGGAGTACCAGTAGGCTCTGAGGATGATGGTGGCCAAATAGAGGCACAGTCGGGAGGTGCAGAGGTTCAGTCTGACACTGAAATCACGACCCATGCATCCCCTGGATTTCCTTCAGACACAGTCAGGATACCAAAGCATACCCATTATACTGAGCCCTCAGATAGGGGCAGGGTGATGGTGAGACAGTTGATCAGGGTAGTGTGGTTACTGTATTGTGCAGGTTGACTCTGGTTCTAGCCAAAATGTGGGTGGAGTGCCATGCAGGCTGGTCCGTAGGGCTGCTCGGAGGACGTCTGCTGTCTGCCCTCCACCTGATGCTGGTGTGTCAATGTGTGCCACTCGCATGTTTAGGGCCGTCAAGGAGGCACAGGCACATTCCATTAGGGCCTCCAAGGACATACTTAGGATTCTAGCCGTGACACAATCGGATGTGTGTGACTGCCCCCATCATGTTCGATTCAATGAATCAGAAAAATGCCACACTGGAATGAGCACTGTCTGTGATGGAACATCTGCTGGGAGGGGGACAGCATCCATGTGGCTGTAGAGCTGCAGCATCATCTGGTGTTAGCCGACGTGGCCATGCCTGATCTTGCTCCCATAGTGGCAGTACACCCACTTCTCCTTCAGTGGTTGAGGTGTTCGCACCCAGATGTGGTTGGCCATGGGATTGTGGACCTGAGTGCAGTTGTGAGGTGAACTCATCCAGCAGACACCACTTACATTCAGTAGCACCATCATATCTGACCAAAGCCATGGAGGCGCCAGTGCAAATCCTGGCAGAGACAGTTCTCACATTCAGGGGTGATGATGCTGAACTGATATCTCTACCATACACAGCTCACACCTGTCCCACATGCCAGGACATACTGCTTGCACAGAGCTTGGCTGTATTCATCCAGACACTCACACCAGCTACACAAGGAGCTAATAAGAGTTACGGGTCATCCTGCCTCAGGCGCCCTTTGACATTATCTACATTCTTGCCTGCTTTTGTTTCTTACTCACACACACACTCACTACTTTGGTGTCAGCCTTGACCTCCTGCACCACTGCCCCCACCCCGTGTAAATGATGACAAATGTGCTATCACCTTGTTTCTATCTTTTGGATTCAGGGTTACATATGTATTTGTCTGATGCACAGGGCGGATAGCTAACTGAGAGCTTATGATCTGTACTGGTGATATAATTTGGAATTTTTTTTCTGAATTATTACTGCATTTTAGTTTTGTGATTCCTACCTTGAAATCACTGTATGGCACTCATGCTTATTGCTCCACTTGTGAGAATGTAGGGATAAGTATACTTTGCACTGCTTTTTATATACTGAGTCACTTAGATGCACGTGGCTTGTTAGTTGTAACAATGCATAAATATATATTACAGAAATCAGTCATGTCACATACTGATGTCACTGCTGGACAACTCGCATACATTCTATTTAGGTACATTTATAAGTAACAGTATGCAGTTATCTGCCATTCATTTATGTACTTACACATTTATTTTTCCTTTACCGATTCACTTATCTTGATAATCCTGCAGTAACAAATGTTGTAATTCAGGGCTGACTGTCTGATGCTAGCATAAAACAGCCATGACATGGGTAAGTAAAGGTTGTGAGCAATGCCTGACATCAGTATTACTCTATGTATGTGCATACGATGAAAGGTGTACCCCTTAGGTGGTGAGCTTGTGCACTATCCATTTACTCTTTGGCTAGGGCGAGGGCTTATTGTACACGCCTATGTTTACCTACACCCACAGCAGCTGAGGATTCCACCCCTCAACTCCTCACCTGTGGATGTGGTGACCATGCCAGTGATGCTGGAACGTTTGCTCCTAACTCTTGGAAGTTCCTGCTGCAGTTCTTTTGGCGGGATGATACTGTGTAGGACAGTGCAGACTGTGATAATTTCAGCACAAGTACTGGAATTGTACAGCAGCGTCTCCCCCCCCCCACCAGTGTTTCTAGGCACCAAAACTGTGACTTCAAAAGCCCAAATACATGCTGTATAATATTTCTTGTTTGAGCTTGTGCCTCATTATAATATTCATCTGTGGGTGAGTGTGCATTTCAGAAGGGTGTCATCACCCATGGTCCAAATGCATACCCTGCATCCCACAGTAAATGGCCTTGAGGACATCATCTGTGAAAAACCTCTGGTAGAGCTGTGAGGTGTGCCAAATATGGGATTCATGGTAACTGCTGGGGTTGCTAGCACACAAATTCAGGATGACTCCCCTAGCATTACACATAACCTGGCACTTAATGGAGTGTAACCCCTTTCAGTTGATGTAAACCCTTCCCTGTTCCATGGGTTGTGCTTTGATCTCAATGTGCGTGCAGTCTATGGCATCCAAGACTTCAGAGAAGTGTGCTGCAGGGTAGAACTCCTGCATACTTCTAGCTCTGTCCTCGGGGGGGTAGGATGAAACATATATAGTCACTGGCTTGCTGCATCACAGCATTTAGGAACTGGAGTAGGATCTTGAATGCTGATGATTATGACACCCACAGCATGTCACCTGTGGGTCAATGAAATGTTTCTGCAGCTAAAATTCTAAGTGCTACACATACCTTGGTCTCCACAGGTATTGGTTCCCTTTAGTTTGCCCTTGATCTCAGGTCAGGATGACAAAGGCTGCAGAGTTCCTGGAGTATGTCTCCATCCACCCTGTAGTGCACTACTACTTCCACCTCATGCAGATTGTGAAAAGTTAAATAGGGTGTAAAAATCCTTCTCCTCTTTGACCTAGATCTATCAGTAGCAACACAGACTTGCGTCTGTCGCATATACACCTGCAGAACAGCATCAGCCCCTAACATTCTTTCCTTCCAGTGTAGTTTCTGTGGCTGTATTCCAAAAAGTTTTGGAATACAAGGCAAAAGGCTACAGTAAGTGTAAACAATAGCTTTTTAACTAGTTGAGTAACTCTTGGATCGGCTGATTAGCAAACAATTCAGCTCCTTATGCAGTAATTAGCATGCCATGATGTTTACCATGTTTTAGTGTGTGGAGAGCAGCTTACTGAATACAAAATGGCACACTACCTCTGTGAAGTGCACACAGGTTCATCAAACTGTGTAAGGTTTATTGAATCCTACCCACTGTTTCTTCCAACTCGTACTTTAAAATCACTGCCTAAGGGGGAATTTATCCAAGCGACACATCCATGTAGTACTTTTTACTCTTTTTATTATGAAGTGATTAAGAATTTTGACGAGTATAACGATGGTTTGGATTCCTTTAACTCTACAAGTGTTAAATTGAGAGAAAAATGTTACATATGGCAATGATTATAAGAACAAAAGTAATGGAGTGGATCCAGTTTATTTTATCATTAAATATAATGACACTGCAGAGTCTATAGCTTCTGTAGTTAACTCATGTTTGCATGTTTTAATCTGTGATGGGAATTTGGCCTCTGTTCTTCCACAACAACCTTCTTCTTCTTCTATTGGAGCTAGTCTGAAAAAAGATCAGTTTTAGTAAGTTTGATTTTAAGGAACACATTATAACATTACTTTTTTTAAAAAAATTATTTTGATACTAAGCCTTGTCAATGTTGCAAGGTGTGTAGTTTTTTGCTACATATGCATCCTAGAATATTCCTTCTCGTAGTTTTGTCATTTAACAGATATTTTACTTGTCATACATTTATGGTGATTTATTCCATTGTGTGTTGTCAACTTTTTTGTAATGGCCAATCTACTAGAGTGGTGAAAGTTAGAATGTTAAGACAATTTTAAATAATGTAAGAACAAAAATATGGAAAATTCTGTAGCTGAATATTTGTAGAAATATCATGATGGTAATATGGCACACACACATTTTTTTGTTATGATGCTGGTCCATTTGGCTGTAGGATGTAGGATATACGGAGGAACATAGGTTGAAATTGTTATTACATGCTACAGTTTAAAAATTTGGCACCTTATGGATTAAATTATTAAATGATTTCCATGGAACGCTTTTCTATAAGCTACCCGTTATGTGAATGTGAGGGGTATAGGTGTATTTGTTTGAATCACTGTATATTGTGTTTTAACCTTTGAAGAGTTTATTAACCTGAGGACCTAGTTATATGAAAGCCTTTTTAGACTTCATACTCCAGCACTGGTTGATTATTCAAAATAAAAATAATTAAATATTTTGTACCCCCCTTTGAATGACACTAGACGGTAAGCCAATTATTGAAATCAATAATCTTTTGTTTATATTGCATCATTCTTAGTGATGGCAGAATGCTGCTGAAGGTTAGGTTCATACCAGCCACAGACATATTTTGAAAGTTCCATCATATCTCTCTTCATATAGTCCGTGGAGGTATGTCTCAAGTCATTTACATCCCTGTATATTATGAAAGAGCACGTTACACACTGTAAAATACTTGACAAGAGGATAAATATAGAAACCACAGCAACCGACTATTTAAAAATGTATTAGTGCTTCGTCCACCAGTTTTACAATGAACTTCTTCAGATAAAATCAAAAACACAAAATATCTGCTTTTTATAACAGCCTGCCAAGTTCTAATAATTGACGCCACTGCATACATTCATTTAAAGAGACAATAACAAATGACTACGTTCAAGTAATAAAAAATCCAAATAACCAATATATAAACAAACAAATAAGGCCTATATGGTTAGTTAATAAGACCCCCTCAACCTCATTATAGGGTCATAGGTTCATAGGTGTATACTAGGCTAATGGCCCTGGGGCCTTTACAAGTCTAACCCATAGGATTACCCTGGCATCATGCCACCCAACCTTAGTTCCTAGTGCCTCTGTCGAGTAGATCCACTGGAGTGATCCCTGGGGTGAATTTTCTATTTCCCATCCACTCATCAAGATTTCTCTTGAAGAGGGCCAGTGAGGTGCTCTGCTTGACATGTATGGGAAGTCTATTCCAAAGCATGGGCAGTCTCTGGGCTATGAACCTGTCCCTCCAGCATGTTCTGTTGATTGTGGTAATGAGGTTGAGGTCTCTAGAGCGAGTGCTGTGGAGGGATTGGGATTTCTTTAGATGTAGCATTTCTAACAGAGCTGGGTCAGACATGGCTTTTCAAGTCAAGCAGAGATCGCCACTAAGTAGGCGATATGAGACAGAGAATAGTTGGAGGTTTTCGAGTCTGTCCATACAAGACAAGTGTTTAAGGCCTAGGATCCTCTTTGTGAGGTACTTTTGTGGCTTCTCCTGTTGTTGCAACTGTCTAGTGAGTTACATGCCAAATGGGGCATTGTACTCGATGATTGGTTTAATGAGGGAAGAGTAGAGGGAGACAATGACGTCTTTCTTACTGGATGCAAAACTCTTAGTAATGAGACGTGCCACACAGAAGGACTTTCTGACCACAGTGGCAATGCGGTGGTCAAAAGAGAGGCAGCTGTCAACCTGTGTTCCCAGATCTCTTATAACGCCTTCTGTGTTCGGTGGACTACCATCAATGTGGTAATTCAAGGGAGCCTGGGTTTTTCCCAAAGGGGATGAAGACACATTTTTTGGCATTGAGCTTACGGCCATGGTTCTGACACCATTCGTTGGTCTGATTGAGGCCTTTCTGTAGGATGTCAACATCACTTGGAGAGTTAATAATAGCTCCCAACTTGCAATTGTCTGCAAACTTTGTCAGCCAGAGTCCCTTAGTGTTGGCCTGGATGTCAGAGAAGTAGATACCAAACAGGAGAGGACCCAGGACCGAACCCTGTGGGACTCCACTTGTGACTGGTCAGCAGTCTGACTTGGAGTCAGCTACTTTCACACTGTGGGTTCTGTGAGCCAGTTTGCAACCCACCTAGTACTATATGGGTTAATGCCTAGCTTAGTAAGTTCTTCTATGATTCCTAAGTGGGGAATGGTATCAAAGGCTTTGGCCAGATCAAGGCAGGCTGTATGAACCACCTTACCTTAATCCACAGCTCTGGTGACTAACTCAACGAAGTCGACCAAGTTGAGCAGGCATGATCTGCCCTTAACAAAACCAAACTGTGTAGGATCCAGAGTTTGGAGAGTCCCTATATCCTTGTTTATTTAGGTCCATGATGATGCGCTCCATAGCTTTGCATATCACTCGTCAGGCTAATGGGGCGATAGTTCCCAGGTTCTGTAGTCGCTCCACCTTTGTGGAGAGGGATGACTGTAGCAGTGCGCCATTCAGTAGGGACAAAAACCTGAGGTGAGGCTGTGACTGAACAGGGCACACAGGTAAGGTGCCAGTTCACTCTGTAGTTCATGTAGAACACAGCCAGGGATACTGTCAGGTCCCACAGAAGCTGTATTCTTGGCCTTGGACAGTGCTGTTTTAACCTGTGCAGCAGTAATACTGGGTGCCTGGAAGTCTACTGGTATTGTGATTGTTCCTTTGGGGGGGGGGGTAAAGTTAGCACTGAATCTGTCTGCCAGTATATTGGCAATATCCGTTGGCTCGGTATAGGAGGTACCATTGTGCAGTAGCTCAGAGCAAATCTGAGTATTGCCATAAAGATTCTTTACATAACTATAGAAGGCCTTGTGGCTGTCTTTAATATTTAATTCTGTTTTCATAGCTAGCTTTAGAGGATTTGATGAGGGATCTCAACCTTTTGTTGAGGCTGATAAGGGAGTTTTTCCAGTCTTGGGACTTCACCCTATTCCGTATCTGTTTCCTCCTTCTGCTGTAGAGATTGTTTATGGCAGGGGACTACCAGATTGGTGTCCTTTTCCTGAGGAGAACATCTTAGTTCTATTGGGTATGGCAAGATCCATGCATTTGTGTACGTGTTCGTACAGTGCATTGGTGTATGATTTGGCAGTCATGCAACTATTCTCCATTTGCATGGATGCTGTGAAGTTAGCCACCTCTGTTTTTAGGAGCCCAAAGTTAGCTTTGGAGAAGTTTTTCATGGTGGTTACCCTTGTTGGGGGTGGGTGGGAGGGATGTGGATTTCCAAGGTGATTAGTTTGTGATCGGATCTAACCAGGGAGGAGTTGACTATTGGTGTAGAGCAACGGTTGCCCATGTTAGTAATGACCAGGTCAAGGATGTTGCTACCTCTAGTGGGGGTAAGAATGAGCTGGTCCAGGGCATTGAATTAATGAATTCCAGAAAGCGTTGGGCATGTGTATTGGTACATGAATACTTTTCCCAGTTAATGGAGGGGTAGTTGAAGTCGCCAAGTATGAGAGTGTTAGGTTAGACCCTAATATTCCCCAGGGTGCTTAAGAACGTGGAGTGTGAATCTTGGGACATGGCTGGGGACCTATAGCAGGCTACGACCTGAATTGCTGTCTTACCCAATGTTAGCTGCACCTGAAGTATCTCAGATGTGTTATCTTGGGATACCAGTCTGGAGGTGTGCACATCCTTTATGAATATGGAAACACCACCGCCTTTGGAGCTTCGGTCCGAGTTCTGGGGCTGAAAGATATGGAATGAGTTATAGCCTAATAGCACAGGGGTGCTTTCTGCTGCCTTGATCCAGGTCTCTGTTACAGCACAAATGTCGATGTTCTCCATTTTAAGGAGTACTTCGAGTGAGTGCATTTTGTAATTTAGACTTCTAGCGTTGAGCAGCATGACTCTCAGATTGCATTTGTCTGTAGCTGTTACAGTGGTAATTTGGTCTTTGGAACACCGCCTAAAAATGGCACTATAGGGGTGGCAAGAGCCTAGGCCAGTATCCAAAAGCCCAGGGGTGACAGATGCAGGCCATCTCTGGCAAAGCATTGAGGTCTGTCAATCATGTCATCCCTGGCAGACACATCCTGGATCACCTTAGAATGACACCAGAAACTTAGCCATTTGTTGAAATCAATAATTTTCTGCTTGTACTGTGGTATCATTCTCGGTGATGGTAGGATGCTGCTCAGGGCTAGGGTCATACCCACCTGGACTACATAATCCGAGAGCTCCTCTATGTCTCTTTTCATGTAGTCCAGGGAGGTATGTCTCAGGTCATTCACACCCACACGTACAATGACAGAGTCATATTTGTACCTGTTGTTGAGGGACCTGCGTGCGTTATGTGGCGGATCCTGGCACCTGACCCACAGCTGACTGTTACTTTCTCCTTATGCAACCTAGTGAGTGTGACATCAGTGTGCCTCACTATCGAGTCACATATGACTAGTGTGTTGGGCATTCTATTTTGCCTCAGGGGCTTTGGTTGAGTGGCACACTGTTTAGGAGAGTTATGTGTCTCGTGATTAGTGTTGTGATATGGTGGTCGAGTGTGTTTCAGCCTTGGAGGTCTCTGCTGTTTGGTTAGATTTTTATTGAGAGCCTCCGCGAAAGTGGGTGTGTGGTTTATGTTTTATGTGAAGCAATGCTGGTGTGTGTTCTGGAGGGCTGTGTGTTCCATGTGGTGTAGTGCAAGTGCTGACCTTCTCCTCTTGACCACCTTTTCCAGTCTTGGCTGGAGAGTGCATGGCTTCCAATTTGGATATATATATATATATATATATATATATATATATATATATATATATATATATATATATAAGTGCTTCTCTCAGAAGTCTAAGTGTTGGGGGTAAGAGGAGAGGGTTGTCAGTATACATGAGGCAGTTGCTACATTGCCTCAGGATACCGAAGGTCACCAGGTTAATAGGAGAAAGCACAGGGAACTAACCTTTAGACATGCCTGGGAATTAATAAGTACTGGAGCTGTCTCCTTGTAGAACGTTTAGCGCTGGTAGCACTTTTGTGTACTATAATAATTGCTACAAGACGTCTGGTAAAGTGCTAAACTAACAAGCTGGTAAAAGTGCAGGAGAGGGAAAATTTTAAGAGCAGACTTTGGCATTGCTCAGAAGCTTACAAACAGTCCTGAATACAGCAAATCTGTATCTGAACTAGATTAGTTACAGGAAAGGTGGGAAACAAGCTCCGATGTGGGCTTTTAAACCAGAAAGTTGAAAGAGATGGAAAAACTGCCCAAACGGCCAATAAACTACAATTTCTGGAGCAGAAACCACTCCTCTTGTGGTAGATAGGCTACCTAGTGCTTACCACTCCCACTGATAAACTAGAAGGCTTCCCTCCAACACACAAAGGCTTGTGGGGTTCAGAAGCTTACCAACAGTCCTGGATACAGCAAGTCTGTATCTGGACTAGTCGACTAGTTACAGGAAAGGCAAGAAACAAGCTTAGAATTTCTTTCTGTTACAGAAAAGCAGCTAAAACAGCAGTAAATACAATTCGAATGCAATGCAGGCTAGCACACTTGAGTATGTAGCAATATTATGGCAAATACAGTTTAAATAAATGCAATTAAATTAACAAATGACTAAAAACAAGTGCAGAAGGCAGTAAATTAGAAGGCCACTAACAAGCAGTAATAAGTGCAGAATAAGAGCAACTGAACAGATAACATCACACAGAATAGCAAACTAAGACAGTTACACTAAGAGCAGCTGCATAAAGTGTATATATATATATATATATATATATATATATATATATATATATATATATATATATACACATATTTTTTTTTATGAGGGAGGGAACAGAGCAGGATTAAGAGGCTACAGGGGTTGTCCTTCCCAAATGCTCTCTTTGTACCAGGGGCGGCTCGTGCTATTGGACTGCAGCCCCCCCCCCCAAGCTGTAAAACATGAAAATAAAACAAAAAGAAAATAAAAATAACAAGAATGAAAAAATAAAAATCAACCGCGAGTCCTGGAACATCTCCCATGCGCACTCGCAGCATTTCCTGATATTCGGACTGCTGGTGAATCAGTCTGGAGCATGAACATAGAATCCAGACTGTCTCCACCAGCAGTTCAGATTACGAAGGCAACATGCAAGTCCAAATTTTCCCAGCAGTCTATGCAGTTAGAACTGCATAGACTGGAAGGGGATCGGACTGCAACGTCCACAGGCAGGCTGAGGCTGGTGCTCTCGCGGGAAGGATAGGACGACAAGGCTGGTACTCTCGCGGGTGTGTGAAACAACTCCTACTAGGACGGATTTCCAACTTGGGGCTGGATGTGTGTGTGTGTGTGTGTGTGTGTGTGTGTGTGTGTGTGTGAAATGCCCCAGTTGCTACATGGCGGTGGGTAGAGAATAAGGCTTGAGCCCTATACCTTGGGCCCTAGTGGCAAGAGCCTGAATTCCCTACCCACCACCATTTGTAAAAAAATTGCAGATTTTTGCCTCATATTTGTTCTGTTCTGTTCCTCATAAAATCTGTGGTTTCTGTTTCTTAACACAGCCAGTAGTGCAGTGGTAGCATTGTTGCCTGACAGCTACAGGTTGTCTGGCTTGATTCTTGGCTGGGGTGCCTTCGGTGTGGAGTCTGCATGTCCTCCCTCTGTTTGTGTGGGCTTGCTCTGCTGTCCTTGATGGATATTTGAAATTTGTCCCTATTTTTTGGACTATATTCCCCCATTATTGGCTTTGTTCAGGTGTTTTGTGCTAAGATGTTGACAGCTATGGTGAGAACTGAATTCACTAAATGGTAGCCATTTAAGTTTCAGTCTTCCTTTCTTTCATAAAACAGATGATTTGGCATAGTGGTATGTTGCTCTGACTGTTTTGCACAGGTTCCTGGGTTCAATACGTGGCAGTGAAATGAATGGTGGTAGCACAGCATTTTATTCTAACAACTTTCCAACATTATAAAAGCAATGTTTACAATGTGTCCCTGTTTTTTGGTCTTTTGCCCCCCCCCCCTACATTTTGGCTTTTTCCAGATTTCTTGTGCTGTAATGTTCAGAGATACAGCTGATTGTCAAGTAGATTTTTCAAGAAGCTGAGAGCTGCAGGGGAACAAAAGTTTAGTGCTGCTTATGCTGTCTCTGCTTGCAGTGTTAATAGCACGATAGGTAGTGTACTTGCTTTTGATGCAGAAGGCTGTGGGTTCTACTCCCACAGTAGGTAGATGCATTGCTGATACTGTACTGTATTGTAAAGGGGGTGGATGCTGCAGTTCTTTTTGGTGAAGATACCTAGTAACTATGAACCTGTTATCAGTTTGCCATCCATTCCCTATTGCAATATTACTGTCTTATCGTTTTTTTAATGCAACTTAAGCAATTTATTCCTCAGGGCAACAGGCACTTTATTTGTAGATGAAACAATGAAATATAAAGTTGTTTGCTAGCAGCAACCTCTTCATTAGTTACAAATTGATTTACTGTGGAACTATTTAGATGACTTTTACTTCTTCAGAGATTGTGCATATTTACTGATACTGGTGGACTGTAGAAGTCTGAGTAGACTTTTTTGATAGAAATGTTCTGAATTGGGCATTTTTCTCATTATTGGTGCATGCATTTTGTTTCACTGTTTATTGGAAAAATGTTCTGAATTGGGCAATTTTGTCATTATTGGTGCATGCATGTTGTTTTATTGTTTACTGGAAAAATGTTCAAAACAAATTTAAAACGCCCTCTAACAACTGTACTATATTGTACAAGGAATATAATTTAATACAATCAGGAAGGTGTATCAAAGACCACGTGTATGTTTTTGTGTGCTAAGGGCCTATGATTTGAAAACAGCCCAAATTTAATCTTTATCTGCCACTGGCAAAATGTATTTTCTTTGAATGTGGGTTTTAATGCTGTTTCAATGAATGTGAGTTTCAAGGGCAGAGAAGTTTTAATGCTAAGTCTGTTTTCATTGTGAGATTGCATTGCTTTATTTAGCAGATGTCTTAGTGTTTGTGCTGTAAAATGCAAAATAAAACTTTCAAATGAAGTCCAAATCATCGTAGAAGTAAAGCAGTATGCGCATTAGTATTTATGGTAAATGTGGTGAAATAGCCAAGTAATGGTTCACTGGAATGGCTGCAGGGGGGAGGCTCATTTCGACCATGACTTTGTGAGGGGGAAGGGCGGCAAATTTAAAGACAGCCCTGGCTGAACTATACCTCTCAACTGTCCAGATTTTCACAGAATGAATAGATTTTTGCTTCTTATCTTTGGTTTGTTCCTCATAAAATGTGTGGTTTTCTGGCAAATAATTTAGGAATTAAGTCACTAAATAATGACAGATACTGAGTTTCAGACTTCATAACCTTCAGAAAAATGCATGCTAAAGCAAGATCTGTTACTCTATCAATTGTCTCAGTTTATACAACAATTTATAGTACTGTTTATATGTTCCCCCAGTATATTTGGCCTTGTCCAGATTTCCTGAATTAACAGGTTGAGAGGTACACGCAAATAAACTGCTTTATAGAATTAGGCATATCCAGACCTCTCAACTGTCCCCGATTTTGTCTCAAAATGTTGCTCTTCCCCTAATAATCCCGCCGCAAAATGGCAATTTTGGAAGAAAACATGGAGGGCTTACAATTAAGAAATAACTGTAATAATCAGAGTTATAGATTACTTTTATTTCAGAAATGCATGTAGATTCTTTTATTTTGTCAGCTGCTCAAGTTAGCAGTACTAATATTAAAAAAGTGTCCCTTCTTTGACAGGTTCCCAGCTGTACTGTATGGCTATTTTATATTTTTGCATCACATTTTTGGTCCATTTTTCATAAAATTGTGTTTTTTTGGCAAATTAGTGGCAAATCATTAAAGACTGAAGTTAGAAAATAATGGCAGACATTTGAGTTTCAGATTTCATACCTTTTAGAAAAGTCAAACTACTGCAAGACAAACTATTCTATTATCTTTCTAAGTTTATAAGAACAATATTTAAAAATTGTCCTTATTTTTGGGCCTTTGTCCCACTTCTGTGTATGGCTCTGTCTATATTTCTTATTCTGAAGTTGAGAGGTATGACAAATGTGTCAGGGCCATCACAGTCAGCCAGAGACATTTCAAATTGTGACATATTTGTTGCACCCCACTCCCCCATGTAGTGACTCTGGATGTGTCCAAGCAAGGCAAGGAGCAATTCTGCAGTGTAAATGTGCAGAGTATCCCCCCATCCAAGGTAGACACAAGTGCTACTTTTATTCTGTCCTTGATTTTGCAGAATGTTCTGGTTTCTGTCATATTTTTGTACTGTTGTGTTATATTTATTATTACTCAGAAAGTGCCTGTTGCTCTGTGTTTAAGTAGCAATGCTTTAATGACCACCAGATAAGCTTGTCTGAGATTGTAAGATGCAAGTAAGCTTTAATAAGCGTACTGTTAAAGAATTGCCAACACTAAAAGCCTTTCTGTTGTTGCCATGCAGAGAATGCTTACATAACTAGATAATATATAAGCCTTGGGTATTAAAATGCATATACACTATTTGTAATAAAGGACAGGATTACATTATTTTAAGAAGCTCATTACATTTGTTGGAGACTTGGACCTGTAAACCAAACAGAATGCCAATCTATCATGTGTGGTCCATTACCTGTACAGTAATCCTTTATGCAATTTATCTTGAGCTTGTTTCTTGTTTGCTTTTCATTTTTTACTTTGATCAGGTTTTCCCCATGAAACAAGTAGATAGTTGTTGTCAGGCAGCAGGTCTTTTTTGGATAAGAAACATTTTTACAAGTGGGGGTATCACAGAGATTGCGACTTTCATTGTGTTACTTTGTACTTTAATAAAGCTGAATATAAATTATAATTAGAACTGCAGTGCAAGGAGAAGTAGTTTGAGTTGAGTGCTGCTTGTTTTTCTTATACTTGATTTTGACTGGCATCCCAGTAATGTATTTAAAAAGTAATGTATTTTTTTCATGCCTCATAACCTTTTTGTTTCCATCTAGAGTAGACATTAAGTAAGCTGTCATGCAGCCAATGCATTGAAATATTTTTTTTTCTTCTACACATCATTTTGTCTTGATTGGACTCTCATAATGATGGTTTGGCACCCAGGGCAGCGTACTTAATTAAAGTTACAATTTTTGTGGTTTTCAGCATAGCTCCTTCCCTACTAGTTGGCCACATCCCTTCCCATTGACCCTATCCATTCAGCTGTCTCCTGCAGCCCCCCTTTGATTTGAAGTCACCAGCCACTACTGATTTGTACACAGTGGATACAGCTGAAGAAATGGGACTAGTAGGAGTGCCTGAAATCAGAATATGATCTTGCTGCATTCAGCTGAGTGAGCAAATGAGATGGGCCCAAAAGCAGTATCCAAATACAAATTTACAAGAGGGGCACCAAGATTAACACCAAAACAAGAACAGGGATGGAGGGTGGGGGACTAACTGTAGAGACTCCGAGACCATAATATTCAATTCAATTAATATTCAGTGAAAAAAAAAATAAAATGCAGTACTATATGAAAAAGTTCAGATAAATGTGTACTTAAATTCACTTATAAGTCCAGTTGATTGCAGGTCGATCTTAGCCAGCCAAAGCTTAGATATTTAGCAGAAATAACACAAGATGTAACAATTATATGGCAAGACAAACCCCCTAGGCTAGGAGTTAAATACAGAATATCAATGAAATAAAACTACTCCCCATTGCTACCAATGGCTACACTTCTAACAAGCTCTCTGCAGAGACACAGAGACCACAATATTCAATTCAATTAATATTCAGTGAAAAAAATAAAATGCAGTGTACTTAAATTTGCTTATTAGTCCAGTTGATTGCAAGTAGATCTTAGCTAGCCAAAGCTCAGATATTAATAATAATAGAAATAATAATGCTAATTATTAAAACCATCCAAGTAAGTAACACATTTACATATGTATATATATTCCCATAAATTGGCGAAGGTTCAAATAGAAACCTATCTAGCCAGGGCTCTGAGTTTAAGAATACAAGCTAATGAACAACTTTCCTTAAGACCTGGGTAAACAAACGCATTAGCTCGAAGTTCCCATAACAATTCCTTTTCTTCAAGTCTCAGAGCCCATGGCCAGCCTCTTATATTCTTTTTTACGTGATCTATGATTGTACAACAGAAGAAATTATCCTGATTAGACAGTATATGTTTAGCTAGGGCGTTATTGAAGTTATTTTTACTGACATTATACTGGCACTCGTATATCCGTTGTTTAAAGCACCTGTCCTTTTTGCCAATATAGAATACAGAACATAACTGGCACCTAGCTAAATATACCACCGCCTTAGTTTCACAGGAGTATTTAACTTTAATTTTATAGACAATGTCATTAATCGTAAAAGTGTTTATATTATCAACAAATTTACACTATGGGCATCTCCCGCACTTCCTCATACCATGGTTAGTTGCAGCATTCCCACCCATGTTTTCCAAAAACATTTTAATATTAAATCCTCTCCTGAAAATAATCTTCGGGGTGGCCTCAATCTTATTAAGTAGGGTGATATCCTCCTTAAATAAATTCCAGTTTTTATTAAGAATATGTTTGATAACACCTGTATCAGCAGAATACGTTGTAATAAGGCTAGTCTTGTATTGGAAGTTAATCTCCTGATGGTCAGTTGTTGCAATTAAGGGTCCAACCTGGTCAATACCGTACACTCCTTTACCCAAAATCGGTTTAAAATGCCCATTTAGTCTTTTCGTATGAACTTCAAGGGTGAGTTCTTCAAGTAAGGGTAAAGGATAGCCTCTCTTAAGGAACATACCCTTCAATAATTCACATTCAGAGGTAAACTCTTCCCACAGTGACGTCATCTTAGCCACCCTTACCAACTGACCTTTAACGACGGCCTTTCTCTGATGAAATGGGTGGGCACTGTCATAATGGTGGAATGTACTGAAAGAAGTATATTATGACTGCGTCATATGTGTACTTGTAGTGCAAGGACTAGTGTGCTTGTGTAATGTGGCTAATCCTGGTGCCTGACAGACAACTGACCATGACCCTCTCTTTGCACAGCCTGAGTGGTACATCAGTGTATACAACCAGGATCAGCCAGGACTTTTACACCTTCTGTAGAGGTGCTGGACTTCATATGAAGAACAGTGAAGCATAGGCTTAATAAGATGTCAGTGGGGGAAAAGGAGAATGGAAAGCAGCAGATTGAGGATGCAGAAGAAGCTGTTATAGGAAAGAAGGTGAGAGGTTACTTTTCTCTCTTCAGACAGCAGAAGGTATTGAAATAGAAACTAGAAATAATTTGAGTCAAGATGAAGAAAGGAGAACTAAAGGGGTACAGAAAGAAAACAATTAACAGCTGTCTGATGCGCTAGCCAGAAAGGAATAATAAGAATATATACACTGGCTATTATATGGCTTAAAATGGATAAAGACAGGTAACTAGATACAGATGTGTAATGTGCGATTTTCTTTTCTTTTTTTTTTCCAGGAAAGGGCCAGATTGAGGACATCAGAAAAGAAAATAAAGCGATGGTAGGAGAGAGCAGTGAGGACTGAAAGTTCAGCATTGTTAATCAATCACAGTTTGAAATTATATCTGAAGAAACAGAAAAGAAGGGGGACTAGTAAACTAAAGAGTAATGGAAGGTGGCTTAAACTGACGTGTTGTAAAGGTCCCTCATTCTGACTGTAAGACTTCTCATATGGGAGGAGGGTTTAGTGGTGAAGGTAGGAAACAGGAGTATGCCGAATAGGTAGGGACTGTAGGAAAGCATGTGCTAGAAAGAAAGATGTTTTAGTAACAAACAGTTTAAATTATATGGGAAATCAGTAAGAAATGGGAGCAAAGGCTGTGGTAGTGGACAAAAGAAATGAGGAGAACAAATAATTATGGGCAAAGAAAGGTGAGGAACTTATCAAAAGGAGCAACTAGAGGAAAGAATGATGATAACAGTACTACAAAATAAAACAGCGTACATATGGGGAGCGGAGTAGTATAGGGATGTTACAGAGTTAGGAGGAGGGAGCAAACAAGAAATTATGAGAAGACATCTTGAGAGTGATTATAGGTTATTGAGTAGCATACATTGCAAGAGGGAAGTTAACTTACTGACATATAAAAGTGAAATTCATAAAGGGGCACATATTGCTGGGAAAAAATGAAGGAGGGGAGGAACGTAGTTAGGCTGAAGTTGGAAATGGGAAGGGTCATACAAACTGGAAAGTCAGACAGAGAGGGGGTAACTAGTTATCCTGAAAAAGATGGCACAGTACACTGCTTATCTCTCTAAATATACCATAAGCTTGCCTTTCTCTCATTTTGTAATAAAATTCTTGTTTGTATTACACTAACTTAGCTTTAATTTCCCTACAAGCTGACTAAAATTTCTCTAACTATTAAATCCAGGCCTCCGCTGAAAATGGGCTCCTACCCAGTAATCAAATGTCAATAAATAAAAATTAAAAAAAAAATTATCAATAAGCTAGGAAACTTTGAAAAGGAAAAGTTTACAGTGTTTAAGGTACTTGATAGAACTAGAATGTAGGAAGGGTTCATAACTGGTAGGGACTGAGGAAGAGCGACTTAGAATATATAACAGTTACGAAACAGTAGAATGAATAAAATGGATATTAGGGGAATGTAGTAAGGCAGACAGGTCTGTTTAAGGTTAAGGAAAACATAATGGACACAATGGATAGGGAAGGATTGGAAGAGAGATCAGAGCATGATGGGGAGTCGATAAGCAAACTGCAGTGTCATAGTTATGCAAGCACCAACTGTTCAGGTGCAATTCAAATCATGCAGAGTGATTACAAAAAATTAAATGAAAAAAAAAAAGTATATATATATATATATATATATATATATATATATATATATATATATATATGTATGTATATATATATATATATATATATATATATATATATATATATACACACACACACACACACACACACACACACACACACATATATATATATATATATATATATATAGATCCTAGTTGGTTGACCGAATTTACATTTCAATGAAAATCAAACGGCCGAGACGATATCAATGAAACCTTACTAAACCAAAACCGCAATCACAAAACACTGAGAAAACAGGAACATATAAATAACACAAAGGAAAACACATACTCTCTATTTTTGTCCCCCGCCACACCCCCGCAGAATTATATATACCAATTCCAACATCACATTAGAGTAACAACACGGGTGAATTCCCTGAGAGTTACGGTAGTGTGATCTGCATATGCAAGTTAAAAGGGCTATAAAATTACTATGAAACGCATTCAACCTTAAAAAGCTTACTTACAGCTGCCAGCATATCCACCATGCAACAGCACTGTTATGCACATGTGATCCTGGGTCTCGCACTACTAGGACCACTTTCGCTTACAGGGGACTTGGCAAATTGAGGTTTCAGTTTAGTAAGTTTTCGCTGATATCATCTCGGTCATTTGATTTTCACTGATTCAGTCAACCAACTAGGACCCGCATATATAGTTATAAAATGAAAGTAAAGTAAGGTGGGCATATTAGAATGCATTGTAGTATGGGCATCAAGGGGGACAGAATGTAACGGGAGGGGAAAGGAAGAAAACAGAAGAAACAGGAGATGAAAGAATGCTGCTGCGTCAAAAAGGTTACAGAAGAGTGGGGAGATGGAAGGAACATGAAAAAATAATAAACACAGTGCTACTATTAAATATTAAGGCTTGGAATGTGGCTAGATTATGGAATAACTTTAAACAAGAAAGGGTGATGACACATTTAAGAACAGCACAGGCACAAATGGTGGTGATAATACAAATGAATTTGAAGATAAATGAAAGAGAGCAGTTGAAAAAAGGGGATATACTGTAGCAGCAAACTTGACATGGGGAAATATCAGAAGATGAGTGGTTGCATTATTAATAAAAAAGACATTCCTATTACGAATAAAGAGTTGAAGAAGGGACAAGAAAAGGAGATATGCGTAAAAAAAAGAAGGGTGATATGCAGGATTGAAAGGAACACTAGAAGGGATGAAGATAACAACTGTAGCAGTGTATATTCCACCCAGAGTACAAGTTAAAGAAATTAAAGGAATATTGGGAGAAATAGTGAGATATCATAAAGGAGTAGGAGTTTATTTAGGAGACTGGAATGTAATGGTGGATTTGGGGCCAAGGGCCGGAAGGCTAATGAAGGAGGGGAGATTTATGAAAGTTTTTTTAGATAGCAGCCTTTATTCCACCTCTCCACATAGGAGGCAAAACAATAATATGTCAAACTTCCGCCCCATAGCTATCCTCTCCCCAATCTCAAAAATTCTGGAAAAATGCATCCACCTCCAGCTCATGACTTTCCTAACCAGAAACCAACTTATCACTCCAACCCAACACAGCTTCCGACCTGGCCATAGCACTATAACCGCTCTTCTCTTTTTCTTAGATACAGTCAACCAAGCCCATGATTCTGGAGAAATAGTATCAAAAGTTCTATTAGATCTCTCCAAGGCATTTGACACTGTCTCCTACACCCATCTCCTGAGCAACCTTTCTAACCTTAATCTCTTTCAGAATACCCTATCCTGGTTCTCAAGTTACCTGTACGATAGATTTCAGGCTATGAAATGGAGAAAAGTCACCTCACCTTTCCTGCCTATCCCCACTGGTATACCCCAGGGATCCATCCTCGGTCCAATGCTGTTTAACATCTTTATCAATGATTTCCACTCGGCCATACCTAACACCAAAATCATACAATATGCAGACGACTTAACTTTAGTCTGCTCTGCCTCTCACCTCCCTGAGCGCCAAACAAAGACACAAACTGCCTTCTCTACCACAGAGAACTGGATGCTTCAAAAATCACCTTTCTATAAATGCTAACAAATCCAAAATATTGCTATTTTCTCCCTCAAAATCCTTCCCTCTTGATAAAAACTCCTTCCAAATTATCAGCCATAACAACTCTCCTATACAGGTCATTCCCTTAGCTAAACTACTTGGAGTAACTATAAATGAAAACCGAAAATTTGATACCCACATACAGCAAAACATAAAAAAATAAAAATCAAAAACTTGGCATGCTATACAGAAACAACCACTTTCTCTATCTTTCTACTAGACAAACTCTCGCCACTACCTATCTACTTCCCTCACTAATGTACGGCCCTCCTTTACTAACCAACCTATCTTCCTCTATCTCTTCTAAGCTTGAAAACTGTTATAATAAAATTTCTAAATTTGCCACCAAAGCCAAATACTCCTCCCATCATTGTATTGCCCTCCACTTGTTAAACTGGCTAGAACTCCCCAACTATCTAGACTACTTCCAACTTACTACAGCCCATAGGCTAATAGTCAAACCTACTAAATGCCCTGCACTAACCAACATACTACAACCATACACCCCACACAGAACTTTTAGATCTGCACACCAAAACCTAATCACTGTCCACAAACCTAAGCGTCCTGCTGGATAACTTCTCCTATCATTGTCCTTAGCCAAAAAATGGAATTCTCTCCCCCTTCATTAAGGACTTCAAAAAACATTGATAACTTTAAATCTCAGCTCTATTCTTACCTCTCCTCTAACTGGAAATGCAATTGCATTCTCCCCGTCTAGCCTACCTTTACTTCACTCCATCTTGAATTTCTAAACACCTTGGCTCACTCTGAATGTTTGCTAATCCAACGATACCGGTGTCAATGTATATATTGTAAATTGTTTTTTCTCTTTTTCTCTTCTCTTTGAAATGAACACATTACTGGCATCCTCAAGATATATATGCTATGTAACCATTGTACAATTTACGTCTCTAACTTGAAACGTATTTGTATTTTGTAACTCTTTTTACTACACTTTGCTGTATCTTTAACTATACTATGTATTGTGGAGATTTTCTCCCTGGGCCTCCACTGAAAACAGGCTCCCTGAGCCCAGTGGACCTCCCCGGTCATCAAACTGGAAATAAATAAATAAATAGGTAGATACTACGGAAGGAGGGCAAGGATAAGTGATTGGCGTGGACTACACATACTTCTCAACAGGACATGGCAGTTAGTGTAGGATACATAAGAGCTATATAACAAGAGAACATACAGAAATGATATGAGAGGTTAGTATAGAACCTATTGTGTTTTCAGATTAAGCAATGATTGGATTGCAACTAGAATGTGAGTCTGATGCTCAATTAGAGGCTCAATGAAGGTTACCTGCACACTGGCTGATAACTGATAAAGAAGGAAAGGAATTAGAGAATATAGTTATATCAGTTTTGGAGGTGCAAGATGGAGAAATAGTGGAGGAATGGGATGAAATCAAGGGGGGGATTAAAAAAGAAGTTATGTACTCACCATAACGTTCCATCTGAGTAGTTATACTTCATTTTCTGCAACCTGTGGATATTTGGATCCATATCGGATCCGAGCCGGCAACATTTTATCAAGCATCTGTTCCAAGCTCCAAGCTCCTCCGCTTACCCATAATCCCTCACCTCTCCTACCTTCCCTCAGATCGAGTTTGCCACTAACCAAACTATTAGCAACTCAATAACGTTAACCTAGAACAGGTTCAGAGGAAGGAGGGAGGGACTGTTGTAGAAAATGAGGTATAACTACTCAGATGGAACGTTATGGAGAGTACATAATTTCTTTATCTGAAGTAGTTAACTTCATTTATCTGCAATCTGTGGAACAGAGTCCCCAGCTACCAAAACGCCTGGGAGGTCCTCATGGAAGGATATTCCTGAGCACCGCTAAGCCAAAGGATGCTCTACCTCTAGAGATCAAATCCAACTTATAATGAGAGATGAATGTATGTGACCTTGCCCAGGTCGCTGCTGCACAGATATCATCCAGAGAAACCCTAGACCAAAAAGCAGCAGAAGTTGCCATAGATCTGGTGGAATGGGCTTTAATAGGACCAGGTGGGGATAAGCCTTTATCCCTATAGACGTGCAGTATACATTGTGCAATCCACCTAGCTAAGGAGACCTTGGAAATGGCCTTGCCCAAAAAGGGTCTAGAAAAGGACACGAATAATTGGTCAGACTTACGAAATTGCTTAGTCCTGTGTAGACAGAAACAAAGCTGTCTATGAACATCTAGCAAGTGCAGCTTATATTCACCCTTGTTCTGGAAATCTGGAAAGAACGCAGGCAGATAAATCATCTGGTTAAAGTTAGATTCAGAAGCCACTTTCAGTAAGAAAGAAGGGTTCGTGCGAAGCAAAACCCTGTCTTTATGAAAAATCAAGTAGGGGGGCACGGCAGACAAACCTTGGATCTCAGAAAGCCTTTTAGCCGAAGTAATGGTCACTAAAAAGGCTGTCTTCCAAGACAGAAATTTTAACTCTACTGATGCTGCTGGTTCAAAAGGGGGTGCCACCAGTGCCTGCAGAACTAGAGTAAGGTCCCAAGGAGGAACGGAATTCTTAACCGGGGGACGCAAGAGAAAAGTACCTTTTAGAAAGGCCTTGCACAATCTCAATGAGGCCAGAGCATTCAAATTTTCGCCAATATGAAAATTAGATATGGCTGCCAGTTGTACTTTCACTGTGGAGGAACTAGCCCCTTGTTGAAAAATATATGACAAAAACTCCAAGACTGCAGGGACCGGGGCAGTAAATGGATCTATGTTTCTCTGAGAAGCCCAAATAGAGAAGTGTTTCCATTTGCTGCGGTAAACCTTCCTAGTGGAAGCTTTGAGGAATGCCACCAGAATACTCTTTACCGAAGATGATAAACCGCGAGTCCTAGTGATCAGGGGAACTGGAGCAACCAAGCCATCAGCTTGAGGCTGTCCAGGTTGGGCGGACTGATGCCCGAGGGATGGGATATGAGATCCGGGCAGGGATCTAGAATCCGTGGAGGAGTTAGAGCATGAGACCAGAGGAAGGGGAACCACACTTGACGCGGCCAGAACAAGGCAATGAGGATCACTTTGCACCCAAGTCGGTATGCTTTCTGAAGAAACTTTAGAATTAGAGGTAGCGGGGGATAGGCAACCAATAACCTGGGAGGCCAAGCATGGACTAGAGCATCTCTGGGGGAGTCCCCTGGGGAGGGGATTAGAGCGAAGAACTCGCTGCACTTCGCATTGGAAGGAGATGCGAAGAGATCGCAGAAAGGGTGACCCCATGCTAGGAAGATCTCCTCTGCTATTTACTGTTTCAGAGACCATTGTATGGCATTAGAATAGCCCGACTCAATCTGGTCTCAGTTTGGGGCCACGTGCCTTGGACTGTCCTTCCCAAAAAGTGCCCACCCCCCATCCGAAGTGGGAGGCGTCTGTGGTCACTGTGGCTTGGGCTGGGGATGTTAAGAATGGGTGACCTGCCAAGATTTCCGGCGACTGGAGTCACCAAAGAAGAGAAGTCTTGCAGGCTTTGCTGACCCGTATAGGGTAGACCATGGGGAGGTCTAACCAAGACCATTGAACTGCCAAGGTCCACGGAAGCACCCTCATGTGAAGGCACGCACATGGTAGAATTGAAATTGCTGCTGCCATGGGGCATAGGGCACAGAGAACGTCGCTCGCCATCGGTGTCCTTGGGCTGAGGATCACTGACACATGGGCCCGTAGGTTCTGGATCCTGTCCTGAATGAGAAAAACTTGTGATAGTAGAGTGTCCAACCATGCCCCTATGAATTCCAAGGTCTGTGTCGGATTTAGGCGGGACTTGGAGATGTTGATGGTGATCCCTAGATTGACTGCAAGATGCATGAAGGAGTCTCTGGCCATGCAAAGTAGACACTTGGTGGTAGCAGCAAGGAGCCAATCATCTAGGTAAGGAAACACCTGAATTCCCTGAAGCCTCAGGTGAGCCGCTACTACTGCCATAACCTTGGTAAACACCCTGGGGGCTGTGGTGAGACCAAAGGGTAGGGTGCTGAACTGGAAATGATTGGCTCCCAGCCGGAAGCAAAGAAATCTCCTGGAGCTTCTGCAAATCTTGATATGGTAGTAAGCATCCTGGAGGTCCATCAAACATATCCAGTCGCATTCTCGGATATAAGGTAGGATGGACTGTAAGATGACCATCCGGAATTTCTGCTTGGCTAACGACAGGTTCAGGGTAGACAGGTCCAATATGGGTCTGAGGTCCCCCGTCTTTTTTGGCACTAAAAAGAACCTGGAGTAAACGCCTAATCTGGAATGATCTGGGGGGACCGGTTTGATGGCCCGATTGTAAAGCAGCTTTGAAATCTTGTGTGCTGCGGCCTCCCTTTGAGTGGGTAAGACATCCGGGAGGCGCTTTGATTGTATAGGTGGGGTGACGAACGGGATGGAGTATCCTCTGGATATTATTTGGTGCACCCAATGGTCCACCGTGATGGACTCCCAAGCCGTTAGGTGCAATGACAATCTTCCCCAGAGTGTCTCCAGAGTAGGACAGTCAGGCAACCCCTCAGGGTTGCTGCGCGGGTTGGTCCGAGAAGGTCTCCCTTGACCCAAAGTTCCTCGGACCCCCTCTGCCTCTGGGGCGGCCTCTGTCTTGTCCCCCTCTGCTTCTAGGGGATGAGTTATCCTGAGTGTCGCAGGAAAACTGAGATTTTCTGAACCACATCTTCTTCTGCCCTCTCCGATTCCTAGAAAAGGATCTTTGAGGGCTGGAGAAGTGGACTCCGACGGCAGACAGAGTCTTCCCATCCTTCTCGCTCTGGACTAAGGTGTCACAAACTGTCTTCCCAAAAAGGGAGGAACAGTCAAAGGGAGCATTCATGAAAGACGCCTTGAAGGGATCCATGAATTGACAGAGTCTGAGCCGCATCATAGCTACGCCAGTCCCAGCCGCCCTAGCCACTCCTTCGGTGGCATGGGAAAGAAGATGCATGGATGTGTTAGAAATGGATTTCAGAGTCGACATTTTCACCGAGAACAGCCACTTGTCCTCTGGCAATAAAAGACTCTGGGGGCGACACAGTGAATTCCGTGACCAGGTCTCGCTGGAGTTGAATGATGTGTGCCAAATAATTCAGCGCTCATATGGAAAACGTCACTGAAGAAAAAACTCGCTTCCCAAAGTGGTCCACCGCCCTAGACTATTTGTCTGAAGGGTGGACCGAAGAACTTTCCTGAGCCAGTTCTCTCTTGGTGGCAGCCGCCACCACCATAGCATCCACAGGGGATCCCTTGTACCAAGCCTGTCTAGCTGTGGGAGGAGAAAGGATCCTGTCTGGGCATTTGGGTATTGGCTCTATGGTGTCAGGCTCCTTCCATGCCCGCGTGGTGATAAGATCCACTAATGGATCTGCAGGAGGGGACACCCAGGATGTAGATGGGCCCCCTGCCAAAGACCTCCAAGAATACTGATTAATCCGTTGAGGGTTTTGGGGCTGACCAACCTCCCATCTGGTGGAGGATTTCCATGATGTCTCCAAAGAAGACATCCTCGGGAGGTGACTTGGAGGAACCATCACCTTCATCCAAGTCAGTATCTTCTGTGAGGGACTCGGGGGAGTCCATGTGCCTCCTCTTACATGAATGCTTACGTGAGGCCTCCTCAGTGGGACTCGTTGATGAGGGCTTGTAAGTCATGGGGGGGGGTTCACAATGGGATCCACCTGGGGGACCTCTGGCATGGGCTGTCCCTGGGACAGGCTGATGGGAGTCATGACCAAATCCAAGGCAGCCTGGGTGGAGTCCAAGGCAATGGGCTGGGATCTCAATCTCTGGGACAGAACCCTCTCCACCATGTCAAAGGCTGAAGGAGAGCACACCTCCTTGGCAACCAACAAGGAAGAAGTTCTCCCCGGC
This sequence comes from Protopterus annectens, assembly GCF_019279795.1. NCBI lineage: Eukaryota > Metazoa > Chordata > Ceratodontiformes > Protopteridae > Protopterus > Protopterus annectens. The sequence goes on from NC_056741.1 coordinate 377,078,234, forward strand.
TCCGTCGTGAGGATCGGGGCCGAGGCCAAGGTAGCCAGGGTTCCAAAGGAACGGCTCGGATCTGACAAAGTCGGAGCCGAAGACATCTCCATTCACTCGGATCCGGCTCCCTGTTCTCGGCCACGACAGTTGCTCGGATCCGAACAAGTCAGATCCGAGGAACTCAAAGTAATGGCCAGTGTCGAGGTTGGAGGAACCGTTGGTGCCGAACCCCCAGCTCCGAGGATTCTTGAATCCATAAACCCCAAGACTGATGGTCAGATCGGGGAAGGAGAGATAGGACAGAAGAAGGGCATAGAAGTCCCCTCTCCGGCCAGAAAGGGGCATGGAAAGACTCCCATTTGGATTTGGGTCCGAATTAATCTACGCATTATCCTGTCCACGTCAAGCTCCGATAGACTCTGAGTCGATCGCGAGGAGGCGATCAACTCGGATCTGGCCCTATGAGATGACCTCGAAGAAGACCTCCGATCCAAGGGCTCCGTCTGCTCCCGGGAGAACCTCAGGGAATGGAGCCGAGAAGAAGTGGCCCTAACAACTTTCACAGGTGGACTGGAAAAAGGCTCCCACTCAGGAGATCACTTGTGGTGCCTCTCTACCCTTTTCTCTCTCTCTCTTTTGTCCTTATCTGCAGCTTTTGTCCCCGCCTCAGCAGGCTTAGAGGGAGGTTGTGTTCCAGCCTGGGGGGGGGGGGGGGTTGGTCGGCTACAGGAGCCGAATTCGAGGCCGTCGTCTCTAAGGCACAAACTGGTAGCAGGCCCTTGGCTACTAGTTTCACCTTCCTTTCTTTAAGGGCTCTGGGACTGAACCCAGCACACACAGCACATGGCAAACTAAGATGGGGAAAGCCAAGGCAAATAACACACAGAGTGTGGCCATCAGCCAGTGAAAGCTTGTGGTCACACTTTGTGCATTTATTGAACACTGGTTTAGGCTGGTTAGCCATAATACACTCCACTGAGCCAAACGCTAAACTAGACACACACACACTCAGGGGTTGGCTAGGCCTACTCTATTCAAGAAAGAAACACAAACTTTCTAACTACTTTTTTTAACAAACCGACAACTAGACGAAGGGGAGGAAGGACTATCACAAACAAAGTACAGTTGTGTACCTACCATAAATGTAGATGTTCGAGTGTATTCACTGTTGCAGTCATTACACTTGGGTTATCCTGCTGGCAGGCTACCCGCAGTCGGCCTGAATTCCAAAGTCTTGGTCCGGCGTCGGTTGCTGTCGCCTCCTCCCTGACGTCAGTGCGCCAGGGGTATAAAGGATGCAGCAGACGCCATTTTCTTCAGTTTTTCTTGCCTCAGATGTCAGGTGCCCCCAAAAGGGTAGGCTAAAATTATGCCAATAAGCATGCATGCACTAAAGTAATCATTTCCTTCATCTACAAGCAAATACACCACATAGGTTGTATAGAATAGAGAAGTACAGATGGAATGCAACAGTGAATACACTCGAACATCTACATTTATGGTAAGTACTCAACTGTACTATGTTCATCGTGTTTCACTGCTGCAGTCATTACACTTGGGTTGAATCCCAAAGCTGAGGATGGGTGGCTGGGGCTAAATAGGATTAGGAGAGGCTATGAGGCCCTGCAGAACTGCAGTTGCAAAGCCTGCTCTGGATTTAGAGTAGAAAGGTATGTGGTAGTGCTTTGTAAAAGTGTGCACTGAACTCCAAGTTGCAGCCAATAAGATGTCTTTGGTTGGTACTCCTCTGAGGAAGGCTGCTGAAGTGGCTGCTGCTCTGGTTGAATGTGGCCTAATGCCCTTAGGCACTGATTTGCCATGTTGTGAACAGCAGAAACGAATGCAGTGGCATATCCATTTTGAAATAGTCTCCTATGAGATAGCCTTTCCTTGTGATCCTGCAGCATATGCCACTAAAAGTTGCTCAGTCTTTCTGAAAGCTTTAGTTCTGTCCAAGTATGTTCAAAGAATGCAGAAGTCTCTCACCCTTATTCTTTGGGTTTGGATAAAAGGTAGGCAAATGAATGGTTTGGTTAAGAGCCACACTGGACACTGTCTTAGGCATAAATGTTGGGTTTGTCCTCAAAGAAACCCTGTCTGGATGGAAAATGATAAAAGGTTCCACAGCCATTAGTGCCTGTAACTCTGAGACTCGTCTTGCAGAGGTTATTGCTAGGAGCAGAGCTGTTTTCCAGGATAAGAATTTTATATCAGCTGTTGAGGCTGGCTCAAAAGGAGGCAGTGTGAGTTTTTCCAAGACATACTTGAGGTCCCATGTAGGTATTGGTGCTCTCCTTGGAGGTCTTATGTTTTTGGTCCCTCTGAGGTACTGCCTTATTAATGGATGAGACAGAATAGGTGGCTCCGTATTGTAATGGGCTGAAATGGCAGAGGCATGGATCTTGACTGATGAAAAGGATAGGCCTTTGTCCAGCATCTCAGTTAAGTATTGTAAAATCTGAGGAATATTTGGTACAAACGTGTCAATTCCTTGAGCCTGGTTCCAAGCACAGAATCTCTTCCATTTTTCTGCATAAGATTTTCTGGTACTGGGCCTCCTGGCCTGCAAAATAACATCCATCACTGCTTTAGAGAGAAGGGTGTTCTGAATGGCTACATTATCCGCCATGCTGCCAGATTTAAGGTCCTGAGTTGGCTGTGCAGGATATGATTGTTTTGTTGGGTTATGAGGAATTTCAGGTAATGTCCAGGCTGGACGTTGAGACAAGTTCTTTAGGACTGGGTACCAGTGATAGCGGGGCCAGTCTGGGGCAATCAGTATAATTTTTGGCTTCTCTTGTCTGACCTTTAGGAGTACCTTGGGGAGGAGAGGCAGTGGAGGAAAGGCATATACTGTTAGGGTTTTCCAGCTGAAGGATAGGGCATCCACTTTCCATGCTTGCTTGTGATAAGTCCTTGTGCAGAATCTCTGTAGTTGGCAGTTGTGAGGGGAGGCAAATAGATCTATGTCTGGGCATCCCCATTTCCTTGTTATCATGCTGAAGACTTGTGGATCCAGTTTCCACTTGTGTGGATCCATGAGGTTTCTGCTTAGTTCGTCTGCCAGAGTATTGATCTTTCCTGGCAGGAATTGTACTTGCAGGTGAACTTGATAAGTCAATGCTGTGTCCCACAAAGTCATGGCTTGTCTGCAGAGGGGGTAGGAATGTGTGCCTCCCTGCTTGTTAATGTACCACATGACTGTAGTACTGTCCGTCTTTATCAGCAGTTGTACTGGATGAAGTAGATCCTTGAAAGCTGTCAGGGGATTCTGAACAGCTAGCATCTCTTTTTGATTGATATGAAGATGCATTTGGTTTGTGGACCATGTGCCCTGAATACATTTTCCTGCCATGTGGGCCCCCCAGGCATAATCTGATGCATCTGTTGTTATTGTCTGCCTGGCTGTGGGTAAAGTGAATGGCTGTCCCTTGTTCTGGTGACAGGCCTGTGCCCACCCACCATCGAAACTCCTGTTGCAGGCAGGGGATAAGATTAATTAATGTTTCCAGGCTGTGGCAATGTTGAGTCCAAACACTTTTTAGATACCACTGTAGTTTCCTCGTATGCAGTCTTGCATATGGAATTAGCAGAATGCAGGATGCCATGAAGCCCAAAGCCTGCAGAATTTTTCTTGCAGATAACTAGGCCTTTGTTGCCAACATTTTGAAGTAAGAAGTCAGTTGCCTTTGTTTGTCTGGCATGAGATAAGCCATCTGGGCAGTTGTATTTAAGCTTGCACCCAGGAATATTATCTCTTGAGAGGGTACTAGTTTTGATTTATTTTCGTTTACTGTGTACCCTAGGCAAGTTAGTAATCTTTTTACAAACGCCAGATGCTTTAGTAGAACGTCCTTGCTCTCTGCTTGAATAAGGCAGTCGTCCAAGTAAGGATATATTTGAATTCCTCTTTGTCTGCAAAATGCAATTACTGGTGCCAGGCATTTTGTGAAGACCCTGGGCACAGTAGATAAGCCAACGGGCAGTGCAAAGAATTGATAGTGCATTGAGCCAGCTATGAATCTGAGGTATCTTTTGCAAGATTGTCTGATTGGGATATGCAGGTATGCCTCCTTTAGGTCCAAAGTTATAAGCCAAGCCTTCTTGCCCAGCATGGGCAGAAGCTGCTGCAGAGTCAACATTTTGAATTTTGGAATGTCCAGAAATGTGTTTAGAATAGACAGATCCAGTATTGGTCTCCAGGCTTTGTCCTTTCTGGGTACCAAGAAAAGTCTTGAGTAAAATCCTTGTCCCTGCTCCTGTTGTGGTACTTGCTGAATGGCCCTCATGTCCATGAGGGATGAAACTTGCTTTTGTGCCTCTGCCCACTGATTGTGTGGCAGGTCTGGCATACCTTTTGCCCTTGGCAGGGTGTGAAAGTGGAACCTGTAACCGTGTGACACTATATTCAAGACCCATTTGTCCTGGGTGATCATGTGCCAATTATGTGAAAAAAGAGCTAGTTTTCCCCCTAAGGGGGCTGCCACAAGATAAGTGCTTGGTGCTGGCAGAGGAAAGTCATTGGGAATGTTTCCTGTATGGCTGTGATTTGTCTTCTCCGCTTTTGGAGGTAGAAGCACCCCATTGTTTAGGCCTGTATGAGCCTTGGGACTGGGATCTGCCTCTGGGGCGTCTGTATCTGCCTCTTTGTGGCCTGTCTGACACTGGAAAGGACCAATTCTTAGTAGGCCATTTCCTGCTAAATCTGGGTGGCTGTACCTGTAAGAAATCCTTGACTGTTTGCATAGATTTTGCTTTGTCCTCCTTTTTCTTCAACACCTCTTCTGCCTTAACACCAAACAAAGTATCATGCTGTAATGGAGCATCTAATTATATTGCTTTAACATGATCAGGCAGATTCTGTTCCTTTAACCAAGCTTGCCTCCTAATAACAGAACCCATAACAGCGGCCATGCAGGAGGCCTGCAGAGAATCAAAACCACATTGCAAAGTATGCTTTCCCACTTGTTCAACTGCATGCAATACATCCTGCATTTCTTACATTCAGAATTTGTTGACATTTTCTGTTTACGCAGTGACATTAAATATTGCTGATATTTAAGCATATGAAACTGACAATTTAAAGCCCTTACAGCCAAGGTAGCAGAAGTGTAAATCTTTTTCCCCCATCTGTCCAGTGCCCTTGAATCCCTATCAGAGGGGATAGGGTTTTTTGCAGTGGAAGCCTTGACCCCTTTGGGACCCTGAGAGATAGTTTCTGGGTCGGCAGCAGGGTTTTTATATAGAAATTTATGTGAATCTGGAACCCTGTAGTATCTGTCTGGCTTAACAGGTGCTGGAGGTAAAGAGTCAGGGGACAGGCCGGACTCTGCAAATACATCATCTACAATGTCTAAAACAGGAGGAATAGCAAGGGGCCTGTGCTGAGGTAGCAAAAGGAAGTGTCTGAGTCTTTTCTTAGATTCTGAGTAATCTTGGTTCTCCCAGTGGAAGTGCTCCCTCATAGTATGCAGGGTCTCCCCAAAAGAATAATCCTCAGGAGGAGAGGCTGAAGGGATAGATTCTTCAGCATCAGAATCCTCATAGGGAGGAAGAGAGTATTCCTGTTTAGAAGAGGAGTCAGAGGAAATGGAAACCTGATCTGAAGATTCATATTCTGTCTCTTGCCTAGGCCTCTTATCAGGAGGGGGATGGGAACCCATGATCAAAGTAATTAGGTCTTCGGACATTTTAAGCATCTGTTTTTTTAGGCATGGAGGCCTGTCCATGGGATTGCTGTACTTGTTTCTTTGTCTTTAGAGGTGATTTAGTCTTTGCCTTTGAAGCTGAAGTGGTTTTTACATATAACAGTGTAGGCCTGAAAACACCCTCAGAAGCCGATGCCTGCTCAACGGCTCCGGACCCATCTGAGGGAATAGTTTTCGAGGGTCCAATACCTTGAGTTTCAAGCAGCCTAGTCGGCTCCACGTGGGAGTCGGAAGCAGCCTGTGGCTCTGAGGTAGCGGGCGTCAGGGGCTGCGAAAGCGCCTCACTGAGAACCGGCGAACCGGCAACTGGCTTAGAAGAAGCCTCATCGTCAGTTTTGGACCTCGGATGCCTGTCCTTTTCTTTTTCCTTGCGTTTCTTGTGAATTGTGGTAGTCAGATGGCTATCCGACGACATAGTGTAATTAAATCTTTGGTCAAAGTAATGAAATGCAAAATCGTTCCGATGCATAACAGTGTGTTGGTTAAATCTAGCACAAAACCTGCAATTAGCAACGTCGTGATCAGGGCCTAGGCAAGGAATGCAATAAGAATGGAAGTCCTTATGAGGTATTTGCTTCCCACAAGAAATACAATTATTAACTTTTTCCTGACATCGGTCTGGAGCAAGAAAAAATGTTTCCCCAACGGGGTACTTAGCTTTAAATGAAGACTTTGGATCTGAAATTCGAACACGAAAATCGCAGGAGTCGGCCGACCGGCACTTGCAGACTGCTTTTGCTTCGGGCACCGCGCAGCAAGAAAGACTGAAGAAAATGGCGTCGGCTGCATCTTTTATACCCCTGGCGCACTGACGTCAAGGAGGAGGCGACAGCAACCAATGCCGGACCAAGACTTTGGAATTCAGGCCGACTGCGGGTAGCCTGCCAGCAAGATGACCCAAGTGTAATGACTGCAACAGTGAAACACGATGAACATCTACTCTCACACACTAACTACAGAATCAAAAGTTCCACTTACACTACCCAACTTGGAGCTATACAGACCACGATGCGTACTCATGAAGCGGCAAACGAGATTTGACGGAAGGTAGGAGAGGTGAGGGATTATGGGTAAGGGGAGGATCTTGGAGCATATGCTTGATAAAATGTTGCTGGCTCAGATCCGATATGGATCCGAATACCCACAGGTTGCAGATAAATGAAGTTAACTACTTCAGATCTGAGGTTACAGGAACGCCAGAGGAAAAAGAAAGCAGATAGAGCAAGGAGGGGAAGGAAGCTATTAGATGAGTTAATACAGTTGCAGAGAGACAGAGGAAGACAGAAGAAAGAGATATAGTGCAGAGAAAAAGAGATTAGGCAGACTGCAAAAAATGGGAAGGATGAAAGGGTATGGAATAAAAGGACAGCAATGAAAGGTATCTACCTTAATGATGGCCTAAAAATGACTAAGGTGTTGATGCTATGATTAAAGCAGCAGGAAATGGAAAGGGGAATGTACAAGTTTGTGGGATGCAGACAGTGTGAGAGAGAGAGGAGGAAGGTGGAGTTGGGAGAAGAGGGATTTAGATTATTCTAAACGATTATTATATACAGGTAAAAGAGGTAGGACAGGAGAGACAGAAACGGGAAGGACAGGAATAGAGAAAGAAATAAGAAGGAATGGCAGCTGTCAAAGAAACTGGATTCACAGGATGTGAAGTACTTAGACAGAAATAATCTCAGCAGCAGAATCAGCTTGAAGGCGAATGGGTAAATCCCCTAGAAGGGATGGGTTACCAATACAGCTATGGGAAATACAGGAGAAATTGATTAGAAAATAAGTGCAAATGTTTAACAGGATTTTAGAATGGGAGGATCCTCTTCAGTTTTGAAAAGAAGCAGTAACTTTGGTAATACTCAAAGAAGGAAAATATGTAAAATTTCCAGCATCTAATAGACCGATTTCAGAATTAAATAATGACTATTAATAGTTTATGATGGTGCAGTTTATGATAGAATGGTGGCGATTTTACCTAAAATTGTTCATGGGTATCAGACAGGATTTATAGGGGGTAGAAAAACAACAGATAACTTAATAAGAATGTTACTGTTGAAGGAAGATGTGCAGGAGTAGGGGAAGGAGTTAGCATTAATATCCCTGGATGCACAGAAGGCTTTTGATAGGGTGCCCTGGCAATACCTCATGGAATTAATGCAGAGAATTGGATTTCCACACAGATGTGTAGAGACGGTGAAGAAGATACATAAAGGAGATAAGGCAAAAGAGAAGATTACAGCAAGGTTGTTAAGCAATATACTGACAAGGCAGGGATGTCCCTTGTCTCTGCTCTTATTTACAATTTACATGAACCTCTAGCAGAAGTGATTAGAAAGTCAGTATTAAAAGGCTGTCAGTAGGCATGAGAGGAAAAAATAATTTGCTGTATGCAGATTTTGCATCGGTGACTAACACATTACAAAGAAGATCGAGGCAGGTTTTGGGAGACAACAGAAGAGTTTGGACAAACAGCAGGTTATATGGTTACTCAGAATAAGTAGAAAATATTGGTAGTGGGAAGCAGGGAAGAGGAACGTGGAGAAAAAGGCTTGAGAGGATGAGTGGGAAAGGAAGTACAATATTTAGGAACAAGGCTTAGGAAACTAGAGGAGACAGTAAAACTAATGCATGAAGCTTTTTTTTGTTAAAATTTAAGAAATAATTGCAGAAATGTAATATGCTTGAATTAGAGATGAATGAGAGAATTCATGTACTACAGATGTGTATCAGACCTCAATTTGTTTACCTGGGTCAGACCTTTTGCGACTTAATGGGGAAATAATTTGCTAAAGAAAGTGGAGCAATTCTATAAGGATTTTGGTTGGGAGTAGAAAAGACCAAGGGTAGTTTGGGAAGGATGACAGAAACAACAGAGAATGGTGGCCTAGGGGTGCTGTATTTGAAGGAACATCTGTTGGCCTGCTTTGTAATAAATATTTTAAGAATGGTGGATGTAGACTATAAAGCAGAATGGAAAAACAAAGATATTCCACGGGGAAAATATATTAAGAGAAGGAAGTGACTTCATGGAGGTATTATGGGAGAGACTGGCTAAAGATATTCACTTGATATGGGTAAAGCAAATGCAGAAAGAATTTAGAAAAGTGTGCATGCAATTCAGTGAAGGGGAACACTGGAGAATTAGGGCTGTGCCATTCCGTAGAACAAAGGAAGAGAAAGACTGAATCAGTAGCATGGAGGTGTTCAAAGAAACTATAAACACTGAGATACTGGGATCAGATGCAGACTGGTGTGAAGTTAAAGGAGTGTTGACAGATCAAGAATTTCAGTTGGAGGATAACCTGGATGAGAGTATCAATGGCTAAAAAGGCACTGGAAGAGAATAAGGAGGAGCTGGGCGCTGCAGCCCCAACAATGGATTTAATTTCAAAATAGAAAGGTAGAAAGATGTTAGGCTTACTTAAGACAGGTGAAAAACAGCAAAGACTGGCAATAGTAACAATGATAGAGAATGGAAAAAAAAAGAAGGGAAGTAGCACTGGGAAAAACTACAGTTCTGTACACTTACCATGAATGTAAATGTTCAAGTGCATTCACTGTTGCAGTCATCACACTTGGGTTATCCTGCCAGGGATAGCCCTCAGTCGGCCCGAATACCAGAGGCTTAGTATTTCTGCATCGGTTGCTCTCGCTTCAGGACTGACGTTAGGTCGTCAGAGGTATAAAAACAGGCAGCCGATGCCATTACATCAGTTTTTCTTGCCCCAAATGTCAGGAGCCCCCAAACAGGGAGCTAAGTTATGGTGAAAAAACATCACCAGTAAAAAGTAAATACCAATAGTCCTGTAAGGAGAGAGAAAGAGAGAGAGAGAGAGAGAGAGAGAGAGAGACAAGGGGGCTGGAGGGTGGGAAACCAGGACAGCAACAGTGAATACACTCGAATATCTACACTTATGTTAAGTGTACACAACTGTACTATGTTGTTTGTGTTTCACTGTTGCAGTCATCACACTTGGGTTAAGTCCCAAAGCTGAAGAATGGGTGGAGGCAGTCAAGAAGAGTTGGAGCTGGCTAGTATGCCCTGCAGGACTGATGTTGCAAAGCATGTCCTGGATTTGGAAAAGATAGGCAGGTGGTAATGCTTGGTGAAGGTATGACCAGAACTCCCAGTAGCAGCTTCCAGAATGTCCCTGGTAGGGACTCCTCTGAGAAAGGCTGTAAAGGTTGACGTTGCCCTAGTGGAATGCGTTCTGACCCCCTGAGGGGTGGTGTTTTTAAGAGAAATAGATACAGCGTGCTATCCATTTGGAGATGGTTTGTTTTGATATGGCCTTGCCCTCTGCACCTGGTGCAAAGCTGACTAGTAACTGGTCAGATTTCCTAAAGGGCTTAGTCCTATCAAGGTAGAATCTGAGCTGTCTGTGCACATCTAAAGAGTGCAGGATTCTTTCCCCTTATTTTGAGGATTAGGGAAGAAGGTGGGCAAATGGATAGATTGGTTGAGAGCCACACTGGACACCACTTTAGGCATGAAAGTTGGGTTAGTCCTGAGGGAGACCCTGACAACATGAAAAATAATGAAGGGTTCCACAGCCATAAGTGCTTATAGCTCAGACACTCTTCTAGCTGAAGTGATGGCCAAAAGCAAGGCTGTTTTCCAAGAGAGAAATTTTAACTCTGCTGAAGCTGCAGGCTCAAAGGCGGAGGGGGGGGGGTAGCGTGAGCTTTTCCAACACAAAGTTAAGGTCCGAAGCAGGGGTGGGGCTTCTTCTTGGTGGCCTTAAATTGTTAGCCCCTCTCAGGAACTGCTTGATGAGAGGGTGAGAGAAGAGAGGTGGCTCAGTGCTGTAATGAGCAGAGATGGCAGAGGCATGGCTCTTAATGGAAGAGAAGGACAGGCCTCTGTGTAGTAGTTCTGCTAGATAATCCAGGATTAGAGGTAAGGAGGACTGTGCTGTATCTGCTCCTTTAGTGTGAATCCAGGAACAATACCTTTTCCACTTGTCAGCATAGGATTTCCTTGTACTGGGTCGTCTGGCTTCACATATGACATCCAGTACCTGCTTGCTTAGGCTGGCCACTGGAGGTGAATTCAAGGAATAAGCCAGGCTGCAAGGTTCAGGGTCTGCAATTGCGGATGCAAGAACTGTCCCTCCTGCTGAGTCAGGAGAGTTGGGATCTGGGTTAGGTGCCATGGGGGCACTGGTGACAGAATGCGCAGTAGTGGGTACCAGTGTTGGTGTGACCGATCTGGGGCAATCAGGATTGCCCCTGGTCGTTCCACCCTTATCTTGAGTAATACTCTTGTAAGAAGAGGCAGAGAGGAAAATGCATAGATTGAGAGGTTTGCCCACTGGAAGGATTGGGCATCCACTTTCCAGGCCTTGCTGTGAGGTACCCTGGTGCAGAATTTGTTAAGCTGGTGGTTATAGGGGGAGGCAAATAGGTCCACCTTCGGGGTACCCCATTTCTGGGTCACAAGGCTGAAGGTGTTGTGGTTTAATTGTCACTTGTGTGGGTCTAGGAGATTTCTGCTAAAGCTGTTTGCCAGAGAGTTTTGGTTGCCTGGCAGGAATTGAGCTTGCAGGTGAATATGCATGGCTGAGGCCATGTTCCACAGGGTCATGGCTAGCCTGCAGCATGGGTAAGAGTGGTCCCCCCTGCTTGTTGATTGTCGGTTTTGATAAGTAGGGGCCCCGGTGAGAGTAGGGATCTGAAAGCTGTTAGAGCGTGCTGAACAGCTAGCATCCCTTTTTGGTTGATGTGCTGATGAATTTGATTTGGGCTCCATTGGCCCTGAATGCACCTGCCATCCAGATGTGCACCCCAGGCATAGTCTGATGCATCTGTGGTTAGGGTGTGGGCCGCTTGGGGTAGTGTAAAGGGAAGCCCCTTGTTGTGGTTGCATGCTGCTGCCCACCAAAGGAACTCTTTCCTTAGACAAGGTATTACAGGTATGATAGTTTCCAACTCCTGAGAATGTTGGCACCAAAGACTTTTTAAGTACCACTGAAGTTTCCTCATATGCAGTCTGGCATATGGAATTAGTAGAATGCAGGAGGCCATGAACCCTAAGGATTTTCCTTGTGGATAGCTGGGTCCTGGTGGCCATTTTAGCGAAGTAGTCTGTCAGATAGGCTTGTTTTTCTGGAGTAAGGAATGCCATCGGAGATGCTGTGACCAAGCTTGCTCTCAGGAATACAATATTTTGACTGGGGACTAGTTTGGATTTCTTTTCGGTGATAGTGTACCCCAGGGAGGTTAGAAGGTCCTTTACAAATGTCAGGTGCTGCAACAGCTTTTCCTGATTGTCTGCCTGAATCAGGCAATCGTCCAAGTAGGGGTACATTTGAATATTTCTCTGTCTGCAATAGACAATGGCTGGAGCCAGGCATTTTGTGAAAACTCTGGGAGCAGTGGATAAGCCAAAGGGAAGTGCAGAGAACTGATAATGCATAGATCCTGCCCTGAAACTTAAATATTTTCTGTAGGAGTCCCTGACTGGGATGTGCAGATAGGCCTCCTTTAAGTCTAGGGTGGCTAAGCAGGCATCTTTGGACAGCATAGGGAGAAGCTGCTGTAGGGTGAGTATTTTGAATTTTGGTCCCACCAGGCAGATGTTTAGAATGGATAGATCTAAGATTGGGCACCAGGTGCCCTCTTTTCTGGGTACTAGGGAAAGTCTGGAATAAAAACCTTGGCCTATCTGTTCTGCAGGAACAGGCTGAATTGCCCTTATGGAGAGCAGGGACTGAACCTGGTTTTGTGCCTCTGCCCACTGGGTTGGAGGAAGGTCTGGGAACTCTTTTGGGGTTGGCAGCGTATGAAAATAAAATTTGTACCCCTGGGATACTATGTTGAGGACCCATCGATCGTTGGTGATGGTGGTCCAGTTTTTTGCATGGTGGGCAAGTTTTTCTCCTAGGGGCACAAGCAACTGGGCAGAGGTGAGGAGTGGAGTTGAGAAGTCATTGTGAATTTGTTCCATAAGGGGGTGGCTTAGCACTCCCTGCTTTAGAAGTGGAGGTACACCATTGCTTAGATCTCTGCATAACCTGAGACTGAAAACTGGGGGGGGGGGGTCTGTTTCCCCTGGGTCTATTCTGAGATGGCCTTGAGGGGGCTGGAAAGGACCAATGTTTTGAGGGGCAATGCCTACTGAATCTTGAAGGCTGCACTTGCAAAAAAGCTGTCTGCATAGACTTAGCCTTTTCTTCCATCTTTTTTAAAACCTCTTCTGCTTTAGTGCCAAACAGATTGTCCTTGTTCAGAGGAGCGTCCAATAATTTTGATTTCACATGGTCTGGCGAGGTTTCCTCCTTAAGCCAGGCATGCCTTCTAAGTACAGAACCTGTGACTGCTGCCCTGCAAGATGCTTCTACGGCTTCAAACCCTCATTGCAGGGTATGCTTGCTGACTTGTCTTGCAGAATGCATAAGCTCCTGTAATTCTTTATTTTCTGCACAGTCAGGAAAGGTAGACAATTTTTGCTTAATAAGTTCCACAGTATGTTGCTGGCATTTCAGCATGTGGAACTGACAATTCAATGCTCTAATGTCGAGAGTTGCAGAGGTGTACACTTTTTTACCCCATCTGTCTAAAGCTCGTGAATCCCTGTCCGAGGGGGTGGGATTCTTACCTGTAGTTGCCTTTATTCCTTTAGGTCCTTGGGAGATTACCTCTGGGTCAGCAGTAGGATTTTTGAAGAGAAATTTGTGAAAGTCAGGGACTCTGTAGTACCTGTCAGGTTTCCTTGGAGCAGGGGGTAAAGTATCAGGAGTTAGACTGGATTCCGTAAAGACATTATCCATAACATCCAGAACAGGAGGGATAGCTAAGGGTCTGTGCTGTGGTAAATCTAAAAATTCCCTGAGTCTCTTTTTTGGACTGAGGATAATCCTGGCATTCCCAATGGAAATGCTCTCTCAAAGTATGTAAGGTTTCACGAAAAGAGGGGAGGCAGAAGGAATGGATTCCTCTGCATCTGAATCCTCATAGGCAGACAAGGGCATGTCTTCATATTCAGAAATCTCAGAGTTGTCGAACTCTTGGTCAGATAAAACTGTTTGGGACAAGTCTCTTTTTCTTTTAGCAGGAGAAGGCTGGCTTCCCCTAATCAGCATGATCGGGTCTTTTGCCATTTTAAACATCTGAGATTGTGGCAAGGAAGCAGCCACTTGAGGTTGGATCATCGTTTTTTTAGGTATAGCTTGTACTCTTGGCCTTAGAAACTTGGTAGTTTCAGAAGGAACCGAAGACGCAAAAGAAGTAGTCAGTTTGTATGGAATATCAGTAGTGCGACGAACTTCCTCTGAAGCTGGTGCCTGCACAGCAGCTCCAGACCCATCCAAGGTAGAGACATCCACAGGTTCCATAGTCAAAGAAGAATCTCGTGGCATACCAGACTCCGAACAGGTCTCGGTAGCGGCCTGCAAATTCATCGAAGCAGGCATCAGGGGCTGCGAAAGTGCTTCACTGAGTACCGGTGAACTGGTGACTAGCTTAACGGCAGCGTCATCGGCAGTTTTGGACCTGAGCAGTCTGTCTCTGTCTTTATCCTTACATTTTTTCGGAAGATAGACAGTCAGATGGCTTACCGAAGCCATTTCGGAATACGGAGATTGAGAACGAAAGTATTTAGCTACAATAAGGGCCCAACAACGAATAGTCTGGGCGTTGAACAAAACACAAATCCGACAGCAAGGTACGTCGTGGTTGGGCCTAAACAGGTGACACAGTAAGAATGGAAATCTTGGTGTGGTATTTGCTTTCCACAGGCGAGACACTTTTTAACTTTTTCTGACATTGGTTAGAGCAAGAAAAAAGGATCCCCAAACGGGGTACTTGGCTACAGAAGACTTCAAGATGATTCAATTTCGGAAATGAAAACTCAGGTAGCGGCTGACCAGCACTTGTGCAAACTGCTTCGGGCTCCTCTGCAAGAAAGACTGATGTAATGGCGTCGGCTGCCTGTTTTTATACCTCTGACAACTTGCCGTCAGTCCTGAAGCGACAGCAACCGATGCAGAAATACTAAGCTTCTGGTATTCGGGCCGACTGCGGGCTACCCCTGGCAGGATAACCCAAGCTGATGACTGCAACAGTGAAACAAGGAGAACATCTATAGCTACTGAAGGAATGGAGAAATGTTAAAGCTCCTGAGATACATAGCAAAAGCACTAAAGTTTCATATTTTTGCATGAAAATGTCTCCATAAACACTTCTATATGTCGGCAAGATTGACTGGGATGTGTCCAGGTATAGAAGGCAGATGCTGAAAATGTAGGGAGGACAGAGGTACCTGGAATCAATTATTTTGGGAATGTAGAGTGTTAAAGGAATTTCAGCTACAGCTTATAATAGTAATGGGAGAGACTGGAATGGATGGTACCCTGCTTAATAAGAAACTATTTATTCCAGGCTACAATACGAATGCTGGAGAGGGGAAAAAGAACATATTAATAATAATTGCTAAGAAAGCATTTACTAAGAAATAGAAAAGGAAGTAAGAACTGAACAGGGATGAGAAAAGACAGATGATGACAAGGTTAATGGAGGAGGAAAGGAGGGATTTGGCTGTAAAGTCCAAACCTAAGGAGATGGGAGGGATGGATGACTCAGGAAGAATGGGGAGTAAGAAGGGGGCTATATTATGCACAGGTGAAAACAGCCCTTTCAAAAGAAAAAACACAGCGTCAATGGGACCGGATGGCATCCCAGGCTGTGTCTTGCATGAACTACAGAACGAACTAACCCCCCACCTAAACACGCTGTTCAACCTCAGCCTCTCCACAGGCTATGTGCCCATAAAATGGCGCACAGCAACGGTTATTCCTCTCCACAAAGGAGGGGCCACAATTGACCCTAGTAACTATCTCCTCATAAGCCTGACTAGCCTAGTCTGCAAGGCTATGGAGCGCATCATCATGGAACTCATTAACAAAGACATTGGGAACCTCCAAACACTTGACCAGACCCAGTTCGGCTTTGTTAAGGGCAGATCATGCCTACTAAACCTGGTTGACTTCTTCGAGACAGTCACCAAACCATAGACAAGGGAAAGGTGGTTAACACAGCCTACCTTGACCTCGCCAATGCTTTCGACACCATTACCTACTCGGGTATTACAGAAAAACTCACCAGCCTGAACATAAACCCCTATGTCACAAGATGGGTTGCCAACTGGCTTACAGACAGAACTCACACAGTAAGAATAGTGGGCTCCAGGTCCGACTCTAAACCAGTCACAAGTGGTGTCCCACAAGGCTCGGTCCTGGGACCCCTACTACTCGGCATATACTTCTCAGAAGTACAGGCAAACACAGAAGGACTACGGCTGACCAAGTTCACCGATGACTGCAAACTTTTAGTTATGTACTCACCATAACTTCAGATGTTTGGGATCCATCTCGCCTACATTCTGAATGATGGGTTCGGAGCCGATCCCTCGGCTCCGACTCGGCACGCTTATGCCAAAGAGCGAAGTCTCTTATTGGCTGAGCTTACTATATCCCAGGATGCACCACCATCAGTCCCCCAGATCTAGTTTGTCCGCATACATGCACACATGCATACCCTGCTTATATAACATCGTCAGATGAAACAAGATAAAAACAGTGGAGCTCAAAACCGTTCTATCTCTTCTGATCTGCAAGGCAGGGGAAGGAGGGTGGGTATCAGGAATGTGGCGAGATGGATCCCAAACATCTGAAGTTATGGTGAGTACATAACTAAAAGATGTTATGTGATCCTATCTCGCCTACATTCTGAATGATGGGACAGCGTCCCTAGCACCTGAATCCTGGGTGGCTCACTGGAAAACACTCCTGAGTACCGTGGAACCAAATGAAGCTCGTCCTTTAGATGCCACATCCAATTTGTAGTGGGAAATGAAAGTGTGCGGGTTGGACCAAGTAGCCGCAGCACAAATTTTCGAAATAGCGAGCTTGGAATGAAAAGCTATAGAAGTAGCCATAGCTCTGGTAGAATGAGCTTTGATAGATGATGCAAGTTGCTTATTTGAAGAAGAATAGGCCTGAGTTATGCAATCCCTGATCCATTTTGAGATTGTAGCTTTTGTGATGGTTTGGCCCAATTTATTATCTGAGAAGGACACAAACAACTGGTCTGACTTACGAAGTTGCTGAGTCCTGTCTAAATAGAAGCGTAATTGCCTGTGAACATCCAATTTATGGAGAGTGTATTCTGCTTCATTAGAGAATTTTGGAAAGAAAACTGGTAGTTCTAGAGATTGTTGAAGACAGAAACTAGAGCAGACCTTTGGGACAAAGGATGGATTAGGCCTAAGAGATACTCTATCTTTGTGGAAAATCAGATATGGTGGTTTAATAGACAGGGCTTGAAGCTCTGAGACTCTTCTTGCAAGTAATAGCCACTAAGAATGCCGTTTTCCATGACAGATATTTTAATTCGCATGTAGCCGCCGGTTCAAAAGGGGGAGATGTTAATGCGCGAAGCACTAAATCAAGATCCCACGGAGGTGCAGGATGAAAAACTGGTGGTCTTAACAGACTCGCACCTTTAATGAATGTTTTGCATAGCCTGCTGCTCATCAAAGGAGGATCCGTGGATTCATGGAATTTAGAGATAGCAGCTAGTTGAACTTTAATAGTTGAGACAGAAGATCCCTGATTAAATAGGGATGTTAAGAATTTCAAAACCTCTGGGACAGGAGCAGTGATAGGGTCTAAGCCCTTGAGTTGAGCCCAGATAGCAAACCTCTTCCACTTACTGAGGTACAATTTGTTAGTGGTGGGTTTGTGGGCCGAAGACAAAATGTGAACAACTTCGGGTCTAGTGTGTGACTTCTAACTAAGGTCGGAAGTGGAGGAGCCAAGCTGTCAATTTTAGAGATTGAAGGGACTGATGCCAATGTCCCGACTGATGGATTAGCAAATCCGGGATCAGGTCTAAGGTCCACGGATCGTCCACTGCATGCTTTTTCAGGTAAGGAAACCATATCTGACGAGGCCAGTATGGGGCAATCAGAATCATTGAAGACCTTAGCTGAGAAGCTTTTGAATGACTTTGGGAAGGAGTGGAATTGGAGGAAAAGCATAAAGCAACCCTGTTGGCCAGGGTTGTGCTAGAGCATCCATGGTACTTCCTGATGTGGAATCAAGGAGAAGAACCTTTGGCACTTGGTGTTTTGTGGAGTCGCAAATAGGTCGCAGCACGGCGTCCCCCATCTCTTGAAAACCTGGGCTGCTACTGTGCGGTTTAGAGACCATTCGTGAGGAGAGAGAATTGTCCTGCTTAATTTGTCCGCCAATACATTTGACTTTCCGGGATGTGGGTCGCTACCAAGAAGCGGTTGGTAGCTACAGCCCATTCCCACACTCTCATGGCCTCTCTGCAAAGGGGATACGATCTGGTCCCTCCTTGTTTGTTCAGATACCAAACCACCGACATGTTGTCTGTGTGGATGGCGATGATGCCCTGAGGAAGGAACTTGTGTAAGGCCTGTAGGGACAGAAGTACAGCCCTCATCTCCAACACGTTGATGTGGAGAAGAGCTTCGTCCGGAAGCCAGGAGCCCTGAACTAGCCTGCCCAGACAATGCCCCCCCCACCCTATCTGGGAGGCATCTGTCGTCAGGGTAACCACTGGAGGGGAGAACAAGGGGTTTTCCCTGATCCACGTTGGATGTCTGAAGCCACCAGCGCAGGTCCCTTTTGCATATTTCCGTAATCATGATGTGATCATTGACGGGAAGATCTTGAAAGGACCATTGAGTTGATAAGAGCCACTGAAGAATCCTCATGTGTAACCTTGCTAGAGGAACTAAAAGTACCGTGGCAGACATTGAGCCTAGAACCTGTAGGACCATCCTGGCTGGGGCTTTGGATCTCGAGATCAGAGCTTGAACTTGGCCCTGTAAGGTTCGGATCCTTTCGGCAGGAAGAAAGACACGCATCAATCTTGAGTCTATCTCTGCTCCTATAAACTTTATGCGCTGAGAGGGCAGCAAGACAGACTTTGACCAATTGAATGTAATCCCCAGGGAAACACCCAGGGAGATGGTGGCTTTGAGGTTGTCCATAAGTAGATGCCTGGTGGTGGCAGTCAGGAGCCAGTCGTCGAGATAGGGAAACACTTGGAATCCAAGGCTCCTCAGGTGAGCCGTCACTACTGCCAAACACTTGGTGAACACCCTGGGGCTGTGGTGAGACCAAAGGGCAGAGCACAAAATTGGTAATGACTGGCTCCCAGGCTGAAGCGCAAATACCTTCTGGACGCCTGATGTATCGGTATGTGATAATAGGCGTCCTTGAGGTCTATGGAGCACATCCAAACATCCTTCTCCAACAACGGGAGAATGGATTGCAACGTGACCATTCGAATTTGGATTTCGTACGGATAGGTTCAGTCTGCTGAGATCCAATATTGGTCTCAGGTCCCCTGTCTTTTTTGGCACTAAAAAGAAACTGGAGTAATTTCCTGATCCGATTTGGTCTGTGGGGACCGGTTGGATGACTCCTTTTTGTAGCAGCTTTGAAGCTTCTGCGGCTGCTATTTCCCTTTGACTGGGTGGTGGGTCCGGGATTCTCTTGGACGGAGGGGTGAGTATTTGAATGGGATGGTGTAACCTCCGGCAATTATCCGAAGCACCCATCTGTCCTGAGTGATTGACTCCCAGGCTTTTAGGTGCTTGGCAACGACACCCGACTGGCTCGAGCAGCACAGCCGGGCAATCCCTCATGTCGTGTGGGAGGCTGAAGAGCCACGAAAGGACTCGCGGTCTCCAGAATTGCGGGCCCTCTGCCGCCTCTGGGACGGCGTCTCCCTGAAAAATTTCCCGCCCTCTGCCTCTGGACGGGAATCTTCCTGCTGTTGGGAGAAAAACTTGCGAGATTTTGAACCACATTTTCCCTCCTTTGGCCTTGGGGTAAGGCCGAAAGGGAGTGGAATAACGGGCCCCTACGGCAGATAACGTTTTTCCCTCTTGCTCACAGCGGTAAGGGTGTCTTTCACCTTGGGTCCAAACAATGAGGAACCATCAAAGGGAGCGTCGGCGAAGGAAGACTTGAAGGCCTCCATAGAACTGACACAAGCGGAGCCAGGCCTGTCACGAGAGCCACGCCTGTGCCTGCCGCTCTACCCGCCCCGGCCGCATAGGATATGAGCCTCATGGACGAGTTAGCAATTGACGTAAGGATAGCCAACTGAGAGCTAACGGACTGGGCTAGCTGCTCAGGTAGGTTACCCGAGAGGAGTCTGACAACTCCTTGACCAGATCCCTCTGAAGCCTGGTAAAATGTGCCAAATAATTCAGAGACCTTAAGGTAAAGGCCGCTGAAGTCAGGGTGCGCTTCCCGTACCTATCCATACTCCTAGACTCCTTATTAGGAGGATGGATGGACGTTGAAGCCTCTGCCACGTCCTGCTGTGTAGCAGATGCCACCACCATGGCATCTACAGCCACGCCTTTAGTAAGGAACTCCTTCTCGGGGAGCAGATAAGAATTTGTTTGGACGAGAAGGGACTGGTTCCACAGTATCCGGTGTTCACGCCCTTGACAAACTAAATCCAGAAGCTCGTCGAAGGGCGGAGATACCCAGGAGGCGGAGGGCTGAGCCCCAAAGGCCTTGAGGAGCACTGATTCGTCCGCAGAGGGGGGTTTGGACATCCAGCCTGGTTGTTTGAGGATCTCTAAGATGTCTGCAAAGGAGACATCATCCGAGGACGACTTAGGGGACCCCTCTGCATCATCCATATCCGTGTCCGATGTGATAGACTCGGGAGTCCACGTGCTTCCTCTTGCACGATCTCTTCCTTGGGGGTTCCTCTGGAGATGACTCGAAGAACCCTCAGGAAGAGGGGAACCCCACTGGGGTAACCTCAGGCCTCGGGCTCCGCTGGCTACGGACAGGGGAACTGCCAAAGACCCAGTCTCCACGCCCAGGGAAGGTGCTGGTAAAACCGAGAGATGGCGAAGAGGATTTGGCCAAGGCACTCCTCATGGCTCTGAAAGCCGGACCTCCAGAATCCTGGGAGCGTCCAGTCTCCGGGCCATGATAGTAGACGGAAGTCCCGCAGCAAGCACCGAGAGGAGGCTCGGAACCGAAAGCATCGGTCCCAAACATCACCCTCGGGTCCAGCCGAAGAAGTCCAGCGTACCAAACTCGGACCCGAGGGCCCGGGTTGGAGTAAGGGTCGGAGCCGACCCTGAGATCTCCACCGGCTCCAAGAGCACCTGCTCCGACGAGGCCGAAGCAGTCGGAGGAGGAATAGCAATGGGGTGGGTCATGGCCATCGGCTCCGAAGCCAACTGGGTCGGAGCCGAAACAAATTTTTGGAAGACTGGGGACTGGAAAAGTCTTTGGAGCACCCTGTCTATATCAGAATCCGACATTCTCGAAGACCGAGAGGAAACAGAACGGGTTCGAGAAGACCTCTCCCTCGGCCCCAAGGGACTAGGGGACCGGCTCCGAGGCGACTCGATGAGAATCGGCGCCGAGGAAACACACACACCAGATTCCATCGGTGCCGAGGTAGACTTCGGCCCTGAGGAGGAAGTGTCTGAGCGGGCGACCCTTGTCGGCACCGAGAGCAGTGGAGCCGTCGAAGGTGAACCGCCTCTCGATGCCCCAGCCATCGGCTTCGAAGCCCGAGGAGTCGATACTGGAGGCATCGAGGCAGACCGTTCGACCTCGGCTCCAAGTCTTTGGAGCCGAAGGAGAGGCCTACCTAGGTCTCTTGGCAGTCGGATCCGACGGACTGGTCGGAGCCAAGCCCTTTTCTTTTGGCAGGAGTCGGAGCGAAGACAAGGCTTCTTCAAAAGAGGGTTTAATCAACCCTTTAAGAATTAATTTATTTTTCCTCTCCTGGAGGACCCTAGAGGAAAAAGCGTGACATACGCTGCATGACTCCTGCAAGTGCTTTGCCCCTAAACAATAAACACAAAGTAGATGGTCATCAGTAACAGACATCTTAAAAGCACATTTAGTACATTTTTTAAAGCCCGAAGGCCTAGGGGCTTGAGACATGATGTTAAACAATTTCTGACAGGAAATTTAACAACTGTAGAATCGCTTATGACAAAAAACCGAAGGCTTACAGAAACAGTGTAAAACACAACCTTAGGTGTAATAACCGGGAACTTTAAAACACTAAAAAGTTCAGTTATACAGTTTGACCGAAAAGGCCCTGGATTGAAAGGGGGGCCGAAACAAACTCTACCCAATCACACACAAGAAATTCCACTACTCAATCGTACACAACAGGCAGCAATAGGCAGCAATAGCCGTTAAAACGGCTTTTGTGAAATACAAGCACAAAAACTGACAGAAAAAGTAGTTAATAAAAGCTACTCAGCCCAGCCAGCTCGAGACCACGTCCTTGCAGTTAAGCGGCAAACGAGATCTGGGGGACTGATGGTGGTGCATCCTGGGATATAGTAAGCTCAGCCAATAAGAGACTTCGCTCTTTGGCATAAGCGTGCCGAGTCGGAGCCGAGGGATCGGCTCCGAACCCATCATTCAGAATGTAGGCGAGATAGGATCACATAACATCTGAGAGCCATAACTGACTCTCAGGCTGATACGGACATCCTCCAAAAGGGCCTTATTGAGACGGACACCTGGTGTCAAAGTCATGGCCTCAAGCAAAATGCCAAAAAATGCATAGTCATCCCGTTTGGGAAAAACAAAACACCCACGAATTACCACATAGGTGGCTGCCCCCTTAATACAGAAGAGGTAATAAGAGATCTGGGGACCCAGGTAGATAGTAATCTCTCCTTTGACAATCATATTGCCAAAGTAGTTAGGAAATCCTTCTATGTGGCCCATCTAATTACTAAAGGGTTCGCATCTAGAAATACAGAGGTTATAGTGCCCCTCTACTCGTCACTCATTAGACCCATCATAGAGTACAATGCCCCATTTGGGATGTACCTCACAAGACACTTCCAGCAGCTGGAAAGACAACAAAAGTACCTCACCAAGAGGATTACTGGTCTCAAACATATGTCCTATGCAGCCCGACTGAAAAAACTCCAGCTGTACTCAGTGGCATATCGCTTACTCAGAGGTGATCTCTGCCTGACTTACAAAGCCATGTCCAACTCAGAATTGATGCACATGCTCCACCTAAAGAAATCCAAGTCACTGCGAGCCACGCGCTCTAGTGAGCTAAACCTCGCCACAACAATAAATAGAACATGCTGGAGGGATAGATTCCTGTCACAGAGACTCTCCATGCTTTGGAACAAAATTCCAAATTACATCAGGCAGAGCCCCTCACTAACACTCTTCAAGAGAAACCTTGATGAGTGGATGGGTAACAGAAAATACATCCTTGGGATCACTTCATTGGCTCTGCTTGACAGAGGATCAGTTAATTAATCAATGGGGCAGTGAAAGCCGACACACTCTGGCTAGGCTTGTAAATGCCCTTGGGCAGATAGCCTAGTACAATCTATGAACCTAGTATATGACTGAAAGTTCATATAATCAAATTAGCGAAAATCCCGGAAATCGAGATGCGTGCTGTGAGGTCGCAGTACAGTGAAGACTGGAGTATTTGCCCTTTTCTCAGTGTAGTGCAATCTCGGACTTGGAATATATATTTAGCGGGGGGGTGTGGGGGGTGGGGGGCACAGACCCTCACAATATTGTTTTCGATTTCCGGGATTTTCACACATTACAGCGTTCGATTATATGAACTTTCGTTCATATAATATAGACCCGTAAGAAGATAAGAAGATGGAAAAGACATCCTAAAAAATGTATGCAGTAAATAAGGTGGGGAGAGGATTTTGTAAATAGTTCTGAATTACGCTGTCAATAGACAAGTAGGTAATGAATGTGTAGTGTGTTAGGAAATGGAGGAAAAAAAGAAGTTATGTACTTACCATAACTTTCCATCTGTGTTATCCATCTTCATTTATCCTTGACATATGGGTTTGGTTCCGAATATCAGAACTGACTCTGCCGTTACTACAGCCTGCGAGAACCAAAAACTCTCAAGCTTAAGTCCTACCCACAATGCTCCTGTCCAAATTACCTCAGATTGAGTTTGCAGATAGAAAATGAATGAAGACATAACCCTAATAACGCCTTTATTGAGAGCATATCTGGTGACAGATAAGAAAAAATGTATAACTAGGACCATAATTCGTTCCACCAAAAGGCCTGAATGGCAGGGGGGTGGAGAGTCAAGGATAAATGAAGATGGACAACACAGATGGAACATTGTAGTAAACACATAACGTATCTGATGTTGTTAATCTTCATTTATCCTTGAGATATGGGGCAGAGTCCCCAGCTATCTTAGATCTTGGGAGGACTCATGGAAGGATATTCCTGAGCACCATAGAACCAAATGCCACTCTTCTGCTATTGACCAAAATTCAATTTGTAATGAGTAATAAAGGTATGTGGAGTAGCCGATGTCACTGCACAAACATCATCCATAGAAGCCTTACAATGAAAAACTGCTGAAGTAGCTACGGCTCTAGTAGTGTGTGCCCTAACAGGCCCAGGTAATTCAACTTTCCTTTTGTTGTACATGAAGGATATACAATCCTTGAGCCATCTAGATAAGGTAACTTTGGAGACTGGCTTACCCAATCTAGTACTTAAAAATGAAACAAACAGTTGGTCAGCTTTCCTTATGTCTTTTGTTCTATGAAGACAGAAGCACAATTGTCTATGTACATCTAATAAATGCATACAGTATTCACCTTTGTTTGAGCAATTGGGAAAGAACACTGGTAAACTGATTGTCTGATTGATATTCACCTCTGACACCACTTCTGGTAAAAAGGAAGGGCTGATTCTCAAGGAAACCTTATCTTTGTGAAATATCAAATATGATGGCTTGCAAGATGAACATGAATTTCTGAAATCCTTCTAGCAGAAGTAATCGCTACCAAACATAGTTTTCCAAGACAAGAATTTCAAGTTGCAGTCAGCAGCAGGGTCAAAAGGGGAATGCACTATTGTCAGTAACACTACGTTTAAATCCAAAGGTGCAACTGGATCCTTATATGGAGGTTTTAACATCAGGGTCCCCTTTAAGAATGCTTTACAAAGTTTATGAGAAATTAATGAATATTTTAAGTCCATTATGAAAGTCTGAAATAGCTGCTAGCTGAACCCTGACAGCAGAGGAAAAGGCCCCTGCTTCAAAGAGCAAAACTAAAAATTCTAAGACTTCATCGATAGGAGCAGAGAAGGGGTCAATGTTATTATTACGAGCCCAGTAGGAAAATCTCCTCCATTTACTATTATAGAGTTATCTAGTGGAAGGCTTATGGGAGGCCAAAACAATCCTATGAACTGGGGAACAAAGTTTATTACACCTGGCAATCAATGGAACTGGGGAAGCCAAGCCCTGAACTTGAGGTTTTGAAAGTTTGGGAGAACTAATCCGTCTGGATGGGATACGAGATCTAGATCTAGGTCCATAGTCCATGGTTACTGAATTGGATATGGACAAAGGGGAACCAAATCTGTTGAAGCCAAAAGGGAGCAATGAGGATTATCTTGTTCTTCAACCTGATTTCTTCCTTTAGAAATTGGGGAATTAAAGGAATTGGAGGAAAGGTGTACAAAAGTCCGGAGGGTCAATTGTGCATAACAGCGTCTCTTGGGGACTCCCCCGGCGGGGGGATCAGGGTGAAGTAGATGCTGCGCTTGTTGTTCAGGGGCAATGAAAATAGGTTGCAGCAAGGCTAGGCCCAGCAACAAAAAATCTTTTCCGTCACTTTGGGATTGAGAGACCACTCGTGAGGGAGAAGAATGCATCTTCTCAGTTTGTCTACTGTCACACTGGAACTCCCTGAAATATGCATTGCTATTAGAAAGCGGTTGGAAGAGATTGGCCATTGTCAAACTCTGAGAGCTTCTCGACAAAGGGGGTAAGACTTGGTTCCTCCCTGCTTGTAGATGTACCAAACTACTGACACATTGTCTCTTTGAATCGCAATCGTTCCAACAGGGAGAGCACTTTGAAAAGCCTGCAACACTAAAAGCACTGCCCTTATCTCTAGAACACTGACATGCAAGTCAGCTTTCATGGGGGACCAACTGCCTTGGACGGTCTTGCCCAGATAATGCCCCCTAACCCCATCTGGGAGGCATCTGTGGTCACGCTGGCTTGGGGTTGACATGAAACAAAGGGGCGGCCCAAGACAATTTTCTTTGAATTAATCCACCAAGCTAAATCTTTCTTGTAATGGTTGTTAGTCAAAATTTGATCTGAGATTGGTTGATGCAGTGTAGACCACTGAGATGCTAGGAGCCACTGTAGAATTTGCATGTGAAATCTTGCTTGAGAAACTAATGATATGGCCGCTGCCATCGAACCTAAGGCTTGTAAGACTAGTCATGTGGCTACTCTCTTGCTTTTTTCAATTTTTTGCACTTGGGCCCTTTTGCATTCTTAGATATGGTAGAGAGGCTATGCAAGTATTGGTATTTAGAAACGCTCCTACGAACTCTAAAGTTTGTGTTGGTGTCAGATGTGATTTTTTCTAATTTACAATAATCCCCAGATTGACGCAGGGCTGGAGAACATAGTCTCTTGCTTGTTCTAGGAGACCCCTGGTAGGAGTGGTAATGTGCCAGTTGTCTAATTAATGAAACACTCGGAATCCGTGCAGTCTCAAGTGAGCTGCTACTACTGTCATGCATTTGGTGAACACCCTGGGGCCTGTGGTGAGACCAAATGGCAGAGCTCTGAACTGATAATGACTGGCTCCCAGCCAGAAGCAGAGAAATCTCCTGGAGCACTTGTCCATTTTTATGTGATTATATGCATGCTGAAGATCTATCAAGCACATCCAATCATCTTTCCCTAGAAATGGGAGAACAGAATGAACCGTGACCTTCCGGAATTTCGTCTGTAGAATGGATTTGTTCAAAATACTTAGATCCAAAATTGGTCTCCAGTCCCCTGTATTTTTTGACACTAAAAAGAAACTTCAGTAAATCCTGGAGTCTATCTGGTCTGGCAGGACCTCTTGGATGACTCTTTTTACTATCAGTTTTTAGATTCTAATATTGCAGATTCCCTCTGAATGTCGGTGGAATGTCGGGGATTTTCTTGTATTTGTGAGGGGGTACAAGGAAGGGTATAGTGTAGCCTCTGGTAATGATCCTCTGCACCCAAACATCCAAAGTTATCTGAAGCCAGGAGTGTTGGTGCAGCATTTTCCCACTCTTCTGGTTCCTAGAATAATACAGTTGAGATTAGTAAAACATACGCCCACTGCAGAAAGGGTCCTTCCATCCTTTTCACACCTGGACAAAGTTTCTCGGACTTTAGGGCCAAAAAGGGATGATCCATAAAAGAAGGCATTGATGAATGAAGACTTAAATGGCTCCGCAAATTCGCACAAGTGCATCCTGGCATGTCTCCTTATGGTTACGCCAGATCCCACTGCTCCAGAAGTCCCTTCTGCTGCATGTGCTATGAGTCTCATGGACAAATTTGAAATGGAGTCTAGGGTGGCCAGCTGAGAAGCAACCTTATCTTGGACTTCATCAGATATGGCTCCTGCCAGGGTATCTGATAACTCTTTAATCAGATCCCTTTGAAGTCTGGTGAATTGTGCCATAAACTTCAAAGACCATAATGTACAGGTTGATGAAGCATAAACCCGCCTGCCAAACCTATACATCGTCCGAGACTCTTTGTTAGAATGATGGATACTGGAACTTTCCTCTTCCCGTTCCGTTTTTGTGGCTGCCGCTACCACCATGGCATCTACCGTCAATCCCTTTGCCCAAAATTGATGATCCTCAGGTGCAGTTAGAATTTTGTCTGGGGATGGGCTCAACAGTGTCTGGAGCCTTCCACGCCCACTGCAAAATCAACTTGATGAGCTCTTCAGCAACAGGAGTTACCCAAGAGGTAGATGGTCAAGCACTGAAAGCCTGTAGGTACACCGATTCCTATGAAGAGGGCTTTTGGAATGTCCAGCCACCCCTCTGCTCAAGGATCTCAGGGATGTCTCCATAGAAAAAGACTTCTGGGGGTGACCATGGGGAACCCTCCCCTTCATCATAATCAGTGTCCTCCATGATGGACTCCTCTGGGGAATCTATGTGTTTCTCTTACACTTCCTCTTCTGAGGAACTCCGTCAGCGGGATGATTTGGGGAGGTGTCAGAAAAAGACAACACCTGTATAAGTGACTCCTGCAGTTTCAGAGCTCATTGTCTAGGTGTTGGAAGTGGCTGAAGCTCTGGATGAGGGGAAGGACTGGGAAACTGCTCTGACAGGGATGGAGCCAACTGAACGTCCATGGTGTACATAGCCCTCTCCATGTCCTGGAAAGCTGCTCCCTCCAAAGAGGGAAGGGAGCCCAGAACCACAAAAGACTGCCTCGGAACCATGCCCCCCCTCAACTCCGAACAGACCGTCTCTCAAGGTCAAAGCCGGGGTCGAGCTAACACACAACAAAACCCCAAGGTGCAGAGAGGTCTCCAAAAATACAGGAGTTGAGTCCTGCTTCCCAGAATCTACAGCACAGCCACAACCCGAGAGGTCTCCAGATCCAAAACAGCTGAAGAACTCAGGGTGGGAATCGGCACCGGAGACGGAGATCTAGCCAGGACTGAAACAGTTGGCACTGGGAAATTTGTAGCTGGGATCTCCAAGGCTTCAAAGAAGGTTGGAGGCGGAAGAGTAGTTGGAGTCAAGCAAGGAAGGGTTCCAGCTTCAGAAGGGGCTGGAACCGAGGACAAAGCTGGAATTCCCCTCGCCATAAGGAGCTGATCCACCAATCTCAACACATCCAATTTTGTTAAACTCTTGGTGGAATGACTTGACTGGGTAGAAGGGGGATTTTGGTCATTCCAAAAAAGGACAAGGTAATTGACCTGCAAAAGGATCTATAGATGGGGAACATCTTATCCTAGGATGATCAATAAATGAGAATTCAATATTTTCCATTGACACCAAAGCCATCAGTGTCGGAGTGGGAGATGGCACAGAGACTATCTGCGCTGTAGTCTGGTCTTTGGTCTGTGCCGATGACTTTAGCATCGGTGGAGGAGAAGCCTTTTGTACCGAGGTCAGTGCCGAAGTGTCCTTTAAGGTTACTCTTGGTTCTGCACTGGAAGAGAGAACCGAAATTTTAAGTCTTTTAGTTGTCAGAGCCGAAGGAGAAGCTGGCACTGATTGACTTCTTTTTCCTAGGTTTTTCAGTTTTTGAAGAGGAGGAAGATGAAGATGGAGAAGAAATATCCGTTTTACTTTTACTGTCATGATCAGAGATGGCATCCTGTAAGGCAGATTTCATCATTCCCTTTAATAACCGTTTGCTCTTCCTTTCCACCAGGGCCTGGTGACTGAAACCATGACAGATGGAACAGTCTTCCTGTAAATGCACTAGGCCCAGGCAGTAAACAGAAAGAGAGAGTTCCCATCAGAATTGTGGAATTTACAGCCACACTCAAGGCATTTCTTAAATCCAGAAGTGCCTTTGCCTTTATCATCCATGATTCATGCAATGAGAATCATAAACACACACAGACACACTATAAACAAAACCAAAATCAGCCGGCAGACATAGATAGGAGAAAAATGGGGGGAAAAGGGACTATCAACTATGGTAGAAAATAGTACCTGAAGGTACAGAGGTTACTAGGAATGGTAGTTAAGAATACACCAAAGTGTACAACAGAAAACGTACACTACTATTTTTTTTTTAAGATAGTAGAAAGGGGGAAGGATAAAGACTACCAAGAATGGCAGAACAGTGTAACCAAAGGTACAGAAAGCTACCAACAATGGTAGGAAAGAATACACCAAAGTGTAAAAGAAAAAACGGAGAGGAGAGGTAAACAGCTATTGAAAATAGGGTACACTAAAGAGAAATTACAATAACGCAAAAACTACTAAAGAAAATTTTTTATATCAAGACAGAGTTTAGAAATAAAAAAGGAATAAAATAACATTTAGCTCGAGAGCTAGCTGGTGACGTGTCTGCCACAGGCAAGTGTCATACAAGATCAAAAGTAGTTTGGAGAGGACTTAAGCTTGAGAGTTTTTGGTTCTCGCAGGCAACAGTAACGGCCGAGTCGGTTCAGATATTTGGAACCAAACCCATATGTCAAGGATAAATGAAGACTGACAACATCAGAAGAAATAATATTGATTCTGTAATACCAGTTAAATCATAACTGATAAATGTATGTCTGAAGATGTATTAATGAAGCAAGGAAACAGATCTGCATAGCCCAGAGTTGTGATCCCTAGTACTAGGCTGTGTCTGATATGTAAATTTAAAGCAGAGGTATAAACTAAAGGTAAAACAACAGACCAGCTGCAAGTAAGAATATGTGAATTATGCATGTAGAATGCACAGTGTTGCATTGCATTGACTGTAATGAAGCTAGTTTTTTTTTTTTTTTTGGAAAAAGAATAAAGAGTCCATTTGGAATAAAAAAAACTTAAAAACTTTAAAAAGATCTGCTTTATGTATTGATTTGAAGGGAGGCAAAGGTGAGTTTTCCAACATGAGGTTCAGGCTCCAATGTGAAACAGTGTCCTTAAAGAGGGACCCGAGTTGAAAGTTTCTCTTAAGAAAGGTCTTGCATACCCTGAACAATGCCAACATTTTTTTATACCCACAGATGGAAATTAGGTATAACAGCTAAAAGCCTTAATGGAACTATAACTGAAGATGTGACACAGAAATCCAGCAGACATGAAACAAAGCTAGGAAAGGAGTGCGGTCTCTTAGAAGAGGCTAACCATACAAACTGATGATGGTCATCCTTGTTCAATTCCCCTGTAGCATCTTCTTGAGTAGAAACAATGATCTGGATGAACCTGGAGGGTAAGAAGCATTGTTGATCATGAAGTGAAGGTCTGGCTGTGGCAGGAGGGTTCTGAACATCTTCAGACACAAAGGGATCTCCATAAAATGAGGCTACTACACAGCGAACTACCCTGTGCCAAAAAGATGCTATTAGAATGACTTGGCTTCTTGTGGAATTATTTTCTGAATGAATCAGGGAAGTAAGGGGAAGGGCAGAAACGGATAAATGAGACCTGTGGGCCACATCAGAACTACAGAACCACTGAGCCATTTCCACAGTAGGGCTATCAGGGGGAAAAAAGTTCCTACTTTTGGTGTTAGACAGGGATGCAAAATGGTCACAGTAAGGCTTCCTCAAGTGAGAGGACACACTTAGTACTACTACTGGATTGAGGAATCACTCCTGATGTATCAGACAAAAAAAATTCAGCTTGCCCTTTAAACAGCTGATCTCCCCAGGACTGTGAGCAGAAACTAAAAAGTGACTGGAGGACATGGTTCACTCAAGTTCAAGTTCAAATGTGTTAAAGTGCTTTTTACCAATACACTATTACAATGTAAAGAAAATAATGTGATATAAAAGAACAATTAAAGGACAGGACTTGAAAAATAACAACAATTATATTATTTCCTCTCTATTATATGCTACGTCAAATAAATATGTATGTGAAGCTTGCATGGAACTAGCTAGGGAAGAATAATTAACAAAGCCACTGAGTTGTTGAGTTTCACTGATACAGGGCCAGGTAATAGATCAGAAGCCTGAATTCACATGGTTGACTCTTGGAACTGCTAGCAACTCCTCAGATGCAGAGTGAAAAACTTATTCATAGGTTCATAGATTAGTACTAAGCTAACTGCCCTTGCGAGACATTTTAAGCCTAGCCAATTATCCCTTGTGAGATTCAAACCCTGCACCTTGTGTTTGTAAGGCAAACACCTTAACCATTAGGCCACCCTCCCACCCTAACAATTTAACATATAGTCCATTCCCTAAGCACAGTAATGGCCTCTAGGCTCATAGGTTCATAGGTTAGTGCTAAGCTAACTGCTCTTGCGAGCCATTTTAAGCCTAGCCAATTATCCCTTGTGAGACTCAAACCCTGCACCCTGCATTTGTAAGGCAAACACCTTAACCATGGTTAACATGGTCAGGGTAACAAAGCATGATAATCTCATTCAGATAGCAGGGACCCAGGTCACGAATCCTGAAGATGGTCCTATATAAGAAAGGGAGTCCATGCAGAATACACAATGCAGGCATAATATGTTGATAACTAAATGTACCAGTAAGTAACCAGGATGTAAAATTCTGCACCCTCTGTAAATGAGGAAATTCAGTATTAGACAGTCCATGATACAGGGCACTGAAGTATCTGGAGGAGACCAAGGTATGAACAACAATCAAAAGATCATTTCATTGAATTAGGTGCTTAATCCTGAATATGTTTCTTAGATGGAAAGAAGATAAATTTACTGCAACCAACATCTGGTCCAAAAGTCTAAGCCATGAGTCAAGAATAATGACAAGATTCCCCACCTTGCTAACAAATTCCAACTTATCAAAGCCGTACACAATGTAGTTAGGCAAAGGTATGACAGAAGAATTTGTCAGAAGTGCATGAGCAGCCTTGACCTCAGTCTTAGTGGTGTTCAATTTTAGCTGATTATTAGTGAGCCAAGCACAAATGGACTCAGAATTTTCAGTTCAGGGAATGATACAAGCCATACCTTCTTGGGGAGAGGAAAAATAGATCTGAGTATTGTTTGTGTAACTATGGAACTGCAGACCCCTTTTCCTTAATAAATCTCCTGCAGGGAGCATATACACAGAGAATAACAAGGCTCCCTATTACGCTGTCGCAGACGCAGGTTGTCAAATGCTTCTTTGTCAAACTGAAAAGCGTGAAAAGGCAAAATAGCGAAGTGGCTTTTCAGCAAATTCTTTCCCTGGGACAGAATTCATTTGGCCCCTTTCGCTACTTTGCCTTTTTGGTACTGTAGTGCGATCTCGGAGTTGGTATATTTAAGTAGGGGGATGTGTGGGGGGCACAGCCCCCCACATTATGTAATGTTTTACAGTTTTTTTTTTGTTTGTTTTGGAACAGCGATTTTTTCCCTTGGAAAAAAAATCGCTGTTCTGAGGTTTTGACGTTGTAAGCTTTCGCTTACATGGGGTCGATTATGTGTCGTTCACTCTTCTGAGCATGCAATATCATAATATAGACCTGGATAACAAAGGGGTGAAACAGAAAAGTGGAATTTTGCATTCAATGTTATACTGGGATGAAAAACTGAGTCTTGAACAGATTCCTTGAATACAGTTAGGTAATAAGTCCAAAATCATAGTGG
Source organism: Protopterus annectens (assembly GCF_019279795.1). NCBI lineage: Eukaryota > Metazoa > Chordata > Ceratodontiformes > Protopteridae > Protopterus > Protopterus annectens. The sequence goes on from NC_056741.1 coordinate 377,111,038, forward strand.
TAATCCCACAGTAAGATAAAATTGATCTAGTAGAATCCCATGGTCTACTCTGTCAAATGCTGTAGTGAGATCCAAGATGACTAACACTGTATAGCACCCCTGGTTTCTTGTCATCAGAAGGCCATTAACAAGCCTGTGTTTCAGTACTATAGTGAATAGAAAATCCTAACTGGAAAGGATCCATCAGGCCACTAACTTTGAGGTCTCTAGCTGGTTATGAACACCTTTCTCAATAAACTTCACAAGAAATGACAGGTTAAAGAGGAGGCAGGAATTATTCAAATTAACTGTGTCTGAAGATAGTTCCTTAGGAGTTGAGATAATGAATGCTTCCTTCAAAGATAAAGGAAAGACTTTATCTCTCAGAGACACCTAAAATCTGATAAATCACCAGACTCAGTACAATAAACCTGGCTACTGCTAGCATAGAAGGACTAGGATCCAACCTGCACGTTGTTAATCACAAGTTAAAGGACACATTAGTGAACTCACAAAAAATCATGAATATTGACCACCAACCAAGATGTACATAAGGGAAAGGAAGGATAAAATGAGCTACCCTTGGGGTCAGCCGAGGGAAGGCAAACATGATGGAAACAGTCATGTCACAAAAGAAGTGAACAACTGTTGACTTTCTGAGGCTGACAAAAGTCTTCTGGTTCAGACACACACACAGACACACACACACACACACACACACACACACACACACACACACACACACACACACACACACACACACACACCTAGGGCCAATTTAGAGTGTCCAATCCACCTACAGCATGTCTTTGGGATGTGGGAGGAAACTGGAGCACCCGGTGGAAACCCACGTGACCACAGGGAGGACATGCAGACTCTGCACAGAAGGCACCCCAGCCGAGAATCGAACCGGAGAACTTCTTCTGTGAGGGGGCAACGGTAACCGCTGCACCACTGTGGCCGCCCATTGTACAGTCTCTCTACTATCCAGAAAAGCATTGCCAGTTGATTAGTCATTGAAGAGATCTCCCTTGACAGGAACTCTGACTTCTTACCGGTTTGCTCTACCGATAAATGGAATAATGTTCATTAATCTCAATTTTGTCACTTCTCTAGCCTGCCCATCACTAGTTATATTCCAAAATACACTCAGCTCTACACAATGAGTGAAGAGAAGCATCAAACCAAGGTTCACTACACTTGGTAGGGACAGTGCAGACACAACCTTGGACTGTGGAGTCCAAAGCCTGACATAAAGATTTATTATAATTCTTGATAAGGACATCCATTGCACTGGCACCATTCTCCAGGACGAACTGAGTATGCCTGAAAAAGGATCACCAGTAATGTGGTTGATGTTACGAACTACAAGATCAGGGAGATTACAACTAGGCAACTGTAAATCAATGTGGACTACAAAATGGTCAAACCACAAAACTGGTTCCACCAATAGATCCGTGAGTACTAAATCCAAATGACCAAACCCTATTTATGCCCATGATTATGTGTTGCAAAGACATTAAGATGAAGAAATCCAAAACCTTTCATAATACAATTAAATTCATTAGCAGGAGACACTGTTTCATTGTTGGCCCAGATATTAAAGTCCCCTAACATTACTATGAGCTGGTTACCCAAAACTGAGTTGACGATGAAGTCCGCAAACTCGTGAAGGCATGGCCTCTTGGTGAGTGACAGACAAGGAGAACCCTGCAGCCTGCTCCTGCAATACATGTCCAAAGGAATCAGTCTCTCTGGTGTCCACCGTGGATATTCTAAGTTTATTATTACTACATACTACAACCACACCCATGGTCCTACCCCTACAAGGGCAATGTATAAACGAGATACCAGGTTGAATGGCTGCAACCAGATGACAGCCACAATTCTCGTCCAACTAAGTCTCGGTTATAAAAGTAAGAGCTATTATCATGCAACAAGTCACAGCAATGCCAGTCTTATTGTGTATTAACCTTGCATTAGTGTACAAAGCCCAAAGAAGGGTTATAGGAGAGCGGGTCCCTATAGTCTACTCCTGATGGTTCAAGAAGACCCTGGGTACTGTGAAGAGACATGAACTAGGACAGTTGTCCTCAGGAAAGTAGTATTGGGTCCACCACCTCAGAGCTGGTATATGCCAAAACTGATCAACTGAAAAGAGATGGTGACGTCTTCTTTGATGCCTAGGTAGTAAGTGAAGGTGCACACAAAGCTGGAAAACAGATGGTGCGAATCTACATGATATTTAAGAATGCAGGGTCTATAACACTGATTTGCTATAAAGTAATGACATATCAATTCAGACATGGTGTGAGACTAAAAATATAAAAACTCTGAATGACAAAACACAATAAGAATATAACAATCCATAAAACAAGTAAAACAATTAATAAAATCAACGTTAACTAGCAAATGTCAATGCAAAAAAATGATAAGAATGCCACTGAAGAACATAAAATAAAAAGTACAGTTGTGTACACTTACCATAAATGTAGCTGTTTGAGTGTATTCACTGTTGCAGTCATCACATTTGGGTTATCTGCTTGCAGTAGCCCTCAGCCGGCCTGATTAACAAAGTCTTAGGTCCGGCGTCGGTTGCTGTCCCTTCTTCCATGATGTCAGGTCATCAGGGATGTGCAGGTATGTTTCCTTTAAATCGAGTGTTACCATCCATACATCTTTTCCTAGCATAGGAAGCAACTGGTGAAGAGTCAGCATCTTGAATCTTGGAATCATCAAAAAGGTGTTTAGAGTAGACAGGTCCAAAATAGGACGCCATGAATTGTCTTTTCTGGGTACCAGGAAAAGTCTTGAGTAGAAACCTAGTCCTTTTTCCTCTTCTGGTACAGTTTGAATAGCCTTTATGTTTAAAAGAGAGAATACTTGATTTTGGGCCTCTGCCCAATGATTTGGGGGTAGATCTGGCCACCAGCTTGGTGCTGGTAACGTGTGGAAGTGAAATCTGTATCCTTGGGACACTATATTTAAAATCCATTTGTCCTGGGTAATGAGTTCCCAGTTTTTGGCCTGCAGACCAATCTTTCCTCCTAAAGGAGCATTCAGCTGAGAAGTGCTTGGAAGTTTTAAAATCAAGTCATTGAGACAGTTTTCCATAGGGGGAGTCTTACTACTCCCAGATTTGGAAGTGGAAGCCCCCCACTGCTTAGTCTTTTGCTTACCCTGGGACTGAAACCTGGGGTTTCTGCGGTGCCTGGGTTTGGATTGAGAAGGCCTGGAAGGTGCCGGAAAGGACCAATTCTTAGAGGGCCAATGCCTACTAAATCTTGGAGGCTGAACTTGTAAGAAATCTTTAACAGTTTGCATCAATATAGCTTTATCTTCCATCTTTTTAAGAACTTCCTCAGCTTTGTTGCCAAACAGGCGGTCCTAATTTAAGGGAGCATCCAACAGTTTAGCTTTAACATGATCAGGCAAAGATTGCTTCTTAAGCCAAGCATGCCTTCTGAGTTCAGACCCAGTGACAGCAGCCCTGCAAGAGGCCTCTAAAGAATCAAACCCACATTGCAAAGTATGTCTTCCAACCTGTTCAGCAGAATGCATTAAGTCCTGTAATTCCTTATTTTCAGCACAGTCAGGAATCAACATAATTTTCTGTTTAAGCAAACCAATAATATGCTGTTGATACTCTAACATATGAAACTGACAGTTTAAGGCCCTAATGGCCAAGGCTGCAGAAGTGTAAACCTTCTTACCCCATCTATTCAGTGCCCTGGAGTCTCTATCAGAAGGGGTAGGGTTTTTGGCAGAAGAAGCCTTAATGCCCTTGGGTCCCTGTGAAATAGTCTCTGAATCCGCAATAGGATTTTTAAAAAGGAACTTGTGAGAATCAGGAATCCTGTAATATCTGTCAGGTTTTCTGGGAGCAGGAGGCAAAGTCTCAGGGGCCAAACTAGATTCCAAAAAGGCATCATCAACAATGTCTAGTACAGGAGGTATAGCTAAAGGCCTATGCTGAGGCAAGAGTAAGAAATCCCTAAACCCCTTTTTTGAATCAGAAAAATCCTGGCTTTCCCAGTGGAAATGCTCCCTTAGAGTGTGCAAGGTTTCACCAAAAGAAAAATCCTCTGGAGGGGAAGCAGAAGGAATAGAGTCCTCTGCATCAGAATCCTCATAAGTACATAAGGGTAAATCCAGATCATCAGAAGAATCAGAAAAATCAGAATCCTGGTCATAAGATTCATAAACAAATAAAGTCCTAGGTCTCTTAGAAGAGGGTAGTTGGCTTCCCCTGATTAAAGTTATAAGATCTTCAGCCATTCTTATCATTTGTTTTTTAGGCATAGAGGCCTGACCATGTGGCCTGGGCGTCTGTTTTCTAAGCATGGTTTGAGGTTTAGGCCTTAAAGAAGGAGGCATCGGTTTAATATGCAAGTCCATAAGCCTGAATACACCCTCAGAAGCCGGTGCCTGCACAGCGGCTCCGGAACCATCCAAGGTAGAGACATCTGCAGGTTCTACAGTTGAAGCATCTCGCGGCATACCGGACTCCGAATAGGTCTCAGTAGAGGCCTGCGAATCAGAAGTAGCAGGTATCAGGGGCTGCGAAAGTGCCTCATGAGTACCGGCGAACTGGCGACTGGCTTAGGAGAAGCGTCATCGGCAGCTTTGGAGCTAGGCGGCCTGTCTCTGTCTTTATCTTTGCATTTTTTTGGAATTCCGGTAGTCGGATGGCTTACCGACAATATTTCTGGATAACTGAACCGAGAACCAAAATATTTAGAGGTGAAAATATACCAACGATGGATAGTGCGTTGATTAAATAAGGCGCAAAACCGACAGCAAGGTACTTCGTGGTCAGGGCCTAGATAAGGAATACAATACGAATGAAAATCTTTATGAGGTATTTGCTTCCCATAAGAAATGCAATTATTAACTTTTACTGACATCGGCAAGGAGCAAGAAAAAGTTTTCCCAATGGGGTACTTAGCTTTTAGTTGAAGACTTTGGTTCTAAAACTCGAAAACGAAAATTTCAGGAGTCGGCCGACCGGCACTTGTGAACTGATTCCGCTTCGGGCACCGTATGGCAAGAAAGACTGATGTAATGGCATTGGCTGCATGTTTTATACTCCTGACCTGACATAATGGAAGAAGGGACAGAAACCGACACAGGACTCAAGACTTTGTTAATCAGGCCGACTGAGGGCTACTGCATAATGTGATGACTGCAACAGTGAAACAAAAAGAACATCAGAAAAAAAAACAGTCCCAAAATGAGCCTTTAAAACAATAAAACAGCAATTGTGCAAGTGCAGGAACAGCGCAATAACAGTTCACAAGTGGATGAAAGAGTTGGCGGTTAAATCTTGAAGAAGAAAGGGCAGATAGCCTGTGAACCCCAGAATTAGCAAGGGCACAATGCAGTGGAATCAAGCCTTACCACAGTAATATAAGTATAGCAAAACAACAGTCTAGAGCAAATTAGTCGGTGTTAGTAGATACATCTTGAAGATGGCTTTAACTTTAACTCCCGGTAAAAGGGGTAAGAATGAAATCCATCCTGTTGAGTTATTCACCATACTACTACTATGTTGTCCACATGTATGGCACTCTTGGCAGAGAATCCTGGAAGGCCTGTACGGCATGAAGTACAACATTCATCTCCAACATGTTTATATACAAATTAGCCTCTACAAGTGAACACCTTGGCCCATCCTAGTCTGACAATGCTCTCCTTCATCGCAATGCTGGAGTATCCACTGTGACCATCACAAAGGAAACTGGAAGGTGGAAGAGACTGACCAGAGACAGAAATTACCTAAAATTATTCATGGGGATTTGTAGGGGGTAGAAGGACAACAAATAACTTAATAATGAATCATGCAGTCAACCAGCAGAGATGTGATCAACACATCTTTTTTTTTTTTTGTTTGGCCCAATCCCTCCTCTGACCATTATGTTTCATCCCTCCTGGCTGCCCAATGTTGTTCATTCTAAGGTTGACACCTTTACCACCCATTCATTTTTCTAGGTGAGAGCACAGCACGCTAAGAGTGGGAGCTATCACACACACAATGTAGGGGTTGGGGTTTTGTAAGCAAGCGATACGGCTACTCTGTGCACATGTGAAATATCCATGGGGATAGGCATGCAAAGGGCCTATGCGATGTATGTCCATGTCAACATTAGAGATAATCAAAGACCTTGATCCTCTTGCAAACAGCATCCCCCATGTGATCTTCAGTCTCTAATGCAGATTCCACCATACAGCATACTTGGACACAAACTCTAATCCTGAAGAAAGCAGAATAGGCAAAGCCAAGTTATTCCTCATCTCTCTTACACCAGCTCCAGCATGTGCCTGCATCGCTAATTAAATTAATTAAATTTAAATTATCTAGGTCATAGCCAGGGCTTTAACCCTCTGCGATAAAAGAACTGGTGATAGGCACACTTCCAAATTTCTGATCCAGTCTAAAAGAAGGTCAAAGAATCAATTCCATTACTTTCTCTGGGTCTGTTCTTACACCCATATGCGACAGCATGCATGCAGTACCAGAAAAATTGTTGCTGTCATACAGACTGTATTTTTTTAGCACTTTTACTAACTTATCACTTAAGACATAGGCAAACATACATTAGTAAAAAAGAAAACAAACTATGTTAAGATGCTTCTGATTACATACATGATATACCAATTATGCCTTTTTATAACTTTCATCAGTCCAGCATTGGGTGGTGCAGTGGTACAGTGGTTAGCTTTGTCGCCTCACAGCAAGAGGTTCTCCGGTTCCATTCTTGGCTGAGATGTCTTCCATGTGGAGTCTGCATGTCCTCCCTGTGTTCATGTGGGTTTCCTCCAAGTGCTCCGGTTTCCTTGCATATACCAAAGACATGCATCTGGAGCATTCCTCCCCAGGCCTTCACTGAAAATGAGCTCTGTCCCAGTCGGACTTTCCCAGTAAACAAATGTTAAATAAAAAATAAATCAAATAAATGGATCTATTCCTGCCTTCCCTTAAATCTCACTTCTCCTCCACAGCATTATTCTGCATGCCATAATTTCCATTTTTTCTATGTAATTTGCTCTTACACTTCTTTTAAAGAATTAACTTCCAGTTCTTGGTTTAGACTTTGTTTTCCCATTTCCTGGTAATTGCTTTTTTGGCAGCTACCAGAATTAAACTTAACAAGGCCTTGCTATGTCTAGGCAATTCAGATATTGTGTCCCAGCTCAAAAGAATAATTTCTTAGTCACACACACATTTGCTCACCCAATATTTCTGACACAGTAACCACAAAGATGGAATACCAAAGGAAACAAAAAACTAAAAAATGAAAATCCTTCCGTATGCAGGCACCAGTAAAGGCTGTCCCTCCAAAGAAATGGAGCACCAAGATATACAAGTTCTTTATTGCAAAATAACAGGTAGATTTAGCGGTTTCGTTTCCAAACAGGAAACTTCATCAGAATCAAAAGTGTCAACTTCAAAGACTTTTAAATAACCAACCAAATGCACTCATTAGTTCAAAATCTTGTCAATCAAAAATCAAGGTTGCTAAGAAATTATGACATATTTGCAACAATTAAAAATCCTTTACAAAAAATGTAAGTAATAAAAAATATGCACTTTGAAAGAATTAAAATTCATTAAAAACCTTAACATTTGTACTTTAATATTGACATATGTGTATGGATTATGTATATGGATTACTTCAACTTAACCACCCTTAATTTAAGGGCTAGAACTATGGAAATATGGTACAGGGATCTAGGCGTAATTGCCACATTAGTTCCCTAAATTCAAGCCTGGTTTCCCAGTCACCACCCCTATCATCATGCTTAACACATTCAAGGACCCAAAATTTAAAGTCAGCTGCACCACATTGAAGAAGATGTCTAAACAGGGCTTTGGTTTCTTTTCTTCGGCTAATATCATACATATGTTCATATATCTTTGATCTTAAATTCCATTTGGTTTTACCCACATAAAATGCCCAGCAGGCATTGCAGTAGGCAAGGTAAACCACTCCTTTTTGTAAAACAACTGTAGCAACCTGAAGCCTTCAGTTTGAAGGTCAGGCTGGGAAGATGTAATGTATCCAAATTAGCCAAAAAAAGTACATTGGAAGCACCTTCCACATCTGTGGGTTCCTCTTCTCCCTGCTGAGGTACTATCCTCATTTGATTTTCTCTTCTCTAATATAGCTTTAAGATTGTAGTCTCTCCTATAGCTGTACTGCAATCACTTGTTAAATACCTCTAGTCTATTGGGCATTCTCTTCAACATATCCCAAATACCATTAATAGCCTTCTTTACCCATCCAGTATTCTGACTAAATGTAATAACTAGGTGTGGTGTATTTGGGAATCGGGTTGTGAAAGAGTTTCTGCATTTGAATTAACCTCACCTAATCTATTCAAATCACTGGCCAGTCCACATCTAAGGAGTGGCAAATAAATAGTCCCCCATCCATTTAGGATCTCTTCTTTTAAAGGTGTGATGAGGTCATCTGGATAGCCCCTCTCCAAAAATAATGTTTGAACATATTCTAGTTCTTTAACTAAGTCCTCCTTTTCTGATGTCATCTGTGCCACCCTGACCATCTGATCCTTCACGATGTTTCTTTTTTGAAAAAAAAAGGGTGGTTACTATCAAAGTGTAAGTATGAATTGGAAAAACATTTTTTCCTATACACTTGTGATATACATCTATGGTTTGGGTTGTCCTTCTTAATACAAATGCCCAAATAATGTACCTCATCAGTGTCAAAAACATGGATGAAATTCAGAAAATCTGTTGTGTGGTTACGAAAATTCCATAAACAGGGAGATCTGATCTTGGGGTCCTCCCCAATCAATAAAAATGTCATCCAGGAAATGAAAGTATTTATGTATGTAGCCCTTAAATGTGGAACTGAAGACAAAGTGTTTCTCCCAATATAGCATGACTATGTTTGCAAAGATGGGAGCACAGGAAGAACCCATGACTACCCCATCTAACTTGTGATAATATTCCCCTTGAAAGTACAAAAAGTTGTTCTTGAGCACTAACTCCAAATTCTCAAGAACTAGCTTAAAGTCATTGTGGGATAAGAAAAGAAACTCTATCAACATTTGTTCAAACCACTCCAGACCAGTATTGTGGGGTATAACCAAAAATAAATCCTTTACGTCTACAGTCAAAAACGAAAATTTAGAACTAAATTCCAGTTTGCCCATTTTGTTCAAAAAGTCCCAAGAAACAACTAAAATACACGGGTACATGTTGTAGAAGGGTTTCAGTTTGGTGTCAACAAATATAGTCAAGGGCTGGGTTTTGGACCCCTCAGAGGTAATAATAGGCCTAAGTGGTGGATTTAATTAGTCCTTGTGGACCTTTGGAATACCGAAAATTCCAGGGACATAAGGTTTGTGGACTTAGAAAAAATTGTAAAGTTTCTCATCAATTAAGCCCTGCATCAAATTGTCTTCCATAACCAAGTCAATCTTTCTGTATGCTATGTTGAGCTCATTTTTAGAAACAATAGAATATCTAGGATCTGTGTTCAATGTCTCCATCATTTTGGCCACATATAATCAATTTTCCATCAACATCACCCCACCTCCCTTGTCAGGTTTCACCACCCGGAATGAGTTGTTTTGAGTCAGTTTGGTAAGTACTAGTCCCTCTTGACTAGTAAGATTGTTAAAGCACCATTTACTCCTATCCCCCTGATTTCTCAGCTCCATAATAACCAAGATCTCAAAGTTAGTAAGCTCCTGGTAAAGGGGAGGGTTAAATGTACTTCTTTTCATCAAACTGGTGGTGGGGTCCACCAAAGGTTGATCTTTAAACATTGTCTCCAGATTAAGTTTCCTGGTAAACATTTTAACATCAAGAATAAGTTTTGTTAAATCTCCCTTCTTGACCGGGACAAAAGTAAATCCTTTTTGAATAAAGTGAAAAAGTTCCCATTAATAACCACACTGGTATAATAAGCCATAATTTCCATTTTTTTCTACGTAATTTGCTCTTACACTTTTTTTAAAGATCTCACTTCCAGTTCTTTTATTTCTGTTATAATATGCAGTACTTCAAATACTGCTGGTTTAGACTTTGTTTTCCCCTGCCTGGTTCCTATCTTCAGATACAACTGATCAGAGAGGAACCCTCCAACTTTAATTCTTCCTTCCAATCCCTCATATATCCTCCTAATTAACCTTATTATTGCATTTGTGAATGCAGATGCTTTCATTGCCCTTCTCATAAAATCCCTGTCAAATGTATTTTCTTCATCAAGACTCACCAACTACAGTGGTATTTTCACACATTCTGTTTCTGTCTGGTTCATCATTGTTGTCAAATGTTGCTTCCCCTTCACAAAATTGCACTGATCCATATCTATCAATTTTATCAACATTTTGCCACTCTTTTAGTTGGTATAGATATAAGCACTTTGTAATCATGGTTTAAAATTGAAATGGGTCTTTAACACCTTTAGATATTAGAGCCACTAAAGATTTTTTCTAACATATTGGAGCTACCTCTCCTTATAAAATACTGTTAAATAAAACCTTCCTGATCTTTATCACTTTCCTCACTCCTAACTTCCAAACCTCCACAGGAATGCCACCTGTTCCTGGAGACGTTCCTGCAGATTGATTATCCATCACCATTTTTGTTTCATCTCCACATACCTTTACCTATTAACTGTTGAGCCTCATCTACCTCTAGCCTTGACATACTTAAATCTTCTATAAATATTTTCATTTGCGCTCCTTTATGATTTCTATATTCATCTAATTAATACAAATTTTCATAAAATTTCCAAAATATCTCTAATACTTCTACAGGATTCTCTTGTTATTTTTCTTGTTATAGGCTCCCTAAGTTTGGTGATAACCCTTTTCTACTTTCTGTTGTCTACGTTGTTGTGTTAAAAGTTTTTGTCCTCTAGACTTATTAAAAAAAAAAAACAGTTGTTTAACAGCAATCTTTCCAAAATCATGCATATTATCCTGATACTCCCTTATGTTTTTCTTTGGCAGTCTGCAAAAGTGCCTCCTCTTGTTCTATGACATTCCCCTTATTTTGCAATACTTGAACATTTGTCAGTCCCTCTAAGTAATTTCTGCCACTTCTTAACCAAATCCCTTTTTATTTCTATTGTATTTTAAGCTCTCTTTTCATTTCATCCCACGCACTAGCTATAACTTCTGAAAAAAATTCTATCTTCCCCTATAACTCTCGAATTATAAAATAATAATTAATAAAACCTAGCACTTGCTCCTACAGTACTTATTACCTTGATACGGCACTCTTATAGATAGCACCCCAAAAAGGCAAACCCCCATTTCTCGGTCACCCACGTCCCCCGGAATCTCTTTTAAAGTTTTTTTGTCTAGTCCTTCTAGCATGTCGAGGGATCAGTTGCTAGTGTCCTCTCCTGCACAGCTGGTGAACCTGGGAATATTGAGGCAATGTTACAATTGCCTTATGTACACAGACAACCCTCTCCTCCTCCCACAAAACACAAATACATGCGAGAGATGCAACTATATGGCCAAACTGGAGGCTGAGCTCTCTCAACATAGGACTGGCAAGACCAGTCAGGAGGAGAAGGTTACCACACACACTATAGACCCAGTCTCACATAGTACCATCACAACCTCAAATCATACACATAAACACACAAAGACATACTCGGCTCTGATCAAAAATCTACCAAAACAGCAGAGGCCACCAAAGCAGACACCCAAACAACCACCACCTCAGAACACAACACCTGCAACACATAGACCTCACAGTCAGTGTGTCAAACAGTCACAGCCCTTAAGGCCAAACACAATGCCAGACACACTAGTCATTGGTGACTCCATAGTCAGACACACTGGCGTCCGCTCACCAGACTGAGTAAGGAGAAGGTCACAGTAAGCTGCCTGTCGGGCTAGAATCCGCCACATAACGCAAGCACTCAGGTCTCTCAACAGCAGGTACAAATACGACTCAGTCATTGTCCACGCTGGTGTAAAGCGACCTGAGACGCACCTCCTTGGACTACATGAAAAGAGACATTGAGGAGCTCTCTGATTATGTAGCCCAGGCAGGTATGACCCTGACCTTGAGCAGTATCCTACCTTCACCAAGAATGATGCCACAATACAGAGATAAGATGATCAGCTTTAACAATTGGCTTAAACTCTGGTGTCATTCAAAGGGGATCCAATGTCTGTCTGCCTGGGATGACATGCTGGACAAGCCACGCTGCTTATGAGGGCGGCTTGCACCTGTCACCCTGGGATTCGGATATTGGCAAAGGCTCTTGCCACCCCATAGTGCCTTTTTAGGCAAGGCTCAAATTCTAAACCTACCACCCTAGAATACAAAAAGGAAAAAAACTAAGGGTAATGCTGCTCAATGCCAGAAGTCTAAATCTCAAAATGCACACACTCGAGGCCCTTCTCAGTATGGAGAACATCGATGTCTGTGCAGTGACAGAAACCTGGTTCAAGGCTCCTGAGAGCACCCCAGCACTATCAGGTTTTACCTCTTATCATGCGTTCCGGCCCCAAAATCTGGACAATACCAAGAAAGGGGGGTATCCATATTCATCAAGGACACCCACACCTCAAGACTGGTGGCAACGCACAATGCATCGGAGACCATCCAGGTGCAATTAAAGATAGGCAAGACTGCTCTGCAAATTGTAGCATGTTACAGGCCACCCTCACAAACTCAGGAACCTCACATGGCCTTCCTGAAAACACTAGAGGGGATAAATGTATCACCAAACACCATCATACTAGGTGACTTCAATTACCCTAATATAGACTGGGAACACTACTCAAGCCCAAACACCCTAGCCCAAAAGTTCCTGGAATTCATAAACTCAAATGCCATGGAACAACTAGTCACCATCCCCACAAGAGGAGAAAACATACTTGATCTCATCATCACGAACATGGGAGCACAATGTTCAACACCGGAAGTATACCCCTCACTGGTGAGATCAGATCACAAACTAATCTCGCTGGAGGTCCTCATCCCACCCCACCTGAAATAAAAAGACCACAGTAAAGAACTTCTCGAAGCCGACTTCACACTTCTAAAGACTAGTGTGGTCTCCTTTAAGGCCCCCAAGCCGGCGGAAAACAGTACTCAAGCCGCTGAATCACTTACAAATGCCTTCTACCAGCACCTGCAGGACTGCATGGATAAGGCAATCCCAAGCAAAACAAAGACTCTTTGTACCAAAGGCAAGCGTCCAGTCTGGTGGACCCCAGCCATCAACAAACTCTACAACAAAAGGAGGAAGCTACTACAAGATAGAGCAAAATCCTTAAAAGGTAAGACACCTTTGATCACTATAAGTAAAAACTAAGAGCTCTCATAAAATCATCCAAAGCAAATTTTGAGAGAAAAATAGCTAAAGACTCAAAAGACAATCATAAGGCCTTCTTTAGCTATGTTAGAAACCTGGGAGGAAACTCCCAGATATGCTCAGAACTAGTTCAAAATGATGTTAAGATTACTGATCCTACAGACATTGCCAACATACTGGCTGACAGGTTCAGTGCAAACTTCTCTCTGTCCTCACGCCCAAAAGGATAGATATCTATACCAGCGATTGCAGCCCCCAAACATCTCCAACGCCCAAGTGAGAACTGCTCTCTCCAAAGCAAAAACACAGCATCCATGGGACCTGATGGTGTCCCCGGCTGTGTGCTCCACGAACTCAACGAGGAATTAAACCCACAGCTAGGACAGCTGTTTAATCATAGTCTTACCTCTGGATACGTACCCAGGGAGTGGCGCACTGCAACTGTGGTCCCACTTCACAAAGGCGGTGCCTCCACCGACCCTGGAAATTACCGCCCATTAGCTTGACAAGCCTTATCTGCAAAGCCATGGAGAGGATCATAATGGACCTCATAAATAAAGACATAGGAATTTGCAGACTTTGGATCCATCCCAGTTTGGCTTTGTCAAAGGCAGATCATGCCTTCTAAACTTGGTTGACTTTTTGAAACAGTCACCAAAGCCATTGATGAGGGAAAGGCAGTCCATACAGCCTACCTCGATCTGGCGAAGGCCTTCGATACAATACCCCACTCGGGTATCATTGAAAAACTCATCAGCTTAAATGTTAACCCATACATCACAAGATGGGTTGCAAACTGGCTGAGTGACAGAACCCACAGGGTCAGAGTTGCTGGCGCCATGTCAGACTCAAAGCCTGTCACAAGTGGTGTACCACAGGGCTCAGTCCTGGGCCCACTCTTGTTTGGCATCTACTTTTCCAAAGTACAAGCAAACAGGAGGGTTATGGCTGACAAAGTTTGCAGATGACTGCAAACTGGGCGCCATAGTAGAAAACACATCTGACACAGATATCCTTCAGAAGGGTCTCACAGAAACGGATAACTGGTGCCAGAGCCATGGCCTAAAGTTAAATGCCAAAAAATGCATAGTCATACCCTTCGGGAAAAACAAGGTTACCCCTAGCTACCAAATAGGTGGCAATCCACTGAGCACAGAAGAGGTTATCAGGGACCTGGGGACCCAGGTTGATAGTAGTCTGTCATTCGACACCCATGTAGCTAAAGTAGTTAGGAAGACCTTCTACATTGCCCACCTTATCATGAAGGGATTCTCATCTAGATCAAGGGAGGTCATAGTCTCCCTATACTCATCACTCATCAGACCAATGATTGAGTACAATGCCCCATTCGGAATGTATCTGACCCGACACTTGCAGCAGCTGGAGAGGCCACAAAAGTTCCTCACCAAAAGGATAAAGGGTCTCAAACATCTGTCCTATGCTGCCCGACTGAAAGAACTCCAGCTCTATTCAGTCGCTACCGCTGCTCAGAGGTGACCTTTGCCTAACATACAAGGCCATGTCAAACCCAGATTTGATGAATATGCTTCACCTCAAAAATCTAGATCCGTCAGAGCCACAAGGGCGAGAGACTTAAACCTCGACACGGCTATTAATAGGTCGTGCTGGAGGGATAGATTCATCACCCAAAGACTCCCTATGCTGTGGAATAAAATCCCGGTATATGTGAGGCAGAGCACCTCGCTGGCCTTGTTCAAGAGAAATCTTGACCAATGGATGGGAGATCGCAGATATACCCCAGGGATTACCTCAGTGTCACTGCTCGACAGAGGCACAGCAAAATAATGGGTATAGTTCCCCATACTAAAGGGGTGGCGTAAGCCACAAAACTATGAGCTAGGCTTGTAAATGCCCTTGGGCAGATAGCCTAGTATGAACCTATGAACCTATAACCTATGAATATTCTCCACTACCATTCCTTAAATTCCTCTTTTTAACAGATACACAGGAAAATGCCAGTGTCTCATTTTTACAGCTTTGCCCTCCATTGTTATCATAGTTTTTATTAGTGCATGATCAGAAATAGTTATTGGATGTATGTTGAAGCTTTAAATTAAATGCACATGTTCCTGTGAAATATAATTTCTGTTTAGTCTAGCCCAGTTATTGTACCTTGGGGAATATGTAAATTCTCTCTAAGTTCCTACTACTGAACTCACATCTGCCATGCCAAATACTTTCATAAATTTCTTCAGAAATCTACCATCTGTGGTTATATTTTCTATTCTAGGTCCCCCACATATATCCTCACTTTTGCAAATCAAGTTCCAGTCCTCTCATATAAGTAGTATTCCCTGCTGAAAGCTGATTATTTCTCCCAAAATTTTCATAAGCTCCATAATGAGAAGTTATGTACCTACCATAACGTTCCATGTTAGTTGTCTTCTTCTCGCCTTCTTTCTTGCTGGATGGGTTGGGAGCCGATCCTCGGCTCCAACTCGGCCAATACTAAAGCTCAAGAGCTTATTCCACCGGCTCGAGGCTCCCCTATATCCCACAATGCTAGGCGGTAACTACTCAGATCTCGTTTGATAGCTAAAACCAAGCAGTTCTGGTCTCCATAGAATGGAGAAGAGAGAAAAGGAACCCACCTCTCTATATATATACCTGTAGGTAAGCTACCACAAACATAAAAGGGAGAATAGAGGTGGTAGAACATGTGGGAAGGAAAACCCCAATGGAAGATCCCAAAAATTCCTATCGGTCTGTCCAGGCTAGGGGGAAGGAGGGTGGGATGCAAGAAAGAAGGCGGGAAGAAGACAACTAACATGGAATGTTATGGTAGGTACATAACTTCTCAATGTTAAGTTGTCAATCTCGCCTTCATTCTTGCTGGATGGGATTGCGTCCCTAGCACCTTACCCTGGGTTGCCTATCGAAACAGACTCTTGAGAACAGTGGAACCAAAGTTGGCACGGTGTCTGGAGGCCATATCCAATTTGTAATGCAAGATAAAGGTATGAGGAGAAGCCCATGTGGCTGCTGCACAAATGGAATCTATTGGTAGCCTGTCCTGAAAAGCTACAGATGTAGCTAATGCCCTAGTTGAATGAGCTCTAGGTCTTGAAGGCAGTTTTTGATGTCGGATTTCATAGATGAAGGTAATTATAGAGGTAAGCCATCTTGAAAGGGACACTTTAGTAACTGGAAGGCCCAATTTCCCTTCCGCATAAGACAGGAAGAGCTGATCAGATTTCCTGAACTGTTTAGTCCTGTCTAAATAATATAGAAGTTGGCGATGAACATCTAGAAAATGTAACTTTTGTTCCGACCTGTTGGAATAATCAGGGAAGAAGACGGGGAGATCAATCGTCTGGTTTAGGTTTGCCTCAGAGGAAACCTTAGGCAAGAAGGACGGATTAGTCCGGAGGGACACCCTGTCTTTATGGAAAACTAAGTAAGGAGGACGACTGCAAAGAGCATGAAGTTCAGATACCCTTCTAGCTGATGTTATGGCTACTAGAAAAAGTGTTTGCCATGAGAGCAACTTAAGAGGGCATGAAGCCGCAGGTTTGAAGGGGGGGAGAATCAAGGATGCTAGGACCAAATTCAAGTCCCACTGAGGTGGGGGATCTTTGATTGGTGGCTTGAGCAAAAAGACACCTCTTAGAAAGGCTTTGCAGAGTTTATGGGACATGATACTGGAGTCCGAGACACCTACATGAAAGTTAGATATAGCAGCTAGTTGTACTCTAATAATAGATGAGGAAGAGCCTAAATGAAAGAGCTCTGCCAGGAAGTCTAGGATAGATTGGATAGGTGCAGTGAAGGGGTCTATATTTTTTGATGCTGCCCAGAAGGAAAAACACTTCCACTTACTATTGTAAAACCTTCTGGTAGAAGACTTGTGAGAGGCTATCAGGATGTTACGGACCGAATGAGAGATTAAGGGAAGCCTGGCTAGGGTAGGAATCGGAGAAACCACGCTGTGAGGTTGAGAGATTGGAGGGAGTGGTGCAGCTGGCCCGACTGGTGGGTCAAAAGATCTGGCACTGGGTCCAGATGCCAAGGCTGCTCCAAGAGGTAATGATGGAGGAACGGAAACCATATCTGTCGAGGCCAGTAAGGAGCAACGAGGATCATGGTGACTCTCGAGGCGATAGCTTTCTGAATTAATTGAGAGATCAGTGGAAAGGGGGGGAAAGCATACAGAAGTCCCCGGGGCCAATCGTGGACTAGAGCATCACTGGTGGGTTGGCCTGGTAAAGGGAAGAGGGTGAAGAAGTCGTGACACTTGCTGTTTTGGGAAGTAGCAAAAAGATCGCAGCAAGGCCGGCCCCATCTTCGAAAGACTTCTTCCAGCACTGATTTTTTTAGAGAACACTCGTGAGGCATGAGAATAGCCCTGCTCAACTTGTCCGCAATCACGTTGGACTTCCCGGGAATGTGTGTTGCTATCAGAAAATGCTGAGAAGAAATCGCCCACTGCCAAAGTCTGAGTGCCTCTCGACATAAGGGGTAGGACTTGGTTCCGCCCTGTTTGTTGATGTACCACACTACGGACATGTTGTCCGTCTGAATTGCAATAGTCCCTGTGGGAAGAGAGTCCTGAAGGGCTTGCAACGCTAAAAGCACTGCTCTCATCTCTAAGACATTTATGTGCAAGTGGCACTCGAAAGATTGCCACGTGCCCTGGACTGTCCTGCCCTGATAATGCCCCGTCCACCCGATCAGGGAGGCGTCCGTCGTCACCGTGGCGATTGGGGGGGAGGAATGAAGGGTCTGCCCTGGAGAACTTGAGGTGATGTGATCCACCAAGACAGGTGATTCTTGCATGATTGAGTTAGTAGGATGATGTGAGACATCGGGAGCTGTTGGACGGACCATTGAGAAAACAGCATCCACTGGAGGATCCGCATGTGAAAACGAGCTAAGGGGAGAAGTGTAATAGTAGCTGCCATGAGTCCTAATACCTTCAAGACTACCCTGGCTTTGATCTTGTTGCATTGAAGTAGAAGGTAAACTTGTTTGCGGATATCTAATACTCTTTGCTCTGTTAGTCTGGCAGAAAGATGAACTGTGTCTAAGGTGGCGCCTATAAAGGTAATAGATTGACAAGGCGACAAGGCAGATTTTTCGAAATTTATCGAAATGCCTAGAGCTTGGCAAGTTTGGATGGTGAAGTCTCTGGATAAAAGCAGATGATGCCTGGTGGTGGCGGTAAGGAGCCAGTCATCCAAATATGGAAACACCTGGAATCCTTGACGTCTCAAGTGAGCCGCGACCACTGCCATACAATCTGGTAAACACTCGGGGGGCTGTAGTGAGACCAAAGGGCAGGGCTCTGAACTGGTAGTGACTGGCTCCCAGCCTGAAGCGGAGAAACCTCCTGGAGCGTCTGTGCATTTTGATATGGTAGTACGCATCCTGAAGGTCTATCGAGCACATCCAATTGTCCTGACCCAAGAAGGGTAGTATGGACTGTAGCGTGACCATCCGGAATTTTGTTTTTTTTGACATAATTGTTTAGCTTGCTGAGATCCAGTGTTGGTCTCCAGTCTCCTGTTTTTTTTTGGTACCAAAAAGAATTTGGAGTAGATTCCGGATCCTTCCTGGTCTGGTGGGACTGGTTGGATAGCTCTTTTTGACAGCAGCTTTGATATTTCTAATGCTTCTTGTTCCCTTAGACTGTGTGGAACGTCTGGAAGGGATCCTTTGGGTTGGGATGGGATGTGAATAAAGTGGATTTTGTAACCCTCGGATATGATCGACTGTACCCATTTGTCTTGAGTGAGGGAAAGCCAGGCTTTTGGGTACAGTGATAATCTTCCCCCGACTGCCTCCGAAGGTGGACAGCCGGGCAGCTCCTCAGGGATGCTGAAAGGGTTTATCAGAGAAAGCTTCTCTGCTACCCTGGTTTTGCGGACCACCTCTGCCCCTAGGGCGGCGTCTATTGTTGTTCCCCCCTCTGCCTCTAGAGGGGAATCGACTTTGTGCGTCAGATGAGACTCCTTGTGGTTTGCGGAACCACATTTTTCCCCCCTTTGACCTTTGAGATAAGGTCTGGAAGGGGTAGAAAAACGGACTCCCACGGCAGACAGAGTCTTACCTTCCTGCTCGCACCTAGTCAATGTATCCCTCACCTGAGGTCCAAACAACATTGAGCCATCAAAGGGGGAATTGGTGAAGGACGCCTTGAAAGGGTCTGCAAAATTGCAAAGCTGCATCCAGGCGTGGCGTCGTAAAGCTACACCTGTGCCTGCGGACCTACTCGCCCCATCAGCCGCATATGAGATAAGCCACATGGAGGAGTTGACAATCGAATTCAGGGTTGCCAACTGGGAGTTCATTTTGTCTTGGAACCCCTCAGCTGTTGGATCCTGCATGGCCTCACCCATATCCTTGAGTAAATCCCTCTGGAGACGGGTGAAGTGACACAAGTAGTTCAGCGACCGCATGGCAAAGGTCGCTGAGGAAAACATCCGCTTACCGTACCTGTCCATGGTCCTAGACTCCTTATTAGGAGGATGGACAGGTACCGAAGGATCGGCTAATTCCTTCTTAGTGGCTGCGGCCACCACCATGGCATCAACAGAGACACCTTTGGATAGGAACTGTTTCTCTTTTGGGGCAGTAATAAATTTTGACGGCCTCCTTGGGATAGGTTCCACCGAATCAGGGGCCGTCCAAGCCTTCCTTGCCACCACTTCCATGAGGGGGTCAAAGGGAGGAGACACCCAGGAGGTGGAAGGGCGAGAGCCAAACGCCTCAAGGTAAACCGACTCATCCTCTGAAGGGTTAAGGGCGGGCCAGTTCCCCCTCTGTTTAAGGATTTCAAGGATGTCAGCAAAAGAGACATCCTCAGAGGGGGACCGAGGGGAACCTTCAGATTCCTCCAAGTCGGTGTCAGAGGTGATAGACTCAGGGGAGTCAATGTGCTTCCTCTTGCACTGTCTCTTCTGAGGGGGTTCTCGTATCGGATCAGGAGAAGCCTCGGAAGAGGAGGATATTCCCAATAGGGAAACCTGAGGAGCTGGCTCTCTACGATCTGTTACGAGGGGGTGGGTAGAAACCACCGCAGGCACTGAAGAGGGAGGAGCTGACGAAGCCGACTGTGAGGTAGACACTGGGTCTAGCACGCTCCGCATGACCTCGAAGGCACCCCGATCAGCCAAGGCCGAAGGTCCCCGCTCCGAGGAGACAAGGACCCCCCCTGGCACCGACAGGGACAGCTCCGAGGCCGATGTCGGAGCCGAACTCACCAGCGCCGACGCTCTGAGAGGGAGAATGGGGTCGGACAAGGGTCCAATGCCACTCGCCCCCTCGGAGCCGACGAGGGAAGCTCGGCGCTGAGATCCCTCCAAGGAGGAAATCGGAGCAGACGACAGAGCTGAAAGGGAAGACATCGGCTCCGACAGCCACAGCTCCGACGAGCCCCGGCTCCGAACTCAAAAGAGCCGGAGGAGGAATAGAAGCAGGGATGGGAATAGCTGCTGACTGTTGAGTACGGCTATGCAGCATTTGGGCCAGTGCCTCGGACTTGAGAAGTCTACTCACCACCCTTTGTAAGTCATGGTCGGACAGCCTGGAGGACCGAGAGGAATGGGACCTATGGCTCCGCTCCGACAGAAGAGGGGATCCCGGAGCCGAGTGGATGGAGCCGATGGAAGGGGACCTCGACCTCTTCTTTGAAGGTGGCTCCGATAAGACTATCGGAGCCGACTGAGTCTTAGCAACCTCGGCTCCGGCCGGAGCCGAGGTAACAGTTTGAGACTTCGAAACATCAACTCCAGCCGGAGCCGATGTCGAAGCAGCCTTAATGCTCCCAGCAGACGGCTCTGAAGCTGGAGCCGATGACCTAGAAGTCTTTGAAGGCTTCCCCGACGCAGACTGGGTCGAGGGGCCTTCAGGCTTTAACAAGCCTCGAAGTATAAGTTTGTTTTTGCATTCCTGCAGGACTCTAGGGCTGAATGCATGGCAAACAGCACATGAGTCCTGCAGGTGCAAAGGTCCCAGGCAATAGACACAAGAAGTGTGACCGTCTGTCAGAGACATTTTCTGACAGCACGAATCACACTTCTTGAAGCCTGAGACCTTGGAGTCTTCAGACATCCTAAAGAGACTGTATGTAACACAGACACAACACACAGACACACCCTTTAACCAAATGAAAAAATCCAGTCACACTGAAAAGACAGGGGAAAAAGGGAGTGGGCCAAAGGCCTAAAAGTTAAAAGGGAATAAAAAGGGAATACAAACACAAGGGAGACCCGATTTAAACTAAAGGGATACTCTATATTAAAAACTAAACTAAATAGAAAGGATAGGGGTAGAAAATTGAAGTTTTTGACAAGAAAAACTCACTAACCTGACAGAGCCGGTAGAAGAAAGCACCTCGTCAGCTAAGCAGCAAACGAGATCTGAGTAGTTACCGCCTAGCATTGTGGGATATAGGGGTGCCTCGAGCCGGTGGAATAAGCTCTCGAGCTTTAGTATTTGCCGAGTCGGAGCCGAGGATCGGCTCTGAACCCATCCAGCAAGAATGAATGCGAGATTGACAACTTAACATTAGTAGTTTTTGGTGGAATACAACTACATGCCGATGTACTCCTCCTTGTAAGTAGCCCCTTACTACCACAAACCTACTATTATTAACTTTCCCTCTTCTTTCACTACCAGAGCCCCTCTATTAGTAACTTTTTACTCTCCTTTTCCTCTGTCCATAATAGTCTGCTGTCCATCCTGAAATTCTTTCTTTGTCAAATTCACATACTCATTTCTTTTCAAACTGTCTTTTGTAGCATTGCTATTTGCATTCTACATTTCTTAATGTATTTCAGTACTCTTTCCTTTTTCTCTGTACCTGTAAGGCCATTTACATTCCGCAATAGTATGGACAGAGCAGACATTATGTTAAAAATAAGATGAAGTATTTAGCAGTATTAATTAAAAAGATTTCTTATGGCAGCTAAGGATATGTGGGAAGAGACTAAACAATACGGAATATAAAAAAAGGACACTGGAATCTCTTGTTTAGGATATGGATAATAAGATACCAACAGTGAACATGTTTAGTCCTTTCAGCTTTATATACAGGTCAGGCATATTTGTAGCAACCAAAGGAGAAGGAGTGGACAATAATTAATAAAGAACTGAATGAATTTATCTGGGAGGGGAAAGTTAAGTGTGATAAGCTGATCCTCCCAAAAGAACGATGTGGTTTAGGGATTAAAAAAGCACAAAAGTCCACAAACTGTAGGAAATCAAAGACAGCACTACTGGAACCACACACTTCAGCACTCAAGAAAATCCTTGTAGTAAATGTCCGCAAAACACTTTGGGAGCAGTAAAAACACTTTTTATTAAACCAAAATAACAAAGAGATAAGCGCTTTCGTCAAGAACCTTCTCAACTTCATCAGATAAGAGCAAATCCAGAAAAACACTCAAGTACATTCTGCAAGAGCATTAATTCAGTAATAAACCAATCCCATCACACTGACTAAAAAGGACATCCCCGAACTCATAAATATTTATGAAATGCAATCATAAAAGTATTCTTAAAAAGACACTCTTTAAAACCAGCATTTAAATGTCATTAACAAGTGCAAAAATGCTGAAAATAAATGTAAATACAAATATACACATAATGTATAAAATCCATAAAATGGTATTTATATAAAAATGAAAGTATATATATAAAAAAATGTACATAAATATTTTTTAGATTTTACCTTTCCATTGCTTTTAGCTTTAACAGGGAAGCAATGGAGAATGAATCATTTAATCCTGGCCATTGCCCCGCATTTAGACGGACCTGCCAAATTAAATCTTTCTTTTCTAACCGCAGCCCCCATGGGCCACCTCTTTTATCCAAGTCAACAGTGTCCACAATGAAAAATTTGAAAGAGTGGTCTGATTTTTCTATACAGTGTTTACTCAAGGCACTTGTGGATTTCCCAAGTCTGACATCCCTTAAATGCACATAAACTCTGTTTTTAAATTTCCTCTCAAGTCTTTCCGACATAGAAACATTCACATGAGTTACACACTGCACAATACTCAACTCTTTCAGTTATGACAGTTCACCTTCTTATTCACCTGTATTTTAAAAACATTCACCATGAATTTGTTGCCATCCATCACAAAACTACACTGAGAACATGAACCACATTTTTCATTGACCCTGCATGTACAACATTTCTGTTAGACTCTAAAATGCATTTCATGTTCATCCCTCTCTTAAAAACAATATTTGGTTTAGTTCCAACACATTCTCTTATATCCTTATCATTAAGCAATATAGCCCAATTTTTGAATAAAATATCCAACACATCCTTACTGTTACTGTGAAAAGTAGTAATAAAAACACATTGAAAATTTGAATTCTGTTCAACATTGGATTGGGTCACGTCAGTTCCTACTCCATTAACCAAACAGCCATGAATAGGGGGCATGCCCTGGGCAGGTATCACCTCGTGGTGACCTAACAAGAGTTTAAAAAAAAAAGAAGTTATGTCTTACCATAACGTTCCATCTGTATTGCTGACCCTCGTTCAGTCATTACGTATGGTATCAGTTCTGACCTTGGAACTGAGCCGGCCATTTTCCAAGCTCGCATCAGCTACAAACTCTCGAGCTAAACTCTTACCCATAATCCCCCTCTCCCTGTTACCTCAGATTGAGTTTGCAAGTCAAAAGAAGGTACAGGCTACCTCTGGTCAAATGACCTAAGAGAACCGGATGGTGAGATCCACTAGAAGCCACAGGAGGGGGAAGGAGAGAGGGTTGTAATGACTGAACGAGGATCAACAATACAGATGGTAAGTTATGGTAAGACATAACTTCTTTATCTGATATTGTTAATCCTCGTTCATTCCTTACGTATGGGACAAAGTCCCCAGCTACCTCTATTCCTAGGAGGCTCTCATGGAAGGACATTCCTGAGCACCATAGAGCCAAAAGATGCTCTTCCCCTGGAGGCCAAATCCAATTTGTAATGATTAATGAAGGTATGAGGCATAGCCCAAGTTGCAGCTGCACAGATGTCATGTAAAGAGGCTCTGGCATGGAAGGCAGCAGAAGTTGCCACCAACCTTGTCGAATGAGCCTTTGTGGTAGTAGGCAACGGAATATTACGTTGTGTATAAATGAAGGTCACACAGTCTTTCAACCATCTAGCTAATGTGACCTTAGCAACAGCAGATCCAAATCTAGGTCCAGAATAGGCCAAAAATAACTGGTCATATTTACGAGAGGACCTAGTCCTGTTTAAGTAAAAACGGATTTGCCTGTGAACATCTAGGGCATGTAGGCAATACTCTCCTCTGTTTGAATGATTGGGAAAGAAAACGGGCAATTCAATGATTTGATTAATGGACATTTCAGAGATCACTTTTGGCAGAAATGAAGGATTAGTTCTCAAAGACACTATCTCTATGAAAAATCAAGTATGGCCTTTTGATGCATAAAGCTTGAAGCTCAGAGATACATCTGGAAGAAATAATGGCAACCAAAAACAAGGTTTTCCATGACAAACATTTGAGGTTGCAAGAAGAAGCTGGTTCAAAGGGTGGCATTGTCAGAGCTTGTAGAACTAATGACAGATCCCATGGTTGAATAGGTTTGCTAAAAGTTGGCTTCAGATGATTCACACCTTTTATGAAGGTCTTGCACAATTTGTGTGACATAAGAGAGGAGTCTTGGACACCCTCATGGAAATTAGATATTGCAGCCAAATGAACTCTAATGGTAGAGGCCAACAGACCCGACTGAAAAAGGTCAGCCAGATACTCTAGTATTATCGACACTGGTGCTGAGAAGGGAGATCTACTTGTTTTTCTTTCAGCCAACAGGTAAATCTTTTCCACTTGCTAAGATAAGTAATTCTAGTGGAAGACTTATGAGATGCAATGAGAATGTCACGTACTGGTAAAGAAAGATCATTCTGCCTGGCAATCAAGGGAATTGGAGTAGCCAAGCTGTGAGCTTCAGGCTGTCCAAGTTGGGATGAATCAGGTTCTGTGGATGTGAGATCAACTCCGGGGTTGGATGGAGAATTGATGTTCGATCTAGTAGGTGAGGCCAAAGGAAGGGGAACCAAATCTGACAAGGCCAATATGGTGCTATGAGGATCACCTTGCTCTTCAAATGACGGGCTTTCTTCAGAAACTGGGGAATGAGGGGAAAATGTGGGAATGCATAAAGAAGACCCAAGGGCCAATCGTGGACTACAGTGTCCCTGTGTGACTGTCCCGGAGGGGGAATCAGGGCGAAGTAGTTGCTGGATTTGTAGTTGGTTGGGGATGCAAAGAGGTTGCAGCAAGGACTGCCCCAGCGGTGGAAGATCTCCGTCGCTATCAAGGGATTCAGGGACCACTCGTGAGGTTGTAGAATGCACCTGCTGAGTCTGTCTGCTATCACGTTGGAACTGTTAGTAGCCATCGCCCATTGCCATATCCTCATGGCCTCTCGACAAAGGGGGTAAGATTTGGTTCCACCTTGTTTGTTGATGTACCAGACCACCGCCATGTTGTCTGACTGAATCGCAATCATCCCAGACGGCAGCAGGGGATGGAATGCTTGCAACGCCAGAAGCACTGCCCTCAGCTCTAGAACATTTATATGCAGTTGGGCCACTAATTTGGACCAAGTGCCTTGGACTGTCTGTCCCTGACATAGCCCCCCTACCCCATCAGGGAGGCGTCCATGGTCACTGTAGCCTTGGGTTGCTGGGGAGAGAAGGGGTGAGACCATTGTGACGGATTGTGTGTCATCCACCAATTTAAATCCTGTTTGCACCTGTGGGTTATTCGAATCTTGGCTGAAAGAGGATGCTGAAAAGGATATCACTGGGTGAGCAGTAGCCATTGTAGAAGCCTCATATGAAACCTGGCCAGGGGACAATGGTGATGGAAGCTGCCATGGAACCCAACAGCTGTAGGACAGAGTGAGCTGTAGATTTCTCCCTTGAAAGAATTGGGATCAGTTGTTGCTTTATCCTTAGAATTCTGTGCTCTGGAATGGCAGTTCTTTGTATCCAAGATAACCCCTATGAATTCTGTGGACTGAGATGGGGTGAGATTGGATTTTTGGCAGTTTATGGTTATGCCTAGCCTTTGTGGAGTGAGGAGAGAGTATGCCAGGGCTTCTTTCAATAGATGTCTGGTGGGGGCGGAAATGAGCCAGTGTTCTAGGTATGGAAACACCTGGAATCCTTGTAATCACAAGTGAGCTGTGACGACTGCCATGCACTTTGTGAACACTCTGAGGGCTGTAGAAAGTCCGAAGGGCAGTACTCTGAACTGGTAGTGACTGGCTCCCGCATGGAAGTGCAGAAATCTTCTTGATGGCCTGTCCACTTTTATGTGGTAGTACGCATCTGGAAGATCTATCGAGCACATCCAATCGTCTTTTTCCAAAAGTGGGTGGATAGACTGTATTGTGACCATCTGGAATATTTGTACTCACACAAACTTGTTCAATACACTGAGATCCAAAACTGGTCTCCAGTCCCCGGTTTTCTTTGGCACCAAAAATAGTCTTGAGCAGAATCCGGATCCTATCTGGTATGGAGGGACTATTTGGATGACTCTCTTTCTTAGCAGCTTTTCTATCTCTAGTGCTGCTTCCTCCCTTTGACTGGGTGGAACGTCGGGAAGGTTTTTTGAAGGGACAGGACAAAGATCGAAGGGGATATGATAACTTTTAGTTATGTACTTACCATAACTTCGGATGTATGGGATCCATCTCGCCTACATTCATAACAGATGGGTTCGGAGCCGATCCATCGGCTTCGACTCGGCAACTAATACACTAGCACGAAGTCTCTCATTGGCTGGGCTACTCCCTATCCCAGGATGCACTACACCTGCTTCCCCAGATCTTGTTTGTTCGCTTTCATACATCCATGCAAACACAGAAAAACTAGTAGTCACTATAACCAACTAAAGTTCTTCAAGAAAGATCACCAAAAAGGGACTACAGCTCCTCTAAATCCGAATGGAAGGGGGAAGGAGGGTGGGTACTTATGAATGTAGGCGAGATGGATCCCATACATCCAAAGTTATGGTAAGTACATAACTAAAAGATGTAATGGGATCCTATCTCGCCTACATTCATAACAGATGGGACAGCGTCCCTAGCACCTAAATCCCGGGTGGCTCATTGGAAAACACTCCTGAGAACTGTGGAACCAAAGGAAGCCCTGCCTCGAGAAACCACATCCAATTTGTAATGAGAAATGAAAGTGTGCGGAGAATTCCAGGTTGCCGCAGCACAAATATCATCTATTGATAATTTGGAGTGAAAAGCTACAGAAGTAGCCATTGCCCTGGTAGAATGAGCCTTGACTGGAAAGGGAAGCTCTTTGTTAGCCTGTGAATAAATAAAATGATACAATCTTTAATCCATTTAGCTATGGAGGCTTTTGTTACTGGTTGACCCAATTTGTTCATTGCAAAGGAAACAAACAATTGATTTGATTTCCGCGTGTGAGCGGTTCTATTCAAGTAAAAACGCAGTTGTCTATGTACGTCCAATTGATACAAGGTATATTCTGCGTTATTAGAGAATTCTGGGAAAAACACAGGGAGTTCTATAGTTTGTTGAATACAGAAAGAGGAGGCCACCTTTGGTATAAAGGAAGGGTTTAATTTCAATGAAACTCTATGCTTGTGAAAAATCAAATAGGGAGGATCAGAACAAAGAGCTTGAAGTTCTGAAACTCGCCTGACAGTAGTTATGGCCACTAAAAAGGCCGTTTTCCAAGACAGAAATCTTAAATCACAGGTAGCAGCTGGTTTGAAAGGACGGGCAGTTAGGGCAGCAAGAACCATATTCAAGTCCCAAGGGGGGACAGGATGAGATAATGGAGGCCTAAGGAGCCACACACCTTTAAGAAAAGCCTTACAAAGTTTGTGAGACATCAATGAAGGTTCAAATGAGGCATGAAAATTAGAGATCGCCGCTAGCTGAACCTTAATGGTAGAAACTGAAGAGCCCAACTGAAAAAGGGAGGCCAGAAAATTCAGAACCTCTGATACTGGTGCAGTGAGAGGGTCTATACCCCGTTCCTGAGCCCAGAAGGCAAACCTTTTCCATTTGCTGGAATAAAGTTTGATAGTGGAAGGTTTATGAGAAGAAGACAATATGTGGACCACGTCCGGAGAAAGAGCATTGTCTCGGACTAAGGATGGAAGTGGAGTAACCATGCTGCCAACTTCAAGGACCTGAGAGACGGGTGAAGCCGTCCTGACTGATGAGTCAGCAGGTCTGGCACCGGATCCAGAAACCATGGACCTTCTATCGCATGCCTCTGTAGGAAAGGGAACCAAACTTGACGAGGCCAATGCGGGGCAATCAAAATCATCTCGCTCTCCAGGTAAATGGCCTTCTGTATCACCCTCGGTAGGAGGAGAAACGGGGGGAAGGCGTAGAGAAGACCGGGGGGCCAAATGTGGGTCAGAGCGTCCCTGGGAATCTGTCCCTGAGAAGGGAACAGCGTGAAGAACTCTCTGCATTTCGCATTGTGAGGGCTGGCAAACAGGTCGCAGCAAGGGAGACCCCATCTGTCGAAGATTTTCGCAGTTACTCCCTGGTTGAGGGACCACTCGTGGGGTAAAAGAATGGTCCTGCTTAATCTGTCCGCAATCACACTGGATTTCCCCGGTATGTGCGTTGCCATTAGAAAGCGGTTGGTAGCTACCGCCCAGTGCCAAAGTCTCATGGCTTCTCTGCACAGTGGGTAAGACCTGGTTCCACCTTGCTTGTTTATGTACCACACCACCGACATGTTGTCGGATAGGATAGCAATCGGACCTTGTGGGAGAGCGTGATTGAGAGCTTGGAGTACCAAGAGTACCGCTCTCATCTCCAGGACATTGATATGCAAATGCGTTTTCTGGATCTGCCATGTGCCTTGGACCGACCTGTCCAGGTAATGACCCCCCCACCCTACCTGGGAGGCGTCCGTAGTCACAGTGGCAACGGGACGTTGAGGTATAAAGGGTCGCCCCTGGTCGAGATTGGATTGGAGAAGCCACCAACGCAGATCTCGATGGCAACTTTCCGTGATCATGATTAAATGGTTCAAGGGAAGTTCCTGATAAGACCATTGAACCGACAGTAGCCATTGTAAAATTCGCATGTGAAGTCTGGCCAAGGGAACTAAAAGTATGGTTGACGCCATCGAACCCAACAGTTGTAGAATCTGATGGGCGGGGCTCTTAGTAGGGAAGACAGGATTTGACTTGATCTTGTAGGACCGAATTCTTGCTGCCGGTAAAAGGCGCATTCTTTTGTGTCTAAGTCTGCCTATAAAAGTAATACGCTGAGATGGCTGTAGTACAGATTTTTGCAAATTGAACGTAATCCCTAAGAAACGGCCCAAGGTGAACGTGGCACTGAGCGCCTGGAATAGTAGATGCTCGGAGGTGGCAGTAAGGAGCCAGTCGTCTAGATATGGAAACACTTGGAATCCCAGACTTCTCAGGTGAGCAGTTACCACTGCCAGACACTTGGTGAACACCCTGGGAGCTGTGGTGAGACCAAAGGGCAGTGCTCGGAATTGGAAATGACCGACTCCGAGGCGGAAGCGTAAGTGTCTCCTGGACTCTTGAGCTATCGGAATGTGACAGTAAGCGTCCTGGAGATCTATGGAGCACATCCATGCATCTTTTTCCAGCAAAGGAAGAATAGATTGAAGAGTGACCATTCGGAATTTGGACTTTTTTACAAAACGATTCAATGAACTGAGGTCCAAAATGTGCCTGAAGTCTCCTGTCTTTTTTGGTACCAAAAATAATCTTGAGTAAGTTCCTAATCCGATCTGGTCGATGGGGACAGGCTGGATGGCTCCTTTTTCTGGCAGCTTTGAAACCTCTAATGCTGCCTGATCCCGCTGACTGGGTGGTACGTCCGGGATTTCCCTTAAAGAAGGTGGGGGTTTGTTGAAGGGGATGATGTATCCTCCGGTAATAATGCGAAGCACCCACTGATCGTTTGTTATGGATTCCCAAGCTTGTGGGTGCGCCGGAAATCGACCCCCGACTGGCTCCGGAGATGCACAGTCAGGCAACAACTCAGGAACGCTGGTTGTATGAAGAACCACGAAAGGAATCGCGGTCTCCAGAGTTACGGGGGCCTCTGCCACCTCTGGGGCGGCGTCTTCCAGAATTTCCCCCTCCCCTGCCTCTGGAGGGGGAATCACTGGGTGGAGTAGGGAAAGACTTCTGAGATTTTCTAAACCACATTTTCCCTCCTCTCTGAGCCTTGGGGTAAGGCCTAGAAGGAGCGGAAAATCGGGCCCCAACGGCAGTCAAAGTCTTGCCCTCCTGCTCGCACCGAGTTAGTGTGTCCTTCACCTTGGGTCCAAACAAAGATGACCCATCAAAGGGGGCGTCGGCGAAGGAAGACTTGAAGGCCTCCGCAAACGAACACAAGCGTAACCAGGCGTGTCTCCTGAGGGCAACGCCTGTTCCCGCTGCTCTACTCGCCCCTTCGGCCGCATAGGAAATGAGCCTCATGGACGAGTTAACAATAGAAAAGAGGGTAGTCATCTGGGCGCCAACAGTCGGGGCCAGCGCCTCAGGTAGATTACCAACAAGGGAGTCATTTAGCTCTTTGAGGAGATCCCTTTGGAGCCTCGTAAAATGACATAAGTAGTTCAGCGACCGTAAGGTAAAGGCCGCTGAAGACAGGGTACGCTTCTCGTACCTATCCATGCTCCTGGAATCCTTATTAGGAGGATGAACAGACGTTGAAGCCTCTGCCACGTCCTGCTGTGTGGCAGAAGCCACCACCAAAGCATCTACAGGCACACCCTTTGTGAGAAATTCCTTCTGGGGGGGGCTGACAAAAACTTATTGGGCCTCGCAGGCACCGGTTCCACAGAATCAGGGTGTTCCCACGCCCTTCGAGAAATCAAATCAAGGAGTTCATCGAAGGGCAGAGACACCCAGGAGGCGGAAGGCTGGGCCCCAAAGGCTTTGAGGAAGACTGACTCCTCAGCTGAAGGGGTTTTGGCTTGCCAGTCACCTCTCTGTCTCAGAATCTCCAAGATATCTGAGAAGGAGATATCATCCGAAGATGATTTGGGGGACCCTTCTGAGTCATCGAGGTCAGTATCCGATGTAACAGACTCATCTTGGGAGTCTACGTGCTTCCTCTTACACAATTTCTTCCATGGGGGTTCGTCCGAAGCAGTTTCGGATGGACCACCCGGAAGAAGGGAACCCCCGATGGGGGTATCCTCAGGCCCTGGGGCCCCGCTGCCGGGGAGCTGCAACACAACAGAGGCACCAGTCTCCAAATCTAGGGACGGTGAGGTAGAATCTTGTTGAACCGGCAAAGGCATGGCCAGCGCGCTCCTCATGGCCTCAAAGGCCGGACCTCCAGAATCCAAGGAGGTCACTGGTCTAGAGGCCACGATGGCACTGGGAATTCCAGCAGCCGATGCTCCGAGAGGAAGACTAGGCACCGAAGCACCCAATCCCAAAGTGTTCCCCTCGGGCCCGGCTGAAGAGGTCGCAGTACCAAACCCTGAACCGGAGGACAGGGTAGGAAGCACAGTCGGAACCGAGAGACCTCGAAGGGGTCTCTGCTCCGACCGTATGGCTCCGCTTTGCTCCACCACCACCAACTCCAATGGCTCCGAGGAGGTTAGTGGAGGAATCGAATGTGTTGGAGGGGGGATCGGCTCCGAAGCTAACTGTGCTGGAGCCGAGACCAATTTAGTAAAAACTGGAGATTGGAATAGCCTCTGTATCACCCTATCCAGGTCCGAATCAGAGAGTCTCGATGATTTAGAGGAGGTAGACAATCGAAAAGACTTTCCTCTCGGCTCCGAGAGAGAAGGGGACCGGCTCCGAAACGGCTCCAACGCTATCGGCGCCGGTTCCACCACAGCATGGACCACCATCGGCGCCGACGGAGTTTTCTTCGGAGTTTTCTTCGGAGCCGAGGGGGAAGAGTCTGAGCTGCACACCTCCACCGGCTCCGAAGCCATTGGAACCGATGGAGGTGATTCACCTCTCGATACTCCAACCTGCGGCTCCGAAACCAATGGAGCCGAGGCAGGAGGTATCGAGGCAGACCCTTCGACCCTCGGCCCCGAAGTCAGTGGAGCCGAGGAAGAAGAAGTCAATTTTGGCTTTTTAGTAGACGACTCCGACGGACTTGTCGGAGCCGACGATCTTTTCTTTTTGGAAGCAACAGGTGGATCCAAGGCTTCCTCAAAAGAAGGTTTAATAAGCCCTTTCAAAATTAGCTTGTTCTTGCGTTCTTGAAGAACTCTAGAGGAGAACGCATGACAGACGCTACAAGTCTCTTGCAGATGTTTCGGCCCCAAACAATAAACACAGACTGAATGGCTGTCTGTAATGGACATTTTATAACTGCACCGAGTGCATTTTTTAAAGCCTGACTTTTGCTCCTTAGACATAATACAGGTCCTTCAACAAGTAAGTTTTTTAAAACCTGACTTTACAACAAGTAAGCACTATAAACAAAATTGCGCCAACTGAAAAGCGCGAGACACACTAGCGCGAGTACTGAGGAAACAAAATTTACCTCACAACAAACAGTCACAGACAAAACAAGTTCAACGGCCCAAAGCCCTCTAATTTAAACGGGCTTGGCCCGAAAAACAATTGACCAAAAAAGTTAATTAAAGCTGAACAGCACTCAAAGGTAGGGCAAAGGCCCTCTAACTTAAACGGGCCTTGCCCGACTGAAGAGTATAAAGTACCAGAAGACACTCAAACACACAAAATATAAGGAATAGTAAGGAATAGCTGTTAAAACAGCTGTTTGGTTAATACAGACAAAAACCCCAAGGTCAAAGACCAATAAAGGTAAAAAAGAACCACTTAGCTCCAGCCAAGTCGAGACCACGTCCAGCTTGTAAAGCGGCAAACGAGATCTGGGGAAGCAGGTGTAGTGCATCCTGGGATAGGGAGTAGCCCAGCCAATGAGACACTTCGTGCTAGTGTATTAGTTGCCGAGTCGGAGCCGATGGATCGGCTCCGAACCCATCTG
The DNA here is from genome assembly GCF_019279795.1 of Protopterus annectens. NCBI lineage: Eukaryota > Metazoa > Chordata > Ceratodontiformes > Protopteridae > Protopterus > Protopterus annectens. The sequence goes on from NC_056741.1 coordinate 377,144,339, forward strand.
TTATGAATGTAGGCGAGATAGGATCCCATTACATCCTCTGGTTATAATCCTTTGTACCCAAGAATCGGTGGTGATGGTTAGCTAGGCAGAAGGGTACAAGGAGAAACGACCCCCAACCACCTCCAGAGGAAAGGAGTTGGGCCGCTCTTCAGGAGCGCTGGTAGGACTGGCCAGGAAAAGAGTCCCTGGAACCCTGGTTATGGGAACCCCCTCTGCCCCGAAAGGAGAGTCTTCCCTGTGAGTTTCCCCCTGTGCTTCTGGGGAGAACTCGGCATGTGTGTCACGGAAAGGAGAGTCTTCCCTGCGAGTTTCCCCCTGTGCTTCTGGGAAGAACTCGGCCTGTGTGTCACAGAAAGGAGAGTCTTCCCTGTGAGTTTCCCCCTGTGCTTCTGGGGAGAACTCGGCCTGTGTGTCACAGAAAGGAGAGTCTTCCCTGTGAGTTTCCCCCTGTGCTTCTGGGGAGAACTCGGCCTGTGTGCCACGGAAAGGACCCTGAGATTTCTTGAACCATATCCTCCCACTGTTTTGGTTTCGGGGGAAAGCACGCTGACGGGAAGAATAACAGACACCTACGGCAGAAAGGGTCTTACCATCCTGTTCACATCTGGCCAGTGTGCTTTTAACTTTGGGTCCAAACAACGAAGAGGCCTCAATAGGAGCTTTAAGAAAGGAAGCCTTAAAGGGTTCCGCGAAATTGCACAAGCGCATCCAGGCTTGTCGTCTCAAGACCACAGCTGAACCCGCCACTCTAGCTGCTCCTTCTGATGCGTGGGATATCAGTCACATAGAGGAGTTAGATATTGACTCAATGGTGGCCAGCTGAGAGGCCACTTTGTCACGGACCTCATCAGACATGGCACCAGCCAAGGTTTCAGAGAGCTTGGAAATCAGATCCTTTTGAAGCCTGGTAAAGTGTGCCATATAATTCAGGGACCTGATAGTAAAGGTTGCTGATGCAAAGGTGCGCTTCCCTATCCTGTCCAGGGCCCGGGATTTTTTGTTAGGTGGATGGACAGTCTGGTTTTCTTCTTTCACCAGATCCTTTTTTGTTGCGTCCGCCACCACCAGAGCATCCACAGGAAGACCTTTAGACAAATGGGGATCCGTAGCAGGAGGGGACAAAATCTTATCTAGCCTCCGGGGAATAGCCTCGACGGTGTCAGGAGCCTTCCACGCACGCTGCACGATGAGCCCGACAAGTTCATCTGCAGGTGTTGTAACCCAGGAGGTAGGGGGCTGGGCGCAAAAGGCCTGCAGGAACACAGACTCCTCAGAGGTCAGATTAGAGGGCTGCCAGTCACCTCTCTGTTTAAGGATGTCGAGGGTAACCGAGGGTATCCTTCCCCCTCAAAGTCTGTGTCTTCAGTGAGGGACTCCTCTATGGAGTCCATGTGCTTCCTCTTACACAAACTGTTCCGGTGGACTTCCTCAGAGGGAGAAGCTGGGGAAGACAGCGGAAAAGGGGTTTCCTGTGGGAATATGTCCTGAGGCCCTTGCACCTGGTGTCTGCTAGGTGGGACTTTTGAAAACAGTGTACCAGAGGAGGGTGGGGGGATAGACAGCACAGTATTGCCAGCAGAAGCCAGAGCCTTCTCCATCAGTTGAAAGGCTGGTCCACCTGAAGAGGGGTGAGTGTCCAGGACAGGGGTCACCCTTCCCCTAAGTGGCTCAGCCTGCCGACTCTGAGTCCCCAGATGGCTGTGGAACAGCAAATTATGTGTGTCATAACTGTCATCCTGGGTTGTAGCAAAACTCTCCTGCCACGAAGGCAACTGCGGTTCCTTAGTGAGACCCATAAAGGGAAACGCAGAGGGGGAAGACTGTGCTATATCAATGGACTTCAAAGGCAATGAAAGAGGAGAATAAAAAGGGGTCTTTGGAGATGGGTGATCACCTCCCAAGGAAGGATAGGTCCTGGGGGGCGGGATACCTCTGGCCAGAAGCACTTGATCCACAAGGCGCAACACTTCATGTTTGGAAAGGCTTCTAGTGGACCTCACGGAGACTGAGGGAGAAACAGGTCGGCGCCCACCTCACCAGTCCGCACCGAGAACAATGGTGCCAAGAGAGACTGGACTACGGGTGTCTGCACCGAGGAAATCATTGGTGCCGAGGTCACGGTCTGCACTGAAACAAGGATCGGTGCCGAAGTGGTTGCCGGTACGAAGCTGGAACCAACAAAATTGGAGCCAATAACTGAGGCATTGGTTCCAAGTAAGATGTCTGAGCCGACGTGGTCAAGGTCTGCGCCAACTGAACGGTCGGTGCCGATGTAGTAGTCGTAATAGTCTGAACCGAGGCGCCCCTCGGTGCCGATATAGTAAAGGCCACAGGAGAAGATGGAACCGAGATCACTGATGGTGCCGAAGGTCTAGGCACCGAAAGCACTGGGGCTGACTGAGTGAGATCTGAAGCAGAAACTTTAGCCTTCTTAGGTCTTGGTTGGCGGGAGTCCCCAGCCAGGGACGAAGGCAAAGACTTGGCCTTAGTAGGATCATCCAAGATCTTCTTATGGGCTCTAGGAGGCGTTGAAGCCTCCGACCCAGAAATAGCCTCTGAAAAGGGAGATTTGAGAAGTCCCTTCAGGAACAACTTATTTTTCCTTTCCAATAAGGTTCTGTTAGAAAAATTTTTACAAATAGCACAGGGCGGGTCAACAGATAAGTGGGACACACCCAAGCAATAAACGCACAAAGAGTGTGCATCTGATGTAGGTAATTTGTGTCCACAATCAGAACACCTTTTAAATCCCAGACTACCTTTCTTATCTGCCATGACAGAAAAAGGGGACAGTAGAAAAGGTACCAGCAATGGTACAAAAGAATACCTGAAGGTATGAAGAAAAGGAAGAGATTACCAACTATGGTAAGGGAGAAATACCTCGCGGTAAAAGGAGCAGAGTAAACAAGAAAACTCAAAAAAGTATGGTCGCTAAATGTGATAGGGTAAGAGACAACAAAATAGAAACTTTTCTGACAGAAAAAGCTATATATATGACTAGTCTGACAACAAATCTCTATACTTAGCTCAAGAGAAGCAGCTTGACACGACCAAATGGCAATGCGGCAAACGAAATCTGGAGGTAACAGGGAGAGGGGGATTATAGGTAAGAGTTTAGCTTGAGAGTTTGTAGCTGACACGAGCTTGGAAAATGGCCGGCTCGGTTCCGAGGTTGGAACCAATACCATACGTAAGGAATGAACAAGGATTAACAATATCAGAGCCTCTTTTTCTTTTGTTGACCACCTCAATCAAGACTTAATTAAGGAGCCATAATGGGTAACCTCTTTTGTAAAACATAGCTTTCAGATGGTCACACTCATCTAAGAAGTTATCAAACAAACTAACCATCCGGGCTACCCTTTCAAATTGGCCCTTGACTTCCCCTCTTTTTTGTTTAAATGGGTGTGCACTATCAAAATACAGAAAGCTGTTTGAATAGGTTGCTTTCCTATGAATTTGTGCTACAAAGGCTTTCAACTGACACTCTTTCTTCAGTAAGACGTCCAGATACGCTATTTGTTCACTGATAACCTCATGTGTGAACTTTAAAAAACTGGTTGTGCCATTGATATATTCTAAAAATAGGGGGATCTCTTCTCTCGGACCATTCCAAATAAAGACATCGCCCAAGAACTGTGTATACAATGTACAGAACTTAAACCATGGGGTATTCATTAAAAATCTCCTTTCCCATTCCAACATAATTATATTGCCATACAAACCATCGCACACTGACCCCACTACACCTTCAGTTTGTAAAAACAGTTCATTTTTGAATAGAATGAAATTATTTGTGAATACTAGTTCTAATAAAGTCTCATAGGTGTTAATTAGTGGCTGGGGGAGACCCTTACCCACCAAAAATTCACAAAACCACTCCATGCCTATGGTATGCGGTATTTCCATATATAAATCTCTGACATCAAATGTGATGAAACTGACTGTTTTATCAAATTCAAACACATTAATCCTTTTCAAAAAGTCCCATGAGTCCTTACATACTAAAGGTACATTCTACACAAAATCCTTCAATCTAATGTCCAAGAATTTGGCTATAGGGTGGGTAATGGAGCCCATTGCATCAACTATGGGCCACAGAGGTGGTTGGTCTAAGTCTTTATGTATCTTGCATAACCCAAAAATGACAGGGATCCTAGGCTGTGCAATGCTTAAAAAAACTTCATCCAGAGAGAGACTACCTTTATTGAATAAATCCTGTAAAACACTTTTCACTTTTTACCTGCTAGCAAACACCATATTTTATTGTTGTAGTCCACCATGTTCATCATGACAATCCCACCCCCTTGTCCGGTTCTATTATCAGGAGGTCCTTATTATCAGAAGGTTGTCTTAACTTATTCATTTCATCCTGTTTCAAATTCCATTTTTGCTTTTTTGCCATTTTAACATTTCTCATATCTAATTCACAATTTTTTTTCAAAAAGCTGTAGTGAGGGATGAATGGGGGGGTTAAAGGTACTGGATAACCTAATGGGATCCATGACTGACCTACAATCCTTAAATAAAACATTCAGATTCAATTTTCTAGTATACAACTTCAAATCCAATAATGCTGTTTCAATATTGGTACTTTTATCAGGAACAAAAGTCAATCCTCTAGCAAATATATCACAGCCTGTACTGTCAATAGGTACACTAGAATAATTGAAACTTTGATGTCACCATCATGATTTAAAGAAATGGACAAACCAGGGGGAACCGTATCAACATCAGCAGACACAGTTAGTACCTCGTGTAGTCACCCCTCCTGTTGCCCCTCTGGTTGAAAGAATACCCCCCAGGCCCCTGCTGGCATAATGGGGGCCCTGTGGGTTGTTCTCTCTGTAATTCCGCTCCCTCACTCATTCCAACCATCTCAGTGGCAAAAATTCTTCCTCCCCTAAAAAAGTCTCAGTGGGAACCATATCCTCTCTAGGTTGTGCATGGTCACCCCAACCTTGGGATTTCGGGGGTTCAGGGTATGCAACATTTCTTTCATATTCAGATTTGTCATACTCAGTTTCATTTAATTTCCTGTTTTTAATGGTGTTTACCTGTTGCTCAATAATTTTAAAAATACACACATATTCAAAGTTATTAGCAGAGTGTGCAGTACTAGAAGTCAATAGTAGATCAAGTTCTGCAGCTTCCTGTGTTAAACTTTGTATAGTTTTGTCATTATGCCTTATAACTAGTTCCATGTATTCAAACCCGTGCTGGTCAAATAAATGCAACAATTCTTTATAGAATGCAGAGATACTAATCAAGCCTGTAGGAAACCGCCACAGGCGGAGGCCCTTAGGCACAATCTTTAGTTTAAGGCATTCTTTAAAGTATAAGTTATCAAGTTGCAATTTCTTTATTTTTAAAAGCAACTTATCAAACTTCTCCAGATTGTCATTATAAGAAGTAGCACTTACATTTCTTTGTGAAAGCAGGCTTGTAGTAGCAGAAAGCCAAGTGTTGAAATGTGGAGCTTCAGAATGCACGTTAGATCCTTCGTTTGTGGTCATCTGCCTTCATTTCCATGTCCATTTAAACCAGAATTAGTGTTAAAAAGACTTCTGGTCTCATTTTTGCTTCCCCTAAGTGAAACAGGCTCCAAATTGGTCCGCCTCTCGTCCTCGTCGTTGGAATTGTTCTGCTCATTGAACTGAAGTAAACGGTTACCTTCCCCCTGTAAGCCAAGCACTTTCTGGTTGTTCAGGGGCGTGTTTAATCTCTCAAACATATCCAAATATTGACTAAAGTCTTGTAGTGGTTAAGTAAGATCACTGATGGATTTTCCCTGGTCTTGGGAGTATAAAGGTGGTGGTATGGTATCCAGATCTGTGCCTGAAGCCATAAAACCGACCAAAAAAGCACAAACGCCCGCAAACAGTAGGAAAACAAAGTCAGCACTCCTGGAACCACACACTTCAGCACTCAAGTAAATCATTGTAGTACATGGCCACAAAACACTTTGGGAGCAGTAAAACACTTTTTATGACACCAAAATAACAAAGTGATAAGCGCTTTCATTAAGAACCTTCTCAACTTCATCAGATAAGAGCATATCCAGAAAAACACTCAAGTACATTCTGCAAAAGCATTAATTAAGTAATAAACCAATCCCATCACACTGACTAAAAAGGACCTACCTGAACTCATAAATATTCATGAAATGCAATCATAAAAGCATTATTCAAAAGACACTCTCTAAAACCAGTATTTAAATGTCATTAACAAGTGCAAAAATGCTGAAAATAAATGTAAAAACAAATACACATATAATGTATAAAATCTATAAAATAGTGTTTATATAAAAATGAAAATATATATTAAAAATGTACATAAATATTTTTAGTATTTTTCATACATTTTACCTTTCCACTGCTTTTAGTTTTAACAGGCAAGCAATGGAGAGTGAATCATTTAATCCTGGCCATTGCCCCGCATTTAGACGGACCTGCCAAATTAATTCTTTATTTTCCAAAAGCAGCCCCAATGGGCCACCTCTTTTATCCAAGTCAACAGTGTCCACAATTAAAAATTTGAAAGAGTGGTCTGATTTTTCTGTGCAGTGTTTACTCAAGGCATTTGTGGACTTCCCAAGTCTGATGTCCCTTAAATGCTCATAAATTCTGTTTTTAAATTTCCTCTCAGTCTTTCCGACATAGGAACATTCACATGAGTTACGCACTGCACAACAGACAACTATTTCAGTATGACAGTTCACCTTCTTATTCACCTGTATTTTAAAACTATTCACCAAGAAACTAACCATCCAGGCGGCCCTTACAAATTGACCCTTTACTACCCCTCTTTTTTGTTTAAATGCAGAATGCTGTTTGAATAGGTTGATCTCCTATAAATTTGTGCTACAAAGGCTTTCAACTGACACTCTTCCTTAAGTAAGACATCCAAATACGCTATTTGTTCACTGATAACCTCATGTGTGAACTTTAAAAAACTGGTTGTGCCATTGATATATTCTAAAAATAGGGGTAATGTCTTCCCTCGGACCATTCCAACAAATAAAGGCATCGTCCAAGCACCGTGTATACAATGTACAGAACTTAAACCATGGGGTATTCATTAAAAATCTCCTTTCCCATTCCAACATAATTATGTTGGCATACAAATCATCGCACGCTGACCCCACTGCCACACCTTCAATTTGTAAAAACAGTTCCTCATTGAATAGAATGCAATTATTTGTGAGTGCTTGTTGTAATAAAGTTTCATAGGCGTTAACTAGTGGCTAGGGAGACCCTTACCCACCAAAAATTCACAAAACCATACCATGCCTATCTGGACACTGTTGACTTGGATAAAAGAAGTGGCCCATGGGGGCTGTTTTTGGAAAAGAAAGATTTAATTTGGCAGGTCCACCTAAATGCGGGGCAATGGCCAGGATTAAATGATTCACTCTCCATTGCTTGCCTGTTAACTAAAAGCAATGGAAAGGTAAAATATATAAAAAAATATTTATATACATGTTTTATACATACTTTCATTTTTATATAAGCACCATTTTATACATTATGTATATACTTGTATTTACATTTATTTTCAGCATTTTGGCAATTGTTACTGACATTTAAATGCTGGCTTTAAATTTTATGATTGTATTTCATGAATATCTATGGGTTCAGGGAGGTCCTTTTTAGTCAGTGTGATGGGATTGGTTTACTACTTAATTAATGCTCTTGCAGAATGAACTTAAGAGTGTTTTTCTGGATTTGCTCTTATCTGATGAAGTTGAGAAGGTTCTTGATAAAAGTGCTTATCTCTTTGTTATTTTGGTTTAATAAAAAGTATTTTTAATGCTCCCAAAGTATTTTGTGGTCATGTACTACAAGGATTTGCTTGAGTTGCTGAAGTGTGTGGTTCCAGGAGTGCTGACTTGGCTTTCCTACAGTTTGTGGACTTTTGTGCTTTTTTGGTTGGTTTTATGGCTTCAGACACAGATCTGGATACCACACCACCACCTTTATACTCCCAAGACCTGGGAAAATCCATCAGTGATCTTACTTTACTGCTACAAGACTTTAGTCAATGTATGGAAAGGCTTGAGAGATTTAACACGCCCCTGAACAACTAGGAAGTGCTTGGCTTACAGGGGGAAGGTAGCCGTTTACTTCAGTTCAATGAGCAGAACAATTCCAACGATGCGGACGAGAGGAGGACCAATTTGGAGCCTGTTTCACTCAGAGGAAGCAAAAATAGGACCAGAAGTGCTTTTAACACTAATTCTGATTAAATGCACATGGAAATGAAGGCAGACGACCACAAACCACAAAGGATCTAACATGCATTCTAAAACTCCACATTTCAACCCCTGGCTTTCTGCTACTACAAGCCTGTTCTCCTAAAGAAATGCAAGTGCTACTTCTTATAATGACAATCTGGAGAAGTTTAATAAGTTGCTTTTAAAAATAAAGAAATTGCAACTTGACAACTTATACTTTAAAGAATGCCTTAAACTAAAGATTGTGCCTAATGGCCTCCGCCTGTGGCGGTTTCCTACAGGCTTGATTAATAACTCTGCATTCTATAAGGAATTGTAGCATTTATTTGATCAGCATGGGTTTGAATATATGGAATGGGTTATAAGGCATAATGACAAAACTATACAAAGTTTAAAACAGGAAGCTACAGAACTTGATGTACTATTGACTTCTAATACTGCACACTCTGCTAATAACTTTGAATATGTGTGAATTTTTAAAAACACTGAGCAACAGGTAAACACCATTAAAAACAGGAAATTAAATAAAATGGAGTGTGACAAACCTGAATATGAAAGAAATGTTGCATACCCTGAACCCCCGAAATCCCAAGGTTGGGGTGACCATGCACAACCTAGAGAGGGTATGGTCCCCACTGAGACTTTTTTAGGGGAGGAAGAATTTCCGCCACTGAGACAGTTGGAACGACTGAGGGAGCGGAATTACAGAGAGAACAACCCACAGGGGCCCCCATTATGCCAACAGGCACCAGGGGGGGGTATGCTTTCAACCAGAGGGGTAACAGGAGGGGTGCCTACACAAGATACTAGCTCTGTCTGCTGATGTTGATACAGCTCCCCCTGGTTTGTCCATTTCTTTAAATCATGATGGTAACTTTAAAGTTTTCAATTATTCTAGTGTACCTACTGACAGTACAGATTGTGATATTTTTGCTAGAGGATTGACTTTTGTTCCTGATAAAAGTACCAATATTGAAACAGCATTATTGGATTTGAAATTGTATACTAGAAAATTGAATCTGAATGTTTTATTTAAGGATTGTAGGTCAATCATGGATCCCATTAGGTTATCCAGTACCTTTAACCCCCCCCCCCCAATTCATCCCTCACTACAGCTTTTTGAAAAAAAATTGTGAATTAGATATGAGAAATGTTACAATGGCAAAAAAGCAAAAATGGAATTTGAAACAGGATGAAATTAATAAGTTAAAACAACTGTCTTATAATGAGGACCTCCGGATAATAAAACCGGGCAAGGGGGGTGGGATTGTCATAATGAACATGGTGGACTACAACAATAAAATGGGGTGTTTGCTAGCAGATACAGCTACATGCAATCTTCGTTTAATGAACTACATGGTGCATATAAGAAAGTAAGAAGTGTTTTACAGGATTTATTCATTGAAGGTAGTCTCTCTCTGGATGAATTTAATTTTTTAAGCATAGCACAACCTAGGATCCCTGTCATGTCTGGGTTACCCAAGATACATAAAGACTTAGACCAACCACCTATGCGGCCCACAGTTGATGCAAGGGGCTCCATTACCCACCCTACAGACAAATTTTTGGACATTAGATTGATGGGATTTGTACATGAACCTTTACTATGTAAGGACTCATGGGACATTTTGAAAAGGATTAATGTGTTAGAATTTGATGAAACAGTCAGTTTCATCACAATCGATGTCAGAGATTTACATACGGCAATACCGCAAACCATAGGCATGGGATGGTTTTGTGAATTTTTGGTGGGTAAGGGTCTCCCCCAACCACTGGTTAACACCTATGAGACTTTATAAGAACTAGTACTCACAAATAATTTCATTCTATTCAATAATGAACTGTTTTTACAATCTGAAGGTGTGGCAATGGGGTCACCGTGTGGTGGTTTGTACGTCAACATAATTATGCTGGAATGGGAAAGGAGATTTTTAATGAATACCCCATGGTTTAAGTTCTGTGCATTGTATACATGGTTCTTGGATGATGTCTTTATTTGTTGGAATGATCCAAGAGATGCGATCCCCCTATTTTTAGAATATATCAATGGCACAATCAATTTTTTAAAGTTCACATATGAGGTTAACAGTTAACAAATAGCGTACTTGGACGTCTTACTGAAGAAAGTGTCAGTTGAAAGCCTTTGTAGCACAAATTCATAGGAAAGCAACCTATTCAAACAGCTTTCTGCATTTTGATAGTGCACAACCATTTAAACAAAAAGAGGGGTAGTAAAGGGCCAATTTGTAAGGGCAGCCCAGATGGTTAGTTTGTTTGATAACTTCGTAGATGAGTGTGACCATCTGAAAGCTATGTTTTGCAAGACAGGTTACCCGTTATGGCTCCTTAATGAAGTCATGACTGAGGTGGTCAACAAAAGAGAGAGAGGTTTTTTTAAACCCTTGTTAGGTCACCTCGAAGTGATACCTGCCCAGGTCATGGCCCCTATTCATGGCTGTTTGGTTAATGGAGTAGGAACTGACTTGAGCCAATCCAATGCAGAAAAGAATTCAAATTTTAAATGTGCTTTTATTACTACCTTTCACAGTAACAGTAAGGATGCGTTGGATATTTTATTCAAAAGTTGGGCTATACTGCTTAATGATAGGGATATCAGAGAATGTGTTGGAACTAAACCAAATATTGTTTTTAAGAGAGGGATGAACCTGAAATGCATTTTAGAGTCTAACAGAAACGTTGTACATGCAAAGTCTATGAAAAAATGTGGTCCCTGTTCTCAGTGTAGTTTTGTGATGGAAGGCAACAAATTCTTGGTGAATGGTTTTAAAATACAGGTGAATAAGAAGGTGTACTGTCATACTGAAAGAGTTGTCTATTGTGCATTGTGTAACTCGTGAATGTTTCTATGTTGGAAAGACTGAGAGGAAATTTAAAAACAGAATTTATGAGCATTTAAGGGACATCAGACTTGGGAAATCCACAAATGCCTTGAGTAAACACTGCACAGAAAAATCGAACCACTCTTTCAAATGTTTAATTGTGGATACTGTTGACTTGGATAAAAGAGATGGCCCATGGGGCTGCTTTTAGAAAAGAAAGAATTCATTTGGCAGGTCCGCCTAAATGCGGGGCAATGGCCAGGATTAATTGATTCATTCTCCATTGCTTCCATGTTAAAATTAAAAGCAATGGAAAGGTAAAATATACAAAAAATATTTGTATACATTTTTTAAATATACTTTTCATTTTTATATAAATACCATTTTATAGACTTTATACATTATGTGTGTATTTGTATTTACATTTATTTTCAGCATTTTTGCACTTGTTAATGACATTTAAATGCTGGTTTTAAAGTGTCTTTTTAAGAATACTTTTTTGATTCCATTTCATGAATATTTATGAGTTCAGGGAGGTCCTTTTTAGTCAGTGTGATAGGATTGGTTTATTACGTAAGTAATGCTCTTGCAGAATGCACTTAAGAGTGCTTTTCTGGATTTGTTCTTATCTGATGAAGTTGAGAAGGTTCTTGACAAAAGTGCTTATCTCTTGTTATTTTGGTTTAATAAAAATTGTTTTTACCACTCCCAAAGTGTTTTGCAGCCATTTACTACAAGGATTTATTTGAGTTGCTAAAGTGTGTAGTTCCAGGAGTGCTGACTTTGTTTTCCTATGGTTTAGGGATTAACTGATTTGAAGGGATATTTTGAGAAATGCAGTTTAGGCTAATACACATAACCCAAGCCGAAAGTTATAATTCAAAGTGGAAAAGGATAATGATGAAGTGGGGGCTTGGATTCTTGATGCACATCTTTGGGGAGAATAACAACAACCCTGCAGAATATTATATTCATAAAATTGCAGAAAACATTCTAAGAACTAAGCCAACATGGGAATGGAGAACAGAGATTTTGCCAAGAGAAATGACTGTAAGCAGGGGTACAGAAAATAAGCAAGAGGGAGTTGGAATTTAAAGAAAACCTGCAAAGGAACCAATGTATTTGGAGCTAATAACTAGAGAGGGAAGGGTAATAGAATGTGATGAGGCCAAGAAGTTTGGACTGCAGGTTAGAGACTGATATCAATCCCTGGTAGGAAAGGCAGAGTATAGGTAAATTGATAGGGACTGGGCAGTCCTAATTGAAAGCCCTGCTCTGGTAGAGTTTTTAGCTGAATGCAGAATACAAGTTGCCTTGAAAAGTGGATAATTGGTAGGACATATAAAATATTGCATGATAACTGTAATAATCAAACATAGGAGGCTATAAAGGATTAGGAAGAAATATTGGGAAAAGCAATTTAAAAGGGAACAATGGCAAGACTTATGCATGACTCCCAAGAATACAGCAGAACCTAAAATGTTTAGGGTTCAACCGTTGGTTCTGACTTGGCCACTTCTTGCAGGTCATAGAATTCTTGAGCTCCTCCCTTTACCCATAATGCCTCACCAACTTAATATACCTCAGGTCTAGTTTGCTGCCTAACAGAGAGTGGAAAATAAGAAAAGAATGGAAACTACAGCTCAAACAAGGAACAGAGCTTTCTCAAATACTCTTCAATCTCTGCAGGAGTAGAACAACGAGGGGGTAGGTGGGTGAGAAGTTAAGGAAGAATAAAAATGGACAACACAAATTTATTTATTTATTTTACATTTGTTAACCAGGAAATATCGACTGGACCAGGTCCATTTTCAGCGGAGGCCCGGGGAGAAAAGCTCCAGCATCAAGTTATACAAAAATGGAACGTTATGGTGAGTACATAACTTTTTAATCTGATGTTGTCCGTTTTCATTCATTCCTCAACTGTTGGGACAGAGTCCTCAGCAACCTAAATCGGGTCTATATCAGATTAAGTATGCATACTTCTAATCACTAAAGATCGAACTTTAGTGATCGAAGCATGCATACTTCGAATTGCTAAAAAAAATGTTTAACAACAAGAAAAGAAAAACAACAGGGTGTAAGCAGGGGGCAAGCCCCCGTGCACCCCCACACCCCCTGCTACTTAAATATACCAACTCCAAGATCGCACTACAGTGTGGAAACGGAAGATTTTAATTTCCTACACTGTAGCTCGATCTCGAAGTTGGTATACTTAAGTAGCGGGGGTGTGGGGGGTGCAGGGAGGCTTGCCCCCCTTCTCACACCCTTTAGTTTTTTTTTGTTAAAAAAATTGGTTTATCAGGTATTCGAGCTTTTAATAGTTAGTGATTAGAACCACTAAAAGTTTGGTTATCTGATACAGACCCCCTAAATTTTGGACTACTCTAAGGAAGGATGTTCCAGATCACTGCTGAGCCAAAGGCTGCTCTTCCCCTAGAGACCAGATCCAATTTGTAATGAGCAGTAAAGGTATGAGGATTAGACCAAGTTGCAGCTGCACAAATATCATAAGGAAGTTACAGATTAAAAAGCTGACAAAGGTGCTATAGACCTGGTGCAGTGAGCTCTGGGTTGTTGTGACAATGGTAAGCCCACTTTGTGAGAAACAAAAGTAATATAATCAGTTACCATTTGGCCAGATTAACTTTATATACTGGTTTGCCTAGTTCTGAATAAGGAAAGGAAACAAACAATTGCTCATACCTTCTATTCTTCGTTCTATGAAGGTAGAAATGTAATTGTCTGCGCACATCTAACAGATGTAACACTCACCTTTGTTCAAAAAATTTGGGAAGAACACTATAAGATTAATGACCTGATTAATATTAGACCCAGAAGCCACCTTTTGTAAAAAGGTCGCACTGGTTCATAAAGAGACCCTATTCCTGTGAAAAACTATATAAGGAGGCTTAAAGGACAGTGCTTGAAGTTCATACATTCCTCTGGCAGATTTAACAGCAACTAAATGTAATAGCAACTAAAAAAAAACAGATTCCAAGTCAACAAATTTAGATCAGATTTAGCTGAAGGTTCAAAGTGTGATTGAGTCAAGGCCCAAAGTACGATGCTGAAATCCCAAGGAGGGGCAGGATCTTTTAATGGAGGTCTAAGTAAACAGATTCCTCTTAGAAAGACTTTGCAGAATTTAGAGGATGCTAAGGTAGAATTATTTACTCCCAGAAGAAAGTTAGAAATAGTTGCTAATAGTACTGTAACAGCTGATGATGTAGCACCATCACTGAAAATTGGGGCTGAAACATTTCCATTTACTCTTTTAAATCTTTCTGGTGGAGGCTTTATGAGAAAATAATAAAATGTGATGGATGGGGGAGGAAAGCCTGGGCTGTCTAACCATCAAAGGAACTGCAGAAGCCATATGGTCAACTTTCTGCCTAATAAAAACAGGAACCACAAACTAGGAAAGAATACCACCAGGATGAAAGGAGGCAGCTGACCATTTTGTAGAAAATCTGTTCATTTAGCACTTTCGTCCTTAGTAAAAGAACTTCATCAGAATACTGAAAACACACATAGCTCTATCTTTTATACCCAGCATGCTGTTGATGTTAATTAAACAATTCAAAAATGAACATCTTAAAGGGCTATGTCCCAAACTTTCCACATATATACACAAACATTCGTTTCACCATCCCAAATTGTTAAAAACATGAACTACTTATAAAACTAAGGCTGCTTTTAGTCTTAAGACAGGACTGATTGATATATTCTCATATAAACCAGGGTAGATAGTGGCATTTATTCGCAATTGCCACTGAAGCTCCTTGTATTCAAGGTAGTCATCTGTGGGTCCACCTCTCTACCCACCATCCACCTAGTCAATAATAAATTTTAAAAAATGGTCAGTGAACTTCTGAATGTGCAGTGAGAGTACATTGTTCATTTCTTTCTTCGTTATGTCATAACTGTGTTGATAAATTCTGCTTTTTAGAAAATTCTACGTTTTTCTAATATACCAACAGATGCATTTCTGACATGCGCTACGTAAACAATGCTCCTACTGTAACAACTGAACTTCTTTTTTAGTTTGATAGTACCATAATGTTCTAATCTTACTTCACTACTTTCCAGTATACATTTACACTGTATACAACATCCACATTTTTTCATCATCCCCACTTGCTCACAGCTAATAATTCTCTCTAGCATATTTTTTATACAGATATCTTTTTTGTATACAATGAGTGGGCTTTTCCCAACTATTTCCTTATATTCTGGTTCAGTGTCAAAGATTCTCCAGTTTTTACATATCACTTTTTTGATGTCAGTGAAATCACTATTGTATGTTAAAATTAATGCAGTGCATATTTTGTTTTCGTCAATAACAGTTGTGTTGTTTGTAGGCATTTGTTCCCTATGCATCCCTAATAATGGCAGGTAGTAATCCCCAGTCCTCTTCTCTTTTACCTCACTGAATATGTTGTTCAGGAAGGGGTGGGGGTAAACCTTTTTTAGTTAACATGTCATGTAAAATGTTGCAATGAACCTCAAATTCACTATGTTCAGACACCATGCGTGCCAAGAGTACACACTGCCCTTTCACTAAAGATTTTTTCTGATGTAAGGGATGCCAGCTGCTAAAGTGTAGTAACGTACTGGAATACATAGGTTTCCTGTAAACAGTAGATTCAAATTTGGACTTAGTTTTGTTTTTCCTAATTGTGACATCAAAATAGTTGACCTTTTCTTCACATACAGTTATAGTAAACTTTAGGAAGTTGGTGGTGTTATGTATATACTCAAAAAACTGGTTTAATTTTTCACGTGTGTCATTCCAAAAAATAATGATGTCATCCAAAAAGCAACCGTATAAGGTCCAACCTTTTGCAAATTCAGAATTGATGACACAATTAATTTCCCAACAGGCCAGTACAATGTTGGCAAAAATGGGGGCACACACGGCCCCCATGGCCACCCCCTTCTTTGGCCTGAACAGTTAGTGTTTAAAGATGATAAAATTATTGTCTAACACCACTTCCATTAAAGTCCTTTGGGTCAGAATCTGGTCGTGTTCAAGGTTGGTATATTGACATAAGTATAGATAAAACCATTCTATTCCTATTGTGTGTGGTATCACTGAAAACAATTCTTTGATGTCTATCGTTACAAAGATTGTATCTACTTTAAATCTGTTATCGGAAACCTTAGTCAACAAATCCCAAGACTCTTTGAAACTGTATGTATAGTCATCCAAGACTGCTTTTGTATGGTACTCTATATATTTTGCTATCGTAAAGGTTTTGGAAGCCTTAGCATCCACAATGGGTCTAAGGGAGGGGGTCACTAAGACCCTTGTGAATCTTTGGTATTCCAAATATTATAGGGGTCCTGGGATGTGTAACTTTAAGGTAACTGCATTCAGGTGGGGTTAACTGACCATTTAATAATAAGTCCTTTAATTGTAGGTCTATCTTGTGGTAGGCTATATTTAATTCATTCATACTTACTTCATCGTATGTTTCGCTGTAAAGGATAGAGAACATTTTGTTGTTATAGTCATGAGTATTCATAATGACTAGTCCCCCACCTTTGTCAGGTTTTATCACCCTTAATTCAGGGTTTTCACAAATCTGTCTTAGTACATTTCTTTCTTCAGATGTTACATTATCAAGCCTTATGTTCTTTTGCCCATTATGTTTTAATAATTCTCTGATTTCCCATTTACATAATTTTTCAAACGTACTGACCACTGGGTGTGTGGGGGGGTTAAAAGTACTGGGTTGAATAAGGCCACTATTCATATCCATAGGTACCCTGGAATTTTTAAAGTAAAAACCCAAGTTCAACTTCCTTGTAAATAGTTTCAAATTTACTAAAACTTCATCAGTCCTTGCTTTCCTAACTGGAACAAAAGTCAAGCTTTTCTCAAAAACATCAGCATAAAAAGAATCAGTGCTTACATCACTATAATTATACACTTTAAAATCACAGTTTTTGTTAATTAATAATAACATAAGAATCGCTGTCACAACCATTGTATTCACTCAGTTGTTCCAATGGTAATTGCCTCTCCCTCTCATATTTCCTCTCCCCCTCCCTGATGGAACCCACCACGGGTCCCATAAAAGTTCTGGTTTGGTGGGTTTGTATGATTCCTCCTCTGGTTCGTCAGTCTCTCGGACCTCTTCAGAGGGGTATATTCTAAAGGGTCAGAGCTGTCAGATATAACTGGTTCAGAGGCATGAGAAAAATTGTTATTAGGCTGTTCATTACTCATATGGTTGTTATTATTGTTCACATGCTTGTTTAATGGAGTAATGGATATGCTATACCATTTTCATATTCTCTTTGGTCTCTTAATAATTTCTTTGTTTTTTTTAGCCTTTAGATCATCCATCAAACAGTCAACTCTAACAAACAAAGCAAGATATTCCCCTTTTTTACTCTCAAACAACAAGTCAGACTGTAAGTTATCAAGCCTAAATATAGTATTAGATAAAATAGACATTTGTCTTTCATTGTCTTTCAACAGTACCTGTAATAATTCACAGCCATGCTTGATGAATAAGTTCATGAGTTCAGTGTGTAAATCTGAGCCTCTCTGTAGACCAGTGGGGCACTTCCACATTCTTAATCCTTTTGGTATTTGATCAGTGCGAATACATTCGTGGAAATAGCTGTTTTCTAGTTGCAGTTTCCTAACTTTTAGTATAGTATCTTCTAGTGTTTTCAGTTATCAACTGTTCCTATGTCCAAATTAACACAAGGAAAGTCAAAATGATTTTCTGAAGGCTTTTCCAGCCACTGCTTCAGTGTAAAGTCACCACTGTATGAAGCTCCACCCCCTCTAATATTATCATTTGATCCTCTATGCAAATCGCTGCTTTGTGATTGGTTAATAGGAACTTCAGGTTGCCTTTGAGCTGGAGTAACAAGAATAACTGCAGAATCTCGAGTTCCTTCACAAAGTAAATGAGGGGAAAAATTCAGTCCATTTCCATGAAAATTAATAAGACTGCTGGGTGAGCTACTCCACAGAGAGAGTCAAGTCCCCCCCCCTGACTTTTTTAACTGTTCAATTAACATCAACAGCATACTGGGTATAAAAGATGGAGCTATGTGTGTTTTCAGTATTCTGATGAATTTCTTTTACTAAAGACGAAAACGCTAAATAAATGGATTTTCTACAAAGTGGTCAGCGGCCTCCTTTCATCCTGGTGGTATTCAACTTGATGCCTGTTAAGTATGGCTGAGTCATGCCTGTCGAATGAAACAGGAAGTCTGAAACTGCATCCAGAATCCATGGTGGATATAGACGTTTAGGCCAAAAGAAGGGAGACCAAATCTGACGAGGCCAGTAAGGGCAATTAGGATAACTGTGGTCTTCAACTGGATATGCTTTCTGTAAAAATCTGGAAAGAGGGGTAATGGGGGATAAGCATAAAGGTGACTGGGGGGCCAAGCATGAAGTACAGCATCTCTCGGTGACTTCCCCCGGTAAGGGGATCAGGGATAAGAACCTGCTGCATTTGTTGTTAAGGGGAGAGGTAAACAGATCTCAGCACTGTTGGCTGCACTGATGGAATATTCTTTCCACCACGCTGATATTGAGAGAACACTCATGAGGCATCAGAATGGACCTGCTTAGCTTGTCTGCGATCACGTTGGATTTCCCTTGTATGTGCGTTGCTATTGGAAGAGATCACCTACTGCCATACTCTCATAGCTTCTCAACAAAGAGGTTAAGATCTGGTTTCCCCCCATTTGTTGATATACCAGACTACTGACATACTGTATATCTGGATCGCAATAGTCCTAAATGGGATAGTACCGTGAAAGACCTGCAATGCTAGTAGGACAGTTCTCATCTCCAGGACATTGATATTCTTATTTGCCTCTTCGGGAGACCATATGTCTTAGACTGTCCTTCCCAGGAAATGTCCCACCCCTCACCCAAGCTGAGAGGCATCCATGGTCACTATAGCCTTGGGTTAAGGGAGAACAAAAAGACTGCTTTTTGTGAAGTTGATTGGAGCAGATTCACCACAGTAGGTAATTCTTGCACGCTTGAGTAATTTTGACTGGCATGGATAATGGGTGTTGGAGAATAGACCATTGAGTGGCAAGTGTCCACTGAAGGATTCTCATATGAAACCTGGCAAGTGTTACAAGGGTAATTGCTGCCATGTATCCCAAGGCTTGAAGTAGCAGACGTGCCAGAAGGGAAGAATTCTGAATTACCTTCTTGACCTGAAATTGAATGGTTTCTATTTGAGACACAGGAAGAGAAGCTATTTGGGTGGCTGTATTCAGATGAGCACTGAGGAACTGCAAACTGTTAGTCAGTACTAGTTGAGATTTGTTTTAATTAACTGATATTCCTAGACAGGAGCACAGCTGAAGTAAACAGTTCCTTGCTTGAATCACATGATGCCTGGTTGGAGCAGCCAGGAGCCAGTCATCTAGATATGGATACACTTGGAATCCCAGCAGTCTTAGGTGAGCTGCTACTACTGGCATGCATTTGGTGAACACTCTGGGGCTGTGTTGAGCCAAAGGGTAGTGCTCTGAACTGAAACTGACTGGCTCCCAGATGGAAGTGTGGGTATTTTCTGCAGTGCCTGTTCATCTTGATGTGACAGTATGTATCTTGAAGAAGTACTGAGCACATCCATTCGTCCTTGTACAGAAATGGCAGAATGGACTGAACTGTGACCAATTTGGAATTTTGTATACTGAACAGATTGATTTTGTTTGCTGAGATCCAAAACTGGTCTCAAGTCCCCAATCTTTCTAGCACCAAAAAAAATCTTGAAAAAGTTCTGTACCCTCTCTGGTCTGGGGGGGAACCTCTTGGATAACTCTGTTTTCTAGCAGCTTTTTTATCTCTAGAGAAGCTGTTTCCCTCTGACTAGGTGGAACATTGGGATTTTCTTTTGTACTGTTGGAGGGGATTGGGAAAAAGGCATAACATAACCTCTGGATATTATCCTCTGCACCCATAAGTCTTTTGTGATCTCTACCCAGGATTTCTGGTGTAGGAATAGACAACCCCCGACTGCCTCCAGAGACATACAGTCAGGCATCTGTTGAGGAGCACTGATAGGATCTGTCAGAGAAAGAATCTCTAGAGCACTAGTTATGCAGGCCACCTCTGCCAGGAGAATGGTGCCTTTGATTTGAGTTCCCCTCTCTGCCCTTGGAGGAACTATCTCTACTTGGATCTTGAAAGGGACACATGACTTCATGAACCACATCTTTCTCCAACCTTGCTGGTTCCTAAAAAAGGACCTTTGAGGGGTAGAAAAACATACACCCATAGCGGACAGTGTCTTCTCCTCTTGTTCACACCTAGAGAGTGTGTCTTTTACCAAGAGACCAAACAACAAGGTTCCATCAAAGCATGCACTGATGAAAGAAGATTTAAATAGTTCCACAAAAATCACACAAGTGCATTCAGGCATATCTCCTAATGGAAATGAGTGAACTTGCCACCCATGAGATACATTCAGCAGCATGACAGATTAACCTCATGGATAAATTAGATATAGATATGGATAGAATGGTAGCTAACTGCAAGGAAATGGCATTCCCTTCCTTGAAGAATATGGGCCCAGAAAGAGATTTAGTAATGTCCTTGATTAAATCTCTTAGAAGTATGGTAAAATGTGCCAAAGAATTTAGTGACCTTAAAGCAAGGTTGCTGATGCACAGACATGCTTCTCAAACCTGTCCACTGCCCTAGACCCCCTGTAAGGGGGATGGACATTAGCATTTTGTTGTGCTAGTTCCTTTCTTGTGGCTGCCACAACAACCATGGCATCAATGGGCACTCATTTATTCCAGTGTAGACAGTCTTTTGGAGGGTTAAGGATTTTGTCTAGTCTCTTGGGAATAAGCTCACCAGTGTCCGGTTCCTTCCACACCCACCGAGAGACAAGTTCATCGGTGGGTGGAGTCACCCAAGAGGTAGATGGGCCAGACCTGAAAGCCTCCAGAAACACTGATTCCTTTTGGGAACGATTATCAGGAGACCAACCAGCTCTTTGTTTAAGGAGTTCCAAGATGTCCCCAAAGGAGATATCATAGGGTAGTGATCTTGGGGGACCCTTCTCCTCATCAAAATCAGTGTTTTTAGTGATAAGACTCTTGTGGAGAGTCTAAGTGCCTCTTCTTGTGCATTCTCTTCTGAGGGATCTTCTCAGTGGGATGGACCAGAGAGATCTGAGTGGGATGCTCCCAGCAAATATCAAAGGAGATAATGATACCCTGATGGGTGGAACACAGGCTAGCTCAGACTGGCTGCTCTGGTGGAATGGATGACTGAGGTTCAGGATGCAAAACTGAATGAGACAAAGACATTTGATGCGAGGAAGACAGGGTCACTTGATCTCTAAGCATAGAGAAGACTCTGTCCACTACCACAAAAGTGGAGCACTGAGGGGAAGCAGAAACCAATGATCTGACAAAGGACACTCTCAGATCATAGGTCCCCAATGTCCCAAAGGCAACCCACCTGAGGAGGGACTCAGAGCTGAGCTATCAAACACTGATGCTCCAAAGGGAAGAGATGGCTCCGACAGTTTCAAACTCGACTCAAACACCCCACAACTACTGTCGACGCTTTGGCTCAGAGAGTCCTCCAGCTCTGAGGTACTCAGTTCCAGATGAGACAGAAAAAATACTGGAGTGAAGAAACAACGCTCTTCAGATCCGAGGAAGACCCCACTCCAAGGATTTTGGATCTGATGGCTCCGAAACTGAAGGATGGCTCGGATAAAGAGATAGTAAAGGTGGTGTGGATCTATGAAGGCTCTCAGAAACCAATAGGGTTGAAGCCAAGAGAACTCCCATTTGAATTTGTGTTCTGAGGAACCTCCTCATCATCCTATTGACATCTGCTTTGGATAGGCTCCTGGAGGACTGAAGAGACGAAGCTGTTGAAGAAGGCCTAAAATGTCTTCTAGGCAACTGTTCAAGGAACGGCGATGGTAATCTGGAAGGGAGAGGCTCTGAAAGGAAAGGGGGAGTATGGATTTGAGGGGATCTTTCAATTCTTGGTTTCATGATCTGAAACAGTCAGATCTGACTTTTTCAAAAGTTTAGCTGGTGGCTCCGATGGGCGGCCACGGTGGTGCAGTGGTTAGCATTGCCACCTCACAGCAAGAGGTTCTCCGGTTCGATCCTCGGCTGGGGTGCCTTCTGTGCGGAGTCTGCATGTCCTCCCTGTGGTCGTGTGGGTTTCCTCCGGGTGCTCCGGTTTCCTCCCACATCCCAAAGACATGCTGTAGGTGGATTGGACACTCTAAATTGGCCCTAGGTGTGAGTGTGTGCATGTATGTGTGTGCCTTCTGTGGAAGGTTGGGTGCCGGGCTGGCAACTCGACACCGTAAAACTCCACTGGCAATCATATGTGGACAAGGTGATCCGCTGTGGCAACCCCTAACCAGGAAAAGCCGAAAGAAGAAGAAGAAGAAGAAGCTGGTGGCTCCGATGAAGGAGCTGATGTCGATGCCAAAGCAGAAGGACGATCAGAGGATCTTTTGCATGAATGCTTATCCTTTGTAACAGTGTCACCCTTCTTGTCCTTTTTTTTTTCAGGGGTTTGAGCACCAGCAACAGGGGTAGGGTGTTTGGAAGGAATAAGACCCCTACAGATTTGCTTATTCTTCCTGTAAATCAAAGCTCTGGAATTAAAGTCTTTATAAATATCACAATCAATGTCTAGGTGTTTGGGACCTAAACAGTGCACACATTGTGTGTGTGCATTCGAGTTCAGGATCTTGTGCCCACAAGCTACACATTTTTTTGAAAACAGATGGCATGCCTGACATTTTGAAAAACCTGAACAGAAAATTACACAGCAATTCACTATAACTAAAAGGACTAGAAAGATAGAAAGGATTTTTTTAAGGAAATAAGGAAGAATTACCAGCAATGGTAATAGGAAGTACTATAACAAGCAGAGAAAGGGAAGACTACCAACAATGGTATTTCTAGGCACTCAAAGAGTACAGGAAAAAGGGATAGTATATAAATTTTCAACAGTAAAAAGGGAGGTAAGAGAAATAACTATGAGTTCTAGAAAGAGAATATAAGAAATTAAACACATAAAAGTGAAAACATTATTGAATTAAACAAGCACTAAAGCTCAAGAGCTCACAATCTACATGTGTTTGTAATGGCAGAAAACGACATCTGAGGTATGTTAGGTTGGTGGGGAATTATGGGTAAAGGGAGGAGCTCAAGAGTTCAAGAATTCTACGATCTGGAAGACGTGACAGAGTTAGATCCGAGGTTAGAGCTGACCCAACAATTGAGAATGAATGAAAATGGACAACATCAGATCATGTATTGTGGGAGTGCAGTGAGCTGGTAGACTTTAAAAATTCCATACAGAGTACTCTGTCAAAAAACATTTGGGGGACCAAATGGCTGTAACTAAGGAAATGATTCTTTTGAGCTGCGACAATGGATCTGAATTGCCTAGACATAGTAAGGCCTTATTAAGTTTAATTCTGTTGGCTGCTAAACAAACAATTATTAAAAAATGATCTATACACACTGAGCAGAGTGGAGGAGGAGCATTGACTACAACTCTGATCTGAGATATACAAGTATCCTGTTTTTTTTTTTTTTTGGATTATTTATACTGATTATTGTTTCTAGCAATTTATATATAGCACTTTTTATTGCCTGATGCATAGTTTTTAGTGTATTTTATTGCTATTAACTAATCTGCATGGGTAACTGATTTGTTTGCAGTTAAAAGCATTCTGCAGAGTCTCTTTGCTCCTCTATCTATTTAAAAACTTTCATTTTGTGGCTTTCTGTAGTGTTTACTGTCTAAAGAGTGTAAGCTAATAGCTTTAGTATTGGCCCCCAGCCTCCCTCCCTGTTTGTATGCTGTTGTTATACTTGGTGGCTTTGCAGTTGCTCGCCCCTACTGTAAATTTGATCTGGGACACTCCTCCCAGTCTAGTGTCATTAGCTCATTCTACAGAGAGAACATCTGAGAAGGCCTTCTGTTTCTTCTTTTTCCCTTTCAAAAAAAATTGTCTGAATCTCCTTGTGTTCTGACTGTGCTTCTCAAACATTCTGGAAATATAGAGTATATTTTAGAGCATTTATTATAACTGTAATTGCCTTAATATTGCTACAATTCAAGTGCTCTAGGTTGCACTGCATCTGAATTGTTTGTGTGTTTTAGTTGCTTTTCTGTATATATAAACGTCTCTGTATATGTAGACTAGCGACTTATTCTGCTGTATTATTGCCACTCAAATCATTTTTCAGTTGTGCACTTGCCTTGCTTCATTTAAAAAATTTTAAATTGCTAATTTTGTAGAGTTTTAATTGCATTTACTGTTTAGGACTACACACTCAAGTGTGTTAGCCTTTTCTGTGTTTATTCACTGTATTATTGCATTGCTTAGCCTGTTTTAACAAAAAAAAAAAAAATACTATCTTGTTTGCTCGTTTCTCACCTTTCCTAGCCAGTCCATATCCCAGGCTTTGCTTGTTTCAGGACTTTATTTTCTGTGTTCAGAGCTATACAGACCTTGCTGTGGTAGAGGGAAGTCCTACTGCTTACCAGTGGGAGTGGTGAGCATTGTACTGCCTATCTAATGCTAGAGGAGTGGTTTCCAGCTCTGAAATTGTAATTTTATTAGCCTTTTTGGGCTGATTTCTATCCCTTTCAACTTTCTGGCTTAAAAATGTGCGTGTTTGCACATTTTTCGCATCGTGCAGCACTGCGAGGCTACAGTTAAACTATTCCAGGTGCCAGAAAGTCTGCTCTTCAAATTTTCCCTTAGACCTAGCTGGTTTCTCAGTAGTAGCACTAAAATCTGAACCCCTGTGACTAGCACTTGCTCTAGAACCTGCTGGAAAGCACTAGGAAGCCTGAAACTGATACAAGCACTCAACCTTGTCAATAAGGAGAAATTAATCATAGGCAATAAACAGCCTATAATTGCAAAGTACCTTGCAAAGGTAAGGGAAAACAGCTCTTATACTTTACAAAAAAAAGCACCTAAACAGGCATGTCCAAGGGTCAGCTTCAGGTGATTTCTCCTGTCCACCTGGTGAATCTGGGCATACTGGGGCAATGCGGCAACTGCCTCATGTACACAGACAATCCTCTCCTCCTACCACCCAACACTACAACTTGCGAGAGATGCACTTACATAGCCAAACTGGAAGCAAAGCTCTCTCCGGCCAAGATTGTGCTAGACAGTCAAGAGGAGAAGGTTAATACCTGCACTACACCTCAAGCAACTCATAGTCCTTCAAAACCCACACATAGCAACACTAAACCCACATATGTGGAGGCCATTAACATTAACCTGCCCAAGCAACAAGGACCTCCGAAGCTGAAATGCAAACAAACACCAGTCACAACCAAAGTGACACATAGCTCACAACACCAGTGTGCCACCCAACAACAGCCCCTAAGGCAAGACAATGTTCCCAACACTTTAGTCATAGGTGAGTCTATAGTCAGGCACACTGATGTCCCACTCACCAGGTTGAACAAGGAGAAAATTACAGTCAGCTGCCTGTCAGGTGCCCGGATCCTCCACATAACGCATGCACTCAAGTCACTCCACAACAAGTACAAATAGAACTCTGTCATTGTCCATGCTAGAGTGAATGACTTGAGACGTACCTCCCTGGACTACATGAAAAAAGACATGGAAGAGCTCTTGGATCATGTGGCCCAGGCAGGTATGACCCTAGCCCTGAGTAGCATCCTGCATTCGCCCAGAATGATACCACAGTATAAGGACAAAATGATTGACTTCCAGCAATTGGCTAAGCTTCTGGTGTCATTCAAAGGAGATCCAGTATCCGTCTGCCTGGGAAGACATGATCGACAAACCACGATGCTTTGCCAGAGATGGTATGCACCTGTCACCCCTGGGATTCAGGTTACTGGCTAAAGCTCTTGTCACCCCTATAGTGCCTTTTTTAGGCAAGGTTCAAAAGATAAAACCACCACCGTAACAGATACAAGCATGCAAAATCTGAAGGTAATGCTACTCAATGCTAGAAGTCTAAACCTCAAAATGCACTGTCTTTAGGCACTCCTAAAAATGGAGAACATTGATATCTGTGCAGTAACTTAAACCTGTTTCAGGGCATCCGAGAGCACCCCTGCAATACCAGGCTACAACTCTTACCACACTTTTCGACCACAAAACCAGACCGAAACACTAAAGGTGGAGGAGTGTCCATATTCACCAAGGATATTCACACCTCCAGGCTAGTTGCCCAACACAATGCATCTGAAATTCTCCAGGTGCAACTAACATTAGGTAAGACTGCAATCCAAATTGTAGCTTGCTACAGATCCCCCACCATACCCCAAGATTCTCACTACACCTTTCTAAACATACTGGAAAATATTAAGATACAACCAAACACCTTAATACTGGGTGATTTCAACTACCCTGCCATTAACTGGGAAAACTACTCGGGTACCAACTCCTTTACCCAACGGTTCTTGGAATTCATAAATTCCAACACCCTGGATCAACTAATCCATTGTCCCACCAGGGGCTCCAATATCCTAGACCTGGTCATTACCAACATGGGAGATAGATGCTCCACACCAGTGGTCACCCCCTCATTGGTCAGGTCTAACCATAAGCTAATCACCCTTGATATCCACATCCCACCCCCACCCCCCAGTAAGGAAACCTCCTTAAAAAAATTCTCCAAAGCCAACTTCATGCTAGTGAAGTCAGAAGTGGCAAACATCATGACACCCATACAGACGGGATCTGAAAGTTCGACTGCAGAATTCCACACTAGGGCACTGTACGAGCACATCCACTCATGTATGAATCGTGCCATCCCAAATAGAACCAAGATGCTCTTCTCCAAAAAAAGGAAGCCAATCTGGTGGTCTCCTGCTATAAACAAACTATACAACAGAAGGAAGAAACTGTTGCAGAAAAGAGGAAAATCCCAGGATGCAAAAAACTCCCTCACCAGCCTCAGGAAGAACTGATTACACTGAGGCATCTGGAACATTGTTCAGGGGACAAATTTAATTAAGCCACTTAGAACTATGATTGGCCTAAGGTACTTCACTTTCCCGGGTACCAAAAAGATGCTGGAATAGTATTTGGACCCTTTCACATTAGGAAGTACTTCTTAGATGGCTTGTTATGAGGTACAAAACGTCTTGCCTTACTGCCCCCTCTTTTGATGGGGTGGGATGCTGGGAAGGGAAAACAGAATAGGCAGATAGGACAATGGATAAAATGTTATAGTATCTGGAAATAATGTCTCTAATCCACCTATCCTGTACAATGGCCATCCATGCAGAGAGATGGTGGGACAAGCAAATCTGACTGTCTCCACAGGAGCAAAGTCAAGCAAGTCTTCATGGCCACTGCTGGTTCTGTGACCTCAGAAGTGGAATCATGACAGCCCTGGTTCTGACGGGAATTCTGACCTTTAAAATAGGTGACCTTTGTAGGATAAACCACTTTCTTTCTGTTTTTTGCCAGATTGCTAGTTACTACATTTGCTGTTTTAGGTGCTGTTGCTGGTCCTGCTGAATCACATTCATTTAGGAACATTTTTGTTTACAAGAGAATTTGTGCTGTAGTGTCTGGAAAATGAACTCCAATGACCATCAAGGTCTTACATCTTGCTCATTTTCCCTCAACTTATCTCTGAAATGAGGATTGAGCAAGTTGGTGTTAAATACAGCAGTTAGAAAAGATGCTTGGAAATTCTTGGCAAAGATGGTAAAGCTGTGCTAGCTGTGACAGTAAACAGTAATGCTGGAGCTTGTCGTTCTTCTGCACCATCCATGGTACTATATGTTGGTCACAGTGTAAAGTTACATACCGTCAAGATAACTGCCACATGGAATATCTGTTTGCTTCTGATCTTGGCCTTCGGTAACAAAACCAACATTTTGCCTAATTTCTCTATAAGCTCATACTGGAAAGGTAATATGATTGTTACGTAACTAAGCATCCTAAAACACAGCATGCAGGGCATGAAGACCCACTTCCCAAAGCATTCTGGAGCTCCAGTCTGCATGTTAAGAAGATGAACCACTGGACAGTAGACTGTTGAGTCCTTCCTGAGGGCAGCCACCACCACTGGAGCGTTGACAACTGAGAACTAGTCAAAATATTACAGTCCTTAGGCAGAAAGAAGATCCTAACTAGCCTACAAGGTGCAGCTGCTACCACAGCAGGGTCTTTCCTGGCCAGTTGGAAGGCAAAAGCTACCATCTTGTTAGCAAAAGACATCATTCAGTAAGAAAAGGAAAGAGTCTGGAAAGCCTCCTGTGGAATCTTGTCAGCAGAAGAAAGGAGTAGCAGGGAACATCCCCTCTTTTAATCATAAGTTCTAAGACTTCCCTGAACATGAGATCTTCTGGGAGTTATGGGGAGTCTGTTCCATCTCCATTTTCAGTATCTAGAGTTGGAGATTCCATGGGATGACTCATTGTTTGATTCTATGGGATGACTCATTGTGTCCTCAGAGGAGGAGACACTGACAAGGAAGAGAATGAAGATACTGAACCAGACCTGTGGGGAAAGATCCAGCTTTTGATCATTCAAACCTCTGTCCCAATAGGGAGAAATGAAGGTACCATATGCAGACTGACAGAAGTCTTGAGTCCAGAGTAGCACATTAAGATGGTCTGAGAGCACCTATACTATGAAATGCAACATTGGTTTGAGACCAGTTTCTGATTGTCTTGTCTACTCTGTAAAGATCAATTGTGAAGATGCCCTCCTAGTCCATGAAAGCTCAAATTTAAGGATTAAAGGGGTACCCTGATGATGAGAGATTTATTGGGGCTGACTTGATAGACTATGGCCTTCTGGATTCTAAAAATTCAAAGACTAAAGATGCTAAGAACCAAAAATCATACCAAAGTCATTGGTACTAATGTTGACCTCAGGCCCTCTTTGCTCAGCCCTGACACCAAAGAGGATCTTTGCAGTCTTCTAATGTCAATGGCTGTTGACATTAAGCCTCCAATCAATGCCGATGGAGACTGTCCAACCTCATCACAGTTAGCTCTGAGAAGAGGCCAGTGAGAAGGAAGACAGGGAAGCAAAGCAGCAAGGACTAGACCCTTATCTACTGCGATAAGCTATGGAGGGTCCAGACCCAATTTCATTTGAAATTGAATAAATGTTTCTATCATTTTATTACAGTCAAAATCCACAGAAATAGTCCAGCTCCTGTGGGAGGAAACAGATTTAGCTGACACAAAAGACTCAGCTGAAGGATACCTAAGGGAGATGAGCCTACCAAGCTCCATTCCTGACAAGGAAAATACACTGTCCTGCCAAATTAATCTATGTCGTGGTCTATCAGAAGAAAATACGGAAATCCTGGCTTCCTCACTGGTACCCAAACAGAACTCACATTTTTATGTCTAGGCTATTGGGGGGTTGGGTCCACTACAATAACAT
Source organism: Protopterus annectens (assembly GCF_019279795.1). NCBI lineage: Eukaryota > Metazoa > Chordata > Ceratodontiformes > Protopteridae > Protopterus > Protopterus annectens. The sequence continues at coordinate 377,173,840 of NC_056741.1, forward strand.
CCTGCTTACTCATCTTCTGTCTGGAGTGCTTAGGGGCACTGGGAGGGTTACCTCAGAAAATTTAACCATTACAGCATCTTACTTCCTTCTGCAGGACTTGTCCTTATCCCTTTTCTTCTGAAACTGTAAGTGTGGAGATTCACTTTCTTCTTCTCCTTCCCTATAGAACAACTCTTTCAATACAAGTTTCTTTCTGCAGTTCATAACAGTCCATTTAGCCATGTCACATGCCTGTTTGAGATGCTGGGTATCCAGATTATCCACAGAATGTATTACTCAGCTAGAGGGATTCTATATTCATGTCTCTCTCATTTCTAAAAATCAAAATGGGAATCCATATGCAGAAGAAAACACCAACAGCAAAACAGCCAACAACACAAAGAAACAATCCTAACAGTAGTGACTGGCACATTTATCACCCACCAACTAAAAATATTTATTTATTTATTTAACATTTGTTAACCGGAAAAGTCTGACTTGGAACAAAGCCAATTTTCAGTGCAGGCCTGGGAAGAAACGCTCCAGATGCATATCTTTGAATGTGGAAGGAAACCGGAGCACCTACACGAACCACGGAGGACATGCAGACTCCACAAAGAAGATGCCCCAGCCGAGAATCGAACCAGAGAACCTCTTGCTGTGAGGTAACAACGTTACCGCTGCACCACTGTGCCATCCAAAAAATATACTAGGAACTAGAACGTCTAACAACTATAAGCCAAAAAAAAGCCAAAAAGAACACTAATAACAGCAATAAAAGAAATGTTGAAAATGCAATGGAAATATGCTTCTACAATTGTAGAGGACAGCTAAACCAATAAAGTCCAAACTTAAAAAAGAACATAGAAACATGGAGAGGTCTGACCTGAAACTGAAGAAATCTGGCAGAAACAGAGTCAGCGAGGTGAAAGGAAAATAATAAGATTTAAGAAGTAAAAGAGCAATCCAAGGAAATCTTGGATTATCTCTCTCGCTGCTGTGAGATGAAGAGTGGTACTAGAGGCTCTGGAGTCATTAGGGCAGCACAGCATCTTGGGACTAGGGGAGGAGTTGAAGGTCTGTGTAAAATCTCTTGGTGTTGATGTGACTTGAGACTGCAGCTATGTCTTGATGATTGAAGAGGATGGACAAGATCACCACAGATCTATTTACTCCCTATGTGCATTTACCATAGCCAGTACTGTTTTTAAAATTTGGCAGAGCTCATGGTTAAGGAATCAAATAACTTAAACTTATAAAATATTTCTTTTTATTAAAAAAATGATAATAACACTACATAAGAGCAAGAAACCTCATTTGGATATAATCAAGATTGACTGTGGATTCGGTCACTAAGGTTTTACCATTATGATCAAACCATAAAACGAGTACAATCCCCATCCAAACATGGATTACTGTCATAATAAGTGCTGGCAGTTTCACATAATCTGTTAATTCTGGGCAAACAGAGATCTTGTGGAACACTTTCACCAAGTTAACATTCCCTTGTTAATACCCCAACTTTATTTTCACTTGGCTCACTTTTACCAAATACAGAATTAGTTTAGTTAATAACAGCCTCAATCTATGAAGCCCATTCAGTCTAGACTGAATGACTGAAGGGCATACAAAACTCTGAGGTCTGGCATAATATTAGAGAGGATGATGCATGGATTCCATGGATGTAGGGTGCAAGTCCTGTCTCCCTCCACCAAAAAATAAATGCTTTGAGGGACTGTCCTACAATTAAGCATACCATGTAAAAAACAACTAAGCCTGTGACAGCTGACTGTGACATTCCTTTAAGAACTGCTAATCTTACCCGAATGGAATGCAGGTATGCATGTCTGAAATATTTTCATGCTATCCATTCTGCATTTACACACACCAGGAACAAAGGAAGCAGTTACATTAGCCAAAAACTATTTGTATAATTTGTGGGTTTTAGCTAGTTGTCGGAAAAATTTATTAAGGGGGAGGGGGTGACATGTACTTTCCCCAAGGTGTAGTAATGCCAGTAGTTATATTAAGGTTCATAGGTGTATACTAGGCTAATGAGCACCAGGGCCTTTATAAGCCTAGCAGTGCTATCCAGCCCAACTGTATGGGCATTTACTAGTAGGGGGTATGTTAGTTAGGAAGTTTCTAGGTGTTATGTGAGATGAGGTTTATTAGTTTGGGCATTACTGTCTGCCTCTGTCTATCAAACACATGGGGGGGGGGGGCAGACCCAGAGTGAATTCCCAATTTTCTATCCATTGGTCAAAGTTATGCTTAAACAGAGTAAGGGATGGACCTGTTCCAGAGCATGGGGATCCTCTGAGATACATATCTGTCTTACCAATATGTCTTACTTATGTGACAAGCAAAATTTAAATCTTTGGATCTAGTGGTTCTGATGATGTCTGTTTTGCAGATATGCAAAAAGTCCATCAGTGCTGGATCGAAGAATGCCTTGTATGCCAGGCATAGATTGCTTCTCAGTAACCTGTAAGAGAAAGAGTAAAGACATAGGGCGTTAAGGCAATCCATATAGGACAATGTATTTATACTCTAGATTCTCCTGGTAAGGAACCTTTGTAGATGTTCCAGCTGTTGCACATGTCTGGTCAAGTAGAAACGGAAGGGGTCACTGTACTAAATGACAGGGCTGAATAAAGTGGCACTATGACTTCACTGGATCTGGATGTCATGCCCTTACTTATATGTTGGGTGACATAGAATGACTTTCTTACTACCTTGGCCACATGTTGTTGAAATTGCAGATTACTGTCTACATATGTTTCCACATTCCTGAGTACTGGGTCAACGTTTAGGGGTGTCTTATTGATGGAGTATTTAGCCTGAGTGGCAGTTTTCCCAAAAGGCACTATAATGCATTTCTTGGCATTTAGTTTTAATCTGTGATTTCGGCACCAGTAATTTGTCTGTGTCGGACTCTCTTGTAAGATGTTTGAGTCATGAGGAGAATCTATGATAGCTCCCAATTTGCATTTCTCTGTAAACTTGGTCAACCAAAGGCCCTTGACATTAGCCTTTACCTCCGAGAAGTAGATGACAAATAAGAGTTGTCCCAGCACAGAGAACTGAAGTATCCCACTAGTGACCAATCTCTTAGTGGAGGTGATATCACTGATCCTGACTTCCTGGATCCTGTCTATGAGCCGGCTGGTAATCCAGTGAGTTATGTAAAGGTTTATGCCCAGTTCGGTGAGTTTGCCAATTATATCTGAGTGGGGTATTGTATCAAATGCCTTAGACAGGTCCATGTAGGTGGCATGCACCGTTCTCCCCTCATCCATTGTCTAGGTGACCTTCTCAAAGAAGTCCACCAGGCTTAGTAAGCATGACCTTCCCTTGAGAAAGGCAAAATGGGTTGGACCCAGTGTCTGAAGGCTGCATATGTCTTTGCTGATCATTTCCTTGATAATTTGTTTCACGGCTTTGCAAATTAGACTAGTCAGACTAATAGGTTTGTAGTTTCTGGGATTGACTGATGGTCCACCCTTGAGAAGTAGGATAACCACTGCAGTCGTCCATTCTCGTGGTACAAATACTGTTTTTAGACTATAGTCGAAAAATGACTCAAGTGGTCCTAATAGACCATGTTTCAAGATATTTAGGAGGCATCCCATGATGTTGTCAGGGCCCACTGAGGCTGTGTTCTTGGCCTTAGCAAGTACTGCCAGGACCTGCTCTCTGTTAACAGCTGGGGGGGGATGCTAGTATGTATTTCATTAGGTGAGGCAAGGGGGGAAAAAGGGGGTGCAATTTTAGTTGAGTTTGATAGCCAGCAAGCTCCCTATGTTGCTCTGCTCAGTGAAGGTGGCACCACTGACCATTAGTTTGACACACTGATGTGTGCTGCCTTTAAGATTTTGGACAGAGCTGTAGAAGGCTTTGTGGTTTTCTTTAGCCTGTGAGGCTATCCTGATCTCATAATTGGACTTGTTAGATTTAATTAGTCTTCTAAGTTTCCTATTTAGTTTAGAGAGCTCCTATCATTATGGGAGCTGCTCTTCCTGATTTCAGCCATGACTTTTTCCCATTTGTTATACACCCTATTAAGGCTAGGATTCCACCAGTGTGATTTGTTTTTAAGAGTTTGTTTTGGACTTACTTCTAGTACATACAGCAGCTTCTATCCAGCCATTTATATGGTTGTACAGGGTCTCTGTGAACAATTACCCATAGGTTATTGTGATCTTGAGGTTGGGAGGGCACTGAATTTTGATAAACTATCACTTAATAGGATGTAGTTGGCTTTGAATAATTCCTAACTGTTACAGGGTTTGCTGGGGTTACTGAGCTAATTTTTATTTCAAAGGAGACAACTTTGTGGTCAAACCTCACCAATGAGGCCATGACATGGGGGCAGCACTCTACATACTGTTGAGTACCAGGTTCCATATGATTGAACCTCTTCACAGAAGCGTTTTGCCCCTCACGGAAATAAAACAGTAAATAAGTCAAATGCCATTTACCAATTTTTTAGTCAAACAATGCCTGATCAAATGGATGTCAAAAATAGTAGGGCCCTAATATAAGGACTGAGCAATTTAGATGTGTGATCTAAAAAGTATGTATTATGGTTGCAGAAAAAAATGCAAAGCCATGATGATATTCAACACAAGAGGAGGTTCAAAACATCTTACCACGCTATGCAGTAATACGATCATAAAATTGAATAATACACATTTACAACAACAACAACAAAAAAATGCTCCCACTTACTGGTCTATAAACAGTGAAGATACTTGGGTATCTTTTTACTTATCTCACCAATCACTCAGACAGCTCCTTTCTGGTGTCCCTGAACAGCTTCCTTAGCACAGTAGATCCTCCGGGATGGACAGTGAATCTCTGGTAGACAGGTAGGGAGGGAAGAAGCCTCCACCCATGCAGAGGCTGGTCAAAAATTCCAGTGGAAGAGTGTGGTGTGCAACTAAGTCAGAAAAAGCTGTTTATATTATAACAGAATGTACACAGGGATCTGCCATGACATCCCTTAAGCAGATGTGCTGTTTTCACTAGCTCCCTCACCTCCTTCCCCAGGAGAAATGCAGACAGTAAATCTTGTTCCCTGCCCTTGAGAAACAAAGAAGAAATGCAACTACCTCATCCTAATGTGCCCCCCCCACACACACACACAAACTGCCACCACTAGCCCTTCTATTAACTTGGGCTCATTTCTGACCCTCTACCCAGAGATGCAGACACAAATTATATGCAAAAGACAAGCACAGGGAGCACCTCAAACACATCTCTTTGAGGTAGCTAACTTGAGCAGGTGCGAACCTGTCTGGAGGTTGCGTGGGTTAGGAATTGGGTAATGAGTGATGGCAGTGCTGTAAACATACTATGGGACTGTCCTCTACAAGAGATTAGCGGCTAGCCTTGCAGGTATACAAGTTCCATGCTGAGGTGCAGATGTAGAAGTCTGGTATATGACATCTGAAATACATATGCATCAGCACATACAAAACACACTGCACCACCTTAAATGAAAAGAGAAGGGTTGGAATAAATAGCCAAACATGAGACTGAGAGGCTTGTGGCATGAGACCATATATCTCTCTGTATATTTTGTGTTCTTATTTTTATGCATTCTGTGATCACTTTTATTATAATTTCCTTTATCTTACCATGTAAATGCTTTATTTCAGTATTTGTTACAATTAATGTTTTTCACCTTTTGTGTTTCAGATTTTATCAGCACAAGATGAGCACCATTGGAAGAACACCACTGCTCACTACTGTCCCAGTCTCTCTCCTCAGTGGAGAAGTAATAACATTTTCCATCCTTTCCAATCCACTCAAATGGACATAATTCACAAACTCCTATTAAGAAAGAAAAGGAAAACATTAAACTGTGCATTGCAGTACTTTTTCCATGATTCAAAGACCTGAGTGATTACATTTAAATGCACATTTCGGAAATCAAAGTTACATGACCATGCCTCACCAATGCATACCAAGAGGTCTTCTCATTACATTGACTTGGAAAGATGATAAGAAATTGCCACATCTTGTTCTTACAAATTTCCCTTTTCACCAACATAAGCATGCCAGAAATGAAGGGAGGGTTGGCATTATGATTAAAGTCTTAATTTCAAGGATACAAAGTAGAGAGTTTGATTCAGACCTCTAGTTGCTGGCTAGGCTTGTAATTGTATGTAGACAGATAGCCTAATATGAACATATGAAGACATTTGTCCTGGAATATGCTGCAATCTGAAAATCCAAATTTTTGTGCAATAATTTAAATTGGATTGTGCCTCAAAACCAAGATTTTGACAGTATAACCAAATCATTTGTGCTCTTCTAAATGAATAACATATCCATCCAGCCAGCAGCCCAAATGTGCCCCACGTTCAGTAACTTGACTGAGTGAATTTCAAAGAATATTTCTAGTCTGGTCACCACAGCTGTCTTCTTCTCTACTGATTTACCCACCTTCACTTTATGAGCTAGAGTAAAAATCCTACTATTACTCACCAACGCCGCTGTCCTTTTTGGTTTCAAGTTATTATTATTTCTGAACATTTACAGATAAATATAAACATACTCATATACTCAAAGCACATATCATGGATTTCACATTCAAGTGTTTACAATGGCAAAGGCTCACACACAATACAAACATGCTCATATACAGAATCTAATGTCTGCATAAAGAATAGTTGTGTAAGAACTTACCATAATCTTAGATGTCCTTCTCTTCCATGTTACAGTATTCATAACAGTGGGGAGTTGCTGCCAGCAGAGCCACCTTCCGGCCAGTATACCAAAGTCTTTGTTTCTGGAGAGTACGTGTGACGTGTCTTGTCAGGGCCATAAACTGACGTAGGGTATAAAGGTGACATCTGCACACATCCTCCTCAGAATGAACTGCTGCATACAGTAGTACTTTTGTGGGTAAAAGAGTCTGAAGGGGACCTTTGGAATTAGATGCAGGCTAGAGTCAGGGAAATAGGTGGTTTGTGTGTAGTGGAGAAATTGGGGGCTATCAAAGTAATGTCCCCCCAAGGTAGAGGGGCAGGTGGGGGGGGGACTGAATACTGCAACATGGAAGAGAAGGACATCTAAGGGTATGGTAAGCTTTTACACAACTATTCTATGTCTTTCTATTCACACGTTGCAGTGCTCACAACAGTAGGGATAGTACCATAGCTTTTAGGCATGGTTTTGGGTAGAGGATTGGGTTCCCTGGTCAATGAGCCCTTGGATGATAGACCTGACAAACCCTGCTCTAGCGACTAGGTCCAGTTTGCAATGTCTGGTAAAGGTGTTGACAGAAGTCCAAGTGGCAGCTTCCAGGATGGAAGCGTAGTCAATTCCTTTGAAAAAGGCAGCTGAGGAAGCAGCTGCCCTAGTAGAGTGAGGTTTGACTTGTCTGTGCAGGGATTTTCCATGGAAGGATTAGCATAGGGTAATGGATTTTGAAATCCATGAGGAAATGATTTGCTTGGAGACTGCATTCCCTAGAGCACTGGGATGGAAGGAGATGAAAAGTTGATCTGATTTTCTGATAGGTTTGGTTTTGTCTAAGTAGTACCTCAATTGTCTCTGGACATCCAAGGAATGGAGAGTCCTTTCTGAGGAATTTTTTGGTTGAGGGTAAAAAACTGGTAGATTGATGGTCTGGTTTAGTGAAAGTTCATTAACCACCTTCGGCATGAAGGAAGGGTTGGTCCTTAGGGCATCTCTATCCTTGTGGAAAATAAGGTAAGGAGAGGTAACCATGAGGGCTTGGATCTCAGATACCCCCTTGGCGGATGTAAGGGCCACTAGTAGAACTGTTTTCAGTGTGCATAGTTTTAGAGATACTGAATGAGTTGGTTCAAAGGGTGGCAATCTAAGTTTTTCCTAGTACAAAGTTCATAACTCAAGGGGGAGGAATAGGTTTTCTGGGAGGCCTGATGTGAAGTACTCCCTTGAGGAAAGGTTTGACCTCCAGTCTGGAAGCTAGGGGAGGGAAGATTGGTAGACAGGCAGATATAGCAGATAAATGCCATTTGACAGATGAATATGTTAGTCCTGAGTGCAGTAGGAAATGACCATAGGTATAGAAGTAGTTAGAGGGTCCTGTTTTTTCCGTTGACACCAGGAGGAGAATCTGTTCCATTTGGATACATAGTTTCTCCTGGTACTAGGTTTTCTGGCTTCCTGCAGAACATTGAATATGTCCTCTGAGTATAGGTGCCTGTAGGGGATCAAAACCCTATCACCCATAAGGTTAATTTCAGATTGTCTACCTGAGGGTGTAGTAAGGATCCCCTGTCCTGTGCAAGTAGGTCTATTTGGTGGGGTAACCTGTGGTGATTGCCCTTGGCTAGTAAGGATAAGAGGGGAAACTAATGCTGTCTTGGCCAAAAGGGGGTCACCAGTAGGATTTTTGGGTTGTCCCTCTGTATTTTCAGAAGGACTTTCTGAATTAGTGTGAATGGGGGGAAGGCATAGAGGTACATCCCCCACCCCCAAGAGAAGGAGAAGGCGTCCACTTTCCATGCTTGTGGATATAGATTCCTTGTGCAGAATTTGGGCATCTGTCTGTTCTGGGAGGAGACAAAAAGATCTGCTTGTGGAACACCCCACCTGTGGATTATGTCTAGAAATACTTCTCTTTGAAGCATCCATTCATGACTTGGAGCTAAAATTCTGCTCAGGTAGTCTGCCATGACATTCTCTGTGGAAGAGATATAGACGGCTAGCGGATGAATGTGGAGAGATACTGCTAGGTTCCAGATCTGGACTGCTAGGCTGCATAGAGGGTAGGACTTTGTTCCCCCCTGCTTGTCGATATACCACAGGACCATCATATTGTCTGTGATTACTTTGATGGTTCCTGTGTGAAGGACTGATTTGAAGTTTAGCAGGCCAAGTGTAAAGCCCTCATTTCTTTGATGTTGATATGGTCCTTTAGTCCTGAGTTGGACCACGTGCCTTGCATTGAGAGTTATTTTTGGCTTGCAAGTAGCACTGCCCCCCATCCCAAGTCAGAGGCATCTGTGGAGACCTGTTGTAGGGGGCTGTGATCTGAAGGTGGATCCCTTGGTTGAGTTGAAGAGCTGAGATCAACCACTGGAGTTCCTTCTTCAGACACTGAAGCAAGGGGATGGGGGTGTCCAGGGTCTGGAAGTGTTGACTCCATAGGTTTTTCAGGACCCACTGGATTTTTCTCATATGGAGTTTTGCCAGAGGCAGCATGGGCATGAGTGATGCCATGTGGCCTAGAATTCTTAAAATGTCTCGAGCTGGTAAGGAGGTGTGGGAGAGGATTCTTTGAAAATACAGACAAAGGTCTTTGATGTGGAATGAAGACTTTCATTATGTCTGTTCTGATTCTGCAACCCAGGAAAACCAGATCTTAAGAGGGGAGCAGGTGAGATTTTTTTGTGGTTTATGGTGAACCCTAACAGTGATAGGGTGGAGATTACCTGTTGCAGATGTAACAGGATGGTTTGGCGGTCTTGATGAAGAATGAGGTCATCCAGGTATGGATATTATCTGAATACCCTGAGTTCTGCAATAGGCAATGACGGGAGCCAGGCATTCTGTGAATACTCGGGGGGCGGTAGAGAGTCCAAAGTGCAAGGCTGGGAATTGCAAATGGTAGGAGCCTATTGCAAATCTGAGGTATTTCCTGTAATCTGGGTGTATGGGGATGTGTAGGTAGGCATCATTTAAGTCCAGGGCTACCATGAATGTCTGAGTTGGAATTAGTGGTAAGAGGAGGGGTAAGGTAATCATTTTGAAACTGGGAACTTTCAGAAATAGGTTTAGGTAGGATAAGTCTAGGATTGGCCTCCAAGGGCCATCCTTCCTTGGTACCAGAAACATTCTGGAGTAAAAACTCCTGTTTTTTTGCTGGTGTGGTACCTGTTCTATAGTACCCTGAACTAGAAGCTGCTGAATGATAGGAGGGAAAAGGTGGGTTTGGCTTGCAGGTGGTTGAGGGAATGCCACGGAAGGGTGGTATCATCCACCAAGTCATGAAGTAGTCTGACTGAATGATGGAGAGAACCCATTGTTCTGATGTGGTAATCTGCCAGGAGGGAAGGGAGGGGGTGAGATTGAGGGAGAGTGGGGTGTTTTGGTGCAAGGGAGGGTAGTCAAGGAGGAGGCGGTCTGGACTGGTCAGACTGGCCTCGAAAGGGTGCAGTGGAAGAACTTGTAGGAAATCTAGGAGTGGAGCTTTTCCTGGTTTGTCTACATCATTTAGACTGTGGAGTAGTGTGTGTTGACCGCCTTATAACAAGGAAAGGTTTCTGTGAATAATTCCTGTGATATCTGTGTATAGAAGACACCAGAAGGTGTTTAAGATTCTGAAGTTCCTTACCCTTTTATTGAAGGGACTTCAGGAGTTCTGCTGAGGCTTGGCTAAACAGAGCTTTATTATTCAGGGGTGCATCCAGCAATTTTGTTTGCACATCCACGGGCAGGGGTTGTAGTCTCATCCAATAATATCGGCTCAAGATTGATCCAGATGTAGCAGACTTAGATGAGGCTTCCACAGCATCATAACTGCACTTTACTGAGTGCCTAGTTACTTGGGATGCAGTGGAAAGAAGGGTGTTAATTTGAGTCTTAATGGGAGAGTCTGGTGCCTCAGATAGTAATGTGGAGGCCTTGGAAATGGCATCTTAAGACATATTTACCCATATGTGTTTGGTAGTTGAGAGCTCTAATAGCCAGAGTAGAGGAGGTATAGACTTTCTTCCCTAGTCTGTCCATGAATTTGCTGTCTTTGTCTGTGGGATAAAGAGTAGGCGAAGGTAATTTTATTCTGATTAATATTTTTCTGGATGCATGTACGCTGGAGCTTTAAAGGAGGTATGTATATCACCTCATTTAATTCTGCATTTGATGTAACTGTATAACTAGCTTGTTTGAATGTCTGCAAAATAATGTTTTTATCATGAATAATATTATACGCAATATTTTTCTGAATTTATATATGCTGGAGCTTTTCTCCCCATGCCTCCGCTGAAAATGGACATGTATCCAGTTGGACTATCCTGGTCAGCAAATATAAAATAAAATTGTCTGGATGATTTATCAGCAGAGACAGCAATAACTGCTGGGTCTGCTGGGGGGTTCCTAAAGAGGTATTGGGTATCCCGAGGGACCTTGTAAAAATGGACTGGACATTTAGCAGCTGGTGGTTGAGAGTCAGGGGACTGTAAAGCAGCCAGGAAGGCATCCTGAAAGGCAATAGCAAGGGAGCCACTGCTGAAGGAGAGGGTTGCTCCATTTGCAAAAGGTCAAAGTATCTTTTCTTGGTATCAGAAACTTCAGATGCTTGCCATTTGAAATGCTCCCTCATGAGGGAGATTGTGTCTCCAAAGGTAATTTCTTCCCCTGGAGATTTAGGAGTAAAGGAGTCTTCCTTCTATGGGGTGATGAAATCTTTTGGGGACTCTATTTGGGATTCATATGAAAAGGATTCCTCTGAAGAGGAGTACTCTTCCTCTGAAACCTGTAAGGTAGGTCGAGAAGTGGTGGGTGGTTGGACTTGCTGTGTCTGTAGGGCCTGAAAAGCCTTAAAAAGGCTCTGAGAAAAAAGCATCCCATCCATGAACTGGTTGGGTTTCAGTGTGTTTAACTTTTTGTTTTTTTCTTTAAAGGAGTAGTCGGTGGAGACCGAATCAGAGCAGACTTCTGCCTGGGTGGGAGAAAAGGAGCTAGGCCCTCCAACAGATTAAGTCATGGTTCCCCTCCACCATCCGGATCTGATGGCTGAGTAGCCTCAGTGGACGTACTAAAGGTTTCCTCCACCCCAGCTTCCATAATATTTCCTCGGCCTGGCTTGGAAACCGATGTGTGGGAATATGCCGGGCATTCATCAGCCTCAAGAACCTTCTCAGATGCCTTAGGCGCAGCAAGGGATTCCAGCCTAATTTTTTTGGCCTTCTTCCTCGACGGCTCTTTGGATGGACCTACTCCCCCTTCCATACCAATTGTAAGATGTCTGGGCCTCTGATTTTCTAAATACAATTTTGGTGCAGCAAGACGGCTGCAAAAGGTTTTTGGAATGAAAGATTTGCAAATGGGGCAGGACATATGGTCGTAGGCCTCGCCTAAGCAAAAAACGCACTTCTCGTATGTGTCCTTGTGAGGAATCTGTCTCCCACAAGCACAACTCCCCTTTCTAGCTGACATAACAATAATCAAAAGCAAGGAAAAAACCCAACAGGGCACTTATCTGTATCGGTAGGATGAAATGGTCATCCGATCTGGAAATGTTAACAGTCGTCTGAAACGCGATCTTCTTTCGGAACTGGGGAACAGGAGTCTGCTGTTCACTGCGGCAAGAAAATTCTGAGAAGGGTGTGTGCAGACATCACGTTTATACTCTACGTCAGTTTATGGTCCTGACAAGGGATGCGCACGTACCTTCCAGAAACAAAGACTTTGGTATACTGGCCGGAAGGTGGCGCTGCTGGCAGCAACTCCCCACTGTTATGAATACTGCAACATGTGAATAGAAGATCATCGGATGATTATTAATGTTTTCAGTGTAGTTTACTATCAATATGCCCTAGCTGCATTAATTCTTGTGACTTCACAGTATGACTTAAGTGATGACCCCTCTCTGGGCCAGTAACCAAGGAGCCTGAATCCTCACCACTGACACTGTAGAGGGACGTTCACTTAGAACAAAAAGGGATAGATCCAGTATTTCCAGATGCAGCACTATGCATCAAGTACAATTTCCATTAAGAGCACACAGGGAACACACCCAGTCTGGGGTCTGGTTTCTCTCTCTCTCCAGGTCCCCAATAAGACTCCCCAATGGCACAATTGCAGAGTCGAGTCTTCAGCCGAATGTCCAAGCTAAGTCCTCCAAGCACCCTCTCTGTGAAACCAGAGCTCTGTGTTCCTGCTCCAGGCAGCTGACGCACACACACACACTGAGATTTGATTTACACACACACACACACACACACACACACACACACACACACACACACACACACAGGAAAGGCCGGCACAGATTTACTAGCTATGCCCCCTTTTGCCAGATTATGAGGTAGTTACTACCACCAGCCACTCTAAAGCTCTTACAAAGGTACCCAATTATACTGAGTGAAATTTATTTTAATACAAATGGTAGTGTTTTCACCAATGCAGTAAGGCTTTCATGAGTGCCCACAGAGTCACCAAATAAATATAAAATAAATATAAATACTCTCAAAGGTTAAAATATTCACTAAAGGACTAGCTACAATGAAAAGTTTAAATACATTTAATAATAAATAATAAAATAACAGGAAAATACTAAATATCTATTTACAATAAACACCAGAGTTTCATCACAGGAAATATTAAAATACCAGAGATGAACAGAATCACAGAGGTACAAAAAACAGTACTTAACTAATCTCACTCTATCTTTCTGACTGATCTAAAGAATTACTATTCCCTGGTCACTTACTAGAGCAAGGCAAGATGAAGTAGGTGAGGGATCCTTCTATGTCAGGTTTCAAAAACAAGTGTCCTGACACTTCAGTCTCACCTGGTATTAAAACATGACTTTTGCCCTGGATTACAGGTATTAAAACATCACTTTTGGATTACAGAATATCACAATCATTTGGTCACCTGACTTCTGGTTCTCATACTACCCCTTTTCCTAGCAAGTGACCCACAATCTCACGTGTCAATAATACACACACCCATAGAGCTTTGTTAAGATCTGCTGCAGCTTCTGGAAGTCATAAAACAATAAAACACTTCCACTCATTCTACAGGAGCTATTCTCTGCCACAGGCATTTCATCTCCAGCTGCAATCAGAACTGTAAGATACAATCTTTATGGCTTAAATTGACTAGTTTAATTTCATACTATTTTTCAGTTAGCTGGAGCTGAGCTTAACTTCTTCTCTTCCAGTATCCTCTGTTGCAATATTAATTTCAATAGTTAGAATACAGTCTGACATACAAGTGTATTTCTTTTTCTGTCCACCAGAGTACACTGTTGGTAGATTTTTAATGCAAACAGCTTTACTAATACATTTTTCAACATGAGCATTTGTAGAAAACAGTTTGATATACAAATGAAATATAATTCTTTGCAAAATTCCAGCTAGCTATGCTGGTATATGTTGCACATCCACTACCCTACTTCTGCTGGCATAGCTCACAATACCTTTCATTGTCACAACGTATTTCTCATCTGTGATTCTTACTTCTTACAGGAAAGGCTGTAATACAGTTTTTGTGCACTCCTCCTTCCTTCAGGATGCAGCTTCTGATAACCTCTCAAATCCTGTCTGTTTTCATTCTTTTTAAACCTATTCTATTTTTATTAATTTGTGTGTTACTCAGAGTAGTCCATTGATCCTTATGGACCCATTTCTATTACAGCCCATTAGAAAAACAATGATACATGCTTAATGCAGCAAAAACAAAATAAACAGAACAAATTCATAATGTATTGAACAACAACAATAAAAATATAGATACAAAGCCAGAAGGATGCATGATTATACACAGTGGGATGATATTGAGCCAAGCTATTTTTTCCATCAACACAGTTTTTGTAGGTATGGTAAGAGGAATAATAGTGGAGTGACAATGACATAAGCAGGGTTAGGAGACTGGAGGAAAGCAAGAGTAAACTACCTTTTCTTTAAGATGGGCTAGCTGCCCAAGTGTAAAGGAGGGAAGGAGTCAGCATTCCTATTGTTGGGTTGAAGGTTCCAACTTAAGCACAAACTGCAGAAGACATGTTGTGAGGACTAAGGTATCTGATGGTCTTTTTACGAAGAGTGCTCTGTCAACAAGAAATCTTAGGGAACAGGTAGTGGATCTAGGTAATATGTTAGATTTGAGCTGGGAGAGGTGTCCAGTGTAAGTGATTTAAAAGGTAACAGTTGGCAGGAGGTGGTCAGACCCATTTATAGGTAATGATTATGCTCAAGAAAGGGTGATACCATGATGTTCACAACTTAGCAATAGAAGAACACAATGATATCTTTTGTCAGAGAAAGAGTTTGAAGAGTGCTGAGATTTTAACTTGAGTTAGCAAAAAATGGAAGGCAATACTGAAGTTCAGGTTGGAGAATCTCTTTTCCAAAAGCAGTACATTATTTCAGTACGAAATTGAGAGACACCGAGGTACACAGTAAAGAGAATTTGGTTGATTTTTGCTTCAATGAAAGTATTTACTGACTTACTTTCCATTTGCAATCCAGGTGAGTGAGCTTGTCTACTCACCCGTTTTAGTCATGACAAGAGTACCTGAAGGTATAACAAAATACACTCATTAGCAGTGGCAAAATAGGTACAGGCAACAAGATATACAGATTAACAGTTACAAAACGGGTACATGCAATATGTAAATAAGTACATGAAAGACATACAATGTCGACAAGTGTAGAGATAAAGTGTGAGAAGGAGGCAACATGAATACTGATGCCATAAGTAATGCACCTTATACAAACCTGAATGTATTAAACAAAGTATATTAAAAAAGTTAAGACAGAGTGTATTCCCTGGGCTATAATAACTTGACGGTAACAGTTACTGACCAACAAAAACAATCATATTATAGCATACCTGACAAGCACTGTACTGATTTAGCCTAAGTCATGAAAGCATCTACACTACATTTGTTGAATCAATGTCAGTACAGCTCAGGTTTGAAACTCTGCAGGGTCTTACTTTTCTTACTTAGGATACAGTTCCAAAGAGCATGGCCTGGTTTAGAGAAGGCTCTTTCACCTATGGATGCTTCAAATTCTGATCTGGTTAGGTAAAGGGCATTACCTTGAATGCTAAAGAAGTTGTATTTAGGATCTTTGACAGGGAGGCAATAAAAATGCAGAATTTTCAATATGATAATACTAAGGAGACATTAGGAATGCTGTGAGATGGGAAGCCAGTTGAATTTATTTAGCAAGTCATAGTAGTGTGTGTTATGATCAATCATAGGAACAAATCTGTATATTTCAGGTTGTCCAATCTGTAGTTTGCGAGTGCTCTAGGAAGACCATAAAAACAAATCTGTACATTTCAGGTTGTACACATTGTAGTTTGTGAGTGTTCTGGAAAGACTATAAGAAAAAAATCTGCATATTTCAGTTTGTATAATTTGTAGTTTGTGAGAGCTCTGGGAAGACCATAAGAACAAATCTGCATACACTACAATTTGTAATTTGTGAATGGTCTGGGGAGACCATAAGAACAAATCTCTAAATTTCAGTTTGTACAATTTGTAATTAGTGAATGCTATGGGAAGACCATAAGAACAAACTGTATATTTCATGTTGTAGAATTTGTAGTTTGTGAGTGCTCTGGGAAGACCATAAGAACAAATCTGCATATTTCAGTTTGTAGAATTTGTAGTTTGTGAGTGCTCCGGAAAGAGCTCAAGCATGGGAGTGTGTGTGCAGATTCCAATTTAGGCATTAATATGCTTCTACAAATAACTGTGCATGCTGAAGGACAGAGAAGGTGGGAGAAATGATGAAAAAGTCTGAGTTAGTCGGAAACTGTAGCTGCAATGTTGTTAACATGCAGTGAAAAGTTGAGAGTAGAGTCCGAAGTTTGTCCAAGATACTTTTACTTAGTGATATTAGGAATGTGTTTACCTTTAGAGTCAACATGTAAGACACTTGAATTGAGGTCAAACTTTTGTTGGTAGCAAAAGGCATCACATTTGTTTCCTTATAGTTGAGTAAATTTTTATTTTAGAGGTACATGGAGTGGTCAGAGAATTTACTCTGAAGGTTTGATTGAAGGGAGATCAGAGAGTTGATGGACTCCAACATGAGGGTGGCATCAGCTTGCAGTATGAAATTTGGTTTTGTAGGGTGAAGGTATGATCATTAATAAATAAAGATGAGAGAAGATGCTCATACTAAACTTTGTGATACATCAGTGTTAACTGTTCCTTTTTCTGAAAAAGAGTTATTATAGTAAGTTCAGAAGGCATTGTCTTTTTGGTAGTTTTTAAACCATAAAATGGTATTTCAACAAAACTAAGTCTGTACAGTTTTTGAAGAAGTAATTTATTGCTAATGATCTCAAAGACATGAGTCATGTCAACAAAGACATAAGCAGTGATGAGGCCATTATTCATATTGTTATATATGCTGCTGAAGGCAAGGTAGCTGTAATGCTAAAGGCATTTCTAAAGGTGTTGTGTTGGTCACACACAGAATAGCACAGCTATTTTTGTCTTTTAAGACTTGGTACAGAAGCTTTTCAAAGATCTTAGTAAGTTGACATTAGTTAGAAACAGGCCTGAAGTCTTTAAGTTTATAGGGAATGGACACTTTAGGAAGGTGTACGATGAAGGAGCGCTTGAAATCTGATGGGACAAATCCACTGGACAAAGAAATATTGTGTATGTGTGTAAGTTGGCTAACAATCTTTTTAGCTGCTAGTTTGAGGAAAGTAGGGTGAAGTTTGCTAAATTTGTTATTGGAACTTTTTAGTTTTAGTAATGAGCCTGTTCTTCTTCTTCTTTCGGCTGCTCCCGTCAGGGGTCACCATAGCAGATCAACTGTTTCCATTTCTTCCTGTCCTCTGCATCTTGCTCTGTCACACCAACCACCTGCATGTCCTCTCTCACCACATCCATAAACCTTATCTTCGGCCTTCCTCTTTTCCTGTTACCTGGCAGCTTCATCCTTAGCATCTTTTTCCCAATATACTCTGCATCCCTCCTCAGCACATGTCCAAACCAACGTAATCTTACCTCTCTGGCTTTGTCTCCAAACCTTCCAACCTGGGCTGACCCTCTAATATACTTATTCTTAATCCTGTCCATCCTCGTCACACCCAGTGCAAATCTTAACATCTTCAACTTTGCCACGTCAAGCTCTGACTCCTGCCTTTTTGTCAATGCCACTGTCTCCAACCCATATAACATAGCTGGTCTCACTACCCTCTTGTAGACCTTCCCTTTCACTCTTACTGGTACTCGTCTGTCACAAATCACTCCTGACACTCTTCTCCACCCACTCCATCCTGCCTGTACTCTCTTCTTCATCTCTTCCACACTCCCCATTATTCTGAACTGTTGATCCCAAGTATTTAAACTCATCCACCTTCGCCACCTCTACTCCCTGCATCCTCACCATTCCTCTATCCTCCCTCTCATTCACACACATATATTCTGTCTTAGTTCTTCTCTCTACAGCATATCTCCACCTTTCCAGGGTTTCCGCCACCTGTTCCCTACTCTTACTACAGACCACAATGTCATCTGCAAACATCACAGTCCACGGGGATTCCTGTCTGATCTCGTCTGTAAACCTGTCCATCACCATTACAAATAAGAAAGGGCTCAAAGCTGAACCTTGATGTAATCCCACCTCCACCTTAAACACATCCATCACTCCCACCGCAGACCTCACCACTGTCACACTACCCTCGTACATATCCTGTACCACTCTTACATACTTCTATGACACTCCCGACTTCCTCATACAATACCACAACTCCTCTCCAGGCACCCTGATATATGCTTTCTCTAACTCCACAAAGACACAATGCAACTCCTTCTGACATTCTCTGTACTTCTCCATCAACACTCTCAAAGCAAACATCGCATCTGTAGTGCTCTTTCCTGGCATGAAACCATACTGCTGATCACTAATCATCACCTCCCTTCTTAACCTAGCTTCCACTACTCTTTCCCATAACTTCATGCTGTGACTGATCAATTTAATCCCTCTGTAGTTACTACAGTTGTGCACATCACCCTTATTCTTAAAAATCGGTACCAAAACACTTTCTTCTCCATTCCTCAGGCATTCTCTCACTTTCCAAGATTTCATTAAACAATCTAGTTAAAAAAACTTCACTGCTATTTCACCTAAACACCTCTATGCTTCCACAGGTATGTCATCTGGACCAACAGCCTTTCCGTTCTTCATCCTCTTCATAGCTAACCTTACTTCCTTCTTGCTAATCCACTGCACTTCAGGATTCACTATCCGCACATCATCCAACCTTCTCTCCCTCTCATTCTCTTCATTCATCAGCCCCTCAAAGTACTCTTTCCATCTGCTCAACACACTCTCGTCACTTGTGAGTATGTTTCCCTCATTATCCTTTATCACCCTTACCTGCTGCACATCTTTACTAGCTCGGTCCCTCTATCTAGCCAATCGGTGCAGGCCCTTTTCTCCCTCCTTAGTGTCCAACCTTTTATACAACTCATCATACGCCTTATCCTTAGCCTTCGCCACCTCTCTCTTTGCCATGCACCTCATCTCCTTATACTCTTGTCAACTTTCTTCATCTCTCTGACAATCCCACTTCTTCTTTGCCAACCTCTTTCTCTGTATACTCTCTCATTCCACCACCAGGTCTCCTTGTCCTCCTTCCTCTTTCCAGATGTCACACCAAGCACCTTTCTAGCCATCTCTCTTACTAGCTCTGCTGTAGTTACCCAGCTATTCGGTAACTCTTCACTGCCACCCAGTGCCTGTCTTCACTATTCCCTGAACATCACCTCACAATTACCATTTTTCAATTTCCACCATTTGATCCTTGGTGCTGCCCTCACACTCATCCTCCTCTTCTTGATCACCAATGTCATCCTACAAACCACCATCCTATGCTGCCTAACTACACTTTCCCCTGCCACCACTTTACAGTCTACAATCTCCTTCAGACTGGCCCCTCTACATAAAATATAATCCACCTGTGTGCATCTTCCTCCACTCTTGTATGTCACCCTATGCTCCTCCCTCTTGTTAAGATACACATTCAACACAGCCATGTCCATCCTTTTTGCGAAATCCACTACCATCTGACCTTCTGCATTCCTTTACTTAACACCATACCTACCCATCACTTCCTCATCCCCTCTGTTCCCTTCACCAACATGCCCATTGAAATCTGCTCCAATCACCAGTCTCTCACCCTTGGGTACAGTCATCACCACTTCATCCAACTCACTCCAAAATTTTTCTTTCTCATCCATCATACACCCAAGTTGTGGAGCATATGCACTAACAACATTCATCATTACACCATCAATTTCCAGTTTCATAAACATCACTCTATCCGACACTCTTTTCACCTCCAAAACACTTTTAGTTTTAGTAATGAGCTTATGGTTTGCTTAATTGTGATAGCTTTGAAATAAAAACAGGCTAAGTTAGATGAAAGATTATAAAATTCAGCAGGGTTATTTGCTTCATTAATGTGTGATTTGGGGAGACTGGAATATTTTTTTATGTTTTCAAATGAAGTTAGAAGAAAGACTTTAAAGTTATTTGAAAGACTGGAATACAAGTGAGAGCTGTTGTTATGAATGGTAAATATGTCTGTAATGTACCTGTAACTTGTTTTATTTCATTTCAGATTAATTTGGATTGGTAGGCATAAGGTTCTTGTCTATGCCTTACACAAAGGGCTTTAGCATTAGTAAAGCAAAAAAACCAGGAGCCAATATCCAAAAATCACTGTTTATTCTCTGGCATCTCTGCACAAATGCCTTCAAGGAGTAAAGTACACTTAAATTACCCTGCCTATATATATATATATATATATATATATATATATATATATATATATATATATATATATATATACATATATATACACACAAACACACACACTCTATACAAACCCATTAACACTCAATTAATAAAGTAAATAATTGTATCAAATAAAAAAACGCCAATTACATTCAAGATTCCTTCCTTTTGGGACTAAAGTATCATATATTAAAATATAAAAGGACTCTTTAAACAACAACTTATTTTTTACATTCATATTTTCACATGTAGTACTATCTACTTTTTCTAATATAGTCCCTTTTAAACCTGCAGATTCACCTACATGCATTTTATTAAAATGTTCTGCTACTTAACTTTCCTTTTTATTTTTTCAGTGTCCCTAATGTGTTCCATTAACCTCACTTTAAAAGTCCGCTTGGTCTCCCACACATAAAATTTGTCACACGGGCACTTTAAAGCATATATTAGGCCTTTGTAGCACATCTATATTGTCTCTTCACACTGAAGTGTATACCATTTATTTTATTAAAACTTGTAACTAAATATCTACACACCTTACATTTTCCACAAGGCTTGGTACCATATTCTAAAGGAGCTTTGTTCACATTAATTGGGGGCATAACAAACTTCCCCTTAACCACAACATTTTTTAGATTTCTTCCTACTTTGTATGAGATTTTGGACATATCTGTAACCCACTGAGAAAAATCTCTCAACAATGTTATAAAGCTCCAATAATATTTAACCATCTTCACTACTTTATCACTAAAGAAGCTATATATTATGACAAAGTAAATATCTTCCGTTCCATTCTTATTATAAATTCCAGGGTTATAGCCATGTGTAGATTTTACCTTATAATCCCCGTTTACATATTCCTTAATAAATCGATCTCAGCATTTAACAATTCACTATTATATCCTCTACATTTAAATATAGAAATCATCTTGGATAATTCTTCAGAAAAATCTACTTCATCACTACATAGTCTACATAGACGTATAAACTTCCCATATGGTAGGGCCTCAGGTGTATGGGGAGGATGACAACTTTGTGCTCTTAAATATGGTTTATTATTGTTTGTGCGAATGACATTCTGTCGGCTGCAATGTGCCGAAAAACAGAATGTCGAACGCACAAGCAGTTTTGCACCAGATAGTCGACTCCACTTATGCGAATGTACAAATGCATTCACATAAGTGGAATTCGACTATCTGCATGGAGATCGCTGTACAGTGGGGAGTGGAAATTCATCCCCACTGTAGTGCGATCTCGGAGTTAGAATATATAAGTAGGGGTGGGGTGGGGGGTGCACGGGGGCCTTGCCCCCCCTGCAAAAACGTGACAGGTGTATAGCAGTTTGATTTACATTAGCTCCTATACAGCTATCACTTGGTGGTTTTGACAACAATGTTGAGTCAAATTCGTCGAGCATTTGGCTCGACATTGAGTACGTAATTTTTTTTTACTTTTGGTATTACCATTCATTTATTTGAACGGAAAATGTTTTTCCGTTCGAATAAACAATAGTAAACCCTTAAATATTGATTTCCACCTTCAAATTTTCTATGTATTAGAGTTCTGTTTTTATTCCCATCCATAATGTCCAGAATTACATCCAGAAAAGGAACTTTCTTACCAATCTGTAATCCATCAAACTCTAGATGGAATCTATTATAGATCTCTTAGAAATAATTGAATTTCATTCTCCCCCCTTCACATAGAAAAATAAGATCATCAATGAACTTACAATATTTTTACATATTGTTGAAAAAAATCTACATTTATACACATATTCCATCTCAAAAAGACCCATACTTAGGTTTGCATACGATGGGGCAAACGCTGCCCCTACAGCTGCTCCTTGTTTCTGATGGAACACTATTCCATTAAACTCAAAAAAATTTCTTGTCAAGCAGAAATATACTAGACCTATAATATACTCTGTAGCTAGACATTCACCTCAGAAAAACCTTCGGGCCTCTACCCCAAAAGAATGGTGGATACTCGTGTATAAACTTTTTACATCTAAAGTTATCCAATACATACTGTGATTCCACTGAATATCTTTAACCTTATGTAAAAAATCAAAAATATCCTGAATATATGAAGGCAATGTTTGTACTTTAGGTAAAAGCAAAAAAATGTAACAGCTGTCCCACTTTATAAAGAAAATATTCCTTTCCTGACACTACAGGGCGACCTGGAGGATGTGTGATGTTCTTGTGTATTTTTGGTAAGCAATAAAATTGTGCCATTTTATATCCCTCCACATTAAACTTCTTTTTTACATCCTCACATGAAAGATAACCAAGTCTAACACCTTTGTTTAATAACTCATTATATTCCTCCAATGCTGCCAAATATACAGAAAATTCAACCTTCTCATATATACTCACATCATTTAAATGTTCATTACACATATTTAAGTACTGTAAATAATGCATTACTACTAGTTTATTACCTTTATCTTCTTTTTTTTCCCAGTTGGGGGTCGCCACAGCAGATCACCTGTCCGCTCATGATTGGCAGTGGAGTTTTACGGTGTCGAGTTGCCAGCCCAACCTTCCACAGAAGGCATACACACTCACACCTAGGGCCAATTTAGAGTGTTCAATCCACCTACAGCATGTCTTTGGGATGTGGGAGGAAATCGGAGCACCCGGAGGAAACCCACGCGACCACAGGGAGGACATGCAGACTCCGCACAAAAGGCACCCCAGCCGAGGATCAAACCGGAGAACCTCTTGCTGTGAGGTGGCAAAGTTAACTGCTGCACCACCACGGCCGCCCTTGTTTATTATCTTTATCTGCAAGGTTTAAATATAATGTCCCTTTTTTCACTCAACAATAACAGTGATTTCCATTCATTTTTAGTTGAATTATAATAAATATTTTTCTTACATTTGTTAAAATCAAACAATTCTCTTTCCATAAAAAAATTTAACATACTATAAAACTGTTGTACACCTTCATGGTGAAACTGTGGTATAAATACACTTTTATATTCAACATGACTTGTATCAAACATACAACAGGCATTAATATTTTCTTCTGATTGACAAGAGTAAAAACTCTCATCATTAGAAGAAGCATATGCATCAACATCCTCACTGCAATAATGTTCATTATTAATTAAATTGCCCTTGTAAAGTAATGTTTCAAATGCAATTTTTCTTACTAGTCTGTATATATCACATTTCAGTTCATGTAGTCATGGTAATATGCTAGGTACAAATTTCAATCCACATTTAAGGACAGCCAACTCACAATCATTAAACTTATAACCAGATAAGTTAAAAATATGAGTCACTATCACTTAGAGGTAATAGTTCACCATTTACCTCTTCTGTGATGTTGCTGTGGTTGAAATTCCACCTGTTGCACGCTGGAGAAATCTCGTTGGCATTTTTTCCCTGTACTCTCTCTCTCATTGGTAATTCAAACCATTTCGAAAAGTCCGGCGAAATTGTTCTTCAGGGCTTTTGGAAGAGGAGGGAATTAATTTTCTCTTTCGTTGTCATCATCCATACATAAGTACATGTCCTCTGATGTAACTGCTGAGGAATTTAACCAATGCTGGCCATTACCCCCTCCTTCGTCAAACCTCACATGATTCCTAGCTCATTTCCAATTGGTTCTTGTTATGAAAGCTCTACCATAATCATAGTCCTAGGTATCTCTAATAAGTTTATTTTTCTTCCACTCCAGAATTTCTTCCTCATAGGTTTTGAGTTTCCCATTGATGTCCATAAAAAAATTGTCTAAAAACTCAGCAAACGAACCAGACAATAAGGTACAGCATAACGAACCAATTTGTTCTGGCAGCTCTTGTTGTTTGACCCTATCTCTCTCAACCAATATAGAGACCCATTCAGTTGTACACTTATGAACTGCCATTATCCACCGTTTATGAAACTGCTTATCAATATCATTATTCAGGTCAAAAGGCATAGATGAATCCCTGTATGCCCTTAGCCCTCTAGGAGTTATGTCCAGTTCAATATACTTTTGCATTCAATTCAATACACTTATGGCTTTAGCATTAGTGTCTACTCTTGTGGATCTTCTAAGCTCCAGGCAGGTCTGGTAAAGTGTAAAATTGTTACAGTTAGCCTTTCAAGATTTCCAAGCAGTATCTATGCTTAATTTTGCTTGATGTTTCCATTCCTCCAGAGATATCGTTTGGTTCTACCTTGTCTCTTAGAAAGAGGAAAAAAAGAATAATGTGCAGTAGGGTATTTACGAAATAGTTTAGAGAGCTGTTAGAGTCAGTTTGGAAGTGGAGAGGGGCCCAGACAATATTAAGTTGATTGTTAAGTTCAGGTACTTTACATTGTGGAATGCATCTACAAGAGAAATTTGGGAAAATGCTGGTATATTCATATCTGTGTGCAATGTTTATTAGCAATAGGTAGAGAGTTGACTTTCTTCCTGTTTGGAGGTTGGGTCTGGTAGGTTTTTGGACTAAAATGTTGAAGGATGTAAACATCTTGGTCAGTTGTGGTTTATTTGGGTCTATAGCAATGAAGTCAAAGTCACCTATTATAATGAAATTATCGGGAGTGTCTTTTGGAATTAGGGAAAAATAGATTGCTATATAGTAGTAACATATCTATGGAGGGAGTCGTGATTGAATGGGAAGCAGTTAGAAAAAATAAGATTATCATTTAAGGAGGAATTTTGAGTAGATGTCCCGTTTCTAACTATGAAGGGGCCTGGTGAGGTTTCAGGTCTTTTTAATGGACCAGTGGAAAACAATAAAGATCACCAGGGTTAGGAGGAATACTTTTAGACCAAAAGACAAATCTTGTGGGGAGTTTTAGTGAGTGCATAGTCCAGTAGGGTGTAGCTGATGGAAATGAAGTTGGATCTAATACGGTCATCAACAAGATGAATAAGACTAAAATCAGCATGACAGTCCTTCACAACATAGCCATGGAGCCTGAGGTGATTGATACTGAAACCACCCAGATTGAAGATATTCAATGTAAAACAATGTGTGCTGGGGGGTCAATATTATGCAGAAGTAATTCAAAGACAGAGAAGGAGGTGGGAGAGGAGGTACAGTACAGAAATAGTTTGACAATGCTATACATGGAAATATTTACAATGAGCCAAGTGGGCCTAAATTTATTGGTTGAGGAAAAGGCAGTTGCCAAAGAGCAGCAGAGGTGTTTTTATAAGGAAAGGAAGCAACTGTCCCAGTCCAAACATTAGGATTGTATACACATACAGAATCATATTGAGGGAAAGGGCATGCTAAATTTCAGGCTATATTTGAGCTTGGTCTTTTTTAATGTAAGAAAGTCAAGGTTATGGATTTCAAGAAATGCAGGAAGAATCAAGTTTAGGGTTAAATCTTTAAATGTTAAAGGATTATAATTTAAAGTTCTTTTGCTGGAAGAGCAAGATGTGGAAGGGGAGTTTGGGGGACAATGGACTGTACAGGGATTAAGTGAAGTGTGGGAGCCCAGACTGGTTTTGACGGCACCTGTCAGAAGATGTAAACAGATAACAGGATTAGAGTTCCATTCTCCTGAATTCCCACAGGTCTTTGACTCACTGACCAACAGAGTCTTAGCCTCTTCGACTGGCATTTCCAACTAATGCTGCAACTGTGTGACAACCTTAAACCCTCATAATGCCCCTAAAAAAGAAGCAGGTCCAGTGTTTTGGGAATTAAGGTGCTCAGATTTCACAACATTTTAAAAACTTCTTCCAATATAATAACTGTGCTGCTAGAGAACTGCCTGTTAATTGCACAGCCCTGTATTTTCATGCAGTCACCTTTTCAAGGGTTTGATACCACCTCAACACTGTCTTTTTGGGCTTCAAATCTACTTCTTTTATAATATATTTCTTCTTCATAACTCCGTTAGACCATGTTTTCCCTTCAGTGTTTGGTTCTTTTACCATCATCATCGTTATCAACAACCCCTCCCCCATTTTGCATCTATTGTACAAAGTGTCAATGTGTCATGTCAACTCTCACTGTATCTCTTAATTCAGTGTCACTAACTTCTTCAACGGTCATGCCTAACAGTAAAAGAAAGATCTTCTCTCTTGGCTCTGTTATTAGTTCCTTATTCTGCTGTACTTTGACTTTCTCTGAGGCCTTCCCCACACCTTCCTTTACCAGTTTGGAACACATGCCTTCACTTTTACGTTCACTTCAACATATCTAGCAGTTAGGTGAACTGGACCACAACAAGGCCTTGTTTCACCACAACCTAGTTACATTAATAAGTCAGATTAATTGCGGACATAAAATAAAGGATACCTATCAAAAAAATGAATGGACAAATTGTAAAATGTCATACAGTCAAACCAATGTTATCAACAATTTAGTCCATGGAACCGTTGTAACTGGGATCGAGTTGCAGTAGGTATCAACAAATTTGCCCTTTTCCCCACTGTAGTGCAATCTCAGAGTTGGTATACATAATTAGCAGGGGTATACATAATTAGCAGGGGGTGTGCAAGGTGCAGGGGGGGCTTGACCCCTGCAAAATCATTTTTTGTGCTGAATGCAGGTGTTTTCTTTGTTCTGAGTTTGTTTCCACAGACTGAATTGTCGATGACACGGGTTTGATGGTTTAGTATCAAAATTTGGAACAGCACTTACGTGAAACTGGGATGGTCGAATGTGTCTTTTCCAATTTCCATAATGCCATTCTGAAAAATGTTCTAATGCACATTAGCAAATGGTAGTGTACATTCAGTAATGTGCATCTGATGTTCTGATAACAGATCGCACTACAGTGCAGATCGGGAAATTTACCCTTTACCTCACTGTAGTGCGATCTCGGAGTTGGAATATATAAATAACATCCAGGGGATGTGGGGGGCACAGCCCCTCACATGGAGGTGCAGGAGGGCGTGCCCCCCTGCAAAAACATTACTGTTTACACGGAATTTTGATCCTGGAACTTCCGACGTTCTAATGTCCATTCCATGGTTACCATTTCCGACATTTTGGTAATTTTGTATTACCAAATTCGGAAAACGGATTCGATCAAAATGTGGAAAATTGTTTTGATTTTCCACATTTTGATAGTAAACTGGGTTCGACCACATGACGTTCGACAACTTGTCTGTTCAATTATTTGATAGGTATCCCAAATAATACATTATATACAAATTAAACAGAACTGGAACAAACACTGAAAGAAAAAAATGTAAATCAACCTAGCAATTAGCACAGAAAAAAAACCTGCAATGAATACACGTCTAAAATTGAAATAGTGTACACAATATGGACAAACACATCACAGCTTTCAGCCTGCAAACAAGACAATATATATTAGCTAAGATCCAAATAAGGAAGCAAAATATGGATGTTATACCACTTCATTTTTTATTCCATGAAGGTGGTGACACCAAGGTGCTAGAACAAGAATAAAAACGTTATTTTACTGAGTGGTTGCTTTTTGAAGTTGTATAACATCCATATTTTGCTTCCTTATTTGGATCTTAGTTGTATTTGCTGAAGAGTGGAGTTTTTTTGTTGTGGTTTAAGACAATATATATTGTTTAAACACGAATTCTGTAATGATTGTTAGCGTTGTATTTGTCAGGTACTATGTGCATAGTAGTGATGTTAATGTAATTCCAGCAACACACACATTTTGCTTCACATTTCATTGATATCTCTCTCTTCCTATCTGTGTCACTCCTGATTTCCAAACACCACCTACTTACTCAACTTTTTCATTACCAAACACACCTGGAAACATTTTCAGGACTGTTTGTGTTGCAGAAAATTGTTTTCTTTCAGTGTTGGGATTGTTTTTCCCATCATCCACAAGTACCTAGCCACTTTTTGAGTCTCCTTATCCATCACTCTCTACCTTTCAATATTAAAACATATGTGAGGTTTGGGCACACCAATGTGTCATTTCTGTACACTACAGCCTGCTCCACAATGACATTTGATCCCTTAATGTTACAGTAAAAGAAAAAGCAAAGGAAACATCTTGGAAGGATATCTGATCAACACTAAACACAACTTCGACCTGTGTAACTGCAAACCTGATGGTCATGTACCTTTTTCTTTGGGGTAAAGCAGACACTATGCTGAACACCCAAAGAGCCTGTGTTACCAATGACGTGCACAGTGAAGTGAAGAAAATAATCAGCATTTATTGCTAGCATTGGTTTAGCACTGATCCATTTTAGGAAAGTCTGTCCATTAATAAAAATAAGGCCATTAGCTGGAGTGCAACAGTTCAATGGAGCACTACAGAAGACAGCTTTTCCTGAGGTGGCTCTAGTTAAAACTGCTACTGTTTGTTAAATAACGTAATCTGAAGAGCTATGGTAATGTGTAGGGCGCTGCTGGTCTCTGTCAGACAATGAAGGCTCCTGTCAAATCAATCAGTCAGGCTCCAATTAAAAAAAAAGCCAAGTAAATGCAAACTTGTCTGTTGGACACTGTTGTTTTAATTAATGTAGTAAATATTTCTATCATAAAACAAAAGGCATAAAACTACTTTAGTTTTTTTCTGCTCACTATCAGTTTTTACTACAGAGTATGAAATGCATCAGGAGAGTGAAGTTTCACTGCTGCTAACATTTTATAAAATTTACTGTCACTAGTCAATGCTTGGCCATCTTTATTTGTACACAATGAAATTTTCCATTTAAATATAACAATACACATAGCAGCATTAAACCTCATATAGGCAAAGTCACATGAAAGCATCAAAATGTCCACTGTACTCTGCAGTCTAGTCTTCAGAATAATACTGACACCAAAACTTGCAGAAGGTGTTAGAGATCTACATTTGACCGACCAGAATCAGAGAAGCTAGTTAATTTTATACATAATTTGAAAGGTCCACTACAGAAGACAGTGTACAACTGATGCAAACAGCTGCAATCAGCACAACAATTATATATTTCAAATGTTCAAATTGCAGTATACAAC
The DNA here is from genome assembly GCF_019279795.1 of Protopterus annectens. Classification (NCBI taxonomy): domain Eukaryota; kingdom Metazoa; phylum Chordata; order Ceratodontiformes; family Protopteridae; genus Protopterus; species Protopterus annectens. Next base: position 377,203,243 of record NC_056741.1, read on the forward strand.
AATTACAAGATAATAAAATCTACCAAAGTGACTACATAAACATTAATAAAATGAAATGGAAGTGGAAATTTCCAGACTACGTTTCCTTTGATGTGGGCTAGGACAGTGCATGATCGCAATGGAAAAATGGATCTCCATTTAATAACTGTACCATGGCACTCAATCTAACCAATGCAAAGACAGGCAAAAGTAATTTCTCTTACACATAATAGGTTGAATGGTACTTGAGATATGCGGATCACTTTCCTCAGAAGACAGGTTTCAAGATGACAAATAAATTATGCAAGAGACTTGAGCAGCTAGCCAAAACTGTTGTTTCAAAGACATAAATCAAAGAATAAAAGCAAATAACTTTCTGCTTATCAGGAAAAGTGAGATATAAAGTATTAGCAGAACCTGACATGATAGCAAATAAACAGAATTTTTCAGATCCCCAGAGTTGATGGAAAAAAGGGTAGTAATGAAATAAAACTGCAACTAATAAATGAAACAGACAATACAAACAAATAAGTAATCCGGATAAGCAACACATAAATAAAAAGCAGGAAAATAAATATATTGCAGCAACCACGTCCTACCATAAAAAGCCAAATCATTTTACCAAGGCAGGCACAGCTAAACATATACATCATGGAAGACAGTGCAACCAGAAGTGAGAGACAGACAGCATTACCAATGAAAAGACAACAGTCTCATAAACACTACAAAAGTGACAAAATAGGGCACAACAAACATAACACGATTCAGCAAGGAGGTGACAGCACATACATGTTTGTACAGTGCATGAAGATGACAGTAAAGCTAAGTCAGAAATCAAAGTAAAGATGCAAAATAAATAAATTAAAATTCTTACTGACTGATCTGCATTAGTACATATACTTTCACAAGATTATGACTTTAATAATGCCAGCATCCATTAACACTATGTTTCACATAGGTTACAATATATGACAAAGTCACTTCTCCCCTTTTCAATGTCCTACAAGGCAAGGCTCCAGACTTATACGCTACCCCATAAGCAGGTCATTAGCCATCATTCACATAACATACATGTTCAATAATGAAACCAAAATTAGCAAAAACATGCATAATGTGGCTGAAAATTTCAGGGCACTGATAATGTAAAGCTGAGGCAAGTTAAATTGCATACAGTTTAACATCTAAAACCTATGTATGGCTCAACCCCCAAAAAAACTGCTTACCTTTTCATCTGCATGAAAGATAATTGCAAGGATTTTCAGAGCTGGACCCAAAAGATATAGTATAAGCACCAATTCCATGAATATCAGCCATAATGACACACCTAAGCTAAAAATCCCATCTGAAATTAGAATGTTGTTGTTGTGTCTTTTGGCTTTTCCCGGTTAGGGGTCGCCACAGCGTAACTCCGGTCCGCTAATGATTGGCAGTAGATTTTTACGTGCCGAGTTGCCAGCCCTGACGCACAACCTTCAATGAAGGTACGCCCATTTACGCATGTCTCCCCACAGAAGACGCTCTAGCTGAAAATCGAACAGGACAACATCTTACTGTGAGGCGACAACGCTACCGCAGCACCACCATCACAGTTATCCCATCTGAAATTAGAATATGTGTAGCTTTTACAGCAGCTGACAAACCACAATGAAAAAGAAAGGCATGTCATACTACTTACTGATACAATCTTAAATGAACTGAACGCTGCAGAACTGTTTTCAAAACTAGACCTTACATCGGGCTGTAACCACCTACAGCTCCATCCTGAAATGGTGGTCACATTTTTCCACATACATAAGGCTAATGACATAGAAAAGGTTCATATTTGGGTTAATTTAGCTGTTGAGATTTTCAGGGTGTACTCTAGCAGGTACTTTGAGTAAAAATGTAAAGAATTTCAGTGATAACATTAACATTTGTGGAAAAAAAAATATTATGAAGTACTGAGAGAGGTTGTATATGGGACAAAACTAAGTGACCTAACCCAAAATAAGTAACAAAAATGCACTTTTTATATTCATCTTTTCAGAAAGTGGTATGGTCCTTAGCTACACTGAAAGCAAAGGCACTTTAAGACAGGTCAGCACCCATTGCAGCCAAGGGGATAAACAAAAATTCTGGGAATGACAAACTACTCTTTCTTTTTGGTAAATACTGCTTGCATCTCTACTGTCTAACATAACTTCAGAGAATCTACCAAAATACTTCATCCATAAATCATCAGGGTCTACTACAGCAGTTTCTCTCAAGTGTTTGGCAAAGCCCTGTATACAAGCAGGCAGCTTGAGGTGACATTTTCCCTTTAAAAAGTACCCTTGAAATGTCATCCATACCTAGTTGTGCAAAAGGCAACTAGTTTGCGCAGTGACAAGCACTGCCCCCAGATTTCTGAAAGTACAGTTGTGTACACTTACCATAAATGTAGATGTTCGAGTATATTCACTGTTGCAGTCATTACATTTGGGTTATCTGCCTGCAGGTAGCCCTCAGCCAGCCTGAATATCAAAGTCTTGGATTCCTGCATCGGATGCTGTCTCTTCTTCCATGACATCAGGTCGTCAGGGGTATAAAACATGCAGCCGACGCCATTACATCAGTTTTTCTTGCCCCAGATGTCAGGTGCCCCCACAATGGGAAGCAATTATATGATATGTTACACCTCCATCAAAAAGCAAATACACCAGAAAGCTTAAAACAAGAAAGAAAGTCAGAGCCAAGAGAAGTCAGGGGGCTGGAGGGAGGATAACCAGGACTGCAACAGTGAATACACTCAAACATCTACATTTATGGTAAGTGTACACAACTGTACTATGCTCTTCATGCTTCACTGTTGCAGTCATTACATTTGGGTTGATTCCCAAAGCTAAGGAAGGGAGGAGGAAGTTAAAGAGCATTAGGGCCAGCTATTAAGCCCTGCAAGACTGCAGTGGCAAAACCATCTCTGTATTTAGAAAAAAGGGGCATGTGGTAATGCTTGGTAAAGGTATGTACAGAGCTCCAGGCAGCAGCTTCTAGGATGTCCCTGGTAGGGACTCCTCTGAGAAAGGCTGTAGAGGTAGATGCAGCCCTGGTGGAATGAGATCTTATCCCCTGTGGGGTAGGTTTTCCATGTTTCTTATAGCAGAAATTAATGCAATGGGCTATCCATTTAGAAATGGTTTGCTTTGAAAAGGCCTTCCCCTCTGCCCCTGCAGCAAAGCCAGCAATTCTGAGAGGCTTAGTCCTGTCCAAATAAATTCTAAGTTGTCTGTGCACGTCCAAAGAGTGCAGTATTCGTTCTCCTTTGTTTTGTGGATTAGGGAAAAAGTAGGCAAATGAATGGACTGATTTAGGGCCACACTAGACACCATCTTGGGCATAAAGGAAGGATTGGTCCTGAGGGAAACCCTGTCTGCATGGAATATAATGAAGGGCTCCACTGCCATGAGGGCCTGTAATTCAGACACTCTTCTTGCTGAAGTGATGGCTAGAAGGAAGGCTGTTTTCCAAGAAAGGAATTTCAACTCTGCAGTTGCAGCTGGTTCAAAAAGAGGGAGAATGAGGTTTTCCAATGCAAAGTTAAGGTCCCAGGCTGGAGTAGGGGCTCGTCTGGGGGGGGGTCTTAAATTTTTAGCCCCTCTGAGGAATTGCTTTAGCAGGGGGTGACAGAAGAGGGGAAGTTCGGTATTATAATGTGCTGAAATGGCAGAGGCATGAATTTTAATTGACAAGAAGGATAGGCCCTTGTGGAGCATTTCTGTTAAGTACTGAAGAATATTAGGTAAGCTAGGCACCGTTGTGCCCATCCCCTGAGTCTGGCTCCAGGAACAGTATCTTTTCCACTTTTCAGCATAGGCTTTTCTATTACTAGGCCTCCTTGCTTCCAGAATGACATCTAGCACCTGCTTACTGAGGGATGCTATTGGAGAGCTCAAGAAATTAGCCAGGCTCAGGGTTTGAAGCTGAGGGTGCAGAATCTGGCCCGTCTGCTGGGACAGCAGGGAAGGTGTCTGAGGTAGGTGCCATGGCTCCAGCAGTACCATACTGCGCAAGAGGGGGTACCAGTGCTGGCGAGGCCAGTCTGATGCAATCAGTATTGTCCTTGGCTTGTCCTGTTTGATCTTTATCACAACTTCTGAGAGGACAGGCAGAGGGGAAAGGCATAAACCGAGAGGCTTTCCCTGGTAAAGGACAGGGCATCCACTTTCCAAGCTTGACTGTGGGAAGTCCTTGTGCAGAATTTGTCCAATTGGTAGTTCTGAGGGGAGGCAAACAGGTCTATCTCTGGAGTCCCCCATTTGTTCCTGAAGAGGCTGAATATTTTTGGTTCCAGTTTACATTCGTGTAGGTCCATGAGAGTTCTGCTTAGGTCGTCTGCCAGTCAATTTAGCTTGCCTGGCAGGAATTGAGCTTGTAGGTGCACTTGGTAGCTCAAGGCTGTGTTCCACAGAGCCATGGCTAGTCTGCAGAGAGGGTACGAGTGGATTCCTCCCTGCTTGTTTATGTACCACATAACTGTGGTGTTGTCTGTCTTTATCAATAATTGTCCTGGAAGGATGTTGTCTTTGAAGGCTGTTAGTGAATTCTGTACAGCTAACATTTCTTTTCGATTGATATGCAGGTGCATCTGACTCGGGTTCCATTTGCCCTGAATGCACTGCCCTGCCAAGTGAGCCTCCCATGCGTAGTCTGATGCGCCTGTTGTTAGTGTTTGGGCGGCAGGGGGTAGAGTAAAAGGGGGCCCCTTGTTGTGGTAGCAGGCCTCTGCCCACCAAAGGAACTCTGTCTTTATATAAGGAATGATAGGAATCATTGATTCCAGGTCCTGAGGATGTTGACACCATAGGCTTTTTAGATACCATTGTAGTTTCCTCATATGCAGTCTTGCATATGGAATTAGTAGAATGCAAGAAGCCATGAACCCCAGGGCTTGCAAAATTTTACTTGCAGATAGCTGGGTCTTTGTGGCCGGTAGTTTGAAGTAGGTTGTCAAATACCCTTGTTTCTCTGGCATGAGATAAGCCATCTGGGAAGTTGTGTTCAAGCTTGCTCCCCGGAATACAATCTCTTGGCAGGGTACTGAGATTTCTTTTTGTTTATGGTGTACCCCAGTGAGGTTAGAAGTTTCTTTACGAATGCCAGATGTTTTAATAGCAAGTCCTGGCTTTCTGCCTGAATCAGACAATTGTCCAGTTATGGGTATATATGAATATTTCTCTGCCTGCAAAATGCAATGGCTGGAGCTAGACACTTTGTGAATACCCTGGGAGCAGTAGATAAGCCAAAGGGAAGTGCAGAGAACTGATAGTGCATGGAGCCTGCCCTGAAGCGTAGGGATTTCCTGCAAGATTCCCTTATTGGAATGTGCAAGTAAGCTTCCTTTAAATCTAAGGTTGCCAACCAGGCATCTATGCCTAGCATAGGAAGCAGCTGATGAAGTGTTAGCATTTTGAATTTGGGGATTACCAAAAAGGTGTTTAGAATAGAGAGGTCCAGGATAGGTCGCCAGGAGCTGTCTTTTCTGGGTACCAGGAAAAGTCTTGAATAAAAACCTTGTCCCCTTTCCTTCTGCTGGGACAGGTTGAATAACCCTGATACTTAGAAGAGAGAGAACCTGCTGTTGAGCTTCTGCCCACTGATTTGGAGGTAGGTCTGGTCAACCGTTTGGGGTTGGTAGGGTGTGGAAGTGGAATCTGTATCCTTGGAAAACTATACTTAAAACCCATTTGTCCTGGGTAATGAGTTGCCAGTTTTTTGCATGCAGGACGAACTTTCCTCCTAAGGGAGCAGGCAGTTGAGCAGGGCTTGGAAGGGTTAAGGTTAAGTCATTGTGACATTTTTCCGTAGATGGGTGTCTTATACTTCCTGCTTTGGAAGTGGGAGCCCCCCACTGCTTAGGCCTGTGTGTACCCTGATGGTGGTGTGCTGTTCTTGGGTTTGGACTGAGAAGGCCTGGAAGAGACTGGAAAGGACCAATTCTTTGAAGGCCAATGCCTACTAAATCTAGGAGGCTGTGCTTGCAGGAAATATTTAACAGTTTGCATAGATTTAGCTTTTTCCTCCATCTTTTTGAGGACAACTTCTGCTTTGTTGCCAAACAGGCGGTCTTGGTTTAAGGGAGCATCCAGTAATTTAGCTTTGACATGATCTGGAAAGTTTTGCTCCTTAAGCCAAGCATGCCTTCTAAGTACAGACCCAGTGACAGCAGCCCTGCAAGATGCTTCTAAAGAGTCAAAACCACATTGCAAAGTATGTTTACCAACTTGTTCAGCAGAATGCATTAAATCCTGTAATTCTTTGTGTTCAGCACGGTCAGGTATCAACATAATTTTCTGTTTAAGTAATCCCATAATATGCTGCTGGTACTTTTAACATATGAAACTGGCAATTTAAAGCCCTAATGGCCAAAGTAGCAGAAGTGTATACCTTCTTACCCCATCTGTCCAGGGCTCTAGCATCTCTATCAGAAGGGGTAGGATTTTTGTCCGCAGTAGCCTTAATGCCCTTTGGTCTTTGGGAAATGGTCTCTGGATCCGCAGTAGGATTCTTGAAGAGGAACTTATGAGAGTCAGGTACTCTGTAATACCGGTCAGGTTTTCCGAGAGCTGGAGGTAAAGTGTCTGGGGACAAGCTTGATTCTAGGAAGGCATCATCTACAATGTCTAGAACAGGAGGGATAGCTAAAGGCCTGTGTTGAGGAAGGAGTAAGAATTCCCTAAGCCTCTTTTTGGAGTCAGAGTAATCCTGGCTTTCCCAGCGGAAATGCTCCCTAAGAGTGTGCAAGGTTTCACCAAAAGAAAAATCTTCTGGAGGAGAAGCAGAGGGAATGTAATCCTCTGCATCAGAATCCTCATAGGTAGATAAGGGTAAATCCTGGTAATCAGAAGTAACAGAAATATCAGAATCCTGATCAGAAGGAAAATCAGTTCTAGGTCTCCTGGGGGGGGGGGGGGTTGACTTCGCCCTAATTAAGGTAATAAGGTCTTCAGCCATTCTAAGCATTTGTTTTTTAGGCATATGGGCCTGACCATGTGGTTTGGAAATCGGTTTTCTAGGCGTGGGTCGAGTTTTATGCCTGGATGAAGAAGATGGCGTCTGTTTAAAACGCAAATCTGTAGGCCTGAATATACCCTCAGAAGCCGGTGCCTGCACAACGGCTCCGGACCCATCCAAGGTAGAGACATCCGCAGTCGAAGAAGCATCTCGTGGCATCCCGGACTCCGAATGGGTCTCAGTAGAGGCCTGTGAATCTGAAGTAGCGGGTATCAGGGGCTGCGAAAGCGCCTCACTGAGTACTGGTGAACTGGCGTCTAGCTTAGGAGAAGCGTCTGTCTCTGTCTTTATCCTTAGGTTTTTTCGGAATGTCAGTAGTCGGATGACTTACCGAAGCCATTGCTGGATAGTTATACCGAGTACCAAAATAATTTGCTGCAAAAATAGACTGACGACGAATAGTTTGGGGGTTGAATAAGGCACAAAATCGACAGTGAGGGACGTCGTGGTCTGGGCCAAAGCAAGGAATGCAGTACGGATAATAATCTTTATGCGGTATTTGCTTTCCACAGGTAAGACAATTGTTAACTCTTACTGACCGGTTAAGAGCAAGAAAAAGGATCCCCAACGGGGTACTTCACTTTTTTGAAGCCTTCGGTTCTGAAACTCAAAAACAAAAATTTCAGGAGATGGCCAACCTGCACTTGCGAACTGCTTCTGCTTCGGGCACCGCGTGGCAAGAAAGACTGATGTAATGGCGTCGGCTGTATGTTTTATACCCCTGACGAACTGACGTCATGGAAGAAGAGACAGCATCCGACGCAGGAATCCAAGAATTTGATATTCAGGCCAGCTGAGGGCTACCTGCAGGCAGATAACCCAAATGTAATAACTGCAACAGTGAAACACGAAGAACATCCAGATATTCCTAACTTCACTCTGTATTTTCACAGTAAACATCTAATCATTAAAAAGGGCATGTTGTCAAGGATATGCGCTTTCCCAGTATCTCTGGCTTCGTGTAATGGGTATCCTGAGGCAATACAAAAATTCCCTCATGTTCATTGGCAACCAGCTAATTCTCAAATTGATAAGGTATGTGAGAGATATATTTACATAATGTGATTGGAGGCAAAGCTGCCACATAAAAGCACTCCTAATGCCAATTAGGTTGTTAGCAGTGCACACATTGGACCCATCACACGCAACATGAACCAGACACAGACCCAAATATGCGGAGACACTTAAATATACGCTTTCTATTCCATAAAGACAGTACAGTTGTGTGCACTTACCATAAATGTAGATTTTTGAGTGTATTCACTGCTGCAGTCATCACGCTTGGGTTATCTACCTGCAGGTAATCCCTCAGTCGGCCTGAATGCCAGACACTTAGTATTTCTACGTTGGTTGCTGTCACTCCAGGTCTGATGTCAGGTCTTCAGGGGTATAAAAACAGGCAGTCGATGCCATTACATCACTTTTTCTTGCCCCAAATGTCAGGAGCCCTCCAATAGGAAACTAAACTATGGTGGAAATATCACCACCAATAAAAAGTAAATACCAATACCCCTGCAAGGGGTGAGTAGTATACACAGAGAGGAGAGAGAGAGAGAGAGAGAGAGAAAGCAGGGGGCTGGAGGGAGGGAAACCAGGACTGCAACAGTGAATACACACGTACATCTACATTTATGGTAGGTGTACACAACTGTACTATGTTCTTCCTGTTTCACTGTTGCAGTCATCACACTTGGGCTGATTATCAAAGCTGTAGAAAGGGTGGAGGCAGTCAAGGTGTGTTTGGGCTGGCTAGAATGCCCTGCAGGACTGCAGTTGCAAATCCCGCCCTGAATTTGGAAAATATAGGCAGGTGTTAATGTTTGATGAATGTGTGTACAGAACTCCAGGTAGCAGCCTCCAGAATGTCCCTGGTAGGGACTCCCCTGAGGAATGCTGCAGAGGCAGAAGTTGCCCTAGTGGAAACTATTCTGACCCCCTGAGGGGGTTGGTTTCCCATGGTGTTTGTAGCAGAAATGGATACAGTGTACTATCCATTTGGAAATTGTCTGTTTTGAAATGGCCTTGCCCTCTGCCCCTGGTGCAAAACTAAGTAATAACTGGTCAGATTATCTGAAGGGCTTAGTCCTATCCAGGTATAATCTGAGCTGTCTGTGCATGTCCAAGGAGTGCAGGATCCTTTCCCCTTTATTTTGAGGATTAGGAAAGAAGGTTGGCAAATGGATAGATAGGCATAAAGGAAGGATTAGTCCTGAGGGTGACCCTGTCAGCATGAAAAACAATGAAGGGTTCCACTGTCATAAATGCTTGTAGCTCAGACACTCTTCTCGCTGAAGTGATGGCCAGGAGCAATGCTGTTTTCCAAGAGAGGAATTTTACATCTGCTGACGCTGCAGGCTCAAAAAGGGGTAGTGTGAGCTTTTCCAGTACAAAGTTAAGGTCCCAAGCAGGGGTGGGTGCTCTCCTTGGTGGCCTTAAGTTGTTTGCCCCTCTCAGGAACTGTTTGATGAGAGGGTGAGAGAACAGGTGTGGCTCAGAGCTGTAATGAGCCGAGATGGCAGAGGCATGAGAATGGAGGAGAAGGAAAGGCCTCTGTGGAGTAATCGAAGATTAGAGGTAGGGAGGGCAGAGTTGTGTCCTCTCCTTTACATTGAATCCAGGAACAATACCTTTTCCACTTATCAGCATAGGATTTCCTTGTACTGGGTCTTCTGGCTTCAAGAATGACATCCAGCACCTGCTTGCTTAGACTGGTCACTGGGGGTGAGTACAAGGAATAAGTCAGGCTGCAAGATTTAGGGTTGCAAGATCTGTCTCCCCTGCTGAGTGAGCAGGGTCGGGCTCTGAGGTAGGTGCCAGGATGGTAACGGTGACAGGCTGCGCAGGAGTGGGTACCAGTGCTGGCGTGGCCTGTCTTATCTTGAGCAATATTCTTGATAGAAGGGGCAAAGGGGGAAATGCATAGATTGAGAGGTTTACCCACTAGAAGGATAGGGCATCCACCTTCCAGGCCCTGCTGTAAGGTGTCCTGGTGCAGAATTTGCTGAGCTGGTGATTGCAGGGAGAGGCAAAGAGATCCACCTCTTGGGTCCCCCATTTCTGAATCAGAAGGCTGAAGGTGCTGGGCTCTAATTGCCACTCGTGCGGGTCTAGGAGATTTCTGCTTAAGTCGTCTGCCAGTAAGTTTTGTTTGACTGGCAGGAATTGAGCTTGCAGATGGACCTGCGTGTCCAAGGCCGTGTGCCACAGGGCCATGGCTAGCCTGCAGAATGGGTTCCCCTTGCTTGATGATGTACCACATAACTGTGGTGTTGTCTGTTTTTATTAGCATGGTCCTGGTGAGAGCAGGGATCTGAAAGCTGTTAGAGCATGCTGAACAGCTAGCATCTCTTTTTGGTTGATGTGCAGTTGAATTTGACTTGGGCTCCAGTGTCCCTGAATGTACTTGTTGTCCTGGTGTGCCCCCAGGCATAGTCTGATGCATCTGTGGTTAGGGTCTGGGCGGTGTGGGGTTGATTAAAGGGCAGTCCCTTGTTGTGGTTGCATGCTGCTGCCCACCAAAGAAACTCTGTCCTTAGACAAGGTATAATAGGAATGACAGTTTCCAGGTCCTGAGAATGTTGGCACCAAAGACTTTTTAAGTACCATTGAAATTTTCTCATATGCAGTCTGGCATATGGAATTAGTAGGATACATGAGACCATGAACCCTAGGGCCTGCAGGATTTTCCTTGCGGATAGCTGGGTTCTGGTGGCCAATTGAGTGAAGTAGTCTGTCAGATAGGCTTGTTTTTCTGGAGTACGGAATGCCATCTGGGATGCTGTGTCCAAGCTTGCTCCCAGGAATACAATATTTTCACTGGGGACTAGTTTTGATTTCTTTTCATTGATGGTGTACCCCAGGGAGGTTAGAAGGTTTTTTTACAAATGTCAGGTGCTGCAACAGCATTCCCTGACTCTCTGCCTGAATCAGGCAGTCGTCCAAGTATGGGTAAATTTGAACTTTTCTCTGTCTGCAGTAGGCAATGGCTGGAGCCAGACATTTTGTGAATACTCTGGGAGCAGTGGATAAGCCAAAGGGAAGTGCAGAGAACTGATAATGCATAGATCCTGCCCTGAAGTGTAGATATTTCCTGCAGGAGTCCATGATAGGGATGTGCAGATAGGCTTCTTTTAAGTCTAGGGTGGCTAACCAGGAATTTTTGGCCAACGTAGGAAGAAGCTGCTGCAGGGTGAGCATTTTGAATTTTAGTACCACCAGGAAGGAGTTTAGAATGGAAATATCTAGGATTGGGTGCCAAGTGCCCTCTTTTCTGGGTACCAAGAAAAGTCTGGAATACAACTTTTGACCTATCTGTTCTGCAGGAACAGGTTGAATAGCCCTTATAGAGAGCAGGGATTGAACTTGGTTTTGTGCCTCTGTCCACTGGTTTGGAGGAAGGTCTGGGAACACTTTTGGGGTTGGCAGTGAGTGGAAGTAGAATTTGTACCCCTGGGATAAAATGTTGAGGACCCATCGGTCTTTGGTGATGGAAGTCCAGTTTTTTGCTTGATGGGTACGTTTTCCTCCTGGGGGGGACAACCAGTTGGACAGAGGTGGGGAGTGGAGTTGAGAAGTCATTGTGAATTCTTTCCGTAAGGGGGTGGCTTAGCACTCTCTGTTTTTGAAGTGGAGGCACTCCATTGCTTAGAACTCTGCGTACCCTGAGATTATAGTCTGGGGGGTCTGTTTCCCCTGGGTCTAGTTTGAGATGGCCTTGAGGGGGGCTGGAAAGGACCAATGTTTTGAGGGGCAATGCCTATTGAATCTAGGAGGTTGTACTTGCAAGAAGTCTGACTGTCTGCATAGATTTAGCTTTTTCTTCCATCTTTTTAAGAACCTCTTCTGCTTTGGTGCCAAACAGACTATCCTTGTTCAAAGGGGCATCTATTAATTTTGATTTGACATGGTCTGGCAAGGTTTGCTCCTTAAGCCAAGCATGCCTTTTCAGTACAGAACTAGTGACTGCTGCCCTGCAAGATGCTTCCAGGGTGTCAAAGCCACATTGCAAAGTATGCTTGCTGAGCTGGACTGCAGAATGCATAAGCTCTTGTAATTCTTTATTTTCTGCACAGTCTGCAAAGGCAGCTATTTTTTTGCTTAATCAGTTCCATAATATGTTGTTGGCACTTCAGCATGTGAAACTGGCAATTCAAAGCCCTAATGGCAAGAGTTGCAGAGGTGTATACTTTTTTACCCCATCTGTCTAAAACTCTGAATTGTAGAGAAAACCACATTTTATAGAAAAGCAAACAGCAAAGCTTTCGGGTATAACCCTTTCTCAATGCTAATACAAACTCTAAAGACAGGTGAGTTTAAATACAAATCAAATAGTCACATGACATGCAGCCCAAAGTCATATGACCAACATAAAATCATATACATAAAAAATATATACATAAAAAACATGTTAAAAACATAATAAACAAAACTCAAACTAACAGTGTAACTTAGTTTGTTGAAATTTTATAAGAATAGGTTTTAATGTAACCATGGAATTTAACCCTGGTGAACGATCCGCAGCAAATCTAAGTATCCATTCATATTCCTTAGTCTCAATTAAATTATTAATGTCCCCACCTCTTATATTAGTATACACATTATCTATAACTCTAAATCTAAACCTGTGATTAGAACCACAAGCACTTATGTGTTTGTACAGAGCATTTTTATCATTCATTCTCCTGATCTCTGATTTGTGTTCAGTAATACGTTCTTTAAGCTTCCTTGACGTTTTTCCCACATAAAATGCTGGACATAACACACAAGTTGCTAAATATACAACATTGCTAGTAATGCACGTTGCTGTCAAATTAAATTTGTAAATTTTACCTGTTGTAGGATGTTTGAACACATTACTATCAACATTAAAAATATCAAGACAACAAGAACAATTCAAACAACAAAATGTACCTAACGTTGAATTAATATGTGATTTAGAAATGCTATTAAAATCCTTATATTTAAATTATGCCGTTGGTATAATAGTTTAAGTATTACTTCCCTTAATCAGGGTGATTTTTTGTTTGTTACTCTAGACATTTCATCTCTCTTTACTGTTATACCTAATGAGTATGGCATTAATTCAATTAGGGATTTCCTGATGTCACAAGCTAATATGTCAACAATCCACATAGAGAATATATGTTTTTTGTTGGACATAGTGTTATCCAACAATGTTTTTGTGTTTGATGAACATATATATTTACAATTAACTGGTGTGGCTATGGGCACATCAGTTGCCAATACTTATGTCAATTTAGTCTTGCACCAATGGGAGAAAATGTATATTTGTAGCAACACTCATCCTTTGAATAAGTATGTATGCTTTTACCAACGTTTTGTGGATGATTGTTTTATGATTTGGAAAGGTTCCTTGTCTCAGTTGGCTGACTATGTACAATATTTAAACACGACTACGAGTTTTTTTAAATTTTAAGATGGAATGTTCAGACCACGCTATAGCTTTTCTTGATGTTAAGATACAACTAGTTAAAGGATTTTTGCAAACTAGTGTTTATGGAAAGGATGTTTATGCTGGTAGATATATTCACAGTAGTAGCATGCATGCTCCACATGTTTTTAAAGGTATAGTAACATCTCAGTTTAGTAGAGTAAGTAGGTTAAACACAGATGATATGTGTTTTATAGAACAGTTGGATGATATGATGGAAGATTTTTTGAACAGTGGATATGATTTTGATTTCCTTTCAAATCTAAAGGAAAAGATTATTGTTGACAGAGGGACAAAATTTAAACCTACTTTTTTATTGGACCCTGAGTCCAATTCTACCCTAAGAAGTGTAAAAGAAAAAGACACTCAGGTTAGATATGTTACTACGTACAATGTTAGGACACACTTAGTTAAGAAAGTGATAAAAAAGAATAGGGTTATTCTGATGTCATCAGATGATGTCAGAGCTGTCCTAGATGACAGGCCGCATTTTTCATATAGGAACATGAAAACTTTAAAAAATAAATTATGCTATAAGGATTTTAATAGCATTTCTAAATCACATATTAATTCAACGTTAGGTACATTTTGTTGTTTGAATTGTTCTTGTTGTCTTGATATTTTTAATGTTGATAGTAATGTGTTCAAACATCCTACAACAGGTAAAATTTACAAATTTAATTTGACAGCAACGTGCATTACTAGCAATGTTGTATATTTAGCAACTTGTGTGTTATGTCCAGCATTTTATGTGGGAAAAACGTCAAGGAAGCTTAAAGAACGTATTACTGAACACAAATCAGAGATCAGGCGAATGAATGATAAAAATGCTCTGTACAAACACATAAGTGCTTGTGGTTCTAATCACAGGTTTAGATTTAGAGTTATAGATAATGTGTATACTAATATAAGAGGTGGGGACATTAATAATTTAATTGAGACTAAGGAATATGAATGGATACTTAGATTTGCTGCGGATCGTTCACCAGGGTTAAATTCCATGGTTACATTAAAACCTAGTCTTATAAAATTTCAACAAACTAAGTTACACTGTTAGTTTGAGTTTTGTTTATTATGTTTTTAACATGTTTTTTATGTATATATTTTTTATGTATATGATTTTATGTTGGTCATATGACTTTGGGCTGCATGTCATGTGACTATCTGATTTGTATTTAAACTCACCTGTCTTTAGAGTTTGTATTAGCATTGAGAAAGGGTTATACCCGAAAGCTTTGCTGTTTGCTTTTCTATAAAACGTGTTTTTCTCTACAATTGTGTCAATATTTACTAATTTGCTACAGCCCCTTTATTTCTAAAACTCTGAATTCCCTGTCCGAAGGGGTGGGATTCTTAGCTGTAGTTGCTTTGATACCTTTAGGCCCCTGGGAGATGACCTCTGGGTCAGCAGTAGGATTTCTGAAAGGAATTTTTGAGAGTCAGGAAAGTACAGTTTTGTACCTACCATAAATGTAGGTGTTCGAGTGTTGACACTGCTGCAGTCATTACACTTGGGTTATCCTGACATCAGGCGGTCCCGCAGTCGGCCCGAGTTCCAAAGTCTTGGTCTGGCGTCGGTTGCTGTCACCTCCTCCCTGATGTCAGTGCAACAGGGGTATATAAGATGCAGCCAACGCCATTTTCTTCAGTTTTTCTTGCCTCAGATGTCAGGTGCCCCCAAATAGGTAGGCAATTCAAATTGCTAGTAAACAATACAAAAGAAAAGCAAACAACCATTTTTAGGTTACTCCCCATAGGTAAAAATGGTAGATGTCCTAGGTAAGTACCAGAAAGTAAGAGGGGAAGGAGGGAGGGGAAGCTGGACTGCAGCAGTGTCAACACACGAACATCTACATTTATGGTAGGTACAAAACTGTACTATGTTCATCATGTTACATTGCTGCAGTCATTACACTTGGGTGGAATCCCAAAGCTGAGGTAGGGAGGCTGGATCTACAAGGCATTAGGGGTGGCTATAAGGCCCTGCAGTACAGCAGTGGTGAAGCCAGCTCTGGATTTGGAGTATAAAGGCAAATGGTAATGTTTGGTGAAGGTATGCACAGAACTCCATGTTGCTGCTTCCAAAATATCCTTGGCAGGTACTCCTCTGAGGTAGGCAGTTGAAGTGGCTGTTGCCCTGGTGGAGTGAGATCTAATGCTGCTAGGTACAGGTTTCCCATGGTGGGTATAGCAGAAACGTATACAGTGTCCTATCCATTTTGAAATAGTCTGCTTTGAAATGGCTTTTCCCTGTGCTCCTGCAGCGTATGCTACCAATAATTGCTCAGATTTTCTGAAAGCTTTGGTTTTGTCCAAGTAGAAGCATAACTGTCTGTGAATGTCCAAAGAATGTAGCAATTTCTCCCTTTTGTTCTGTGGTTTTGGATAAAAAGTTGGCAAGTGAATAGTTTGGTTCAGAGCCACACTTGATACCACCTTTGGCATAAACGTAGGGTTAGTTCTTAAAGACACCCTGTCCTGGTGGAAGATGAGGAAAGGTTCCACTGCCATTAGTGCCTGTAATTCTGAAACTCTTCGTGCTGATGTAATTGCCAGTAGCAGAGCAGTTCTCCAAGAGATGTATTTTATTTCTGCTGTGTTAGCTGGCTCAAAATGAGGTAGAGTTAATTTTTCCAAAACAAAGTTGAGGTCCCAAGTTGGTGTAGGTGCTCTACGGGACGGTCTTATGTTTTTAGCCCCTCTGAGGTATTGTTTGAGCAAAGGATTAGAAAAAATTGGTGGATCTGTGTTGTAATGAGCAGAGATAGCTGAGGCGTGGATCTTGATGGATGAAAAAGAGAGGCCCTTGTCCAGCATCTCAGTTAAGTATTGCAGTATCTGAGGAATGTTTGGGACAAGAGGGTCAAGGCTGTGCGCTTGGTTCCAGGCACAGAATATCTTCCATTTATCCGAGTATGCTTTCCTGGTGCTAGGCCTTCTGGCCTCCAGAATGACATCCATAACAGCTTTGGAGAGAGGCATTGCTTGCTTGACTAGGGAGTTTTCCATGCAGCTAGATTTAAGGTCTTTAGCTGGCTGTGAAGTATCTGATTGTTGTGCTGTCAGCAACTCTGTGATTTGAGGCAAAATCCAGGGTGGTTCTTGTGCTAAGTTCTTTAAGATTGGGTACCAGTGCTGGCGTGGCCAGTCTGGTGCAATCAGTATAATTTTTGGCTCTTCCTGCCTGGCTTTTATGAGTACCTTTGGGAGGAGAGGTAAAGGAGGGAAAGCGTATACTTGTAGTTTTTTCCAGCTGAATGAGAGGGCATCCACTTTCCATGCTTGTGGATGGTAGCTCCTTGTGCAGAATTTCTGTAATTGGCAGTTCTTTGGGGAAGCAAACAGATCTATGTCCGGGCTCCACCATTTTTGTGTTATCACTCTGAATATTTGTGGATTCAGTTTCCATTCGTGTGGGTCCATAATGTTTCTGCTTAGGTCGTCTGCCAGTGTGTTTTTCTCTCCTGGCAGGAATTGTGCTTGCAGATGAACTTGGTAGTTTAGAGCTGTGTTCCACAAGGTCATGGCTTGTCTGCAGAGGGGGTAGGAGTGTGTGCCCCCTTGCTTGTTTATGTACCACATAACTGTGGTTTTGTCTGTCTTTAGTAGTAATTGTCCTGGATGCAGTAGGTCCTTGAAAGCTATAATAGCATTTTCTACAGCTAGCATCTCTTTTTGATTGATGTGGAGATATCTTTGCTCTGTGGGCCACTCGCCCTGGATACATTTTCCTGCCATGTGTGCTCCCCAGGTGTAATCCGATGCATCTGTTGTCAGTGTTTGCCTGGCTGTGGGTTGAGTGAAAAGCTGTCCCTTGTTGAGGTGACAAGCTTGTGCCCACCATCGAAACTCCTGTTGTACGCAAGGAATTAGTGGTATAACTGTTTCCAATCTTTGACAGTGTTGAGACCATACGCTCTTTAGGTATCACTGTAGTTTCCTCATATGCAGTCTGGCATATGGAATTAGTAGTATGCAAGATGCCATGTAGCCCAAGGCCCGCAGAATTTTTCTTGCAGGGAGTTGGGTCTTTGTTGCCATTAATTGAAACTATTGAATCAGTTGTCCTTGCTTGTCTGGCGTGAGATAAGCCATCTGAGCCGTTGTGTTCAAGCTGGCACCCAGGAATATTATCTGTTGTGAGGGCACTAGTTTTGATTTCTTTTCGTTTACTGTGTACCCCAGGCAACTTAATAACTTTTTTACGTACGCCAGATGCTTTAGTAGAATGTCCTTGCTCTCTGCTTGAATCAGGCAGTCATCCAGGTATGGCTAAATTTGAATTCCTTTTTGCCTGCAAAATGCAATTACTGGTGCCAGGCACTTTGTGAAGACTCTGGGCGCAGTAGATAAGCCAAAGGGCAGTGCAGAGAATTGATAGTGCATTGAGCCAGCTAGAAATCTGAGGTATCTTCTGCAGTTTTGCCTGATAGGGACATGCAGGTATGCCTCTTCGAGGTCCAACGTCACGAGCCAAGCTTTCTTGCCCAGCAAGGGAGGAAGCTGTTGTAGTGTCAACATCTTGAATTTCGGTACATTCAGGTAAGTGTTTAGTGTAGAAAGGTCCAGAATGGATCTCCAGGCTTTGTCCTTTCTGTGAACCAGAACGAGTATTGAGTAAAATCCTTGTCCTTGTTCCTGTGGTGGTACCTTTTGAATAGCTCTCATGTCCATGAGTGCTGTAATTTGTCTTTGAGCCTCTGCCCATTGATTTGGTGGCAGATTTGGCATTCCTTTTAGCCTTGGCAGGGTGTGAAAATGGAACCTGTAACCTTGAGATACAATGTTGAGAACCCATTTGTCTTTGGTGATGCAATGCCAGTTGTGATAGAAAAGTGCCAGTTTTCCTCCTAAAGGGGCTGCCCAGAGAGAACTGTTTGGCAGCTGTAGTGGAAAGTCATTGAGTCTGTTTTTTATAAGGTTGAGGCCTGTCTTCTCCTTCTTTCTGGCCTGGTGTGCCCCACTGCCGAGGCCTGTAAGGGCCTTGTGTCTGACCTCTACCTCTTGGACGTCTGTATCTGCCCCTTTGAGGTCTGTCTGTGACTGAAAAGGACCAATTCTTTGTTGGCCAATTTCTGCTAAAACGAGGAGGCTGAACCTGTAAGAAATCTTTCACCGTTTGCATAGATTTTGCCTTATCCTACATCTTCTTTAATACCTCCTCTGCCTTAACTCCAAACAGCACATCCCGCTGCAAAGGTGCATCCAATAATTTTACCTTAACATGATCTGGTAACGTATGTTCTTTTAACCAAGCATGCCTTCTAATGACAGAGCTTGTAACTGCTGCTCTACAGGAGGCCTCTAAGGAGTCAAACCCATATTGCAAAGTATGTTTTCCCACTTGTTCAGCAGCATGCAATAAATCCTGCATTTCTTTTAAGTTAGGAGGATCTGAATCTGGAAGCATCTTTTGTTTCAACTGAGAAATCAAAAATTGCTGATATTTTAGCATGTGAAATTGGCAATTCAAGGCTCTCATTGCTAAAGTTGCAGACGTATATACCTTCTTTCCCCATCTGTCTAAAGCTCTGGAATCTCTATCAGAGGGAACTGGGTTTTTTGCTGATGAGGCCTTAATCCCTTTGGGTCCCTGAGAAATAGTTTCAGGGTCAGCAACAGGGATTTTGTACAGAAATTTGTGAGAGTCAGGGACTCTGTAATATCTATCAGGTGTAACTGGGGCTGGGTGTAAGGAGTCAGGGTTCAAACTGGATTCAGTGTACACATCATCCACAATGTCTAGAACTGACGGGATAGCAAAGGGTCTGTGTTGAGGCAGTAAAAGGAAGTCTCTGAGCCTTTTCTTGGATTCTGAGTAAACCTGACCTTCCCAATGGAAATGCTCCCTCATGGTATGTAAGGTCTCCCTAAAGGAGTAATCCTCAGGCGGAGAGGCTGACGGGATTGATTCCTCAGCATCAGAATCCTCATAAGGGGGTAAAGAATATCCTAGGTCCGAGGAAGAGTCAGAGGAAATGGACACCTGGTCAGAAGATTCATAGTCTGCATCCTGTCTGGGCCTTTTATCAGGAGGGGGATGGGACCCACTGATCAGGGTGATTAGGTCCTCGGCCATTTTTAGCATTTGTTTCTTAGGCATGGAAGCCTGTCCTGGAGAAAGTTGTGTCTGTTTCTTTGCTTTTAATGGGGGCTTAGACTTAACAGAGGGTTTAATGGTTAACTGGGTAGGTCTGAAAACACCCTCTGTAACTGTGGATTGCTCAGCTACTTCGACTCCCTCTGTAGGTTTAGAATCGGTAAGCTGAAGGCCTAGAGTGTCCGAAGGCCCAGCCAGCTCCACGTGGGAGTCGGATGTGGTCTGTGGTTCTGTGGAAGCGGTTGTCAGGGGCTGCGTAGGCGCCTCGCTGAAAACCGGAGAACCGGCGACCGGCCTAGAAGAGGCCTCGTCATTAGTTTTGGGCCTCGGATGCCTGTCCTTGTGCTTTTTATGCATTGCAGTCGTCGGACGTTCCGACGGCATGGTGTAATTGAATTTTCTACCAAAATAATGTCGGGCAAAATCAAACCGACGTTTAATAGTGCGCTTGTTAAACCTAGCACAAAACCGACAACCAGTGACGTCGTGGTCTGGGCCTAGGCATGGAATACAATAGGAGTGGAAATCCTTATGAGGTATTTGCTTCCCACAAGAAATACAGTTATTAACTTTTACTGACATCAGTCTGAGGCAAGAAAAGTTTCAACGGGTACTTAGCTTTTTTAGAAGACTTCGGTTCTGGATTCGGAATGAAAATCTCAGGAGTCGGCCGACCAGCACTTGCGAACTGCTTCTGCTTCGGGCACCGCGTGGCAAGAAAGACTGAAGAAAATAGCGTCGGCTGCATCTTATATACCCCTGTCGCACTGACATCAGGGAGGAGGCGACAGCAACCGACGCCAGACCAAGACTTTGGAACTCTGGCCGACTGCGGGACCGCCTGACGGCAGGATAACCCAAATGTAATGACTGCAGCAGTGTAACACGATGAACATCTCTGTAGTACCTGTCTGGTTTATTAGGAGCAAGGGGTAAGGTACCAGGAGTTAAAATGGATTCCATAAAGACATCATCCACAACATCCAGGACCAGGGGTATTGCTAAAGGCCTATGTTGTGGCAAATCTAGAAATTCTCTGAGTCTCTTTTTGGACTGAGGATAGTCTTGGCATTCCCACTGGAAATGCTCTCTTAAAGTATGTAAGGTTTCACCAAAAGAAAAATCCACTGGAGGAGAAGCAGAGGGAATGGATTCCTCTGCCTCTGAATCCTCATAAACAGATAAAGGCATGTCTTTATAATCAGATACATCAGAGTCGTCGGACTCTTGGTCTGTTAAAGCTGCTGGGGACAAGTCTATTTTTCTCTAAGCAGGGGAAGGCTGACTTCCCCTAATCAACATAATAAGGTCTTCTGCCATTTTAAGCATTTGATGTTGTGGCAAGGAAGCAGGTGCATGAGTTTGGGTAGTCGGTTTTTTAGGCGTTGCGTGTACTCTTGGCCTTAGAAACTCGGTAGTTTTAGACAGGACTGAAGATGTAAAAAGTCATCTGTTTCTGTTGAATATCGGTAGTGCGAAGAACTTCCTCAGAAGCCAGTGCCTGCTCAGCGGCTCCGGACCCATCCAAGGAAGAGACATCCGCAGGTTCCGTAGTCGAAGAAGAGTCTCGTGGCATACCGGACTCCAACCGGGTCTCGGTAGAGGCCTGTGAATCCACTGAAGCGGGCAGCAGGGGCTGCGAAAGTGCCTGAGTACCGGCAAACTGACGACTAGTTTAATGGAAGCGTTGGGCAAACTGACGACTAGCTTAACGGAAGCGTTGTCGGTAGTTTTGAACCTGTGCGGTCTGTCTCTGTCTTTATTCCTACATTTTTTCAGAAGATCGGTAGTCAGACGGCTTACCGAAGCCATTTCGGAATACGGAGATTGAGAATGAAAGTATTTAGCGACAATAAGGGCCCGACGATGAATAGTTCGGGTGTTGAACAAGACACAAAACCGACAATGAGGTACGTCGTGGTCTGGGCCTAAACAGGTGGCACAGTAAGAATGGAAATCTCGGTATGGTATTTGCTTTCCACAGGCAAGAAAATTGCTAACTTTTTCTGACACTGGTTAGAGCAAGAAAAAAGAATCCCCAATGGGGTACTTAGCTTTAGAAGACTTCAGGATAATTCAATTTGGAAACGAAAACTCAGGTAGTGGCCGACCGGCACTCGTATGAACAGCTTCTGCTTCGGGCTCCTCAGCAAGAAAGACTGATGTAATGGCGCCGGCTGCCTGTTTTTATTCCCCTGACGTCAGACCTGGAGCGACAGCAACCAACGCAGAAATACTAAGTCTCTGGTATTCGGGCCGACTGAGGGCTACCTGCAGACAGATAACCCAAGTGTGATGACTGCAACACAGAATACATAACAAATGTCCTCTACTACCACAAATGCACTCTTTCAAATTGCCCACATCAACACATCTCATGGATCATCTACTTCCAAGCCCATAAGGCAAGCCACCACATAACCCAATATTCTGAGCATTGGAGACCCCATTGTGAGACACACTGAAGTCCTTCTCATCAGGCTGAGTATGGAGAAACTCACTGTCAGTTGCTTATCAGGGGCCAGGATCTGGTAGATTACATACACACTCAGGTCACTGGGCTACAAGTACAATTATGACTAAGTAATAGTCCATGTGGGTGTAAATGACCTCAGATGTACCTCCCTAGACTATATGCACAGAGACATGATGGAACTCTAGAAATATGTGTAAGAGGCTGGTATGAGCCTAGCACTGATCAGCATTCTAACTTTTCCAAGGATGATGCCACAGTACAAACATAAAATGAATGAGTTTAATAAATGGCTTTGTTTCTGGTGACATTCTAAAGGAGTACAATATTTGTCAGCATGGAAGGAGATGGTCAACAGAACATGCTGCTTTGCCAGGGCTGAAATGCATTTCTCTACTCTAGGTTTCTGAATATAAGCTAAAACACTGTCTGTCACACAGTGCCTTTTTTAGGCAATGCCAACCTGACAATCCTTCCAACATAGCAAATTAAAACTAAGAAAATATTCAATGCTAGGTGTCTAAACAACACACTTCGCTCCCTACAAGTTCATTTCACCCAAGAGAATGCTGTTATCTCTGCAGTCACTGAGACTTGGTTTAAAGCTGTAGAGAGCATCCCCACACTGCAAGGCTAAAACGGCTTCCAAACATTTACACCTGGTACTACACAGGCAGGTGTTAAAGATGAATATGTCTTGGTTTACATCAAAAATAAATATACCTTAAGGCTGGTCCAACAGGATAATGCACTTGAGTTTCTCCATGTTGAAATCACCATAGGCAAAATTCCATACCACTTCCTTCCAAGCTGTAGGTCACCATCTATGATCCACGAAACCATAACATGCATTTAAGCTTACTGGAGACACTCTCCATCAAACCCAATACACCATATTCATGGGCTACTTTAATTACCCCACAATTAACTGAGAATCAAATATGACACCAAATGTGCAGGCACAGAATCCTGGACTATGTAAACACAAACTCCCTGGACTAGACTGTCAATACACCGAAGAGGGAAGCAAGCATACAGGATATGGTCCTTACTAATATGGCAGAGCACTGCACATACCTAGCGTAATCTCCCCTCTGCTAAAGTCAGACCACAAAATTATCTCCTCTGAAGTAAAAAAATAAAACCTGGAACCCCAGCTACCACTGGAACATTCAGAAACTACTCCAAGGCTAACCTGCTACTATAAAGTGACAACCTGGTAAAATTTCAAGCCCCAAAAGATCCTTAGAACACTGCTGCCTGGATAGAACTGTTCACAGAAACCCTACAGAAGCATGTTAATAGTTGCATACAGGTAGCTGTACTCACCAGAAGTAAGCATAAAACTACCTCAAAAAACAGGCCACTGTGGTGGAATTACATCATCAATAGGTTGTATAAAAGGAGGGAGAAAATTGTGGCATAAATTAGGAGGAATAGCACCCAGCAGGATAAAAATACTCTCATCAAACTAAACTAACAAATCAGAGGGTAAATAAAGTCTACCAAGGCCAAATTTGAAGTAAATCTGGCCTCCCGGGCTAAGGACAACCACAAGGCACTCTTTTAGCTATGTTTGCAACCTCAAAGGCAATGCACAATTGTATTCAGTGCTTATTGCTAATTGGTACCAACTACACTTACCCAAAAGATAGAGCAAACTTACTTGGCTGGAAAATTCTGCTCCAACATTTACCATCTCCCCCTAGACTCCCCTCAGGAAATACCATCAAATATAACTCTCCCAACTATCACTAGGGAACATGTTCTCAATGCTTTCTCTAAAGTCAAGAGCACTGTATCAATTAACCCCCACAATATCTCAGGTTGCCTTCTGAATAGCATGACACGTGACCTATCAGGGCCTTTGGAATCACTATTTAACTGCATCCACCAAACAGGCTTCATGCCTCACAAAAGGAGAATGGCAATAGTCACCCCTCTGTAAAAAGACAGGCTATAGACAGACCCTGGAAACTATGAACCCAAATATCACTAGCCTAATAAGCAAAGCCATTGAAAGAATTATTAAGGAAATGATCAGTAATGACATAGGAAACCTTTAGACACTGGACCCAACACAGTTTGGTTTTGTGAAGGGCAGGTCATGCCTACTCAGTCTAGTGGACTTCCTTGAGAAGGTCATCAAAATAGTGGGCAAAGGCAAAACACTGCCACCTTGACCTGGCCAAGGAATATGACACAGTGTCACACTCAGACATTGTTGACAAACTCAAAAGGTTAGGTATAAATTCTTATGTCACCCGGTAGATAGCCAGCTGGCTCACAAACAAGACCCAGGAAGTTGGAATTCCCTCAGGGATTGGTCTTGGGAGCACTCCATTTTGGCATCTACTTCTCTGAAATTAAGGCCAACATCAAGGGCCTCTGGCTGACCAAGTCTGCAGATGACTGTGAGTTATAAGAAGTCATAGAATCCCCCACTGATACTACTGTGCTCCAAGAAGGGCTGACACAGACAAATAACCAGTGGCAGAGCCACACACTAAAACTAAATGACAAAAAATGCATACAGTATTCTTTGGGAAGTCGGCCACCCCTACTAACTATCATACTGACAACAGGCTCCAAATAGTTGACCCAACAGTCAGGGACTTGGGGACACACACAGATAGTAATTTAGCCTTTGACCATCACATCTGCACATTAGTCAGGAAATCATTCTATGTTCTGCAACTTATAAACATAGATATGGCATTTAGGTCGAAGGAGGTCATTGTTCCACTGCATTTGGCAATCATCAAACTCATCAAAGTGCAATGCCCCCTTTGGTATGTACCTAACCAGGCGCATCCAACAACTGGTATGTTGACAGAAGTTCATCAGTAAAAGAATGCAAGCTGTAAATAACATGTCCTGTGCAGATCACCTCAAAGCCCTGTCCCTATTTTCTGACTCCTACAGGTTGTTGAGGGGAGATCTATGTCTGGCATACAAAGCATCTTCAGACCCCACTCTGATGGATCTCCTGCATATCCACAAAACAAAGAGCAGAATTATCCACTCTAAAGACTTAAACCTTGCCTATTATATAAACAAGATCTGATGGAGAGACATATATGTACACCAAAGACTACCCATTCTCTGGAACAGGCTTCCCATTCATGTGAAGCAGAGTTCTTCCCTAACCCAACTCAACTGGAACTTAGACAACTGGATAGGGAATCAGAAATTCACCCCCGCTGATTGGCACTCATTTGCACAAACATATTGACTGCCACAGAGCCACCCCCCCCCCCCCCAATGGCCAAGATGGCCTTAGCTTTATATACCCTTTCCCATCCCTTTAGCTCTTTCAGCACCCAAGTAACTACTTGGGTCACAGTCAAGAGTGTAGCCCTTCATGAGAGAGCAAATGAGTGCACAATACAAAAGCATTTAAATACAAAATTAAGAACTGACATGGGACAGTACATTTGTGTCACATTCACCACAACTGTAGATGTTCAAGTAGATCAGTTTTTGCAGTACTGATTCTTGGGTCTTCCTGCCATGCAGAAGCCCATGACCGGCCCAATTTCCAGAGTCTTTACATCTTTCCTAGCCAACAGACATCTGAAGACTGATATCTGGGCATCAGGATATAAGAAGGGCATCTACTTTAGCCACCTTCAGGTCTTTCTGTGCAGTGAACAAGCAGTCTGATGCCTGAGGACAGCATGCCCTCCTCAGCTGTCTGAATTTGAAAGAAAAGGAGGAAGATCATAGGAGGCAGACAGGAGATGATAGAGATAAAAGGACTATCTACACAGAACTCCTCTACCTCTTGCACCCAGCAAGGGAGAGACAAGCGGCCAGCAGATAGAGGGGTTGGAGGGTGAGAGTATGTACTGCAATGCAGATCTACTCAAACATCTAAGATTATGGTAAGTGTGACACAACTGTATTATGTTCTTCATAGCCACTGTTGCAGTACTGATTCTGGGAAGGACTCCCAAAGCTAAAACCTGGGTGGTGGTTCATCTATATGACCTTAGGAAATAAGAGTCCACAGGTTGGCAGAAGCAAAAGCTGCTCTAGTCCTGGAGATACACTGTCTACAATATAGTGTTTTATAAGGGTGTACACTGAGTTCCATGTAGCTGCCACCAAGATGGCCTGTTTGTGAACTTCTTTGAGGAAAGCAGTGGTAGTCACCCCATGCCTGGTGGAGTAGGCTTTAATAAGCCCAGGTAAATCCTCTCCATGGTGTGAGTAAGAACTTAATGCAGTTAGCCATCCATTTAGAGATGATTTTTTGGAGACAGGTTTGCCTTATTTACCCTCTACAAATGCCACTGACAGTTTTTCTGTTCTATTAGGGCTTTATGCCCTGTCTAGATAGTACCTGATCTGCCTGTGCACATCCAGGGCTTGAAGAACTTGCACTGCCCTGCTCTGTGGATTAGAATAGAAGACTGGCAGTTGACATGCCCTGGTTTAAAGTAAGTTCATAGGTTCATAGGTTCGTACTAGGCTATCTGCCCTAGGGCATTTAAAAGCCTAGCCAGAGTGTGTATGGCTTTCGCCACCCATTTTAAATTAATTTTGCTATGCCCTTTTTCGAGGTTAGTATACTGTGCCTCTGTCTAACAGTGAAACAGAAGTGATACCCGGGGTAAACCTACTATCTCCCATCCACTCATCAAGATTCCTCTTGAAGAGAGTCAATGAGGGACTCTGCCTAACCTGGACTGGGATTTTATTCCAGAGTGAAGGGAGCCTCTGGGTTATGAATCTGTCCCTCCAGCATGTCCTATTTATTTCAGTGCTGAGGTTTAAGTCCTTCGAGCGCGTAGCTCGATGGGATTTGGATTTTCTGAGGTGCAGCATGTCCATTAATTCCGGGTTGGACATGGCTTTATACGTCAGGCACAGATCGCCTCTGAGCAGGCGGTATGCCACTGAGTAGAGCTGGAGTTTCTTTAACCGGGCAGCATACGGCATCTGTTTGAGCCCCTTGATCCTCTTGGTGAGGTACTTTTGGGGTCTTTCCAGTTGCTGCAGGTGTCTGGTAAGGTACATCCCAAAAGGGCATTGTACTCAATTATGGGCCTGATGAGGGATGAGTAAAGAGGCACGATGACCTCCCCTGATCTAGATGTGAATCCCTTCATGATTAGGTGGGCTATATAAAATGTTTTTCTAACCACTTTGGCCACGTGGTTGTCAAATGAGAGACTGCTATCAACTTGGGTCCCCAGGTCCCTAATTACTTCTTCTGTACTTAATGGATTACCACCTATGTGGTAATTTGTGGGCACTTTGTATTTGCCAAAGGGGATGACTAAACACTTTTTGGCGTTTAGCTTGAGGCAATGGCTCTGGCACCAGTTGTCTGTTTCTATGAGGCCCTTTTGGAGGATGCTTGTGTCGGCTGGAGAGTCTATTATGGCGCCCAGTTTGCAGTCATCTGCGAACTTGGTCAGCCATAGTCCTTCCATGTTGGCCTGCACCCCCGAGAAATATATACCGAACAAGAGAGGTCCCAAGACTGAGCCTTGTGGGACACCACTTGTAACTGGTTTGGAGTCTGACATGGCTCCAGCTATTCTAACCATGTGGGTTCTGTCCTTGAGCCAGTTTGCAACCCATCTAGTGACATAGGGGTTTATATTTAAGCTGGTGAGCTTCTCTATAATGCCCGAGTGGGGTATTGTATCGAAGGCTTTTGCGAGGTCCAGGTAGGCTGTGTGGACCACCTTCCCCTTGTCAATGGCCTTGGTGACTGTTTCAAAGAAATCGACCAGGTTTAAGAGGCAGGATCTGCCCTTAACAAAGCCAAACTGGGTAGGATCCAGTGTCTGTAGGTCCCCAATATCTTTATTTATAAGGTCCATGATGATCCTTTCCATAGCTTTGCAGACCAAGCTAGTGAGACTTATGGGGCGATAGTTTCCAGGATCCGTTGAGGCACCACCTTTGTGGAGAGGGACCACTGTTGCTGTACGCCACTCTTTGGGTACATATCCTGTAGTAAGGCTCAGATTGAACAGTAGTTTTAAGTTTGGGTTTAGCTCTTCTTGGAGTTCATGTAGGACGCAGCCCGGGACACCGTCTGGTCCCATTGATGCTGTGTTTCTTGCTTTGGAGAGGGCAGCTCTTACCTGAGCATCTGAGATGTCAGGGGGGCAGCACTCTGCTGGGACAGATATTAGCCCTTTTGGTGGGGAGGGGGGGGAGAAGTTTGCGCTGAACCTGTCAGCTAGGATGTTGGCAATGTCTGTGGGTTCGGTGTATTTTTTGTCATTTTGGACTCATTCTGAGCATATCTGGGAATTCCCACCCAGGTTCCTAACATAACTAAAGAAAGCCTTGTGATTATCCTTAGTGTCCTGTGCAATTTTTCTCTCAAAGCTGGCCTTAGACGATTTTATGAGTGCCCGTAGTTTTTTGCTAATACTGATCAGAGATGCCTTCCCTTTTTGGGATTTTGCTCTGACATGTAGTAGCTTCCTCCTTTTATTGTATAGTTTGTTTATGGCTGGGGTCCACCAGACAGGACGTCTGCCTTTGGAGGATTGGGTCTTGGTTTTATTTGGGATTGCATGATCCATGCATTCCTGAAGGTGTTCATAGAATGCGTTTATAAAGGATTTTGTGGTCTGGGCAGATTATCCACAGGCCGGGGCTTTGAAGGATTCCACCTCGGTTTTGAGGAGTGTGAAATTTGCTTTAGAGAAGTTTTTCACTGTGGTTTTCTGGGCATGGGGTGGGGTCGGGATTTGAATATCCAGTGAGATTAGTTTATGGTCTGATCTTACCAGTGAGGAATACACTTCTAGTCTGGAGCATAGAGTCCCCATGTTGGTGATGATCAGGTCCAGTATGTTTTCCCCTCTTGTGGGAGTGGTAACAAGTTGTTCCATAGCATTTGAGTTTATAAATTCTAGGAACCTTTGGGCTAGGGTGTTGGAGCTAGAGTAATGCTCCCAAGTCTATGGTTGGGTAGTTGAAGTCACCCAATATAATGGTGTTTGGAGAGACCTTCATATTTTCCAGTGTTCTCAGGAAGGCCGAGTGGGGTTCCTGGGTTTGGGAGGGTGGTCTGTAGCAGGCTATAATCTGGAAGGCAGTTTTACCCACTGTTAGTTGCACATGGATAGTCTCTAATGCTTCGTGCTGTGCCACCAACCTGGAAGTGTGGGTATCTTTGACGAATATTGACACTCCCCCTCCTTTTGTGGTTCGGTCCAAGTTTTGGGGCCGAAAAGCATGGTATGAGGTATAACCTGGTAGTGCTGGGGTGCTCTCGAGAGCCTTGAACCAGGTTTCTGTTACTGCACAGATATCGATGTTCTCCATGCTAAGGAGAGTTTTGAGTGCGTGCATCTTGAGGTTTAGACTTCTGGCGTAGAGTAGCATTACTCTTAGTTTCTTATCCCTTGTGACACCTATGGAGGTGGGTTTGTCATACCACTTTGCATGCATCTATCTTCCAACCTCCCATCTGTTATGTTCTGGAGCAGAATTTCTGTAGTTGCTTGTTGTGGTGAGAGGTGAACGGGTCTACTAAGGGAATCCTCACTGTGCAGTCAGATCCAAGAAGACCTCTCTTTTCAACTTCCACTTGATGGGATCTAGAAAGCCTCTGCTTACAAAATCTGCTAAGGGATTGTTCTGGCCTGGAATAT
Organism: Protopterus annectens; assembly: GCF_019279795.1. Classification (NCBI taxonomy): domain Eukaryota; kingdom Metazoa; phylum Chordata; order Ceratodontiformes; family Protopteridae; genus Protopterus; species Protopterus annectens. Next base: position 377,232,909 of record NC_056741.1, read on the forward strand.
AACAGACTATGAGGGTTGATCCCATCTCTTGAGCCAGTATCCACATTTTTCTGGCAAGGTTGCACAGGGAGTAGGATAAAATTCATCCTTGTTTGTTTACATACCACATAACTGTGGTGTGATCTGTCCAGATTTGCAGTGTCCCTGGGCTCACGTTTTGTTGAAAGGCTTTTATGGCCATATAGACTGCTAATAACTCCTTTTGGTTTATATGCAAGTTCCTTTGCTGTGGGGAACTAATTCCCTGTACCTATCCGTAGTAACAGTCTTGTCTGCTTCTGACAGAGTGAAATTTACTCCTGAGTGCCTTTGTATGGTATTCTTCCACCACAACAGTTATCTTTTCAAGCATGGAAGGAGGGGCAGCAGGGTTTCCAGAGGTTGGGAGTGCTGTTCCCAGACATTTTTTAGAAATCAGTTAGGTATCTTCATGCAACTCTTTTTCATAGTCACTCTCTGTGCTGAGTGGGTTCCTTGGAGCCCCTGCCCTTTGATATTGTTCTGTCAGTGTTCTCCTAGACTGCCTTGGTCTTTTACCACAGGGAAGACTCCCCTTGTCCAATGGGGCATCTAGTAGTTCAGTCTTTACCTGCTCTAACAGGGGCTGGGTCCTGAGCCATGCAAGTCTGTGGATAACAGAACCTGTGACAGCTGCTCTGAAAAAAACATCTAAGGTGTCATACCCACATTTTAAGGAATATCTAGAGACAGGTTCTAGTTGCAGTAGAATCTGCCTTAGCTAGCATTTTGTCTTGAAGAGATTCACAGTACTTAAGCATATGGAATTGACAATTCAAAGCTCTCATTGCCAGGCTAGAAAAGGCACAGGCTTTCTTTTCAAATCTGTCTAGTAATCTACTTCCCTGTTGTTATTCTGGGGATGTCTAGTTGGTCTTTTAGGTACACCTTCAGTGGATTCAGTGCAGACAACAGAAGGATCAGTCTTTGGATTTTTACAGAGATTGTTAGGTGTTTCAAGCAGACTGTAAAACCTGTCTGATTTTGTCACAGCGGGGGAAATAGTCTGGATATAGATCTAAGTCTTTGAAGACATCATCTACTACAACTTGGAGGAATAGTCAGTGGTCTAGATGAGGGTAAACTTAGGAGTACCCTGCAATGAGTCTAGACCTGAAAGAACTCCTTACTTTCCCAAATGAAAGCCTCTTTATTCTATGTAGGGTATCTTTGAAGCGAAGGTCCTCGGGGGGGGGGGGGCAGAAGAGAGAGTGTTATCTGAGTGTAGGTATGTATGAGGTGGTAAGTGCCAACAGTAAGACAATCCTCCTCATCCCGAGAATGAGAAGAATCTTCCTCTTCCTGTAAAGGGACTTATCTGTTTCTTTTAGATGGGGAGGCCTTGGAAATGGATGACTCAGATAGTTCTCTAGATTTCATGAAAGCCATAAACTCCTGTGCTATTGTATCAGAGGTCATAGGCTTCAGTCTGAGTGGAGGTGGTTGGAGGTAGTGGCACAGCAAATGAAGTGATTCACTTCAGTTTGGTTGCCCATATTACAAGAGTCACTGGAGGATGCGGTCACACAACCACAACTTTGGTTCTGGTTTCGGTAGTCAGGGGAGACAAGTAGTCTCCCTCAATAAACATGGTGCTGACGTTGAAAGCTGAGGCCCTCAGAGTGACCACAGATTCAACCAAGGTGTGAACCGTGGTGGCATTCAAAGGTAGGCTGGAAGCCATGGTGGCTTCAGAAGTGGTTGGGCCAAAGGGTTTGGCCTAGGAGTCACTGGACCAGGGGGCTTTAAAGGTGCCTCATCTAGGTCATCAGTCAACTTGTGAGTGGAACTCAGAGCTTTTTGGAAATGTCAGGGTCCATAGCCTTTTTGTCTTTCCATTTTTTGGAATGAAGCACATGACAGAGTGAGAGGAAGCCCTACAGTAACAGTGGATTGCAACACCATTGAAGAGCTGAAGATGACTCCATATGGGCAGCAAGTACCTCAGTCCTACATTTGAGAATTTTCTCATGAAATTTTGCACAGTCAGTATTGTTAGAGACATTGTGCTAAGGCCCCAAGCAGTAAAATGAGTGAAAATCTTTAAGCGGGATTTGCTTCCCACACTTCAAGCAATTGTGTACTTTTTTGAACATTAAATTATTAGAGAAAAATCCCCAATAGGACACCAGACAGACTGGAAGGAGAAGAAGGATCTCCGGAAACATGAGTTGATCGAAGGACTAAATACATGTGAAGTGCATTGGACTGCACAGCTAGAAAGAACTGAAGATATCGTCGATGTATGCCCTTTTTATACCCTGCCATCCAGATGTCAGGTAGGGATGATGCAAAGACTCTGGAAATCAGTCTGGTTTCGGGCTTCTACATTGCAGGAAGACCCAAGAATCAGTACTGCAACACTGACTACGAAAAACATTAATGACAGGCTAAGGATATATCATCTGTTCTGGAAAGGTTTTTGTAAAATAAAATGGGATATCAATTATTTTGGGGGACTCTGGATGTTTTTAATTTGCACTGTAGTCTTCCACATATTCAGGGCATGAAGGCAGAGGCATCAACACTGGGAGATGGCCCTCAATTTCTCTTTACACATTTATTTCTGCATGTTTTGCCTTACGAACATTTTTTACACTAAATTTTATTTGGTTTGTACTAAGAGATTAAAACAAGAGATGATTATCCAGGCTGATGTAATAAACACGATACAACACATATATTTCATACAATAAAGAGCTACAGAACTGTTATAACACAACAAAACAATCATCATTAAAACACTTCCCATTTTGAGAAAATATTAAAACCTGGTAAGAGCACACTATACATGTGTTACAAGATACCAGCATTAAAAATTGTACCCATAACTGTCCAACAACACTGCCATTGATGGGGAGAGTATGACAACCCTTTTGCTTTACATGAATATACAATATTACCTAACTGATGGCACAAAACATTTTCAAGTTTATTTGCAGGAATACACACCCATCTTTTCCTGTGTTTCACCATAAGACATTTAATCCTAGTAACCATGACCCAATATGGTTCTTATGTAGATTAATTTGATGGTCTGATCACAAAAATCCAAAATTTTCAATCAAGTTCAAAACACATCCTGTAACATGATTTAACGTAATAAGTATTAACAATGAGGCAGAACAGAACACGTGGAGATTACTGGACTTCTTCAGACCACATCTCCAACAGTTATCTGATTAAGACAGACCTTTTTTTTCTTATTCTGCTTGGTGTCATATACCACCTACAACTGATTTGCAGCCATTGATCAAATTACTTGGGCCACCTTTTAAGTTTTCCAAGGCATACCACACCTATTCTCACTGGTCTGGTAGCCAATTAATCCCCTTACTCCTTCTCCATCTCCAAATGATATAACTCTTCAGAGCCTCAGCCTTATTTGACCAAAGATCTTTATAATTTAAGCTGGCCCTACCACGGATGACCTTCCACCATTTCTCACAGGGCAAAGATGCCAACTTTCTCCATCTACAGAGTAACTTACTATCCCATATCCCTTTGATTGTACTTGACAATATGTAAACCACTGACATGAGGGTAGCTAAGTTCCTCACACAGCATTTCAAAACACTTAATAGGCTTTCCCAGGGAGGGGACAGTTATTTGTGCCCAGCTCCAGACCCCCTTTAAATTCTACACGCTCTTCTCTTCCTCTCCAGTGGAGCTAACTATCTCCTGGTAATGCCATATCATATCTGTTGGTCCTATTCCCCAAAACATACCCCCTCATAAGTAATTCTTCCTCACATGACTGCAACAACCATGCAGGAAGCAACTGCTCAAGCTTCCCTTCTTCCCTGAAATTTCCCTTATCACGCCCCATATTCAACTCCTCAGTGATCTAAAGCAAGTGATGGAACTGAAATGCTAAGACAGTTAGCAATGTGTGGAATGCCTAAACCACCAAACCCTATAAAACCTAGGAAGTCGAGCAAGGGACACAGAAATACATCTTCCTGATTCCCCTAGTATAGCACCATCTATCCATTCCTGAATTTGTTGTAAAAACAGGTGTTGTGAAGAGAGTGGGAGATTACGTACCACATATACAATGTGCAGCAGTGTCATAGTCCGAACAGCTCAGACTTTGCCCATGATCATCCTGAAATTAGTCAATGTGGAAACTAAACTACACATCTTACATACCAGTGCAATTAAATTATTCTCAGTTGTAACATGAAAGGAGGTCCTTAACATTAGGCCCAAATATGTTACTTCCTCAATTACAGGCAGAGGGCAGTTAATGATGCCTTGTATGAAGTCCCTCCTGCAAATTACTACAGATTTGGAAAGGTTACACCTGAGCCCCAAGGCCTCCCCAAAAGTTCTGAAAACTTTCAAAACTGTAAATATGTTAATTCTAAACAATAGGTTGGTACTAGGCTATTGGCCCTAGGCCCTATACAAGCCTAGCCATAACAATTCCCTGGCTATTTCTTCCCATACTATTTACTTCCCTGGACCCCTGTCTAGCAGGGTAACTGACATGATCCCTGGGGTGAATTTCCTTTCTCCCATCCAATCGTCAAAGTTCCTTTTGAAGAGGGCCAAAGAGGTGCTCTGCTTGACATGTATGGGCAGTCCATTCCAGAGTATGGGGAGTCTCTGGATCAGGAACCTATCCCTCCAGCATGTTTGTTTATTGTGATGACAAGTTTAGATCCTTGGAGTGTGTGGCTATGAGGGTTTGGGATTTCTTTAAGTGTAGCATGTCCAACAGCTCTGGGTTTGACATGGCCTTGTATGTTAAGCAGAGATCACCTCTGAGTAGACTATATGCGACCGAGTATAGCTGGAGTTTTTTAAGGCGGTCAGCGTAGGGCATCTGCTTTAGGCCTGTGATTCTTTTAGTGAGGCATTTCTGCGGCCTTTCCAGTTGTTGCAGACGTCTTGAGAGGTACATAGCAAATGGGGCGTTGTATTCTATAATGGGTCTAATGAGGGATGAGTACAGTGGGACAATGACCTCCTTTTTTCTGGATGAAAAGCCCTTAGTGATGAGGTGTTACACATAGAAGGATTTTCTGACTGTTGCGGTGATGTGGTTATTGAAGGTGAGACCACTGTCCACCTGTGTCCCTAAGTCTCTTATCACACTTTCTGTGTTTAGTGTACTGCCACCTATATGGTAATTCACGGGTACATGTTTTTTCCCAAAGGGGATAACTATACATTTCTTGGCACTGAGCTTGAGCCCATGGCTCTGCCACCAAGCATCTGTTTCTATAAGGTCCTTTTGTAGAGTATCCACATCATTTGGGGATTCAATAATTTCTCCCAGTTTGCAGTCATCTGTGAACTTTGTTAGCCAGAGTCCCTTAGTGTTGGCCTGTACTTCAGAGAAGTAGATGCCAAACAAGAGTGGTCCCAGGACTGAACTCTGAGGTACTCCACTTGTCTGGAGCTGGATTTGTGCACGATTATATGCAGCAAGCAAAAAGGAGTGAAAAGAGTCATCCTTCTTAGAATGATCTTTCAGCATTGTTTTCATCTGACAGGCCAACTCCTCCATAACTGCGAGGAAGAGACTAGGGGATAGGGGGTACCCTTGTTTTGTGCCCCCTACCAATGGTACCTACCTCTGACAAAACTCCATCAACTAGTACTTTAAAGGATGGAGTAGTATACATAGCTACCTAATCATCTGCACAAAAGCCGCAACAGAATTCCTACAATGGGGCACTCTCAACAAAAAGTCCCATTCAACCTTGTCAAACACCTTTTTTTTTATATTGAATAACATTACTCTCAACCCATCACTGGAATTATTGTTAAGATGCAGAAAGGCTGGCAGTTCCCACCAAATGACTGCACCCTCCTGACCTCTAATGAATCCATTCTGCCCCTGAATATCAGTCGTAGAAACAATGTTTCCAGTCTGTTAGCCAACACGTTTGCAAAAATATTTAATTCTACATTAATGAAAGATATGGACTGAAAGTCACCTTAACTCAGCACTCCAGATTTGATCACTGGAATCAGAGTAATTACTGCCTGGTTGTGAGCTGGGATGGTAAAGTGAGAGGAGTCAGGTGCATTAAATATTTGACTAAGCACCTCCCTCAGTATGCTCTTCCCCACTTATGCAAATCAGCGGGGAAACTGTTTACCCCAGTACTCTATTCAAGCTGAACTTGGAGAAGGCCCTTTCTACTTCAGGGCAGACAGTTTTGTTGTTCTTCCAGCAGGAGCTAACTTACTTATAATGCAGAAAATGTCCATTGCTCCATTCCTTTGGGGGGACTCCGAGTTGTAACAGGAGGCATAATACTTCCTAAACCCCTCTCTTAGTTCCACATCCACTGTAATAATCTACCCCTGCTCAGACTCCACCATAACAGGTGAGTGAGTAGACCTGGAATGCTTGAAAAACCATGATAAACACTTCGGATAATTTTCATCCTTTAGCCACCAAAACTTTCCCTTTCGGAGAAGTTCAACTTCTACTCTGAATAATTCTAACATGTTAATCTCCAGAGTAAGGACCACTTCATGGTCACAAAGGGCTCTTTTGTCCTCCCCCTCCACTAAACAGCTATGAAACATCCCCAACCCCTTCAGCTTGACCTCTAATAACATACTGCATTTTTTTTTCTTCCTCCTTTCTGCATCTAAAAGTTATCCTGTATAGGCCATTTTGCAGCCTTCTCACCATATAGAACTGGGCTTTACTCCTTGGGATAGATTACATTGTACAGTGTTAAAGATTATTGACTGTGAGAGAGTTTTATTCCTGGTTGAAGACCACCAAAAGTGCATCCATCTAACTTTGGCCCTTGTGGCTTTAAGACAATTATGTGAGACAAAGGGGCATGGTCCAACAGATAAACTGGATGAACCATTGGAGAATGAACCCTGCCCATTAATTAGTTGGGGAGGAGAATATAGTCTATTTGGCTACTCTGAAATGTCATATCTGACGAAGGGGGGGGGGGGGGTAATCTTTCTAGGTGAAAGTAATACCATATGTCTAATCAGTTTACTCTTGACAGCCAAGAATTTAAGAAGGCTTGACACTGTTTATGGTGCTCCTGCCCGTAATATAACCTTTCTAACTTCTCAGTTCAAATAACATTAAAATCCCCATGTAGTACATTGAACTTTATGTGGTCAACTACTTCTTGCCAGTTGCTAAGGAAGTCCTGAAAAAACCCTTGGTCATTTATGTGAGAGTGTACAGATGCTGCCAATCACACATGCTTCTTTATTAATTATTCCTTCCCACTCATCCACCAAAGAATGGTGGAACGTGATGAGAATGCTTTGCTTCCTTCCCCTGAGCTTGTGGTCTGCTACCACCAATAAGAACTACTTGGACTTAAATTTATTAACCTCCTTGACCTTAAGTTTAGCTTCCTGCAAGCATATAATTTGAACCTTTTCATGTCTGAATCTCTGCATAATCTTGGCCCTGAGAATAGGGTGCACACTTCCCCTATATCCCAGAAAAACAATTTAACACTCTCCCCTGATTTTACACCAGCACCTTCTGAAGAAGACTTTTCTGTTAACAATACCATACTGCACTGGATAAGTATCCTAGACAAAGAGTAAAAGAAGAAGGTTCCAGGGACCTTTCTGGACTAGGAATAAAAAGATTCCTTTGGGTGTCTAAAGGACACCTACACCCAACCAAAGCCACTAACAGTTGCTTGAAAGTGAGATGGATAGGATAACCAAATTCATTCTCCATCCCCCACTTCGGGTTCTCGCACTATACTACTACCCCCCCCCCCCCCAAAAAAAAAAAAAAGACCAAAGATCATGACTTTAGCTGCAGGAAATATATAACATTATAACAAAAAAAACTTCTATTCATCCGTATAGCAAACGATCAATATAATACAAAGTTAGGAATAACCAACAAACAACAATAACCTTAATTCTACCTAAACTTATTTAAAAGTTGCACAAGCATTCCAAGGTGGTTTACAAGAAGTAACAATTGTGTTACCAGGAACTACAGAACAGTAAGATGTGTGTGTAACACTTACCTCTGAAGATCTTTCTTCTTATGGCCTTGGTGTGGTGGCACCGCACACTACACAAAACATAAATAAAGCCATGTTATTCTGCACACTTGGTATTGCTTTCTAATAAAAGGGAAAGGCCCACCACCAGCACCAAAAAGAAAGGACATACTAGATGAACTACTGTATTTCTAACTAATTACAGAACAGTTAGACCATAAACATTTACAGAACACACTATATCCGGCAGAGATTCCTGAGGGGACCATGCTGGTCCAACAAGAAACAGTAACAAGTGAGGTCATACAGGGGTGAAGAATAGGCATCAGCTTTCTGAAAGAGTTTTGTTGAGTTTCTCTTGCTCACCACCTTTCCAGCAATGCTCATCAACTGAAGCTGAGGATCCCATGAAAATTTCCGAACAAGACCACTCTCTTGTAGATGCATACACATCTTTGGGATTACTAGAATGCAATGACCCACTAGAGACTTAGGGTCGGTAACTTTGTCAACAACTTCAGGAGGCAGGGTATGTGACTGATAAGTCTGGACATTCCTAGGAGGAAGTCCATCCATGTTGTCCAAAGAAGAATGTGGGGCAGTATTCAAGAAGGCTGCATTTCCAAAAACCCACCTGTTCCATGAGGCTGCTTCAGTTTATTTACCAGAGGGGACTTGGGGTGTAATAGGCCTCTGCCTCTTTTTCCTCACCAGCTCCCACTCCACTTTTCAATCCATCCGGTACTCTTCTTTTTCCTCTTCTTCCACCTACGACAGTGAGTTTTAACACTGTCCACATATGCTGAGGCTTCCAATGTGTTTCACGGGATTATGCTATCATTGTCATATTCCACAATCAACACTGTAGGATAAACCAAAGAGGTATGAAAACTCAAGTTCGCAAGCTCCTTCTTAAAAGGCATCAGTGCTAGCCGTAAGTGACACAAATGCTAAGAGTAATCAGCTAAAAAGGATGGCATACACTTCCCAGTGAATACCTTTGTTCTTCTGATTGTACTGTAGCAACCAGTCCCTCGTCCTGGCCGACTGCATGGCCATTAATAAACACTGGCCAAAGGTACCGTGTTTACACGTCATACCCACACTTTGCTCTCACTCTACAGCATGATTTGGAAAGAAGGGCACTGGAACCCCTTTATTAAATAATTGTTCAAAAAGCGACCTAAGCTTGTGGTCTGAAACTGAAGCTGTCACTCCCATTATATGGACATGAATTCATCGAGTGCAATTTTCAAGATTGTTCAGTTATGGTGCTTGGTTGGTTAGCTCTTCAACTAGGCTACTACTGATCACTGAATTAGTCAGTCTGGTTTGCATCTTAAATTGTTTTAGGGAAGTTTTTACTTGCTTTCCTTCAATTCTACTGAGGATATTCAGAATTACTGCTTCATGTGCTGGGCTTCCATATCTGTAATCTCAAGTACGAGCCATTCCTAAGAAACAAACACTCCTCTATGGATGCAGCTCTAAACTTTTTGAGTAGATCTTGTTGCTTGTTTGTCATAAAAGACCCATTCCTGCCTTTATTTACCATTTGGGGATGTTGGAGAAGATAAAAATGTGAAGGAAACATTTTGTGGCAAGTGACAGAGAGCAGACTAACTGTTCCTCTTCCTCCAGACTAATGATGGTGCATTTACAGTCTGTCTCTGTCTAGTACAGACATGTGTGGCAGACCAGGAGTAAATTTCTGATTCCCCATCCACTGGTCCAAATTATACTTGAACTGGGTTAGGGGAGAACTCTGCTTCACATGGATGGGAAGCCTGTTCCAGAGAAGGGGTAGTCTCCGAGACACATACATGCTCCTCAAAATATGCCTTATTTATGTTGCCGATGAAGTTTAGGTCCCTATATTGGGTAATTCCTATGATATTTACTTTGCAGATGTGTGACAAGTTCACCAGAATAGCATCAGTGGATGCTTTGTAAGCTAGGCATAGGGCTTTGAGGTGGTCCACTTAGGATGCATTGTTTAAGCCCTGTATTCTTTTTGAGAAGGACTTCTATGGGTGTTCCAGGTGTTGCATATGCCTGGTCAGGTACATATCGAAGGGAGCATTGTACTCAATGACTGGTGTGATGAGGACACAGTACAGCAAAACAATGACATCCTTGGACCTGGATGCCATACCCTTGCTTTTAAGTTGTGCAACACAGAATGAGTTCCTTACTGTTGCAGACACATGATGGTCAAAGGCCAGGTTACTGTCTACATGCTTTCCCAAATCCCTGACCACTGGGTCTACTATTAGGGGTGTGTTATCTATGTGGAAGTTTCCATGGGCAGCCATCTTCCCAAAGGATACTATTATGCATTTCTTGGAACTGAGATTTAGTCCATGGCTCTGGCACAAGTTATTTGTCTGTGGCTGGCCTTCTTGGAGAGTTTGTGCATCTTTGCGGGATTCTATCACTGTGCCTAGTTTGCAACTGTCTGTAGGCTTGGTCGGCCAAAAGCCCTTGATGTTGGTCTTGAAAAGTGGCCATACCACTGAGGCTAGTGGAATTCCACGGGTCTATATTACATAGTCGAAGTTCCGTAACTCCGAACACCTAATGGTCGAACCATTATGTTCAAAGTTACAGAACTTCGAGTATGTAAAAAAAAATAACTACACAATGGACAAAACAAGAACTTGTAAGCAGGGGGGCAAGCCTTCCTGCACCCCCTGCTACTTATAAATACCAACTCCGAGATCGCACCACAATGAAGTGAATGGAAACCTCCACTTACGGAGATTTCCATTCAAACGCTCAAACATTTACAAATTCGAACATATGGTCTTGACCGTATGTGGTTCGAACTTGTAAAAGTTTGACTACATGATAGGAACCCGAATTCCATTAGTGGTTGTTTTTTTTTTGTAGAGATAGATGCCTCTATCCTAATTTCTTTGGTCCTATCTTTGAGCCAGCTGGCTATCCAGCAGATGACATAGAGGTTAATACCTAATTTTGTGAGTTTGCCTACAATGCCTGAGTGGAGTATTGTGATGAATGCTTTGGCCAGATCAAGGTAGGCAGTATGTGCTATTTTGCCCTCGTCTGTTGCTTTGACTTTCTCAAAGATGTCCACCAGGCTAAGGAGGCATGACTTGCCCTTGATGAAGCCAGACTGGGTTGGATCTAGTGTCTGAAAGTTTTTTTATGTTATTGTTTATCATTTCCACGATAATTCTTTCTATGGTTTTGCATGTGAAACTAGTCAGACTTATGAGTCTGTAGTTAGCTGTGCTGTAAATTGCCCACCCTTGTGCAGAGGGATGACAGCTGCAATCTTCCATTCAACTGACACAAAACTTCTCTGGAGGCTGCGGTTAAGTAGTGATCCTGACAGGTTATGTTTCATGTCATTAAGGAGGTATCCTGGGATATTAACGAGGCCTGCTGATTCAGTTTTCTTGGCCTTTGAGGGTTCACTGAATACTTGTTTCCCAGTGATAGCTGGGGGAGTTATGGTTGAGTCTACTTCCTGAGGGATGTCTGTGCGGGGAGTGACAGACAAAGTTGGAGCTAAATTTGTCAGCCAGTAGATTTGCTTTATCTTCTGGCTCAATATAGATGTCTCCTATATGTAAAGACAACCACATCACTATCAGTCAAGAAAGGTTCAAAATCAAACAGTATTTCATTCACATCAATACCTCTTTTGTTTATGGTACATTTTGTTCAAGTGCACATACTAAATGGTATACAGGTCAGACTATATACATAGTTGAAATAAAAATTCAGAAATATTTTCATGATACTTGGAATTTTTTTATCTTGAATAATTCGTTCTTGGCACAGTTAGTAACCCTGCAGCAGCAGGACTCCCTTAAGCTCTTCTCACCTTCAATTTGCAAGTACAATTTATAATCCTTCCCTGGCTACTTAACCATTCTGGCATAGAGTCACCAACCCCCTTAGGTTGGCAACAATGAAATTTTGCAGACGATAAGGGAGCCTATAAGCTGCCACTAAAGTTTGCGGAGGCAGCTTTGGCTTGATCAGCTTAATCCCCACCACCTGTGTGCTGATGTATCATGTCCTAGACACTGAGTGGACCATTAAGCATGTGTCCACCTTGGGACCAGTTGCAGGCATGCCTCATCATAGAAAGTTACTAGGCTAATGGTCTCAGAGTCCTTATGAGCCTAGCCAAATTCTATCCATATTTCCATGATCAGCACCTATTATCCCTGTCCAAGAGGGACACAGGTGGAATGCTCTGGGTGAATTTTACGGTTACCCATCCGATTGTCCAGACTGAGTTTGAAGAAGGCCAATGAGGTGCTCTGTTTCACATGAATTGGGAGTTTGTTGCAAAGGTGGGGCAACCTCTGGGAGACAAATCTGTCCCTCCAGCAGGTTCTAATAATGTCACATACCAGGTTATGGTCTTCAGACTGAGTGACCCGTATACCATTTGACTTGCGGATATGCAGCATTTTCAATCAAGCAGGGTCAGAGATTGCCTTATATACAAGGCAGAGATCACCTCTGAGTAGTCTTTATGAAATACAATAAATTGACAGTGATTTCAGACGATCTACATAGGACAGATGCTGAAGACTTTTAATCTTCCTTGTGAGGAACCTTTGTGGTCTCTCCAATTGCTGCGGGTGCTTGGAAAGGTACATACCAAAAGGGGTGCTGTACTCAATTACTGGCCTGATGGAGGAATACAGGGAGGTTATAACTTCTTTTTTTTTCTGGAGGCAAAGCGCTTATTTATGAGATGAGCAATATAGAATGCCCTTCTTATCACTATGGAGACATGGTGATCAAACGTAAGGTTGCTGTCAACCTGTGTGCCCATGTGTCTCACCACTGAGTGGGTATTTAGGGTGTTGCTACTGATGTGGTAGTTAGCAGGAAGAACGCTCTTACTAAAAGGGATGATAATACATTTTTTTGCATTGAGTTTAAGGCCATGACTTTGGCACCAATCATATATTTGTGTAAGACCCTCTTGTAGGATGCTGACATTGTTTGGAGACTCTATGACCGCTCCAAATTTGCAGTCATCAGCAAACTTTGTCAGCCACAGACCTTTAGTTTTTGCTTGTACTTCGGAGAAATAGATTCCAAACAGTAGAGGCCCCAGGACTGATCCTTGTGGAACACCACTAGTTACAGATCTGCTGGTGGATGGGTTCTATCAGTGAGTCAGTTAGCGATCCATCTAACGATATAAGGGTTGATACCTAGCTGGGCGAGTTGGTCAATGATGCCTGAGTGAGGGATAGTGTCAAAAGCCTTGGCTAAGTCTAGGTAGGCTGTATGTACAGATTTCCCCTGGTCCAGGGCATTGGTAACTGTCTCAAAGAAGTACACCAGGTTTAACAGGCATTATCTTTGACAAATCCAAACTGAGTAGGGTCAAGTGTTTGGAGATTACTTTTATCTTTGCTGATAAGGTCCACGATGATTCGCTCCATGGCCTTGCAGATAAGGCTAATAGGTCTATATTTCCCATGGTCAGTGGCAGCACCACCTTTGTGCAAGGGGATAAAGATGGCAGTTTGCAATTCAGCTGGGACGCAGCTGGTCCTTAGACTATGACTGAAAAGAGTATCCAGTGGTGTTGCTAATTCTTGTCAGACCCCATGTAGGACGCAGCCTGGGATGTTATCAGGTCCCTTAGATGCTGTGTTTTTGGCCTTAGCGAGAGCATTTACAACCTGTTCTTTAGAGATACAAGGTAGGAGACAGGTAATAGGGATGTCACTGTGTACATATAGCAGGGACAGGGGAGTGAAGTTTTCACAGAACCTGTTGGCTAACAGGTTAACTATGTTCACAGGCTCAGTATATGTGGTATCATTAACTACCAGTTCAGCACAAATCTGGGCCTTTCCTTTTAGATTACGGATGTAACTAAAGAACGCCTTATGGCTGTCCATAGTTGAGGAAGATAATTTGGATTCATAGTTTGCTTTGGAGGACTTCACGAGAAGTCTTATTTGATTGTTTAAGCTGAGGAGGGAGTATTTCAATTTAGGGCTCACTCCCTCTTACTCTTAAACATCAATTTCTTCCTCTTACTGTAAAGCCTCTTAATGGCAGCTGTCCACCAGGCAGGTTTGCTCTTCCTTGATGAGTTTGTTTTGGTCCTATCAAGTATGGCCAAGTCAATGCAATTATACAAGTGTTTGTATAAAGAATTGGTGTAGAACTCTGCATAGCTGCCAGTTCTATCTGAGGGTGGTGGTGCAGTGAAGCTATTTATACCATCCTGTAAGAGGTTATAATCTGCTTTGGAGAAGTTTTTTAGTTTAGTTGCGGCTGGGGGGATGGGGGGGCTCAGGTGTGATAGTTACTTCGAATGACACTGATCTGTGGTCAGATCTCACTAGGGAAGACCTCACAGGGGGGTGCTACAGTGGTCCCCCATATTGGTAAGCACCAGATCCAGGATGTTGGCACCAGTTGTGGGCGTGTCAACCAGCTGGTCCAGGGCACTGGAATTAACGAAGTCGAGGAGACTTTGGGCAAGTGAGTCTGAGCAGGAGAAACTTACCCAGTTAATGGATGGGTAGTTAAAGTCACCCAAAACAAAGCTGTTCAGCTATATCTTGACAGACTAAAGTAGATCCAAATAGGCAGAGTGGGTGGCCTGATTCATGGAGGGGATCCTGTAGTCTGTTTACCTGCATGTTACTGAGACTGTTTATTTTGTTTCTTACCAAATTTGGATCAGGAGTTACTGAATCCCTTAGAAAAATTGGAAAAGGAGAGCTGAAAAATCTTAAGAGATTCTCTTCATCAGCTTACCCCTTTCATCACACTTTTTGATCACCTCTGCTCCAGAGGGGCCAAAAACTTAATCTCTATCCAAAGGAGAATTAAAATCTAATTTTTCTGAGGTTATATTTTGAGAATAGTCATGCAGATCTCCTCAAAATAGTACCATTGACCACATCCCTTGAAGAAGTATCAACAGAGTCATATACACACTGTATACCATAAGCAGTTACTTGAACAACAGAAGAAATTAAATTATATAAAGCAGATTTTTCCTCACAAAAAGAAACTGAAGACATAACATTCCTCATACTACCATAATTAGTCAGGACAAACCGTAACATACGAGCCTGACAATTCAAAATTCTGAAAATCAAAGATGCAAGCATATACTTGTTTACCCCCATACTTACTAATAATCTTCCCAACCTTTTCAGAAATAGTAGAACTGGAATTAAAAAGAAGTTATGTATTCACCATAATGTTCCATCTGAGTAGTTGTACTTTGTCTTCAACCTGTGGGCCTATGGCTCCGAATCGGCTCCAACACGGCTGCATAATCAGCACCTGATCTGAGCTCTATGCTCCTCTACTTACCCATAATGCCCCCTGTCTCCTTCCTCCCTTTCAGATCGAGTTTGCTGCTCAAAATAACATAAGCCCGACCCAACAGGACCTCACCACTAACAGTCCTCCCCAAATTCCTGAACCAAGTATGGCAAAAGAAGCCTTTAGAATGTTCATCTCCCATATACAAGGCCAGGACCATAGTCTCAAGATTGGGGGAAGGAGGGGGGGGGGGGAATGGTTGAAGACAAATGAAGTACAACTACACAGATGGAACGTTATGGTAAGTATATAACTTCTTTATCTGAAGTAGTTTATTTCATTTGATCTTCAACCTTTGGGACAGAGTCCCCACCTACAAATACCTGGGTGACCCTCATGGAAGGATATGCCGGAGCACCGCAAAGGATGCCCTACTCCTGGATATAATGTCTAATTTGTAATGTGAGATGAAGGTATGAGATGAGGACCAAGTAGCTGCAGAACAGATTTCATCCAGTGACACCCTAGACCAAAAAGCCGCTGAAGTGGCCACAGACCTGGTGGAATGTGCTTTTACTTGACCCGGAGGTGAAATCCCTTTGTCAGAATATGCTTGAATAATACATTGGGAGATCCAGGGAGCAAAAGCCACTTTAGAAATTGGGTTTCCTAAGAAGGGTTTTCAGTAAGAGACAAACAACTGATCAGATTTGCGAAAGGATTTCGTCCTGTGAAGATAAATTCTCAATTGCCTATGTACACTCAGCAAATGTAACTTATATTCACCCTTGTTTTGAAGATTAATAGTTTGATTAACGTTTGCTTCTGACACCACTTTAGGAAGGAAGGATGGATTAGCGTGCAGGGAAACCCTGTCCTTATGGAAAATCATGTACGGAACTTTGATGGACAAAGCTTGACGTTCCGACACTCTCCTGGCTGATGTAATCGCAACCAAAAAGGCAGTCTTCCGAGACAGATACTGCAAGTCTACTGAAGCAGGGGGCTCAATGGAGGGGAGACTAAAGCCTGCAATACAAAATTGAGGTCCCATGGAGGCATAGGATCCTTTACCGGGGGCCTTAAAAGAAAGGTACCTTTAAAGAAAGGTCTTGCAAAGTCTAGAAGAGGCTACTGAAGAAATATTCTCCCCCACATGAAAATTAGAAATAGCAGCCAGTTGGACTTTAACCATAGAGGAACTAGCACTTTGTCGGAAAATTCCCACCAAAAACTCGAATACTGCTGAAACAGGAGCCGTGAAAGGATCCAAATCCCATTGAGAAGTCCATATAGAGAATCGTTTACACTTGCTATGATATACTTTTCATGTGGAAGATTTGTGAGCCGCCACCAAAATGGTTTTAACTGGAGAGGATAAACCAGGAGTCCTAGTAATCAAGGGAACTGGAGCAACCAAGCTGTAAGTTTCAGACTGTCCAGGTCTGGGTGAGGGATCCCTGAGGGGTGTGAGATGAGCTCCAGAGCCGGATTCAAGATCCATGGGGGAACTACTAGGTGAGACCAGAGGGAGGGGAACCAGACTTGATGAGGCCAGAATGGGGGCAATGAGGATAACTGTGTTCCCCAGCCTGCGAGCTTTCTGTAGGAACTTCAAAATGAGAGGTAATGGGGGTAGGCATAAAGAAGACTGGGAGGCAAAGCATGCACCAGTATGTCTCTGGGGACTTCCGCCTGAGGGGGGTTCGTAGAGAAAAATGTGCTGCATTTTGCATTGGAAAGAGATGTGATGAGATCGCAGCAAAGCCGATCCTACCTGAGGAAGATCTCTGCCTCTACTGAAGGACTCAGAGACCACTCGTAAGGCATCAGAATAGTCCTGCTGCGCTTGTCTGCTAGAATGCTGGACCATCCGAGAATGTGCACTGCCACCAGAAAACAGCTAGTGGAAATCACCCATTCCCACACTCTCATGGCTTCTCGACAAAGGGGGTAAGATCTGGTTCCTCCTTGTTTGTTGATATAACAGACTACTGGCATGTTGTCTGTCTTGATCACAACAGTCCCTAGAGAAAGATGGCCATGGAGAGCTTGCAATGCTAGAAGCAGTGCCCTCATCTCCAGGACATTTTTATGCAAACTGGTCTCGGGAGGGGACCACATGCCTTGGACAGTCCTTCCCAAGCAATGCCCCCCCCCCCCCAGCTGGGAGGTGTCTGTGGTCACCATGGCTTCAGGAAGTGATGGGAGAACGTGATTGTGACCGACATGGACCCCAATACCCGCAGAACTGTCTCTGCTGTAGGAAGCTGAGCTTGGAGAATTTACGAGACATGAGCTCTCAGATTGTGTAGCCTTTCTGGAGTGAGATAAACTTTCATTTGAATAGTATCCAACTGAGCGCTAATGAACTCTAGAACTTGAAAAGGAATCAGTGACGATTTACTGATGTTGATGGTGATGCCCAGGCTGTTTGCTAACAATAGGAAATAATCCCTGGCTTGGCAAAGTAGATGCTTGGTGGAGGCAGCAAAGAGCCAATCGTCCAAGTAAGGGAAGATCTGAATTCCCTGAAGCCTCAGGTGAGCTACTACAACTGCCATCACCTTCGTGAACACCCTGGAGGCTGTAGTGAGACCAAATGGGAGGGCTCTAAACTGACAATGTTTGGTTTCCAGCCGGAAGTGGAGAAACCTGCAGGAGCGCCTGTTCATCTTGACATGATAGTACATGTCCCTGGAGGTCGATCAAGCACATCCAATCTTTCTCCTGCAGGTAAGGCAGGATAGATTAAAGAGTGACCATCCGGAATTTCTTCTTGACTACTGAAAGGTTCAAGGTGGATACATCCAGAATGGGTCTTAGGTCTCCGGTTTTCTTTGGCACTAAAAAGAACCTGGAATAAATGCCTGATCCAGACTGGTCTAGGGGGTCTGGTTGGATGACTTGTTTTTTTAGCAGCTTGTCTATCTCTAGTGCTGCTGTCTCCCTTTGCGCGGGTGGAATGTCTGGGAGGCATTTTGGTGGGGGAGGTGGTTTGGTGAAAGGGATGTAATAACCTCTGGATATAATCTGCAACACCCAACACTATGTTACTGACTCCCATGCCGCTGTGTGTAGTGAAAGGTGACCCCCGACTGCCTCCAGAGACGAGCAATCGGGCAGCCCCTCAGGGCTGCTGTGCGGGACTGTCCGAGAAAGGTTCTCGAGACCCGAAGTTTCTCACCACCCCCCGGGATGGCGTCTGTAATAACCCCCTCTGCCTCTTGGGGGAAGGTGAGTCCTGAGTGTCCCGGGAGGACTGAGACTTCCGGAACCACATCTTCTTTGTCCCTCGCTGATTCTTTAAAAAGGATCTTTGAGGGGCAGAGAAGTGGATCCTGACAGCAGACAGTGTCTTCCCATCCTTCTCACTCTGGACCAATTTGTCACGAACTGTTTTCCCAAACAGGGAAGAACCATCATAAGGGGCATTTGCAAATAATGCCTTGAAGGGTTCCATGAATTGACACAGCCAGAGCCAGGCGTGGCACCTCATGGCAATGCCAGAATTAGCCACCCTGGCAGCTCCCTCCATAGCATGGGAGAACAGACGCATGGACATACTTGCCACCGCTTTGAGAATGGCCATTGTACGGAGAACACCTTCTTGCCCTCTACCGTCATGGACTCTAGGGGGGGGGTGACTCAGCGACCTCCTTGATTAGGTCTTGGTGCATTGGACTGATATGTGCCATGTGGTTCAGCGCCCTTATGGTAAAAGTTGCTGAAGTGTACACCCGCTTCCCTAGATCGTCCATGGTCCTCGACCCTCAGTCAGGAGGATGGACTGTAGAGCTCTCCTGCGTGAGCTCTTTTTTTGTGGTGGTAGCCACCACCATAGCATCTACAGGGGACCTCTTGCTCCAACTAGTCCTGTCTGGTGGTTGACTTAGAACTTTATCTGGGTACCTAGGGATGGGCTCCATGATGTCCAGTTCCTTCCACACTCCAGATGTTATGAGGTCCACAAGTGGATCTGTGGGAGGGGACACCCAGGAAGTAGATGGGCCTGTGCCAAATGCCTCTAGGACCACTGACTCATCTGAGGTTAGTTTTTGGCCAGACCACCCCCACCCCTCTGGCGAAGGAGTTCCATGATGTTTCCAAAGGAAACAACCTCGGGGGGGGGGGGTAATTGGGGGAAACCTTCCCATTCTTCCAAGTCAGTGTCTTCAGTCAAGGATTTTGGAGAGGAGTCCAAGTGCCTCCTTCTGCATGTCCGTTTGCGAGGAATCTTCTCAGTGGGACTCTCTGGGGAGAACTCGCAAACCTCTTGCTGTTCCCGTGTGGGGGCTACTGAGGCAAAACCTGCAGAGGCTGTCCCTGAGGCAGCAGAATGGTTGGAGCCATACCCAAAACAGAGGGAGTTGGAGTGGAGTCCATGGACGAGATGGTCAGGGGCCTCGATGAACTCGAGAGAACCCTCTCTACCACTTCAAAAGCCAAAGGGGAGCAGGCATCCTGAGAAACCACCATAGAAGTCGTTCCCCTTGGATCTGACGGGGGAGTCGGAGCAGAGACTACAGACGCCGAGGGGAAGACTGTGCTCTGACAAGATCGGAGCCGAAAGAACCTCCTTGGATCTGACGTTGAGGCTACGGCTCAGAGAGCTCGGATCCGATCTGGTCGGCTCCGACACACTCAAGGCAATGGCCGGCACTGAGGTACAGGGTATCATCAGTGCCGACCCCCTGACCTCGAGAGTCCTCGGATCCAAAGACTGCAAAACTGAAGGATGAATCGGAGAAGGAAATATAGGAATGAAAAAGGTCTGCGAACAGCTCGCAAAAAACAATCACTTACCTCCAAAAAAGTGCTCGGAGATCAAGACCACGATGCTTCGCTATTCAGCGGCAAACGAGATCTGAAGGGAGGAAGGAGACGGTGGCATTGTGGGTAAGGGGAGAAGCTTGGAGAGCTCGGATCAGGTGCTGGTTATGTGGCCTTGTCGGATCTGATTCGGATCCATAGACCCACAGGTTGAAGATCAAATGGAGTCCACTACTTCAGATCTAAGTGTTTCATAACAGAAGGATTAAATAAAGCTATGGATGCTGGATCAAGTTTGGGAAGAATGTATAAAAACTTAAAAGACTGAGGAACTTTATACATCCTCTCTTCATTTTTAGGGACAGCTGGCTGACTCCAAGGAAAAATTCAGGCATGAACAAACACATCCTTCAAAGTAGATAAAATAGCTCACAGTATTTCTGAGGGATTGAGAAACCTCAGTGTTCTCTCAATGAAAACAATGGCATAGTCTAGAAATAGTCACAGAGAAAGAGAAATCATCACATGGAGAATCAGAAACTGAGTTATCGTCTTGAGTTCAAATCAGAAATCTGAGAAGAAAACCTGTATTGGTCCTTTCATCCTCCTTTTTAGATTCAGACTCTTGAATCTCTTCTGGAAAGGAGGTATCCCTGCTTGTTTTACCAGAAACTGTAAGTCACCTGGGAAGTCAAAAGAAAGAAAAAGATGCTCCAAGGCATCTCTTTTCTTTCGACTTTTAGCCTTGGAGCATCTTTTTCTTTCTTTTGAGTTCCTAGGTGACTTGTAAAGTGTTGGATTTGGGTTTAGGAGGTTCACCTGGCTATTCCTCCTTTACCAGAAACTATGTTAAAAGAAGGATCAAAAGCCTGAGTTAGAACCCAGGTCAGACCAAGTAAACTATTCCTGTCTAACGAAATTTGAGGAGAAGTAGATACATGCTTAGTTTTCTACCTCTTTTTGACAGGAAAAATGGGGCCAACAAGTGTTACTAGTAGCAGCAGAAGCTTCCCCAGGGATGGGTACAATGTTCTGACAAAATAGGGAAGCCTCTGCCGTTCTCTCTTCCAGGACCACTACTGCACTACCAAACTTTGTCAACACAATTAACAACAACCATAACCCAAGGCAACCTACTTTCTACTCAGTCCTTAGATTTATCCACAGCATTTGATACCATCTCACTACGGTGGTGGTGCTGCGGTAGCGTTGTCGCCTCACAGTAAGACGCTGTCCAGTTCGACTCTCAGTTACAGCGTCTTCTGCGTGGAGACATGCGTGAATGGGCGTACCTTCGTTGAAGGCTGTGCGTCAGAGCTGGCAACTCGGTACGTAAAAATCAACTGCCAATCATTAGCGGACCGGAGTTCCGCTGTGGTGACCCCTAACCGGGAAAAGCCAAAAGAAACAACAACATTTGATACCATCTCTCACCACAAACTTTTATACAAACTCTGAAGTCTTGGTCTTTCTCAAGCGTTCCTCTCCTGGTTCCATAGTTATTTATCAGACAGAATACAATTAGTCAAATGACAATTCATATTCTCCTCATTCCTCCCCACCTCAGTATGAATCCCCCAAGGTTCCATCCTAAGCCTCCTTCTACTCAACATCTTCATAAACAATCAATGCCACAGTCATACAAAATGCATATGACTCCACCCTCACCTGCTCTGCTTCTAGTCTAACCAAACTACAAACTTCTCACTCAAGAATACTTCTCTTAGGAACATTGGTTGATAGTTTCAAGTCTTTTCAGGATACAAAATTAGTGAAGATAAAACAAAGGCAAAAGCTGTAAGCTATCCATCTACAAACACAAACTGGTTCAGCAATACCCATATTTATGGAGACATGATAAAAGGAAGTACTTAGCAGTATGGGTTAAAAAGGATTCTGTTATGGCAGCTAAGGATATGTGGGAAGTGACTAAACAAAAGATAATACAAAAACTGAGAAACCAGCATCTCTGTTTTATGGATATGGATAAGAAGATACAAGCAGTGAAAATGTGTTCAGTCTTTTTAGTTTTATACACAGGTCAGGCATATTTTTTATCAACCAGAGAAGAAATTGTGGATAGCAATTAAAAAGTTGAAGGATTTTATCTAGAAGGGGAATAGGGCAACAGTCAAGTGGGACAAGTTGATCCTTCCAACAGAACAGGATGGTTTTAGATTACTTGATTTGAAGGGTATTTCAGAGGTATACAGTAAAGTTCAAGCACATAGTACAAGCAGAAGGCTATAATTCAAAAGGGAAAGGGATGATGATGAAACAAGGTAGAAGCTCAAGAAATAAGGATAGACTGGGATTTTGGATGCAGATCCTTAGGAAGAATAACAATAACCATACAGAATATTATACTCATAAAACAGCAGAAAGTATTCCAAGAACTAAGCAAACAATGGAAGCAAGAAAGGACAGCATGCTGATTGGGATGACTGCAATTAGGGATAGACAGAATAGGCTAGAAGGGAGCTTGAATTTACTGAAGAAAGCTAGCAAAGGAACCAAGGTATTGGGAGCAAATAATTAGAGAGGGGAAATGTAACAGAATGGGAAGAGGCCAAGAATTCATCATGACTGCAGCCTACAGGTTGTCTTCCTCATCAAGGACTGCTATCAGACTACAGGCAAACAGAAAGGAACAGGGTGATCCTTAGTGAAAGACCAGCACTAGTACAGTTTTAGGACAATCTAGAACAGACGTTGCTGTTAAAAAGGGATAATTAGTGGGAAATATAAAAAACTGCATGACAGCTATAGGAATCAATCAGAGGAAGTTAGAAAGGTTTGGGAAGAGAGACTGGATAAGCAATTCACAAAGAAATAAGGAAGGATATATGCATGACTCCCAAATATACAACAAAGTCTACAAGATTTAGGATTTTGCTTGGAAGTGTTTACTTAGGTATTTTTATACCCCAAGCAGACTCCAGAGAGTTTTTCTTCTGGTAGATTGTACATGTTGAAGGGGTGATGGGGAAGAAAGGTAACTGGGAGCATATTTTTGGGGAGTGTAATGAATTGACAGACTTAAAAAAATTCCCTGCACACACTTCTGTCAGAAATACTGGGTGATCAAACTGATGTAACTAAGGAGATTATTTTTTTAGCTGTGATACAGAATTGGAATCGCCTAGACAAAGTAAGGCCTTGCTGAGATTGCTTCTGGTGGCTGCCAAAAAAGCAATTACTAGGAAATGGAAATCAGTCTAGACCAACTGTACTAGAAGTAGTGAATATAATAACAGAGATCAAAGAACTGGAAGTGGGATCTTCAGAAAGGGACAGGAACAAATTAAGTAAAAACTGGAATTGTGGCAACAATACATGCAGAATAGTGCTTTGGAAGAGAAATTATATTTAAAAGAAGGCAGGAATTGAATAAGCTATGTAATGGCTGACTGACAATGACTGTACAGAAGATTATACGTGATGTATAATGTTTGCAACTAACAATATGTTAATAGGGCTTGTTTTCATTTACATAAATGTAGCAATGTCTATGTCATGAGTAATAATTCAATAGAGATACTTCTTGTTTAAAATAAAATAAAACCTTCTCTTCTACTGAAGCCTGGCTCATTAATTCCCAACATCAAATCCTAAAAAAATATTATTCACCCCCAAATCCATCTCTCTTGACAAAAACTTCCCCTTAAACAAAACATCAACAAAAAATGTCCCATATACCAGGTTACTAAGTGTCACAGTAAACAGCTCCATGAAATCTGACATCCAAATTAACCAAGCCATAAAAAGACCAATCGAAAACTAAGGACGGTATATAGGGCACGGCACTTCCTCAATGACTCTTGCCAGGACAGCAACTGCTTCTGCTTGTCTCCCGGCTCTCCCATATGCTTTTCCTGCTCTTATTAACCTACAGGTGTGCACATGTGGTGAGTGTCTGGGCAATCTTGTGCAGTGGTACTGTTATGAGTTTTTTTTCTTTTTTTTTTTTAATTTAAAACACAAATTAGGGTTAGGGGCAGGGACAAGCTTAGAGTCAGAGTTAGCACGTATTACTAAGGTGGCAAAGCCCTATAAACACATGTATACTGGGATATAGGGTCGGCCTTAGGCTGACTGGACATAATAAAGCCACATGGCTAAAGGGGACCTGCTCTTCTCAGTGCCATCCATCTACCTTCCAGGTCATTTCTCCCAGACCCAGCACCATAAATT
This sequence comes from Protopterus annectens, assembly GCF_019279795.1. Classification (NCBI taxonomy): domain Eukaryota; kingdom Metazoa; phylum Chordata; order Ceratodontiformes; family Protopteridae; genus Protopterus; species Protopterus annectens. The sequence goes on from NC_056741.1 coordinate 377,257,172, forward strand.
CTAGCATCCAGTCTGCCAAAGAAAGATTGCAAAGGACTGCTTCTTCCGCACTGGCAGGATAAAACTTTGAGTTTAGAGGAGCAAAGCATTTTAGGGTATGCAGTCCTCCTCCCTATGTAGTCGTCAGCCTCAGTAGTTGAGCTGACTACATTTTCCTAAATCCCTTGCACCCTCATCCACTCCATTTTTTTCTTTAAGAACGCTGTCTTTCTCATCTTTCTTCATGGTGTGTTGAAGTGCTGATGTGCAGCTGGTGAAGGAGTTACTACTGTGGAAGGAAGCAAGCAAGCAAGGATTGGGATTTTTTTTTTCCAAACAACTTTGAGAATTACCAGGTAAGTAATTTTTTGATTTGTTTTCTTAGGCAGGTTACTACACAACTGCTAGTGCCATGAGGTACCAGCTCCACAATACAGTTTCATCTGAACTGATCTGCGTTTTCTTAAATAAATCTTGCTGCAGGAGTGTATACAGCATTGGAGGAATCCAAGTCATTCAAATGAAAAAATGTTTTCACATTTCTTTGCTTACACACACACCAGCCACATATTTTTAAAAGAAAAAAGTGAAAATGTACTGCCAGAATCAGTACAGTAACTTACAGTAACTTTTCACTAAACTGGGAAAAGACTTCCCTTTCCTTAATAGAATTATTTCTGGAAAAGGCAAAAATAATTTGGGAGAAAGGAAGAAGGAAGGTTAAGATAGCAATGCCCAGTACAGTGAGCTGCTCTTAAATCTGCTAAACTTCTTGGTGAATAGCACAAATGGCCCTACATTTGGGGCCTTTTCCAATTCTTTACCTGCAAGTTTGGAGCTTTAGTTTACTATCTGAACATTCATGCATATGAATGTAGATATACAGTTAACAGTCAACAGAAAGTATGGCAAGGACTTTCATTTATTAGTGGTATAAACTAAAGCCAATCAAATGCAAAAAGTTAATGGGGAAACAAGACTGAATACAAGCCCTTTTTACTACTTCTCTGAGTAAATGAACATGTATTTTAGTACTGCAGAGTGCAGCGGTTAAGTGTCCAGTAGATGAAAAACAGAAAATAAGCAACACTACAGACTCTCTTTCAAAAAACTCTAACAGAATGCTCTGGTTCGATTCCTGTTCAATATATTTTGTCCATTTAACTAGTTTAAACTTTAACTGTAACAGGTGACTTGAAAAATACTATATCCTTTCATTTTCTGGAAACTTTCAGACTGCACCTCTTCTTCCTTCAATTTGTCTCTCACTTTTTTTTTTTACTCTACTCCTTTTTGGTTCAGTTCACAAGCAAAATGTACAGGGGGAAACACTGAAAAGGGGGTGCAATTATGTTTTTCTGGACAATGAAACCAAATGGATCTTGAACCTACACAAAGTACTGATCTGTCACTGAAAGATTCAGCACTGAAGAAATGAAAATAGCTTGCAGCTCAAAAAAACTGCAGCCTCTCATTCTCAAGTATCAGCTGCGGTAACTAGGCATGCAAAACTTACAGCCTCATTTTGTGTGGTAATGTAAATAGTAAACTGCTGAAAACCCTTTAGAATGATGTTAATTCTCACAGACTACCAGTTAAAAAAACACAACTTCATGTTTCCCAGGAAGCAGCTCAAGTGTTTTTTTTAAAAAAATGTACAGACAATAAGCAAGTATTGGTCCTTCCTGCTATCCTTAATCAAGAATCATGGGCTATTTTACCATTAATGGCTGGAACAAACCACCCCTTTGACTTGGGATTGGAAATGGTTACCATGGAGATTTCTCTTCAGCGAGTGAGGCACTGGCAGGTAAAATATTAATCAGTGTGGTGGCATCTGCAGGAAAAGGAGTGGGCTGTTTTCCAGAGGGCTGTGGGAGACGTAGTTTTATTAAGATACTTAGGTACAGCTAAGTGGTGACACCTGCCAGTTAAATCCATATCCAGAAAATAAGACACAGTTAAGAGATTCTGTCCTCTTCCTCTAAACTTCTGCCTGCTCCTTCCAGTCCTCTCTCTCACATCTCATTAGTCTAATCAGTACTGTAACCAAAATGTGCTTAAATTACACATAAAGCAATGCTCATCCTGAATTCCTCTCTTCCTGGTATCCATTCCCTGACACTCCTTTCTATAACAAAAAAAAAAGATTATCTTTGCATACAAACTGCTATACATTTCATATACTGCTAACTCTTTCTACTGTAGCCACTGAAAAGTGTTACATAGTATGTACAACTTGCCATCCCCACATACATCTTATATTTTATCACAGTGGCACTTCCTTAATAATTCTAATTTAATTAATATTTAGCTTTTTTTAACTAGTAAAATAAACATAGTAGGTACTGTTAGTGTGCAGCTGCTTTAGTGTCGGGGGGGGGGGGTGAAGTTCAAGCAATCTTTCAAATGCACAGAATTTTGCAAATGTCCACATTTTTGCCTAATATACATTTTTTGCCTGTTACTTGTAAAATATGTTTTTTGGGAAAATCACCCGGCAGATCAATGTGTACAGCAGTCATTAAATAATGTTAGACAATGGGCAAACTGTACATCAGTACCCTGATTGGAGAAGGAGCATTCTCCAGCTTGGTATTAATGTACAAGTAATGCCCACTGAGAAGAATGAATGCTTCATGGCAGCATATCAAGCTGCCATGGAGTTCAGACTGAGAAAACAGAATGACTATTATTTTACGCTCGCTAAGCAGCTCTTTTGCTGTTTAGCGAGTGTAAAATATCAAAAAGAAGACAACTAAAAAAAAAAAAGTAGATGTGTGTGTGTGAATGTCAGTGAAATTAAGAGTGAGCGAGCCGTTATTTTACACTCGCTAAACAGTGCTTTTGTTGTAAGTTGAGTGTAAAATATAAAAAAAAAAAAAAAAAAAAAAAAAAATTTTAAATAAAGTGTGTGTATACGAGCGTATGTGTGTATGAGAGTAAGAGAGAGAGAGAGTGATCGATCGAGCAAAACAGAAAAGTGTGTGTTTATGTTTCTGTATGCTTGTGTGCATGAATGAGTGCATGAAAGCAGAGAGACCGTGCGTGCGCGTGCGAGTGAGTAAGCGTGAGTGATGTGACTGAATGCATGTATGTAAGCAGAGAAGACTGTGTGTGACAGAGAGAGACTGAGAGAGAGTGACAGGAAACTTGTGTAAGTGAATGCGTATATGAAAGCAGCTGGAGACTGTGACAGATTGAGAAAGAGGGCGAGACTGACCTTGTGTGTGTGTGTGAGACAGCGAGAGTGAGAATATCAGAGTGAGAGAGAAAGCGAGAGTAATGTGTGACTGAATGCATGTATGTTAGCAGAGGAGTCTGTGTGAGACAGAGATCTGACAGAGAATGCGACTGATCTTGTGTGAATGAATATGGGTATGAAAGAGGAGGAGACTGTGTCTGTATGTGTGTGTGTATTAAAGCAGAACAGACTGTATATGTGTGTATGGGAGAGAGAATGGGCTGTATGTAAAATTGTTTAACTTGCTTACTATTTTTTAAACACTATTATTATGTTTTATATATGTCTGATGTAAAATGCTTCCTCCAACACCATTAACATAGACTACGGCAAGTATGATACATTAGGCGGAGGAACTATTTTACATCAAATATATATATAAAAAAAAAGTACTTAAAAAATACATAAGCAAGTAATACACAAGAATTTTACAGACAGCCCATTGTCTACGTGCAATAATGCTCTCCAGGGTGTGTGTTATTGAGTAATTAATGCCTTTCCTGGGTGGGCATTAATTACACATTAACACACACCCTGTCGGGCATTATTGCTTGCATAAGATATTTTAGATACAGATAACAGCCTTCACATGGGTGGCAATGCAAAACCTTTTAAGTTTAAAAGGGTTTAACATGATTACCCAGTTTTAGTCCTTATTCCCCCAACTATTAAGTTTACCTTTGTTTGCAATTTTTATGCTGAAAGCAGAACAAAAGCACAGCTTTGAAGTATCCAGAATTTCAAAGATGTCTGGAGTTTTGTTTTGTTTTTTTTTTTTGTCAGTTCTTTGTAAAATGTGTTATTTTTCTGTAAAATCATTGTGAACTGCAGTTACTAAATGAGAGACATTTGAGTTTCAGACTTTGTGTCCTTAATGTGTGCCAGTGTAAAACCTGTTATTCTAGCAACTTTCTACTTTTAAAAGGCCAGTTTTTAAAATGTGTCCCTGGTTTTAGTCCTTTATCCCCCATGCCATTATTTTTACCTTTGTTCAGAATTTTTAAGTTGAATGGGAAACAAAAGCGCAGCTAGAAGTGTCCAAAATTTCACAAATGTCCAGATTTTGCCTCTTATTTTTTTTTTCTTTTCCTCATAAAATGTGTAGGTTTCTGGCAAATAATTGTATACTGCAGTCAGTAAATAATAACTAGATATTTGAGTTTCTGACTTAATATACTCCAGAAAATGTGCCTCAGTGCAAAACTGTTATGTTTAAAAGTGTAGTACTTAAAATGTGTCCCTAATTTTGGACCTTTATTCCACTCTCCCATTATTTTTAGTTTTGTCCAAAATTCTTGAGCAAAGAAGTTGGGAAAGGACAAAGGGTTATCTTTAAGTGTCCATAATTTCACATTTGTCCAAATTATCATCAGTTTTTTTGCTCAGTTCTTGTAAAATGCTTTTTGGCAAATCTCTGTGGATCACAGTCAACAGATAAGTGACAACACATATGAATTTCAGATTTACTATCATTCAAATGTGTCCTAATGCAAATTCTGTTATTTTAGCAACATTCTAAGTTTAAAAGAGCATTATTTAAATGCGTCCTTGATTTTGGTCATTTCCTCTCCCACTATTACTTTTTGTCTGTAAAGTGAGATATTTTTGAGTGTTCAACTTTCCATTGCATCTGTTGTAGAAATTCATGTGATAATGCAATTTTTTATGTATTTGTGAGCATTCCTGTTTGGAACAATTTCTCAAGAAGTCCTTTTTTAGGAAGAAAAGTGCTTAATCTAGTAAACGATTTTTATGACTGCATTTCAGTGTGGTTTGTTCTTTTATTAGTTTCTGGTTTTGACCAGAATTCTTGAAAAAGTTGAAGGGACAAAAGCATATCATTCAAGTGACCAGAATTTCACAGATGTCCAGATTTTACCTCATATTTTTTGTCCCTGCTCCTAGCAAAATGTGTGGTTTTCTGGCAAATCATTATGTATTTCAGTCAGTAAAAAATAACAAGATATTTGAATTCCAGACTTCATATTCTTCAGAAAATGCATGTCAATGCAAAAGCTGTTATTTTAGTAACAAATTGTTGAATGCAGAAGTTCAGAGGGGACAAAAGAATATTTCTCAATTGTCCAGAATTTTGTATGTAATGTAAATATTTTCACTTCCCTTTTTCTGACACTGGATGCCTGATGACACTGCTGATGTTCAACCCCTTAACATCACTGTGATGATTCTGGAAAGTCATTTACAAACAGAACAGCTTTCTGTGTGCCATCATTAATTTCCTGAGAACTGTATAAAATAGCTGACAGACACTGTGCTACAGTCACAGCTAGGGACAGAGAGACTAGACAGAGGGGAACTGCGTTCAGGAAGAAGTATAATTTTTTTTAGCTCTACAGCGTTCAGTCAGGTAAGTAACTGTTAGTTTTAGTTACTCATATGAAGTTCACCTGTAATGCAGCTGAGAGATTTGTTTATGTTCTCTCAATTACTTTTGAAATTAAAGTGAGCATGTTTGTGAGAAGCATTTTTAGAAATGTTGCAATCAACTAGTCTGAGTTACGAGGACATTATCCACAGGATCTGAGTAAGTAGTACTACTTTTGAATATGTGGCCAGATTCATTAACAGCTACACAAACTATAGCAATCACGTTGGTGGCATACTGTTTGCTATTCATTAAACAACTCTAAAAACGCAGATATACCGTGGACTATGCTAATAAAAACAGAAAGAGCTGAAGTACATGCTAATTAAACAATCCAATATGAAGAGATATTGAGGAAGCTATAAAGCAATTGTGCACAATCGGTGCAAGCTTTTCCCATGTACACAAAAAACTCTGGAATACAGCCATGGTTACGCTTAGGAAAAAAAAAAACCATATTAGGGGTTGCTGCTGCAATTATTATGCTATATGTTCAATAGGCTTTAACAGGCAGAAGCTAGACCTCAGCCAAAAAGAAGAAGGGTGTTTAGACCTCATCTGACTCATTATGGACTGCATGACATAGAAACTGTTGAGCAATACAGGGTGGACAGGGAAAGAATGGAAGAAATATGCAACCTATGCCTCCCCCACCTCAGCCTACAGGGAAATCGTGACGAGCCCATCTCAGTAGAAACAAAGGTATGCTTAGAATTACGTAAACTAGCAAATGGTATGTTCCAGAGTCCCACAGGAGATATATTAAGGGCATCACAGGCATCAGCCTCTAGAAACTGACATCAGTTTTTAAATGTAATGCTACTACATGCAAGGGAGCAAATCTCTTCCCCATGAACCCACAGGAGAATGCAAGAACCATGCAGGAATGCTGTGCAGTAGCACACTTCTCTGACCATAGATGGCACACATGTAGAAATAAAAGCCCCACCCAGGGAACAAGGAAGAAGGCACATCAACAGAAAATGTTTCCATTTAACAGACTGCCAGGTTGTCTGTAATATCCAAGGAATGAATCATCTACAGTCTCTGTGCAGGTAACCCAGGCAGTTTCTATGATTCACACTTATGGCACATTTATGAGCTGTACACTAGGTTTGCTAGGGGTAACGTTCCTCAAGGGCATCTAAGGGAGGATGCAGGTGACACACTAGAGCCCTGGCTCATGACAACCATGAGAAACCCATATAACCCCACTGAGGAAGGATACATTGAGGTCCACAGTAAAACTAGGAATATCAGAGCGTATGCTTAGATTGCTGAAATCAAAGTTCCATTGTCTAGACACATCAGGAGGCACACTGCAAAACGACCCAAGTACCCTCTGCTGATACTTTCAGTATGTGCCATGTTACACAATATAATACTCAGGAAGCAGCTTTAGCAAGGAGCAGAACCACAATTTCAAGGACCACAGGCTGGGCCAGCAGCAGGTACATATGATAAGTCTGAGGGAGAACCACTAGCTGCAGATGGTGCTGGCAGATGAAGTATGCCCTAGCTCTGGCTAAGACAGAAAGGACAGCACACACAATCACCACCTAGCTCAAAGCCTAAGATCCCACACTTAAACAAATAATTACTAAACCACATAATTGCTATGTTCTAATGTCAACAGACAAGGACAATACCCAAGAACACAATTTGTACCTGCACTAACTGACAAGGTAAATGTGGAAACCATAACAAAAAAAAAATAGGTTACAGAACTGATTACTCTCATGTGGAAATATGTAATATGTCCCTAAGCATAGCATTTCTCTGTGGCTTACAGTTATGTCAGTAATATCTTTTCTGTCAGAGTTTTGCTGTATTCACATACATACATATCACAAATAATACTGTGCATCAAGCATTTCAATTCACTATCATCTATATAACATGGATCAGGACAATTATACCCTCATTTGCACAATTATACCAAGATGAGAGACTGCAGTACTTAATGCTTCTATTGTTATTATAATACTAACTGAAATACAATGAGGTTCAACAATTAACGGAAATAAAACTGTAAACCATCTATATCAGAAGTAGTGAATATAGTAACAGAGATAAAACAAATGGAACTGAGATCTTTAGAAAAAGGTAGGAGCAAACTACACAGGAAAAAAATGGGAATTGTGGGAACAATACATACAGGGCGGAATAAGGTTTAAAGGAAGACGACTTAAATGAGCTATGTAATGTTTGAAAACAACTGGATAGATTATAAGTAATGTATAATGTTTGCAACTGGGAGCATGTCAGTATTTTATTTATTTATTTTTATTTATTTTACATTTGTTATCCGGGTAGAGCCCGGCTGGGCAAGTAGCCTGTTTTCAGCTGAGACCCGTCAGATTATTATTTTATTTTACATTTGTTTACTGGGAAAGTCCGACTGGACACATGTCCTTTTTCAGCAGAGGCCCGGGGAGAAAAGCTCCAACTCACAAATAAAACACACAAGGAATAATATGTACACAGATAATACAAACAGGAATCACAACTTAACATAAATTCACACTAGAGATTCTAAATATACATTTCTAAAAGATATTTGGGAAAGCCCTAGTATTATATTATTAAGACTGTTAGTATATAGTTCTGTAAGAAAACAATTCTGTGAAGACATCTGAGAATGTATTAGCAGTATATTATATAAAAAGAAGTTATGTACTTACCATAACGTTCCATGTGAGTTGTTCATCTTGTCTTCATTCTTTACTGATGGGTTTGAAGCCGATCCCTTAGCTCTGATATGGCCAAATGCAATGCTCAAGGTCTTCAAATAGTTTGAGGCCAAGTCCCTATCCCATGATGCACCTGTGAATTACCTCAGACCTTGTTTGCTGCATACACTAACACCATATGCCATTCTTACATTCCTAGAGAAAAAGGGAGATAGGTTTGAGTAACCAGGATGGAACCAGCATCTCGGTCATCTATAAGCTCAGGAGGGGGAAGGAGGGACGTAAGAATGAAGGCGAGATGAACAACTCACATGGAACATTATGGTAAGTACATAACTTCTTTATGTGAAGTTGTTCAATCTCGCCATTCATTCTTTACTGATGGGTAGCGTCCCAAGTACCATCAATCTCAGGTGGCTCACGGGAGTATATTTCTCAGGACCACGGATCCAAAGGAGGCCCTGTCCCTGGAGGCCTTATCAACTTTGTAATGATTGATAAAGGTATGAGGTTTTGACGAAGTGGCTGCTGCACAAACATTATCAATAAGAAGTCTGGCAGAGAAGGCAGATGATGTAGCGACTGCTCTGGTTGAGTGAGCTTTAATCTTGTGTTGCAAAGGTATATTGGCAGCAGAATAGGTAAAGGTGATACAATCTGATAACCATTTAGACAGAGTTGTTTTAGCCACTGGTTTCCCCTTCCTGGAGTCTGAAAATGAAACAAAAAGCTGGTCTGATTTCCTGAAATCTTTTGTTCTATCCAAATACAATCTGAGCTGTCTGTGAACATCTAGTTTGTGCAGCATATACTCTAGATTGTTAGAATGATTGGGGAAGAAAACTGGCAAATCAATAACTTGGTTGAGATTGGTCTCAGTGCAAACTCTGGGCAAGAATGAGGGATTTGTTCTAAGTGATACTCTGTCAGCGTGAAATATCAAATAGGGAGGCTTGACGGATAAGGCCTTTGACACTCTGCAGGCAGAAGTAACAACTACCAGAAAGATGGTTTTCCAAGACAAAACTTTGAGATCACAAGATGAAGCTGGCTAAAATGGCGGGAGAATTATACGTGAAAGCATGAAATTTAGATTCCATGGAGAATAGGGAGATTTCACAGGAGGTCTAATATGAAAAGTCCCTTTGAGAAAGGCTTTGGATAACTTGTGCGGCATGATATTCAAACCTTCAAATCCAAGATAAAAATTAGAAATAGCAGCCAACTGAACCCAAACTGTTGCTGCTGCAGCTCCTTCATTGAAAAGCATAGTCAAGAATTGTAAGATGGAAGTCATAGGGGCTTGGTAAGGATCAATATTATTTTCTGAGGCCCATATAGAAAATTTCTTCCATTTGCTCAGATATAGCTTTCTGGTAGAAGATTTGTGAGAGGACAAAAGGATCTGTTTTGTCTCACTGGAAAGGTTATGGAACCTGGCTATGACGGGAACTGGAGTAGCCAAGCTGTCAGCTTCAGGGACTGCAGGGAAGGAGGAAGGTGTGTCAGAAGGTCTGGAACTGGGTCCAGGATCTAAGGATCCTCCAAAAGATGAAGTTGAAGGAAGGGGAACCAAAGCTGACAAGGCCAATGAGGGGGCTATAAGAATGATGGTCCTTCCCAGGGATTTTGCTTTCTGTAGAACCTTGAGTATCAACGGGATTGGTGGAAATGCATAGAGAAGACCCGGAGGCCAATCATGCATGAGTGCGTCCCTTGGGGATTTCGTGTTTATGTGACTGGCAAAAAGGTCGCAGCAAGGCTGGCCCCACCTGTGGAAAATCCTGTCCGCAAATTCTTTCTTGAGGGACCACTCGTGGGGCAACAAGACTGCCCTGCTCAGTTTGTCTGCTATCACGTTGGATCTCCCCGGGATGTGCATTGCCAACAGAAAGCACTGGGTGAAAACAGCCCACTGCCAAACTCTGAGAGCCTCTTGGCAAAGGGGGTAAGACCTGGTTCCTCCTTGTTTGTTCAAGTACCAGACCACCGACACGTTGTCTGTCTGAATCACAATCGTACCCAGAGAGAGAGAGAGAGTCCTGAAAGTACTGCAATGCCAAAAGTACTGCTCTCATCTCCAGGACACTGATATGCAGATGTGTCCCTTGATCGGTCCATGTGTCTTGGGCAGTCTTTTCCTAAAAATGCCCCCCCCTCCACCGTATCAGGGAAGCATCCATGGTCACTGTGGCCGCTGGAGGGGATAGCACAAATGGGTGTCCTATTGTGACATGAAGTGAGGTCAACCATCACTGAAGGTCCTTCTTGCAGGAATTTGTGATCATTATTGCGTGATTCATGGGGAGCTCCTGGTAAGACCATTGGGTGAACAATAGCCATTAAAGTATTCACATGTGCATACGAGCAAGTGGTATGGCTAGAACTGCTGCTGCCATCATGCCTAATACTTTCAAAACTTCCGATGCTGGTGCTTTGTCCTTAGATATCAGGATGCTAACCTGTTGATGAAGAAGAGAGACTTTTTCTACTGGAAGCCTTTTTGTGGTGGTGGTGGTGTCCAGTTCTGCCCCTATAAAAACAATATGCTGCAGTGGCTACAAGGCAGATTTTTCTGAGTTGATTGTAATGCCCAAACGATTGCAGAGTGACAGAGTAGACTCCCTGGCTTGAATGAGTTGATGCCTGGTGGTGGCGGTAAGAAGCCAATCGTCTTGGTACAGAAACACCTGGAATCCTAGATGCCTCAGGTGAGCCATAACCACTGCCATGCATTTGGTGAAAACTCTGGGGGCTGTAGTGAGACCAAAGGGCAGGGCTCAAAACTGGTAATGATTGGCTTCCAGCCAGACGCGCAGGTGATCCCTGGATGGCCTGGCCATTTTTATGTGGTAGTATGCATCCTTGAGCTCTATCGAGCACATTTAATTGTCTTTCCCCTAAGAAGTGAAGTACTGACTGAAGCGTGACCATCCGAAACTTCTCTTTCTTTAACGTATTGGTTCAGTCTGCTGACGTTCAATATGGGTCTCCAGTCCCCCGTTTTCTTTGGAACCAAAAAGAATCTTGAGTAAATTCTGGATCCTGTCTGGTCTGCTGGGACTGGTTGGATGACTCTTTTTCTTAGCAACTTCTGGACCTCTACTACTGCTTGTTCCCTGTAACAGGGTGGAACGTCCAGGATTTTTCTTGTCGGTGGAGGGGGTGTGGTGAATGTGAGGAAATATCCTCTGGAAATTACACTTTGTACCCAGTTGTCATTTGTTATTTTGAGCCAGGCGTCTGGGTACAAAGATAAGCAACCCCCGACTGCCTCCAGAGCAGGACAGTCAGGCCTCCTCTCAGGAGCACTGGTAGGGTGTCCGACAGAAGTGATCTCTGTCACCCTGGTGTTGTGGACCCCTCTGCCACGAGGGTGGCATCTTCCATTATTACCCCACCTCCTCTGCCCCTGGAGGGGGGTTCACCACGTGTGTCCTGAAAGGCTCCCCGGGCTTTTCGGAACCACATTTTTCCTTCCCTTTGACCTTTACGGTATGGTCGGGTAGGGGTGGAAAAATGGACCCCGACGGCAGACAGAGTCTTTCCATCCTGTTCACACCTGGTTAAGGTTTCCTTCACTTTAGGCCCAAAAAGAGATGAGCCATCAAAGGGAGTGTTCACGAAGAAAGACTTGAAAGGTTCCGCGAAGTAACACAATCGCATCCAGGAATGTCTCCTAAGAACAATTCCTGTACCCGCTGCCCTACTCGTTCCATCAGCTGCATAAGATATGAAGCGCATGGACGAGCTGAAGATAGAATTTAGGGTAGAAAGCTGGGCAGTAACTTTGTCAGAAGCCACCACAGCTACTGAACCCTGAAGAGCATTTCTCAACTCCTTAAGGAGATCTCTTTGCAACCTAGTAAAATGGGTTAAGTAGTTCAGCGAACAGAGAGCAAAGGTCACTGAACTGAACATGCGCTTCCCATATCTATCCATAATCCTGGAGTCTCTGTTAGGAGGATGGATAGACGAGTAAGTCTCAGACATTTCCTTCTTGGTGGCTGCTGCCACCATCATGGCATCAACCGGAACACCTTTAGTTAAAAATGTTTTGTCAACTGGGGCTAAGATAAATTTATTAGGCCTCCTGGGGACAGGTTCCATAGAATCCGGAGACTCCCATGCCCTTGATGAGACCAGCTGCATCAGCTCATCGAAGGCCGGACTCACCCAAGAGGTGGAGGGCTGAGCCCCGAAATCCTTCAGGAGAACCGACTCATCCTCAGTAGGGCTTTTGGACTGCCAGTCGCCCCTCTGCCTAAGGATCTCAAGTATCTCAGCGAATGAGATATCCTCAGAGGGGAACCATGAGAGTCCTTCTGACTCATCTAAGTCAGTATCCGATGTGAGAGACTCCTGCGGGGAGTCAAGGTGCTTCCTTTTGCACAATCTCTTCCTGGGAACCTCATCAGTGGGGGCCTTTCGTGAGGTCTTGGAAGAGCAGGGGCCACCCATTGGGGCTCCCTGAGGCTCTGGGTCTCAACGCTTGGTGAGGACGTGTGATGAAGAAGCAGACACAGGCACTTTTGGGGAGGAGGAGGGTAGACCCGAGGTTGAGGATGTCCTGGGAGACATGACTCTCATCATGGCATCGAAAGCACCTCTACTCCGATGTGAGGGAGCTGACGGATCCAAGGAAACCGCTGGCACCCCCGGCACCAGGACAGAGGGCTCCAAGCCTGAGGCAGGAGCCGAGCTCATTCGAGCCGAGGCCCCAAGAGGCAAAGTCGGTTTGACTGTCCTCCCTGGACCTGACCAGAGAGTGTCGGCTCCTAGAGTCCTCAACTGGCACTGAGGACGTCAGAGTACACGGAGCCGAAGACACTGGAGCAGGCATCGGCTCCGAGGGTTCCACTAACATCAGGTCTGCCTCCTCCAGCTCCAAAGGACCAGCATAACTCAGAGGAGGAATAGTAATAGTCGGTGCAATTGTCTTCAGCTCCGAAGCCATTTGGGTCGAAGCCGATAACATTTTGGCTAATGCCGGTGCCAACAACAGCTTCTGTACCACATGATCTAAGTCCAGATCCGACAGGCTGATAGATGATCGACAGATCTTACCCAAGGTGGTACCAACTGGAGAACAGGACTCTTCGGAGCTTCAGACACCGGTTCCAAGGATGGGGACCGGCTCTGAAAGGAAAAGACTGTTAGCTCTGAGGGCAGTGGAGCCGAAGTCGATGACTTCTTTGATTTTTTTTTTGAGTCCGATTGAAGACCGACTGGAACCATCCTAGTCACTCAAAGCTTCCTGAAACGAAGGCTTCAACAAGCCTCTATCGATTAGTTTCCTCTTCCTTTCCTGCAGGATCCTAGAGGAGAAGGAATGACAAATGGCACAATTGTCTTGCAAATGCAGAGCCCCTAGACAATAAACACAGTTGACATGGTTGTCTGCAACTAACATTTTCTGACAACACTTAAGGCACTTTTTGAATCCAGATTTGGGATGCTTGTCTTGATCTGCCATAATAAAAATAGAAAAGATTTACTGCTACTACGCAAAAAACAACAACAGTAAATTAGCAGGTAAGCCTTAATAAAAACAGGCTAAAACACACACAAAATGTGATATCACACAAGCAGACTATGCCAACAAAGATGGCTGCTGGGAAATAGCAATCTTATCTAAATAAATATAGTACACTGTAAATTTAGACAGTAAATGACTAAGCCTTATCTAAATACAAAGGCTAGACAGAACACACAGAATCTAAAAACTACAACTATCTAAGAATGTAACAAAGGTCACTAAATAGTACAGCAAGCTGAAAAGAAGAAAAAGCAATAAGCTTATCTATATAAACAAGGATTACTGTACCGAGCCTTACAAAAAAAACCTGAAGGCTAGACAGACCACACCTAAAGAACTACAACTAACCAGGGCTAAAAGAGGCCAACTAGAAAAATATGAAAAACAGTAAATGGAAAGGGAACAGCACTCTAAATGCTATAAGAGCTTTATAAACAAACCTAACTAATTATATTATGAAAAACTTTTATAGGTATATTAATGAAAAAAATTCTCTTACCTGGCCCGAGCTATTTTAGAACCTCCGATCTGTTGCAGCGGCAAACTAGATCTGTGGTAATTCACAGGTGCATCATGGGATATGGATTTGCCCTCAAGCTATTTAAAGACCTCGAGCTTTGCAATTGGCCGTATCAGAGCCGAAGGAATGACTCCGAATCCATCCGTAAAGAATGAACGGTGAGATTGAACAACTTCACATCAGTTAGCAGAATTTACAATAAATCAGTCAACTGGGATGGAAGAAGAATTTCAACACTGTATCTCAGTGTAGAAATATAGGAATAGTATATATGTTTTATATTGTTTATGTTAACTGTAGCTTTGTATATAACTGTAGCTTTGTATAACCTCAGAAAAGTGCATAGAAATAGAAATGTGAGAAGAGAATTTAACTAGAGGAAGTGATTGATGCCTAGCTACTTTATCAACCAGGGGTAGAGCAAGGACATATACATTTACTTACCAGATTTTTTTAGTGAAGTTTTAAATTAAGTATGGGATGATAGGGAGGTGACAGTGTTTGGTAGGGCATTCCAGAGTTTACCTATGTAGTTAGAAAAGAGGGAATCCCCAGCTTGATTTTTAGTTGTATTATTTTGAATAAGGTTTCTTCTTGAGGAGCGAAGAGGTCTGGCAGAGGTATAGGATTGCAGAAGTTTTTGTAAGGCAGGTATTTTGTCAGGGTCAGATCGGACTTTGTGGGCCATTAATAGTTGTGTGCAGTTTAAGAGAGGTGGGAATTCCAACCAGTTAAGTTGCCTGAGTGCTAGGCAGTGATGAGATCCAGCAAGTGAGTTTGTGGCAAATCTTGCTATTTTACTGTAGCAGACTTCAGGTTTTTGAAGTTCAGCTTTTCTAAGGTTAGTGAAAATGGGTGCTGCATATAATAAGGTGGAAAGAAGATGGGTTTGGGCTATGGCAATTCTGGTGCTTTTTTGTGAAACAGTGTTTGTTTCTGTGTAGTGTGCCAAATTTTTTTGTGTACTTTTTTAATTGTTTGAGCTATGTGAATATCAAATCTAAGTTTATTGTCAATTTCTATGCCTAGTAATTTAGTGTGTTGTGAGGGGGTTATGCAGGTGTTATTGTGTGAGGTAATTTGGAAAGTGTAAAGAGACAGAGGGGTTTTGTTACGGGAGAATACTAATGGTTTGTTTTTTTTAGGGTTTAAGATTAATTTAGTGTTTGTTAGCCAGGACTCAACTTCGTGAAATGCTTTCTGGGTGACAGTTTCTAATTCAGGTAGGGATGGCGCAGAACAGGTCACAGTAGAATCGTCTGCATATTGGATGAGAGATGCATGAGTGGTGGCCAGATGGAGGTTGTTGGTAAATAGAGAGAATAGGAGTGGACCTAATAAGGAGCCTTGTAGTACGCCTAGTTCAACAGGTAATAAGGGTGATAGGATCTTTTGCCACGAGACTGCTTGTTGTCTCCCAGTAAGATAGTCTTTGAACCATGCTAATGAGAAGGTACTGAAGTGAAGGTCTGATAGGGTGTTAAGAAGATGGGAATGGGAGACCATATCGAATGCTTTAGAAAGGTCCAGTAAGATGGAGATTATTGCTCTTGTGAAGATTTATGGTGTTAATAAAAGATTTCAGTGCAGTTGTTGTGCTATGGAAAGGCCTACAACCATGCTGGGTGTTGGTGAGGAGACTGTTAGTAAGTAGACAGGCAAATACCTGTTTATGAATTACTCTTTCTAGTATTTTAGAAAGTGGGGATAATATTGCTATTGGTCGGTAGTTGTTAAGTTCATTTGATGGGCCGCCTTTATGGATTGGGACCTGTTGTTCAGCTATTGATCTGTTGATCACTATGGATATAGGGCACGCAATGACATCTACTGTTAATTTTAAGTATTCTGTGGGTAGACTGTCAGCTGTGAGTGTTGTTGGCTTTAGTTTTCTCAGGAGTTTTTTAATGGTGGTGACAAGGTGGGAGTGGTAATAGGTGAGGGGATTGAGAGTCACCAAAGTAATTATGGGACTTTAGAACCTTGAGTATAAGTTTATCGGATGATCTATGGGTCCTGGGGTTGGTATTTAGTTATACTAGGTTGGAGAGGGCAGGGCAGCTTTCAGGTTTGTAGATAATACAGTGGGCAGTGGTGAGTTGATTGAGCAATAACAGATTGAGAAATTCAAGCCAGTGTAATTTTTGAAGAGCAAGGCAATGATGGGTCCTGTTGGGTATATTAACAGCAAATTTTGCTATTTTGTTATAGCAGGAATCAAACAGCTGTAAATCAGACTTGTGCAGGTCAGTGAAAAGTAGAGAAGAGTAGATAGGAGGTGGGATCTGGCTGTGGCTAGTCTGGCATTTTGAATAAGGTAAGGTTTGGCCTTATATAGACCACCAAGTTTGATGTGAACTTTATTGTGAGTGATATGTGTTTACTAAATGTTAGGTTGTTGTCTATCATGACACCAAGTAGTTTTGTTTGGTTAACTGGTTCTATTACAATGCCATTAGTGAAGAAGATGGAGAGAGGAGGTGGTTTTGCTTTGGATTTCCTGTTACAGAAGATCATTAATTTATTTTGTTTGGGTTTAAAATGAGTTGAAGTTCATTTAGCTAATTTTCAATATCTAGAAACGACTTTTGCAGTTTATCTTGGAGTTCTTAGGGTGTGGGAGGAGAGCAAATAAGAACAGAGTTGTCAGCATATTGAATAATAGAAGAAGATTTAGTGGCAGTGATTGGACTATTTGTGAATATAATAAAAAGGAGTGGGCTACAGATGGAACCCTGAGGAACCCCAACAGAGACTGGGAGGAATCTGGAGAGTTTGTTATCCCATTTAGTTGCCTGCTGTCGATTAGTAAGGTAGATAAAGAACCAGTTGAGAGCTGTAGAGTTGAGGTTGAAGGAGGCTAGAGTGTTGAGTAGTAGTTGGTGGGATACCGTATCAAAAGCTTTGGACATATCAAGGAATATAGTAGAAACTAGTTGTCCATTGTTTTTGAGGAGATTGATGTAGTTAGTGAAACTTATGAGGGCTGTACTGTGTTTTGGACAGAAGCCGTGCTGTGAACTAGACAAGAGGTTATTTGTAGTGAGGTGGTCTAAGAGCTGCTTATGGATGCATTTAAGATTTTGGCTAGAGGTGAGAGAATGGCAATGGGCCAATAATTAAAGAGATTTTTAGATGGGCCTCCCTTGTGGAGGGGGATGATATGGGATATTTTCCATAGTATGGGGACATATTGTTCTGCGATGGAACGATTGATTAGGATAGATACGGGATAGGCGATGGAGCTTGAAGCCGTTTTTAAGTCATTAGGGAGTTGGCCAGCTGCTAGACAGGTAGGTTTTAGTTTTGATAGGAGTTTTTTTTATAAGAGGTTTGTATAGGTTTAAAAGAGAAGCAGCTGGGTCTAGAGTTAGTAGAGATAGGCACTGTAAGGGGTTGGTTAGATTTGTTGTTTAAAAGTGAGATGACAGTTGTAATGAAATGAGAGTTAAATTGGGATGCTATACATTCAGTGCTATTTGCTGTAGATGGTGCAGGGGCAGAGGTTTTGCCAGGTTTGAGGAGGTATTTAAGGTTTTACCAAACTTTTTGTGGGTTATTTCTGTGTTTTTGCTGACAAGCTAGAAAATAAGATTTTTTTTATCAGATAATATATGCTTCTTAGTTAGGTTTCTTAGTTGTTTTGTAAGAGGTGTGGTTTTTTGAGGGTTTGGAGGTTTGATAAGCAGTCCAGGCTCTATTCCTTTGTTTAATAAGAGATTTAGCATCTTTGGTTATCCAAGGCAGGTTTTTGGCTTTGGAGCAAATTTTTCTTGTTGGAGCGAGGTCATTTAAGGATGTTGAGGAAGGTATCATTAAAATATTGTACAGCTTGGTCTAGGTGAAGTGATTTTAGAGGTGACCAGTTGCAGTTTTGAAGTAGGGAATTTAAGATGGTAGGGGAAAATTTTCTTTTGTTGCGTATGTGTTTGAAAATGACATTACAGGGGGAGTGAATGTATTTCCTTAGAAGAAAGGTAGGGGAGTGATCACAGAGAGAATCGAAGAAGCACCCAGCCCGGTGGGCAAAGTTGGGCTTATTGGTTAGTATCCAGTCTAGAAGAGATTCTTTCTTGGTTGTTTATTGATTCTAGTGGGGAAGTTTATAGTTTGGGTGAAACTGAATAAATTGATAAAATTGGAGGGGTTGTCAGATGAGCAGGATAGCCAGCCCAATTTGAACTATAGAAGACTTTCAATGGTAGATAGATTACTTCCTGGTGGTAGGTAGGAGGCAATAATTATAATGGTTTTATGTGGATTTACTTCACTCAGGTAGTTAGAATTTCTGCTTCTGGTAGATTTGGGGGAGTACAGATTAATTTTTCAATTTTGAGGAAATTTTTATACATGATGGCAATGCCTCCACCACGCTTGTTCAGCCTATCTTGCCTAATAACATTATAACCACTACTAAGTATTTCCTCATCTTTAATGTGGGGTTTTAGCCATGTCTCTGTAATAGTTACTATAGCAGGACTGTAGATAGTTAGGGCTGCATGAAAGTCTAGTTTTTTTTTTTTGTGTGTGGTGGTGCTGCGATAGCGTTGTCGCCTCACAGTAAGACGCTATCCGGTTCGATTCTCAGCTAGAGCGTCTTCTGCATGAAGACATGCATGAATGGGCGTACCTTCGTTGAAGGTTGTGTCTCAGAGCTGGCAACTCGGCACGTAAAAATCTACTGCCAATCATTAGCGGACCGGAGCTCCGCTGTGGCGACCCCTAACCAGGAAAAGCCGAAAGACACAACAACAACAACTTCTGAGGTTAACATTAGTTATGAGTAAGTCTGATTTGGAATTTTTTAGAGGAAGAAGGTGGAAGGTAGTATCAGCAGGTGTGGTGGGTGTTACTGTGATGTAAATGCTTGCAACTAGGACTGTGAAGGTGTGGTTTGTTATCATTTACATAAATGCATGATTGCTTATGTCACAAGTGATGGTTTAATAAAGATGTTTCTTATTTTAAAAAAGAGGCAGGAATTCAATAATTTATGTAATGTTGCTTCGGTTATATGATATATGTCAATATATGTGAAGTACAACATTTGTTAATTTTAACTTATTAATACAGTTTGATTATTTTTATATAAATGTAAATGTGCCTATGTCATAAGTGATAATTCAATAAAGGTGTTTAAAAATATACATATATGCAATAGTTTACAAATGAGTATGAACAAGAATTCAACAGTTATTTTTCTGCAGTGCATATTGAAAAATCTAGTGTTATGAATAAGCAAGCATTATCTATCCACTGTGTGCATCACACATATATGCACCCTTAAGTCACACAAACATGTGCAAAGGCAGAGCACAGTCATCATCATTTGCACTAGGTAGGGGGTGCAGAAGGGCAAGGCTGACGCCATGGAAGTGAATCTGTGCAAGTAAGAAAGTACAGTTGTGTACTCTTACTATAAATGTAGATGTTCGAGTGTATTCACTGTTGCAGTCATCACACTTGGATTATCTGCCTGCAGGTAGCCCTCAGTCGGCCTGAATACCAGAGACTTAGTATTTCGGCATCAGTTGCTGTCGCTCCAGGACTGATGTCAGGTCGTCAGGGGTATAAAAACAGGCAGCTGATGCCATTATATCAGTTTTTCTTGCCCCAAATGTCAGAAGCCCCCCCAAATATGGAGCAAAGTTATAGTGGGGAAAACACCACCAGTAAAAAGTAAATACCAATACCCCTGAAAGGGGTGAGTAAAAGACATAGAGAGGTGAAAGAGATAGAGAGAGACAAGGGGGCTGGAGGAAGGGAAACCAGGACTGCAACAGTGAATACACTCGAGCATCTACATTTATGGTAAGTGTACACAACTGTACTGTGTTCTTCATGTTTCTCTGTTTGAGTCATCACACTTGGGTTGATTTCCAAAGCTGAATAAGGGTGGAGGCAGTCAAGAAGAATTGGGTCTGGCTAGAATGCCCCACAGGACTGCTGTTGCAAAACCCACCCCAGATTTGGAAAAGATAGGCAGGAGGTAATGCTTGGTGAATGTGTGTACAGAACTCCAGGTAGCAGCTTCCAGGATGTCTCTGGTAGGGACTCCCCTGAGGAATGCTGTACAGGTAGAAATTGCCCTAGTGGAATGTGTTCTGACCCCCTGAGGGGTTGGTTTCCCATGGTGCTTGTAGCAGAAATGGATGCAGTGTACTATCCTTTTGGAAATTGTTTGCTTTGAAATGGCCTTGCCCTCTGCCCTTGCAAAGCTGACTAGTAATTGGTCAGACTTCCTGAAGGGCTTAGTCCTTTCAATGTAGAATCTGAGCTGTCTGTGCACGTCCAAGGAGTGCAGGATCCTTTCCTCTTTATTTTTAGGATTAGGGAAGAAAGTTGGCAAATGGACAGACTGGTTGAGAGCCACACTGGATACCACTTTGGTTATAAAGGAAGGGTTAGTCCTGAGGGAAACCCTGTCAGCATGGAAAATAATGAAGGGTTCCACAGCCATAAGTGCTTGTAGCTCAGACACTCTTCTAACTGAAATGATGGCTAGAAGCAAGGCCGTTTTCCAAGAGAGGAATTTTAACTCTACTGATGCTGCAGGCTCAAAAGGGGGTGGTGTGAGCTCTCCTTGGCAGCCTTAAGATGTTAGCCCTCTCAGGAATTGTTTGATAAGAGGGTGAGAGAAAAGATGTGGTTCAGTGCTGTAATAAGCCGGAACGGCAGAGGCATGGATCTTAATAGAGGAAAAGGATAGTCCTCTGTGGAGTAGATCTGCTAAGTAATCCAGGATCAAAGGCAGGGATGGCAAAGTTGTGTCCTCTCCTTTAGACTGAATCCAGGAGCAGTACCTTTTGCACTTACCAGTATAGGATTCCCTTGTACTGGGTCTTCTGGCTTTAAGGATGACGTCCAGCACCTGCTTGCTTAGGCTGGTTACTGGGGGAGAATTCAAGGAATAAGCCCTCCTGCTAAGAATGCAGGGATGGGTTCTGGTGTAGGTGCCAAGGTGGCACCAGTGACAGGCTGCACAGGAGTGGTACCAGTGCTAGCGGGGCCAGTCTGGGGCAATCAGAATTGTCCTTGGTCTGTCTAGTCTTATCTTGAGCAATATTCTTGAGAGAAGGGACAGAGGAGGAAAGGCATAAATTGAGAGATTTACCCACTGGAAGGAAAGGGCATCCACTTTCCAGGCTCTGCTGTGAGGTGTCCTGGTGCAGAATTTGCTGAGCTGGTGATTGCAGGGGGAGGCAAAGAGATCCACCTCTGGGGTCCCCCATTTCTGCATCAGAAGGTTCACGGTGCTGGGCTCTAACTGCCACTCGTGTGGGTCTAGGAGATTTCTGCTTAAGTCGTCTGCCAGTGAGTTTTGTTTACCTGGGAGGAATTGAGCTTGCTGATGGACCTGCATGTCCAAGGTCGTGTTCCACAGGGCCATGGCTAGCCTGCAGAGTGGGATCCCCCTGCTTGTTGATGTACCACATTACTGTGATGTTGTCTGTTTTTATTAGTAGGTGCCCTGGCGGGAGTAGGGATCTGAAAGCTGTTAGAGCATACTACACCGCTAGCATCTCTTTTTGGTTGGTGTGCAGATGAATTTAACTTGGGCTCCAGTGGCCCTGAATGCACCTGCTGTCCATGTGTGCCCCACAGGCATAGTCTGATGCATTTGTGGTAAGGGTCTGGGTGGAGTGGGGTTGAGTAAAGGGCAGTCCCTTGTTGTGGTAGCATACTTCTGCCCACCAAAGAAGCTCTGTCCTTGGACATGGTATGATAGGAATGACTGTTTCCAGGTCCTGAGAGTGTTGGCACCAAAGACTTTTTAAGTACCACTGAAGTTTCCTCATATGCAGTCTTGCATATGGAATTAGCAGTATACATGAGGCCATGAACCCTATAGCCTGCAGTATTATTCTTGCAGACAGCTGTGTTCTGGTGGCTATTTGTTTGAAGTAGGCTGTCAGACTTGTTTTTCTGCAGTGAGGAATGCCATCTGGGATGTTGTGTCCAAGCTTGCTCCAAGGAATACAATCTTTTGACTGGGTACCAGTTTTGACTTTCTTTTCATTGATTGTGTACCCCGGAGAAGTGAGAAGGTTTTTCACAAATGTCAGGTGCTGCAACAGCAATTCCTGACTGTCCGCCTGAATCAGGCAGTGGTCCAAGTACGGGTAAATTTGGATATTTCTCTGCCTTCAGTAATGCAATGGCTGGAGCCAGGCATTTTTTGAATACTCTGGGAGCAGTAGATAAGCCAAAGGGAAGTGCAGAGGCCCTGAAATGAAGACACTTCCTGCATGACTCCCTTATAGGGATGTGCAGATAGACTTCTTTTAAGTCTAGGGTGACTAACCAGGCATCCTTGGCTAGCATAGGTAGAAGCTGTTGCAGGGTAAGCATTTTGAATTTTGGTACCACTAGGAAGGTGTTGAGAATTAAAAGATCCAGGATTGGGCGTCAAGAGCCCTCTTTTCTGGGTACCAGGAAGAGTCTGGAATAGAATCCTTGACATATCTGTTCCACTGGAATTGGCTGAATAGCTCTGATGGATAGCAGGGATAGAACTTGGTTTTGAGCCTCTGCCGACTGGTTTGGAGGAAGGTCTGGGAAGCCTCTTGGGGTTGGCAATGAGTGGAAGTAAAATTTGTACCCCTGGGATACAATGTTGAGGCCCTATCGGTCTTGTGTGATGGACATCCAGTACTTTGCATGAAGGGCAAGTTTTCCTCCTAGGGGCACAAGCACTTGGGCAGAGGTGGGGAGTAGAGTAAAGAAGTCATTGTGAGTTTTATTCCGTAAGGAGGTGGCTTACCACTCCCTGCTTTGGGGGTGGGGGCACTTCACTGCTTAGATCTCTGCATACCCTGAGACTGTAGTCTGGGTGGTCTGTTTCCCCTGGGTCTGGTTTGAGATGGCCTGGAGGGGGCTGGAAAGGACCAGTGTTTGGAAGGGCAATGCCTACTGAATCTAGGGGGTTGCACTTGTAAGAATTCTTTAACAGTTTGCATAGACTTAGCTTTTTCTTCCATCTTTTTAAGAACCTCTTCTGCTCTGGTGCCAAACAAACTGTCCTTGTTCAAAGGAGCATCTAGTAGCTTCAATTTGACATGATCTGGCAAGGTCTGCTCCTTGAACCAAGCATGTCTTCTCAGTACAGAACCAGTGACTGCTGCCTGGCAAGATGCTTCTAGGGCATCAAAGCCACACTGCAAAGTATGCCTGCTGACTTGGTTTGCAGAGTGCATAAGCTCCTGCAATTCCTTATTTTCTGCACAGTCTGTTGCCACTTTTTGTTTAATAAGTTCCATAATATGTTGCTGGTACTTCAGCATGTGAAACTGACAATTCAATGCCCTAATAGCCAGAGTAGCAGAGGTATATAACTTCTTACCCCATCTGTTCAAAGCTCTGGAATCCCTGTCCGAAGAGGTGGGATTCTTGGCTGTAGTTGCCTTGACACCTTTAGGCCCCTGGGAAATTATCTCTGGGTCAGCAGTAGGATTCTTGAAAAGAACTTTGTGAGTATCAGGTACTCTGTAGTACCTGTCTGCTTTCCTAGGGGCAGGAGGTAATGTATCAGGAGTAAGACTGGTTTCCATAAAAACATCAACAACCTCAAGGACAGGGAGCATTGCTAAAGACCTTTGCTGTGGCAAATCTAGGAATTCTTTCAGTCTCTTTTTGAACTGAGGATAGTCTTGGCATTTCCAGTGGAAATGCTCTCTTAAAGTATGTAAGGTTTCACCAAAAGAAAAATCCTCTGGAGGGGAGGCAGAGGGAATGGATTCCTCTGCATCTGAATCCTCATAAGCAGATAAGGGCATGTCTTCATAATCAGAAACCTCAGAGTCATCAGACTCCTGGTCTGTTGAAGCTACAGGGGACTGGTCTCTTTTCCTCTTAGCAGGGGAAGGCTGACTTCCCCTAATCAGCGTAATAAGATCTTCTGTCATTCTAAGCATTTGTCATTGTGGCATGGGAGGAGGTGCATGCGCTTTGGTCGTTGGTTTACTAGGTGTAGTGCATACTCTTGGTCTAAGAAATTCAGTAGTTTTAGATAAGAAAGAAGTCGTCGGGTTGAGTCGAACATCGGTAGTGTGAAGAACTGCCTCAGAAGCCAGTGCCTGCACAGTGGCGCCAGAGACATCCACAGGTTCCATAGTCGAGGAAGAGTCTTGCGGCATACTGGACTCTGAATGGGTCAGGGTAGAGGCCTGCAAATCCATAGAAGCGGGCATCAGGGTCTGAGAAAGTGCCTCACTGAGTACCAGCGAACTGGTGACTTGCTTAACAGTAGCATCGTTGGCAGCTTTGGACCTATGTGGTCTGTCTCTGTCTTTATCCTTACGTTTTTTCGGAATATCGGTAGTCAAATGGCTTACCGAAGCCATTTCAGATCAAGAGCGAAAGAATTTGGCGACAATGAGAGCCCGACGATGAATTGTTTCGGGCGTTGAACAAGACACAAAACCGACAGAGAGGTACGTCATGGTCTGGTCCTAAACAGGTGATGCAGTAAGAATGAAAATCTCTGTGTGGTATTTGCTTTTCATAAGCAAGACAATTGTTAACTTTTTCTGACATCAGTCAGAGCAAGAAAAAAGGATCCCCAACGGGGTACTTAGTTTTAGAAGACTTAAGGATTATTCAATTTGCAAACAAAAATTAAGGTAGCGGCCGACCGGCACTTGCGAACTGCTTCTCCTTCGGGCTCCTCGGCAAGAAAGACTGATGTAATGGCGTTGGCTCCCTGTTTTTATACCCCTGATGACCTGACGTCAGTCCTGGAGCGACAGCAACCGAAGCAGAAATACTAAGTCTCTGGTATTCGGGCTGACTGAGGGCTACCTGCAGGCAGATAACCCGTGTGTGATGACTGCAACACTGAAACATGAAGAACATAGTATCTATCAAAGTATACAGTGTTCAGGGCCAGTAATAAGAGATGACAGCACTCAGCAGTATTGTTTAGTGTGTGAAGTTCGACAGGAAAGTTATTTTTTTTTCAATGTGTGTGTGTTTTTCCATGACCACAATCAAGCACTATGCCAGTGCATGGTAGACTACTCAATTCAACATCGTCACCCACCGATCATGAGCACCACCTCTGCCATGAGTTGCACGCTACTTCCATGGCCCTGGCTAGAAGTTGGGGTGCTACATGAACATCAGTGATGTCTGCTGGATGAGCTGTTCTCACGACTGTGTTCAGAAACACAACCCTGTGGCCTACCACACCTGGGTGTGGACACTGCAATCATTCTTGAAGCAGTGGATGCAGTGTCACTGAGGGAGCAGGATCTTGCTTGGCCACGTCTACTACCACCAGAAGATGTAGCGGCTCTCTGACCACATGGATGACCACCCTCGCACAACAGATGTTCCATCAAAGAAACTGCTCGAGCCACTGTGTCATTCATCTAGTCTAACAAGTTGTCCACATGGGTCGTGAAGTTACTCACATCAGCATGTACGATGTTCAGTAGTCACACTATCTCTTCTGAGGCCCTGGTGGAGCATGTCTGAGCCTTCCCTGCAGCCTTACACATATGTCTGGTGGCACCTAATGACACACCAGCTTCAAAATGAGAGCAGACATCAGGCCTCATCTGGGCACCCCTAAAAGCCCTTCTATATGGCACCACACCCTCACAATAAATACCAGAGGAAGCAACCTTCTCTGCAACTGGAGTAACCACACTAGCCTGATCAACTGTGTCACCGATAGCCTGTCCTATAGGAGAGGTCTTGGTGTTCTGGGTACACGTAAGCATACTGTGTCCGAAATATGGGATGGGGATGTGGGAGATACAACCCCAGTGTCAGACTGACCCTCTACATCCCTAAAAATATGCCTCTTCACTGGCACCATCATCATCAGAGGCTACCGATACTCCAAAATCAGGTGGTAGGAGTTCCACAATGTCACTCTTAAGATCACCTGTAACAAGTAATAAACACAACAAATAAAAAAATGGTGAATAAAACTGATTACATATCTTCCTTATAATAAAGGTATGTTAAACTTCATAACAGATGTTAAAGCAGCACACATTTTACACTTATATAGACCTGAATCTACCTTATATAAAGTATTAACAACAAACAAATGTATGTTTAACATGTGCAGCTCGGCTGGCACCCTCCAATCCAGAAGTGCCTTTAAGTGTGTTTTCAGGCAACTGCAGTGGTCCTACAGTGGGCAGAAGTTATCAAGTCACTTGCCCAGTGTCATATCTGGGAATAGGTTCTCCCATGTCCTCCAACAGCATTAATGTCATCTACCACCTGGTGCCATGTCTTATCTTGGGCAGACTGGTCACCCCCCCCCCCTCCCCTTAACACAAAAGCTTCATGGCAACATAAGACCTGTATAATGACCTCATTTTCTGCATCACTATATGGTGGCATACGGGGTACAGATTTCTTCTTGGGTGCAATATCCATGTATGAGATTAAACAGAAAACAGACACAAAAAAATGAAATATATAATACACAGACAGCATGGCCATTACCTCAGTTCTGTGTGACTGCATGGATCCAACATGCATACAAACAATTTAAATGTGTTACTTAATCATTATGACTACACCCAAGTTCTTCTCCCCACTCCCACACAAAAGAAGTATATTTAAAAATCAGATATCAACACAGACATTATATCACTTCTGTGATGGAGATAACACAGGTTTAATTGTGTAACACATCATAGCATTAACAATAACAAATATAAATGTAACATTAGTTACCAAACTGTTATAACTGCCATATCCACTGCTATGGAGTTCAGTCAAGTAGAAATCCACAAACAGAGCACATTTTTCTTTTCCTGCCAACACGGAGAAAAATGCAAGACCTTCCTACATAGTTACAATACAAACATCAGCCACAAATGTGCAGACGTGACAAACTAAATAATTTGTTGTGTAGCATTCAGTAACATCATTTTAGAAATGTAGACATGGCTATAGCAAAAGAAAGGGAATAAAATATGTAAGATAACAAAACTGCTTTCAGTGGTCACTGCAATTCAGCTTCAAAGTCTAGTTGTTCGAGCAGTATAAGCACTGTGTTTCAAAACAGTCTTCCCAGTAAGATGTTAGGGAATTAGCTACAAGATTACCTTTATACAGTGCACAGTTAGCCCCATGAGTACTGAAAGTATGCAAATGAGGTGTGAAATCATTAGCATTCCTCAATACCAAAGGCTGCAGTAGTGTAAGGAATGAAAGCATGGTATAAGAACCTACACAATTACATGCACATGCCCTAGCCTGGCAAGGATGAGCACTAAGAAGTGTTCCTTGTTAATGGCATTAATGGCTTGCAGGTGTATATGATTATTCTGACTTCAGGAACAATCAGGTTTCACAGTCTCCCCTCTTTGATATACTCCTACTAAGGGTGTGTCAGGGAGATGAGACTTAAAAAGTCTGAAAGTACATTGAGTGATTTAAGAGACTGATGGTTCTAACATTCATATGCTGGCTTTAATGGCCACAGTTACTACCCCTTAGTTAGAAATGTTCATATTAATGGAAGTACTTTAAACACTGGTAAAGATAACATATGCCAATAAAACAGAGACAGATGTGCTATTATGAAAGCATAGATAATGAAATGAGGCACCAGACAGAAAGTGATACACCTGAAGTGTTTGCAGTCTTTGTTTTATATTGTGTGAGTGCATGGCTATGCTGTTTGCAATATCCCAATTATCTAGACATTCACTGTCAAATGTGAAAGGACAACTTCCTTAACTTGTTTCTGTTGCACTTTCAAGCTGACTTGATACAATGTCACATTATCATTACATCTAAACTCTTCTTTACTTTGCTAATATATGTCTTTCTCCATGGCAGCTTTGGTAAATACAGTGAAATGATTGCTTTCAATACCTTTGTTTGATGGATCAAATCTTTACTTGTACTTGTTGCAATATAAATTTGGTTAAATCATTCAAGCCTATAACATCCATTTTGTATAATTCCAGTTAAAACCCATAGCTCCTTACTGAGTCCAGAACTTTTATGTGTATAGCTTCTTTAACAAAGTGATTCACCAGTTAATTATAGGTACTATTAGAAACAGCAAGAAGTTAATAACAAAATGGCACTAAAACTGTTAATCTAGAATGTCTTACAGTGGTGAAATTATTCACTATTTGCCACATTAATATTTTCATGTTTACCTTCATATTTTCATAACCGAGAGTTCTAGATACTATGGAGATGCATGGTATGAAATGCCATTACGGAAGACAGGAAAACTCATTGTCAATGTCAAGTTATATCACACTATACTGGCAATACCACTGGTTGTTTATATAGAAGTTATGTTCTTACCATAACGTTCCATGTTAGTTGTCTTCTTCTCGCCTTCTTCTTGCTGGATGGGTTCGGAGCTGACCTCGGCTCCGACTCGGCCACTCTAAAAGCTCGAGAGTTGGTTCCACCGGCTCGAGGCTCCCCTTATATCCCACAATGCTAGGCGAGAGTTACCTCAGATCTCGTTTGTAAGCTAACCCCAGCTTATAATAGTAACAGTATATAACAGAATAACTATAAACAGAGTCCACCTCTAACAACAGGGAGAAGAAGGGTGACCTACATCCTGATTCAGGAAATATGCAAAGCAGCATATGCCTAAGTAAAG
This sequence comes from Protopterus annectens, assembly GCF_019279795.1. Taxonomy (NCBI): domain Eukaryota; kingdom Metazoa; phylum Chordata; order Ceratodontiformes; family Protopteridae; genus Protopterus; species Protopterus annectens. Next base: position 377,286,141 of record NC_056741.1, read on the forward strand.
AGGTGGTAGAAAGAGAGATCACAATCACAACTCCTCTAGGTCTGTCCAGGCCAGGGGGAAGGAGGGTGGGACGCGAGAAGAAGACAACTAACATGGAACGTTATGGTAAGAACATAACTTCTATATGTTAAGTTGTCTATCTCGCCTTCATTCTTGCTGGATGGGACCGCGTCCCTAGCACCTTGTCCCGGTGGCCTAACGGAACAGACTCCTGAGAACAGTGGAACCAAAGTTAGCTCTATGCCTAGAAGCTAAATCCAACTTATAATGAGAAATGAAAGTGTGAGGAGTAGCCCAAGTAGCCGCTGCACAAATGGTGTCAATAGGCAGTCTGTCTTGGAAGGCTATGGAGGTAGCCAAAGCTCTGGTGGAATGGGCCTTAGGTTTGTTAGGCAGCTTTTGGTGTCTAATTTCATAAACAAGGGAAATCAGAGATGTTAGCCATCTAGATAAAGATACCTTTGAAACTGAAAGTCCCTTCCTGCCTTCTGCATAGGAGACAAACAGTTGATCAGATTTTCTGAATTGTTTTGTTCTATCCAAATAGTACCTTAACTGACGATGAACATCTAGCCAGTGTAATTTTTGTTCAGACCTATTGGAATATTCTGGAAAAAACACAGGGAGGTCAATGCTTTGATTTATATTAGACGTCGAGGCTACCTTAGGCAAAAAGGACGGGTTGGTTCGTAAGGATACCCTGTCCTTATGGAACAACAGATAAGGAGGTCGACAGCTGAGTGCATGAAGTTCCGAAACTCTTCTAGCTGAAGTAATTGCTACCAGAAAAAGAGTTTTCCATGATAGCAATTTTAAAGAACAGGAAGCTGCAGGTTCGAAAGGGGGAAGAATCAAAGAAGTAAGAACTAAATTTAGGTCCCAAGGAGAAGGAGGATTTCTTATAGGAGGTCTGAGAAGAAAAACTCCTTTCAAAAAGGCTTTGCAAAGCTTGTGGGACATTAAGGCAGACTCAGAAATACCCACATGAAAGTTAGAAATAGCTGCCAATTGAACTTTAAGAGTAGAGGGAGATGAACCTGCATGGAAGAGTTCAGCTAGAAAATCAAGGACTATTTGGATGGAAGCAGTGAAAGGATCTATGTCCCTTCCTTGAGCCCAATATGTGAAGCATTTCCACTTACTCAAATAAATCTTCCGAGTGGAAGATTTATGGGAAGCTATCAAAATATCTCGAACGGAGTGAGATAATTGAGGAAGCCTGGCTAAGGTTGGAACTGGAGGAACCAAGCAGTGAGGTTCAGAGAGGGGAGGGAGCGATGTAACTGACCCGACTGATGGATCAAAAGATCTGGAACTAGGTCCAGATGCCAAGGTCGCTCCAATAGAAATTGGTGTAGAAAGGGGAACCACACCTGTCGAGGCCAGTAAGGAGCAATGAGGATCAATGAGGCCTTCTGAGCGATAGCTTTCTGTATCACTTGAGAGATTAGTGGGAAGGGAGGAAATGCATACAGAAGTCCCGGGGCCAAACTTGGACTAGAGCGTCTCTGCTGGGTTGGCCTGGTAAAGGGAATAGAGTGAAATAATCTCTGCACTTGCTGTTTTGGGGAGAAGCAAAAAGATCGCAGCAAGGCTGACCCCACTTGAGGAAAATTTCTCTCACAACAGAGTCTTTCAGAGACCACTCGTGAGGCATGAGGATAGCTCTGCTCAACTTGTCCGCGATTTGATTGGACTTCCCGGGGATGTGCGTTGCTATCAGAAACCGCTGAGAAGAAATCGCCCATTGCCACAATCTGAGTGCTTCTCGACACAGGGGTAGGACCTGGTTCCGCCTTGTTTGTTGATGTACCACACTACAGACATATTGTCTGTCTGGATTGCAATCGTTCCCAAGGGAAGAGAGTCTTGAAGGGCTTGCAACGCTAAAAGCACTGCTCTCATCTCCAGAACATTTATGTGCAAGTGGCATTCGTTTGGTTGCCATGTGCCCTGGACCGTCCTGCCCTGATAGTGCCCCCCCCACCCGATCAGGGAGGCGTCCGTTGTCAGAGTAGCAACTGGAGGGGGTGGAACAAAGAGTCTTCCCAACAAGAGCTGAGGGGAAGACATCCACCACATGAGATGATTTCTGCACGCCTGCGTGATCATAATGGTATGGGACATTGGAAGTTGCTGGTATGACCATTGTGTAAAGAGCATCCATTGAAGGATCCGCATGTGGAATCTGGCTAATGGAAGCAGAGGTATGGCCGCCGCCATAATTCCCAACATTTTCAGAACTAACCTGGCTTTGATTCTGTTGTTGTTGAAAAGGAGTGAGACCAGTTTGTGAATGTCTGTTATTCTCTGATGCGTTAGTCTCGCAGACATGTCTACTGTGTCTAAATTTGCGCCTATGAAAGTAATAGTATGACAAGGCGACAAAACAGACTTTTCGCAATTTATTGAAATGCCTAACCTTTGACAAATGCGAAAAGTGTAATCCCTGGCCATCAGAAGGAGATGCTTGGTGGGAGCTGTGAGGAGCCAGTCGTCCAAATATGGAAACACCTGGAATCCTTGTCGTAAACACCCGGGGGGCAGTGGTGAGACCAAAGGGCAGGGCCCTGAACTGAAAATGACTGGTTCCCAGCCTGAAGCGGAGGAATCTTCTGGAGCGTCTGTTCATTTTTATGTGATAGTACGCATCCTGAAGGTCTATAGAGCACATCCAGTTTCCTTTTCCCAATAGGGGAAGGATGGATTGCAGCGTGACCATCCGAAATCTTGTTTTCTTGACTGATCTGTTCAAGATACTGAGATCCAAAATTGGTCTCCAGTCCCCTGTTTTCTTTGGAACTAAAAAGAACCTTGAGTAGATTCCGGATCCTTGCTGGTCTGCTGGAACTGGCTGAATTGCTCTTTTTGCAAGCAGTTTTGAAATTTCTAAAACCGCTAGATCCCTTTGAGCGGGTGGAACATCTGGAAGGGATTTTTTTGATTGGTTTGGAATGCGAAGAAAGGGGATAGAATAGCCTTCGGAAATGACGGACTGTACCCATTTGTCTTGAGTCAGGGATAGCCAGGCTTCTGGGTACAGTGACAATCTTCCCCCGACTGCCTCCCGTTGGGCAGTCGGGCAACACCTCAGGGATGCTGAAAGGGCTTATCAGAGAAAGCTTCCCGATTGCCCTGGTTCTGCGGAGCCCCTGCCTCGAGGCGGCGTCTACCATTGTTATTCCCGCCTCTGCCTCTGGCAGGGAAACGACTTTGTGCGTCAGGCGAAGTCCCTTGAGATTGTTTACGGAACCACATTTTCCCACTTTTCTGGCCTTTGGGGTAAGGCCTAGAAGGAGTAGAAAAACGGACTCCGACGGCAGAAAGTCTTGCCATCAGTCTCGCACCTAGTCAAGGTTTCTTTCACTTGAGGACCAAAGAGAGATGATCCATCAAATGGGGAGTTAGTGAAAGACGTCTTGAAGGGGTCCGCAAAATTGCATAGCCGCATCCAGGCATGCCTACGTAATGCCACACCTGTCCCTGCGGCCCTACTCGCTCCATCAGCCGCATAAGAAAGGAGGCGCATGGAGGAGTTGGTTATGGAGTTAAGGGTAGCCAGCTGAGTGTTCATCTTATCTTGAAAACCCGCAGCTGTAGGGTCCTTCAACATGTCACTCGCTTCTTTAATCAAGTCCCTTTGAAGACGAGTGAAATGGCACAAGTAGTTCAGCGAACGCATAGTAAATGTCGCTGACGAGAACATCCGCTTCCCGTACCTGTCCATGGACCTAGATTCCTTGTTAGGTGGATGGACAGGTACTGAAGGATCAGCTAGTTCCTTCTTAGTGGCAGCAGCTACCACCATAGCATCCACAGAAACTCCTTTTGTCAAGAACTGTTTGTCTGCTGGTGCCATTATGAATTTTGAGGGTCTCCTGGGAGTGGGGTCCACTGAATCAGGAGCCGTCCATGCCTTTTTAGCTACCACCTGCATGAGGGGGTCAAGGGGAGACACCCAGGAGGTGGAAGGACGAGAGCCGAACGCCTCAAGGTACACAGAATCATCCTCCGAAGGGCTGAGGGCTGGCCAATTTCCCCTCTGTTTGAGGATTTCGAGAATGTCTGCAAAGGAGACATCTTCAGAAGGGGAACGGGGGGAACCTTCGGAATCATCTAAATCTGTGTCAGATGTGATGGACTCAGGTGAGTCAATGTGTTTCCTCTTACACTTCCTCTTCCGAGGGGGCTCTTCTGCCAAATCAGGAGAGGCCTCGGAAGAGGATGAAATCCCCACAGGCTGGCTCTCTGCGGTCCGGGATGAGGGAGTGAGTCGACTTGACCTGAGGCACCGTAGGGGGAGGGGCGGACGGAGCCGACTGTGGAGTAGAGCCAGGCTCTAACACACTCCGCATGACCTCGAACGCACCCCTGTCAGGCAAAGCCAGAGGTCCCCGCTCCGAGAAGCTGAGAACCTCCCTCGGCACCGACAGTGATGGCTCCGAGGCCGATGTCGGAGCCGAACTCACCAGCGCCGAAGCTCCGAGAGGAAGAGCGGGGTCGGACAAGGGTCCGATGCCACTCACCCCCTCGGAGCCGACGAGGGAAGTCCGGCGCCGAGAATCCTCGAAAGAAGAAATCGGAGCCGACGACGGAGCCGAAGACACCTGTATCGGCTCCGACGCTACCACAGTCTCGGTTCCGAAACGCCCCGGCTCCGAGCTCAACGGAGTCGGAGGAGGAATATATTGATGGACAGGGGCAGGCATCGACTGATGGGTCGGGCTCTGAAGCATTTGGGCCAGTGCCTCGGACTTAAGAAGTCGACTCACTACCCTCTGGAGGTCATGATCTGACAGCCTCGATGACCTAGAGGAGTGAGATTTATGGCTCCGTTCAGACAGCAGAGGAGATGCTGGAGCCGAATGAACGGAGCCAAGGGATGGTGACCTGGATCTCTTCCTAGATGTCGGCTCCGAAAATCTGGTCGGAGCCGACAAGGGAATTTCTACTACCTCGGCTCCAGCCGGAGCCGAGGGAACCACAGAAGCTGTAGACTCATTGGCTCCAGCCGGAGCCGATGCAGACATAGGTTTTGTAGCTTTAGGTCTCGGCTCAGTAGCTGGAGCCGAGGACCTAGAAGCCTTAGAGGGCTTCCCAGAGACAGAAAGGGAATCCTCCGGCTTAAGTAGACCCCTTAGGATCAACTTATTTTTTCTTTCCTGCAGGACCCTGGGGCTGAAGCCGTGGCATACAGCACAGGAGTCCTGCAGGTGCAAAGGCCCCAGGCAGTAGACACAAGAAGTGTGACCGTCTGTCAGAGACATTTTCTGACAGCACGCATCACACTTCTTGAAGCCTGAGACCTTTGTGTCTTTAGACATCCTAAACAAAAAGTGTAATCACACACACTCAAACAGACACACTGATTACACTAATCTACTTTTAAAACTCAAAAATAAACAATTAACTAAAGTTTAATTAAGAGTAACACACACACACCACTAGGGGATGGAGAAAGGCCAGAAGGCCCGAGAGAGAACTTTAAAAGTTCTTGTGGGAAAAAAATGGGATTTTCCGGAAAACAGGGGTAGAAACCCACTACACTAAGGGAAATATATTTAAACTCAAAAATATAGGGTTTTAAGTGTTCTAATTTTACCAAAATTACACTTACCAACAAGCCGGTAGAAAAACCAACACCTCGATGCTGTAGCGGCAAATGAGATCTGGGGTAACTCTCGCCTAGCATTGTGGGATATAAGGGGAGCCTCGAGCCGGTGGAACCAACTCTCGAGCTTTTAGAGTGGCCGAGTCGGAGCCGAGGTCGGCTCCGAACCCATCCAGCAAGAATGAAGGCGAGATAGACAACTTAACATTAGTAATTATGAAGATAAGCAATATTTTCATCTGTACTTAATATTTCTAAAACCAAGTGACTTACAAACTATTGCATGATAGATAAAATCTTAGATATTGTTGAAAAAAACTGTCACTGACATTATAGCATTTAAGTTGCACATCTTGAGGGATATTCAGTATTTATGCTGCTAGTTATACAATTAAGCATAAGTTTTCATATTTCTGTAAATATCTCAATAAACATGCAGTCAGAGGAATTTACTGTTGTCATGTGAAAGCTTATATTTGGTTAACAAAAGTATCCAATACCATATGTTGAAGTTGCACAGTTTCCAAGATATAACAATTTGGGTTTGTACAGATTAGAATATATTATAATATTTATGGAAATACTATGAATGCACTGACTCACTGTAAAAAATACTTCTTACGGATAACATTGCTATGCATATAATTTCAATAGCTCTTGTTGTTTACAAAATTGTTGCATCTGTTTATCTTATGTTTTTTAAGTTGATTTTAGAAAATAAAATTCTGGAATGCAAGAATTTATGAAGTCTAATACAAGTATGATATTCCACATCACATAGGTGTTAGTTAAATGTGTAAATGTACATTTAAAGTATTTCATATACAATATTTTTAATTTCTTCTTGTATCATTTGTGCTCCATGTGGCACTTATACACCACTGACTGGCAGCATTCAAAAGCAATGAACGGCATTTCACTGCCCAAGGCGAAAACTGACAAATTTTGTTTGGACTGCTATCAATAGCACAGTGAAGACTGGCATTGCTACACTTTACTCAGGATTCTGAACAGTAGTGAATGAATAACTTAAAGCTGTTACATTCCTACCTCTGTGGCATAATTTGTAATGGTATTCAGCTTAAAGAAATAGTAGAAGTTATGCGGGGATCAAAACCTGTTCCAAGACCATTTAACTGAGAGAGTTTCTAATAATTCTTGACACTCATTTCTATATGAATGTTTTGATGTGGGAAACTCAAGTAAGGTCAGTATTCACTAAAGGTGACAGACAAGTCATTTGAAATGGCTCTCTTCTCTCTCTTGCTATAGACCTTATATCTGCTCTGACATTTGTCAGTATCCATCTATTACTTATCCTTTACAAAGAAATGTCTTACCCTTTACATCTAATTTAACTTGTATAGCCAAGTCTTTTGTAAACAGAGCGTAAAATATCTCATCTAATTGCTTCCAACAAATTCTGTACAATCTGTGCAAGTTTTTTTTTTTTTTTGCAATTGCTGAAACTTTAAGTATGCATCTGTACCATAACTTTTTACCTAAAATGATGTTTAAACTGCGTAAATTTTTGAACTGTTGAAACCTAAGCTTGTAGCTGTATAGTAACCTTTACCTGAATAGTTGTACTAATGTAACTTCTTGGAGCTTATCTCTCTGGGACTCTACTGAAAATGGACATGCATCCAGTTAGACCATTCCAGTCAACAAATGTAAAATAAATAAATAAAATGTACATAAATATTAATTGTGTGTGAAGTGTGAACGATGAAAGCATTTCTGCTGTTCCCGTGCCTTCTCCATTACCATGGCATTAATTAAAGTCCAGATATTGTGAGAGATGCATGACAGTACTGATGTGGCAATAAGATGTGAGATGGATGAATGAATCACTGTAATGCATTACTAGTTGTGCTGATTGCTATACATACAGTGCAATTCATTTCACGTGTTTTCAGGTTGTTACTCCCCAAAAGCTGTTTGAATGCTTCTGTCATTAAATACAAGTCTGATAATGTGTTCTACAAAATACACGTCTGATGTTATAAGGATATGTGAGAAGGAAGGATTTTTCATTTGTATGCAATTCTTGCTCTAGCAATTGTTACATATATTCATGCAGTGCATTTAGTTTACTTTCTGTATTTTTGTCTAACATATATTAATTTTCTTACGTTGTTTCATTTGACTCTCTGCTTTGCAGTGAGCAAGCATGGTTCACTACCTAAAGAAATAAAATTACTTTAGACTGCCTTAGTACAGCAAATATTCCTGGAGTCATTGCGCAGCAGGGATAGTAGTTACTTCATTAAATGCACCTGACAGATGTTAAATTCTGTGGTACAAGGAGTAACTGAAGTGAAATGAGAGAAAAGACCCACGAAGCACTGCTTGAATCCTGTGTAGAGATCACATTGCAATTATTCACACTATGTCATTTTATAATATTTCTTCTTTTTAAGGTTCATTTGCTCTCTCCTTGGCAGTACACACACGGTTCACTACCTAAGGAAAAAAGTGAAAAATTTAGTTTAGGCTGTCATAGGAAGTGCAAACACACTTGGCAACGGTGCATTTTCCTCAGCATTCTGGACAGTAATGAGAGTAGAAATTCCACATCTCATTTAATTACCTCTGTAGCACAAAGTGTAAGGGTAGTGAGTTTAGATAGAGAACACAGCTGATTAAGTGTTCAAATCCACCTGCATGATACTTTTTACAAAGGTTGCAAGAAGCCCATGTTTCACAACATTTTTGTTAGGACTGTAAGACTAAAGAAATTTGATAATGTCAAACTTCTTTTTTATAAGAAATGTATCCGTAATACTTGCATAATGAAACAGTTCTATTTAGCATATATCATTAATGTTTCACATATAACCTGAAGCGAATGTGTGTCCAGTTTTCCAGATGACAATGATTATATTTAATATAAAATTAATTTGCATATGTTTGATGGGCACAGTACTTTTGTTATAATTATCATGATTCATTACATATACTATGTGCTTAGGACAGTTACGTCTTGTGAAGTGTGTACGTAACATAAACCAACTTTCAACTGCATTCATTAGAAATATAGTCAAACACAGAAATGACTTTTACATAAGAATGCATTTCTTTGAAGTATATCATCATTCATTCTGAAATTATATGTCTAATTTCCATGCTGCAAATGTAGTTTTCCTTTGGTAATGTCAGCTAATAAATTAAATTACAATTTTTGCATCCCTTATCTCGTGGGTTTCCCAGCCGTTACAGTAATATTTTAATCTTGTTTAAGCTCCAGCATGGCAATATGTCATAATTCAACACCTTTCTTCCAAACTGCAAGTCTTAAAACCCATTTCATTAAGCATTTCACTGTTGAATACTGGAACCTGGATTAATGAGTTGAGCATCACACATGGCAAAGCTCAATGGCATGTTTCGTAGTGCTAATGCGTCTTCCAAAGAATCCATCTGTTTTTAATTGTGCAGATGCAGTTGGCAAGGCTGTGTGTCTTTGCTCAATAACAGTAACACACAAGATCTGAATTGGAAGCCAATGCAGACATATTTTGTTAGCTTGACTTTTGCAGATATGTCTGGTGAGGGACACAGGGTAAGCACAAAATGGGATGTTGAGAAGTCCAGGATATTTGTGGCACTCCTTGTGAAAAGCTACCGCCATAGACTGCTGCAGGGAGATTATACCAGGTCTCAGTATATGGCTAAGGCTTGAAATATCTTAGTCAAAGCAGTGCTCAGTGAAATAGGCATTCCAAGCAATGGGGGACAATGTTGTCACCACTCTAGTGACCTTAAGAAGTGCAATCAGGACCTGCTAAGCTGATGGGAGGCTGAATTTCAGACTAGGAACACCTCAATTGTGTAAGTACACTGACACATAACCTATTATATGTCATGAATGATCAAGTCACTCAGTGAAAGGATTCATTAAACTTACATATACATTTCTTTTCTTTTTGTAATGTACAGTTTTATAGGAGATAGCTGCAAATGGTGAGGTGCACCAGGAGATATTAACTCACCTCAGACAGGCATGGGGTAAATATGGCTCAGGTACAAATGCAAGCCATAATGTTATTTTCATTTCATCAAGCACTGCAACTTGAGTAGGTACAGTATACCTCAAACTTCCCATCAAGCATGCATGCCTTCCCCAATAACTCTTGCTGCTTGCATTAGGCAATCAGCTTAACTGTATGGATTCAGTAACCAGAAGCAGCAATTACTTGTTATTACTGGATAAGTACTTATAAAATGTTAACAGCAATAAATAAGGAAGAGCTAAATTAAGGCAACTGAAGTTATTAAATTAGAATTTATATTTCCTATCCATCATAAGGAAATAAAGGCTGATGTTTATTATAGCATAGCAATGAGATCTGCTTATATATTGATGTGGCAAAAATGAACAATAGTAAATTACAACTGTTTATGCACTGCCATACCAAGTTTATTTATAAAGTACAGTACCGTGACATGCCATGTATCTAATTAGCTCTTTTGTTTGCCTCTCCCACCCTTTAGCCCTTTTTTGGGGGGAGGGGTTATACTGTAACAATCTGCTGTTTGTATAACTTGCTTCCAAAAAGTTAATAATCAACAACACAGAGACATGCACCGACTACAGCAGCTTGGCCTGCCATACTTCCATAGATGACAGCACAGACACCCAGCACTTTCAGGTCCCAACCTGTCAGTGTTGCCTACACAAACCCCGCCCTTCCTGATCCAACTGTGTCAGATAGCTCTGTCCTGGCTGCTGGTACAGTGATGTCTTCCAAAAGCAGTAGTAGTGGAGGTCACAATTCTGTCACCTGGCAGGAGCTAACAGGGTTGGTGGTGGATATAATGGAGACAGGTCAAGGTGCACATAGCAGGATTGCAAAGGTCTTGCATCATATTGCAAAGATGATGCCACATTTGGCACCGAACCAGGGAGCTGCTGCAGGAGACAGTAATAAGAAGTTATGTACCTACCATAACGTTCCATGTTAGTTGTCTTCTTCTCGCCTTCTTTCTTGCTGGATGGGACTCGGCCTATACTATAGCTCGAGAGCTATTTTTACCGGCTCGAGGCAGCCCTATATCCCACAATACCATGCGCTAACTCCCCAGATCTCGTTGGCAGCTAACACATAGTATATATATATATATATATATATATATATATATATATATATATATTATTATTATTACCAAATACGGTCTCCCTGCTGGTAACACTAAAGATACGGGGTAAACGTAAAGGACTGTATAACATGAAAGAGAAGGACTCAGAGACCTTCACGTCTGTCCAGGCTAGGGGGCAGGAGGGAGGGACGCAAGAAAGAAGGCGAGAAGAAGACAACTAACATGGAACGTTATGGTAGGTACATAACTTCTTAATGTTAAGTTGTCATTCTCGCCTTCATTCTTGCTGGATGGGACAGCGTCCCTAGCACCTTGGTCCTGGGTGGCTCAACAGAACAGACTCCTGAGTACGGTGGAACCAAAGTCAGCTCTATTTCTGGAGGCTATATCAAGCTTATAATGGGTAATAAAAGTATGTTGAGAAGCCCATGTAGCTGCTGCACATATGGCATCTAACGGTAACCTTGCCTGATAGGCTGTTGATGTTGATAGAGCCCTAGTTGAATGAGCTTTAGGTCTAGACGGGAGTTGTTTGTGTCTTAACTGGTAGACAAAGGTAATGATGGATGTCAACCATCTAGAAAGAGTTACCTTTGATACTGGAAGTCCTTTCTTTCATTCAGCATAAGAAAGAAAGAGCTGGTCTGACTTTCTGAATTGTTTTGTCCTGTCTAGGTAATACCGCAGCTGGCGATGAACATCCAAGGAATGCAATTTCTGTTCAGCCCTGTTTGAATAATCTGGGAAGAACACAGGCAAGTCAATTTTTGATTCAGAAGATTTGATTCAGAAGAAACTTTCGGTAGAAAGGAAGGATTCGTTCTGAGAGTTACCCTGTCTTTATGAAAAACCAAATAAGGGGAATGGATAGACAATGCCTGGAGTTCCGTTACCCTTCTGGCAGATGTTATAGCCACCAGAAACAGAGTTTTCCAAGAGAGAAGTTTGAATGAGCAAGAAGCTGCAGGTTCAAAGGGAGGGAGAATTAATGATGTTAGAACTAAATTTAAATCCCATTGTGGAGGAGGATCCTTAATGGGAGGTCTGAGCAAAAAAACGCCCTTGAGGAAAGCTTTACAGAGTTTGTGGGACATAATATTTGTTTCCGATAGCCCCACATGAAAATTGGCAATGGCCACCAGTTGTAGTCTGATAGTGGCCAACGACGATCCTGAATGAAAAAGCTCTGCCAGAAAATCTAGAACTTTATGAATTGGAGCATTAAAAGGATCCAAGGACCTAGCTTCTGCCCAGAATAAAAAACGCTTCCATTTGCTCGCATAAGTCTTCCTAGTTTTGGACTTATGGGAAGCAAGAATGATATCACGGACAGGAAGAGAAATGAAGGGAAGCCTGGCTATGGTTGGAAGTGGAGCAACCAAGCTGTGAGTTTGAGGGAACGAAGAGACTGGTGCAGCTTGCCCGTTAGATGGGTCAAAAGGTCTGGAAGGGGTTCCAGATGCCAGGGCTGTTTCAGTAGATGATGGTGCAGGAACGGAAACCATACTTGTCGAGGCCAATAAGGGGTAATGAGGATCATTTTGGATCTCAATGCGGTTGCTTTCTGAATTAATTGCGGAATCAGCGGGAAGGGGGGAAATGCGTATAGAAGACCCCGAAGCCAATCGTGGACTAGAGCGTCTCTGGAGGGATGGCCTGGTAGAGGGAAGAGTGTGAAGAAGTCGAGGCACTTGCTGTTTTGTGGGGTTGCGAAAAGGTCGCAGCAAGGCTGGCCCCACTTCTGAAAAATTCTCTCTGCTACCGCTAGATTTAGAGACCACTTGTGAGGCATGAGAATTGTTCTGCTCAGTCTGTCCGCAATGACGTTGGACCTCCCGGGGATGTGCGTTGCTATCAGAAACCGTTGAGAGGAGATTGCCCACTGCCAAAGTCTGAGTGCTTCTCGACATAGGGGATAGGACTTTGTTCCGCCCTGCTTGTTTATGTACAACACTACAGACATATTGTCTGTTTGAATTGCTACAGTCCCGGTGGGAAGAGAGTCCTGAAGGGCTTGCAACGATAAAAGCACTGCTCTCATCTCTAGGACATTTATGTGCAGGTGGCATTCTAATTGTTGCCATGTGCCCTGGACAGTCCTGCCCTGATAATGCCCCCCCCCACCCGATCAGGGAGGCATCCATTGTCACTGTGGCAACTGGAGGGGGGAGAACAAAGGGTCTGCCCTGAAGAAGTTGAGGGGAGACCATCCACCAGGAGAGGTGTCTCTTGCAAGACGGGGTTATCAAGATGTTGTGAGTCACTGGGAGCTGTTGAAAGGACCACTGAGAAAAAAGCATCCACTGGAGAATTCTCATGTGGAAGCGAGCTAAAGGAAGGAGAAGGATCGCTGCTGCCATGAGGCCTAACGTTTTCAGTACTAACTTGGCTTGAATTCTGTTGGACTGAAACAGTAGCTGAACATTCCGCCGTATGTCTGTCACTCTCTGAGGTGGTAATGTTGCAGACATTTCTCTGGTGTTTAGTACAGCGTCTATAAAGTTTATAAATTGACAAGGCGACAAAGAGGATTTTGCAAAATTTATGGAAATACCTAGTTTGTTGCAAATGTGAATGGTATAATCCCTGGCTATTATAAGATGCTGTTTGGTGGTAGCAGTAATGAGCCAGTCGTCTAAATATGGAAACACCTGGAATCCTTTGTGTCTCACGTGAGCCGTGACCACTGCCAAGCATTTGGTGAACACCCGGGGGGCTGTGGTGAGACCAAAGGGCAGGGCTCTGAATTGGTAATGACTGGCTCCCAGCCGGAAGTGGAGAAACCTTCTGGAGCGCCTGTGTATTTTTATATGATAGTACGCGTCCTGGAGGTCTAACGAGCACATCCAGTTGTCTCTGCCCAAAAAGGGTAGAATAGACTGCAGTGTTACCATCCGAAATTTTGTCTTCTGTACAGACTTGTTCAGTCTGCTGAGGTCCAAAATGGATCTCCAGTCTCCTGTCTTTTTTTGGAACCAAAAAGAACCTGGAGTAGATTCCGGATCCTAGCTGGTCTGCCGGGACTGCCTGGATGACTCTTTTTTCTAACAGCTTTTTTATTTCTAGCTGTGCCTGACCCCTTTGTCCGGGTGGTACGTTTGGGAGGGGTCTTGGCGATTGGATCAGAGGGGAGATGAAGGGGATTTTGTAACCCTCGGATATAATCAACTGTACCCAATTGTCCTGAGAAAGGGATTGCCAGGCTTCCGGGTACAGAGATAATCTTCCCCCGACTGCCTCCGAAGGTGGACAGTCGGGCAGCATCTCAGGGATGCTGAAAGGGTTGGTCAGGGAAGGATTCCCTGGAACCCTGGTTCTGTGGACCCCCTCTGCCCCTGGGGTGACATCTATTATTATTCCCCCCTCTGCCTCTGGGGGGAAGTTCACCACGTGCGACTGGAGCGACTCCCTGTGGTTTGCGGAACCACATCTTTCCACCCTTCTGACCTTTAGGGTAAGGTCTAGATGGTATGGAAAAGTGGACTCCCACAGCAGACAGAGTCTTACCATCTTGCTCGCACCTGGTGAGGGTATTCTTCACCTAAGGTCCAAACAACTCTGAACCATCAAACGAGGTGTTGGTGTAGGACGCCTTGAAGGGATCAGCAAAATTACAGAGTTGCATCCAGGCGTGACGTCTCAAATCAACACATGTGCCTGCGGCCCTACTCGCTCCATCGGCTGCATAGGATATAAGCCGCATGGAGGAGGTGGCAATGGAATTCAGGGTAGCCAGCTGGGAGTTAATCTTGTCCTGATACCCCGCAGCAGAAGGATCCTGTATGGTTTCACCCAGTTCTTTGAGCAAATCTCTCTGAAGGCGGGTGAAATGACATAAATAGTTCAGCGATCGCATGGCAAAGGTCGCTGAAGCAAATGTCCGCTTGCCGTACCTGTCCATGGTCCTAGACTCTTTGTTAGGAGGATGAACAGGTACAGAAGGATCAGCTAATTCCTTCTTAGTGGCGGCTGCTACCACCATAGCATCTACCGAGACACCTTTGGTTAGAAATGGTTTGTCCTCCGGAGCAGAAATAAATTTAGAGGGTCTCCTAGGGGTAGGCTCCATTGAGTCAGGAGCTGCCCATGCCTTTCTGGCCAATACCTCCATCAGTGGGTCGAAAGGAGGAGACACCTAGGAGGTGGAAGGGTGAAACCCAAAAGCGTCAAGGTAAACCGACTCGTCCTCGGAGGGTTTGAGGGTGGACCAATTCCCCCTCTGTTTCAGGATCTCTAGGATGTCTGAAAAGGAGACATCCTCAGAGGGGGATCTCGGGGAACCCTCCGACTCATCCAAGTCAGTGTCCGAAGTGAGAGACTCAGGAGAGTCTACGTTCTTCCTCTTGCACTTTTTTTCCTAGGGGGTTCCCCTGAAGGTTCAGGGGAGGCCTCGGAGGAGGAAGAGACACCCAAAGAGGGTAACCTGTGCTTTGGATCTCTGCTGTCAGTTGCAGGAGGATGGCCAGAGACCGTAACAGGCACTGTAGAGGGAGGAGCTGAAGAACCCAACCTTGGAGCGGACACTGGATCCAGCACGCTCCTCATCACTTCGAAAGCCCCCCTATCAGGCACCGAAGACAGTCCCAGCTCCGAAGACACTCAAACCACCCCCGGCACCGACAGAGAAGACTCTGAAAATGATGTCGGGGCCGAACTAACCAGAGCCGACGTTCCGAGAGGGAGAGCGGGGTCGGACAAGGGTCCGATGCCACTCGCCCCCTCGGAGCAGACAATGGAGTCTCGGCACCCGGACCGCTCCACGGACGGTTCCAATGAAGAGGTCGGAGCCAACGATGCCAGAGCTGAAGGTGGAAGTATCGGCTCCGACGTGGGCAAGGTTACGGTTCCGACAAACTCCAGCTCTGAGCTTGACTGGAGAGTCGGAGGAGGAATCGAAGGCGGTATCGAGGGAGCCACAGTCTGGTGAGATGGGCTTTGAAGCATTTGGGCCAGTGCCTGAGATTTTATGAGTCTACTGACCACCCTCTCAATATCGTGGTCGGAAAGCCTAGACGACCTGGAGGAATGAGTCCTATGACTCCGCTCCGATAGGAGGGGCGATCTTGGAGCCGATCGGATGGACTCTAGTGAGGGAGACCTAGAGCGCTTGCATGCTAAAGTCAGCTCCGATACAGGTTTCGGAGCAGATACGGTCTTGCTCGTATCGGCTCCGACTGGAGCCGATGTCGGAGCAGTCTCAGATTTGCCAGCCCTCGACTCAGAAGCTGCAGCCGAGGGTTTGGCGAGCTTAGATGACTTCCCCGAGCCAGACTTGGACGGGGAGTCATCGGGCTTCAATAAGCCCCTCAATATAAGTTTATTGCGACGCTCCTGCAGGACTCTTGAACTAAATCCGTGACAAACGGAACAAGAGTCCTGCAGGTGCAAAGGCCCCAAACAGTAGACGCAAGAAGTGTGTCCGTCTGTCAGAGACATTTTCTGACAGCACGAGTCAAACTTCTTGAATCCCGAGACCTTAGCGTCTTTGGACATTGCCCTAAGGAGTAATACAGTCAGCACACACACTCACTCACTTAAACCCAAGGGGGAGTTAAGGGGCTGACTAAGATCACAACACACACACACACGCGCACACACACACACACACACACACACACACACACACACACTATAGGGGGGTGGGTAAACAAAAACTAAAGCCCGTAGGCCCGATTATAAAATTAGTTAAAGGGGTGGGTGGGGCTTAACGAAATATCACTAATAAGTAAAAATAAATTGATAGGGAACTAATGTAAGGGGCTAAACTATAAACTATCTCAAATTCGAAGACTTACTGAAAAAAAATTTCTTTACTGACCTGAGCTGGTAAAAAAAGGCAACATTGCAGCGAAGCGGCAAACGAGATCTGGGGAGTTAGCGCATGGTATTGTGGGATATAGGGCTGCCTCGAGCCGATAAAAATAGCTCTCGAGCTATAGTATAGGCCGAGTCGGAGCCGAGGATCGGCTCCGAACCCATCCAGCAAGAATGAAGGTGAGAATGACAACTTAACATTGACAGTTCTGAGAGTGAGGACTACATTATCACTGTTCTCAAACTGGATGTGGGTGCATCTCCGATGTCCTCTACCTATCCTCAATCATGGTGTTCCCCACCCTTCTGTCTCCATCACCATCCCTGTCTTTCTTGTGTGTCCTGTATGTCTGTGCCTACTTCTTAACCTACTACCTGACCCTGTCAATCCTAAGAACCTTTCCCAACATTACTCTCTAAAAAAAATAATAATAATAGCTCACCACTTTGCCTGTGTGTCATTTTTTTAACAATAATCGTCTTTACTGAATAATCACTTACTACTTATGACATAGGAAACCATAAATTTATATAAATGAAAACAAACTATACTGACATATTTTCAGTTGCAAACATTACACATCACATATAATCTTCTATAAAGTTATTGTCAAACATTACATTTAGCTCATTCAATTCCTGGCTTCCCTTAAACCTCATTCATCTTTCAAAACTTTATGCTATATGTACTGTTTCCACAATCCCCATCTTTTTTCTATGCAATTTGCTCCTACCCTTTTCTAATGATTCCACTTATAGCTCTTTTGCCTCTGTTACTATATTCACTACCTCTATAATGGTTGGTTTAGGCACTGATTTCCATTTTCTAGTAATTGCTTTTTTCACAGTCACCAGAATTAAACTCCACAAGGCCTTACTATGTTTAGCAATTTAAATTCTGTTATCACTGCTCAAAACATACTTTCCTTAGTTACATCAATTTGTTCACCCAGTACTTCTAACAGAGCAGTCTATATGGAATATTTAATGGCTGCCATCTCATAGCACTTAAAAAAAAATGTTGTCAATTACCTCTTTCTTCCACATCACACCACCAAAATTTGCAAACTACCTGTGGAAAAACTCTTTGGAGTCTGCTTTGGGTATAAAAATATGTGTACACTTCCAAGCAAAAATCCTAAATTTTCTAGGCCTTGCTGCATATTTGGGAGCCATACATATATCCTCCCATTGTTTCTTTGTGAATTACTTATCCATTCACTCTTCCCAATCCTTTCTAACCTTCTCTGACTGATTCCTATAGTTATCATGCAATATTTTATTTGCTGTATTCATTACCCCTTTTTTAACAGCAGCTTCTGTTCTAGAGTCTACTAAAAACTCTGCCAGTGCTGGTCCTTCCTTCTCTTTGCCTATACTCTGATATCAATCCTTGATAGGGAAGGCATTCTCTAACTTGCAGTCCAAACATCTTCATGGCCTCTTCTCATTCTGTTACCTTTCCCTCTCTAATTATTTGTTCCCAAAACTTTGGCTCCTTTGCCAGTTTTCTCCATTAAATTCACTTGCCTATTCTTTGTAGCCCTAATTGCAATCATCCCTAGCTGCAGAATATCCTTTCTCCATTCCCATGTAGGCTTAGTTCTTACAATACTTTATGCTACTTTACGAATATAATATTCTATATGGTTATTGTTATTCTTCATAAGGATTTGCATCCAAAATCCAAGTCTCTCCTTATTTCTTGAGTGTCCCGCCTGTTTTATCATCATTCCTTTCCACTCTGAATTATAGCTTTCTGCTTGTGCTGTGTACAGGAACCTTAACTGTGTAGCTCTGAAATACCCCTTCAAATCACGTAATCTCAAACCACTTTGTTTTACTGGAAGGATCAACTTATCCTACTTGACTGCTGCCCTCTTCCCTTCCTAGATCCTTTCTGCATTCCCATGTTGGCTTAGTTCCTGGAAAACTTTCTGTTACCTTAAGAATATAATATTCTCTATGGTTATTGTTATTCTCCTTAAAGATCTGAATCCAAAATCCCAGTCTCTCCTTATTTCGTGAGCTCGCCCAAACACTTTTCATCACCATCCCTTTCCACTTTAAATTGTGGCTCTCTGCCTGTGTTATGTATAAAAGCCTTAACTGTGTAGCTCTAAAATATCACTTCAAATCAGGTAATCCTAAAAACCTCCTTGTTCTGTTGACAGGATCATCTTATCCTACTTGTATCTTGCCCTCTTCCTCTCCCAGATAAAATCCTTCAAGTCATTATTAACTGCTACCCACAACTCCTTCTCTGTTACATAAAAATATGATTCTCTGTTACATAAAAATATGACTTACCCATACATAAAACTAAAGGGACTAAGATCATGTTTGCTACCTGTAACTTGCTACCCACATCCATAACACAGAGCTCAGTTTCTCGGTTTTTGTATTATCTTTTCTTTAGTCTCTTCCCTCATATCCTTAGTTGCCATCGCATAATTCTTTTTAACCTATACTTCTAAGTACTTCATTTTACAATGTCCCAATAAATATGCATATTACATAAACTATTAAATGGATGAAAGCTGATTATGTTGTAACCAGCAGAAAAAAAAAAAAAAACTAAATGTAACCAACTAAATAAGGCAGGATACAAATAAAATCATAAAACTTTAATAAAATGATTGACTGATTGAATGATGAACTTAATAACTACAGACCCATTGCTTTACTCTCCCCCTGGCCAAAATCCTAGAAAAATGCATCCATACTCAGGTGCTAAAATATCTCCTAGACAGCAACATCCTGTCACCTACTTAGCACTGTTTCAGACCTACACATAGTACCACTACAGCCCTCCTCTACTTCACAAACACAGTAAACTGTCTCAAAAATGAAGGCCTGCAGGTGTCAACTCCTTTTTTGGATATGTCCAAAGCATTTCACACAGTCTCGCACCAAATCCTGTTAAACAAACTAAACCAATATCACCTATCAAATTCCACTTTTACCTGGTTCAAAGCTACTTAACTGACAGGCACCAAGCTGTGAAATGGGAAAATTCTCTCTCTCCTCAGCTGCCCATAACTATAGGAGTCCCACAGGGTTCTATCTTAGGACCATTACTATTCACAATCTTCACAAATGACCTCCATACCTCCACACAGCATGCATCTATCATTCAGTATGCAGATGATACTACCTTAATCTGTGGTGCACAAAACATTCCCACCCTCCTGCAAACAACTCAACTAGCATTCTCTGATGTTGAAAACTACCTTACCAAAGCCCAACGTGTCCTCAATCCAAAGAAAACTCAGCTTATGATTATAACCAGTTCTAACAAAAATACTGATAACAGTCAATTCACTACCTACTCCACAAATGCTACTCCAATCGCTCCAGTGGCACAGGCTAAGCTATTGGGAATAACCATAGACTCCCACCTAAAATTTGATAGTCATCTCAACTTAACTATTAAAAAAGTACACGCCAAACTGGGATCACTCTGCCGTATCAAACTATTTCTTACCAACAACACAAGATCAGCCATTGCTCGCTCCCAATTTCTATCCAGCCTATTCTATGCATCTCCCATTCTGACTAATCTCAACAAAATTGAACTAAGCAAAATGGAAGCCTGCTGTAACAGAATTACCTGCTTTGCTGCAAATTGCTCATATAGAACTCATCACTGTACTGCTTTCAGACAGATCCACTGGCTTGAACTGCCCAACCGCCTAACCTACAATCAACTCTGCCTCTGTCATTCTATTACCTCCCCAATAAGTGTCCTGCCCTCAAAAACCTAGTACATCATCACTCAGCCAAAAGGCCTCTTAGATCATCAAGCAAACTACTACTAGAAGTCACCAACAGCTACAATAGCTTTGGCGACACACTATATAGTAGTTCAGTGGCTAAAAAATGGAACTCTCCCCACTAGCATAAAAAACACATCGTCCAAAGCCTCCTTTAAAAACCTCATTAGGCAACATCTTAAGCAAAGTAGGCAGTGCCATGATTGCTCCGCAGGCTAGTGAAAGCGGATAAGGTACACATACTGAACCTTGAGTACTTGATAATAGTTTTCACTCTTACTCACAAACACTGGCTAATTTACAATGTATATACTGTACCTGTGTACTATGTATGTATTCTACCTATGTTCCAAATTTCAGCTGTACACCACAAATCTATTAATTACCTTTGTTTTTAAATTAGTATTTTCTTGTTTGTTCTCTCCACTGTAACTGTTGATGTGCTGCATACCACCGTAAAAACATGTCTATTGTAATTTGTGTGTATACTGATCATGTCTAATATCTAAATATATCTGTAATTTTTCTATGTGAAGCTTTTCTCCCCGGGCCTCTGCTGAAAAAGGGCCTTTTCGGCTCACTCAGACACCCCCAATTAACAAATGTAAAATAAAATAAATAAAAAAAAAACAAATTATAAGAAATGGTAAGCACTTTCACATTATAACAGTGCTTCCTCAGACCAGCAAAAAAATAGAAATTACAAAAGACGATTATACAGCTCATCAATTAACATTTCAGAGGTCTTGCCTTCAATTTAGCCCTTAAAGGGACACTGACATTAAGCCTGGTTTTCTATGTGCTTGCAGTCTAAGGATCCAGTCAATCTCAAGGTTCTCAGTCTGCAGCCTGATATCACCACCTCTCTTGCGCTCCTTGCATAGCTGCAAAATGAGGAAACAAAAAGTATGCTCACTGCTGGTATCTCTAACATGTTTAGACAGAGCACTCCTTACATCACCCTTCCTAATATTAGTGATGTGCTCTCTAATCCATTCCTTTAGTGACCTGTTGGTTTTACCTACATAAAAGCAGGTACATGAGTTACACTTAGCTAAGTACACCAAATGTATAGAACAACAATCTGCAAAACAGTTAAAATTGTAGTTACACTTGGCAACAGGCCCTGACAAAGCATTACTTGGATCCAGGCCCGGTGGTGAGCAGCAAGGTACAGAAATTTTGATTGTCAGTATTTCTTCTTACTGTCTAATACCTCAACAAAATCCGATTTTGAGTAAAGGTTTATCATTTATTCCAGATGCTGGCTCTGATATCGGCAAGGTATTAACAGACTTGAGGCTTTTTGTCAGAAATGCAACTTTAAAAATTGAGTTTTGGTGGGGTGCATCCACTTCATGAACCAGTGCTTAGGAAACCAAGTACCTTTATACCCGTTGACAATCCGATGATTGAAGTGTTTGTTAGGATTTGTGAAAAAGATATTTATAAGGTTCTGTCCAAGAAACACAGTAATATCCTTCACAACTTGACTGAGGAGTAAAGGGTTGTCCTTATAGATTTGACTATTCTGAATTATATCTAATTTCGTCCTGCAGACAAATGTGGTGCACTGGTAATCATGGATTGGAGCTCCTACTGCAATAGCATGAATCGGTTGTTACATGATCATGCTATGTATAAAAAGCTGTCAAGGCTTGAGCTTAACCATGTCCTTAATAACATTTTTAGTGCTGCAAATAAATTGCTTATGGAAGGTTCTTTGGATCGAGATCTGTATGAATTCTTTTTGGTTGAACATCCTATCATTCCAGTACTTCATGGACTGCCAAAGATGCACAAGTCATTATGTAATCCACCTATGTGGCCGATTGTATCGGGAAGGGGTTGGGCTACTGAGCCCACGTCACTTTACACAGAAAGGATGTTATGACTACTACTGAATGATCGAAGGAAAATCTTGAGGGAAACCACACATTTTTTATCCTCTTTGATTGGCAACTTGTGACTCTAGATGTTGTCTCTTTTTCCTATGATTGTGACACTGTCATCCCAGCTATCTGGAATTTTGTAAATAATTATATGTCATTTGTGAATACTGATATGATTTATACAGAACTGTATGTTATATACTGAGCTTCAAGAATGTAACCACAGCATACCCTGCTGGAATATGGAAGATTAACTTGCAGAAACTTAAGAATAGTTGAGGTTGTTACTTTACAGCTGGCCCATAAACAAAAGTTGTTATCTCTCAGTTTCAGTTCAGTAGCAGACACAATGTCTAGAGCTGGACGTTTTTTGTATTGTCTTGGAGAAAATTGTAAAAAGTGTTTTATTGCTTTATGACTTCCTAGCAGCTGCACGGTTCTGAGAGATATGTATTTCTCACACAAAGAAGCTGGATTCTGTTAAGTTTCTGTTTAGCCTGGGAACTGAAGGCAGGTGACAAAGAGTGATGCCATCCAAGCTGGCCCAGCAGAAATGTTTGACATTAATTTAAGAACTCTCTCACAGAGAGGCTGTGCATTTTGTATTTTGTCTTGGACCTAGCAAGAACAGCCACTCATCATCAACATCTGCACTTGCCTGTCTGTAAGTAAGATTCAGGGTATAGTACCTCCTTTAGATATAGACAGGAAATAGTAAAGATTAGTTTAGATGTTTTCTGTATTTATTTGAGACTGTCCTGCAATGTTGTTTTAAAATATTTTCTGTGATTTCGAATTCCGATGTTACTGTGCTGATTTACTGAGCATTGTCTTGCTCTTTTATTATTTAATAACATATTTAAACCTACTTTTGTGGCTGATATTTGTGGGACATATTTAAGCTCTTAAAGTACTTGCATATGTATTTGGGGACAATGTACAGGCCACTTCTAATAGCCTGGCACTTGGTCAAAACTACCATTTGGATTATAACATTACACAGTAGGATTGAACACCATTTGGTAAGGGCCTCAAGGTAGCTGATAAGGGGTTCTGGTGGCAGTGATAACTACCTCATAGTCTGGGCATAAGGGGACATAGCAAGTAAACATACATCAGCCTTTCCTAGGTGTGTGTTTGTGTATAAATCAAATCTCAAAGTGTGTGTGTGTGTGTCAGCTACTTGGGCAGAAACACGAAGCACTGATGGGACAGAGAGAGAGTGCTGGGAGGGCTTGGCATGGAATGCTGGCTAAGGACTCAACTCTACAGTTGTGCCAGTGGGGAGTCTTTTTGGGGATCTGGGGCAAGAGGGAGAAACCAGCCTCAGACTGACTATAATCTCTGTGTGCTCCTAAGGGAAATTGAACTTTACTGTGTATGTACTTGTCATGCTCCCATTGTGTATCTCCTTCACTGTTGCCAGTGGTGAGGATTGAGGCTCCTTGAGTACTGGGCCAGTGCAGAGGCATCATAATGATTCCTAATGATACAGGCATTGATATGGTCAGAACGTTACTGGTTGAGCGATCCAATTATTGCCATAACAAAATCCATCTTATTTGCTCATTATTGGAATTGGCTTTGTTGAACAACACATTTTTGTTTAAACATGACCTTCACTTACAGCAGGTAGGCATAGCCATGGGCACTAATTGTGCCAACAGCTATGCCAACATGGTCATGGCTTGCTGGGAACCCGATCATGTGTTGAGTGAATGTAATCCTTTTATAAGATGTGTCCAATTTTATTTACATTTTGTAGATGACATTTTTATGATTTGGCAGGGGTCTAGAGAGCTGCTATCTGAATTTGTTGATTATCTACACAGTACATAGAGTTTTTTTAGATTCACCATGAATTCATCAATGGACAAAATGGAGATTTTGAATGACAATATTTTCAATACAGATGGAGTTCCTTCTACCGGTATATACAGGAAGACTACTAAGAACAGTGTTTTGCACAAGATTAGTATGCATCTGAGGTATGTGCTGACATACCAATTTTATAGGGCTGCCAGGCATTGTGATAGAGACATGGATATGTTTAATGTGTTAGAAGATTTAAGAAATTATTTCTTAAATACAGAACATCAAAAGGATGAGATTAACTGTGCCACTGATGAGGTTTTTACACAATGGGGTGATGCAGCTAGACCATTTTTTTTTTGAGGAGCATAAACCATCTACTAAAAGTGCTTCTCAGAATATCGTTAATTGATGAGCTATATAAGAGTCTTCTGTAATTTCTTTTTTTGTTGGTCTGAGGAAGCACTGGCACAGTGTGAAAGTGCTTAATGTTTGTTTTAATTTATTTTATTTTTATTAAGGTTTTATGATTTTATGTGTATCCTGTTGTGGTTAGCTGGTTACATTTATTTTTCATTGGATATAGGTATTGCTGAATCAATTTGTGTGTGGGTATATAGTTTACAGCTGTTGTTTTTTCTTCATTAATTTTGTATCCCAGAAAACTTGAATCTGTCTCAGAAAGTTCCACAACAATGTCCTTTTTCTGGTTTTGTCAGGGTACAAAATATCATTTGGAAATAAAGCCAACTTTCCCTAAATTACCAAGTCTGTTAATGCCTTTGCCAATCGTTCTAAATATAATCAAATAGCAAATGGGAAAGAGGACATGCCTGCCTATTTATTCTATTCAAACAAAACTCCATTATCATTTTACCCCACTGCAGAAATTTCTATCTTCCCTAAAACTCCCAAATAATTCCCACTATCCTTTCCTTAAATTCCTCTCTGTTTAACAGACAAGTGGGGAAGTACCAGTGTTGCCTTTTTATTTCATTATCCTGCATTTTGATTTTAGTTATGATTGACATGTGATCTGAAATAGTTATTGTATGGGTATCAAAACATTCAATTAAACGCACATGTTCCTGTGAAATATAATCTGTCTAGCCTAGCCCAGTTTTTGTACCTTGAAGAATAACATGTTAATTCTCTCCGAGCTCTGACTACTAAATTCCCATCTTCCATACCAAATGTTTTCATAAATCTCTTCAAAGATCTACCCTCATTTGTTATATCTTCCTTTCTAGGACCCCCAGATATATCCTCATGGTTGCAAATCAAATTCCAGTCATCACCTTTAAGTAATATTCCATGCTGAAAGCGGATTATTTCTCCTAGTATTTTCTTAAGCTCCACTGTAGCAGTTTTAGGAGAATATAAATACACGAGTGTAAACCTCCTCCATTGCCAGTAGCCCCTTACTACTACAAGTCTACCATTAATATCTTCTTTCCTCTACTATCACTACTGGAGTTCCTCTAGCAATTAATACAAGTATTCCCATTTTCCTTTGTCCCAGATATTCTGCTGAATAACCATCTTGAAATTCTTTCTGTATCAAATTCACATGCTCACTTCTTTCCAAATGTGTCGCCTGTAGCATAGCAATTTCCACTTTGCATTTCTTTGATTTGCAGTCTTTATTTTAAAAAGTATATGTAACGTTTATTATAACTTTGCATTTCTTAATATAGTTCAACTCTTTCTTTTCTGGCTATGCCTGTAAGACCATTCGCTTTCAAATACAATATGGGACATGTTGTCATTATGATAAGACATCATTATGATAAGAAGTCATTATTCTCACCTTATGCATAACAACCTTTTTTAAAGTCTATTTTCAGCTTTTGTGTTACATGCATACACTAATGTTTGACAGGCTGACCTTTTATACAGTTGTTTCTTGTCATATCCATCTGAACTTATGTCACATCTTACAAGGCTTTTTGTTTTAATGAAAACCCTTAAACAAACAAACACACCTCCAGAACACCCCATAACCTATTCATTTAATACAGGCAAAACTATGTACATCTTCAAATAATGAAGTTTAATCATCCTTACATCTTCAAATAATGATGTTTAACACTCCCAATAGGAACAAATGCCCCAGATTGACAGCTACACTCTCAGACTTTAACTGATCTATAATGACGGTTATCCATATTAAGATACACGGTACATCCTGTGATTCTGCTTACCTGAAGTGCTGTCTCTTTTTTTGTATTATCTTTAGTGTTCTCTCATATGTAGAAAACAGC
Source organism: Protopterus annectens (assembly GCF_019279795.1). Classification (NCBI taxonomy): domain Eukaryota; kingdom Metazoa; phylum Chordata; order Ceratodontiformes; family Protopteridae; genus Protopterus; species Protopterus annectens. The sequence continues at coordinate 377,312,413 of NC_056741.1, forward strand.
TTAAATGCTTTCAGAAAACATTATCTTTTAGCCATTGAAAGAAATGTATTATTTTTACTGCTTTATCAGACTGTCTGCATAGAAACAGGAGAAAAGTTCATGTTTTCCTTACAAGTTCTGTTCTATAATTCTACTATTTTTGAAACATCTCTTCTTTTTTTCCAAACACCTTTACTGAATTATCACTTGTGACACAGGCAAATTTATATTTATATAAATGTAATCAAACTATGTTAACATAAACATTACACTTCACATATAGTGCTACATATCATATAATCTAAGCAATATTACCTAAATTATTCAATTCATGCCTTTTTTAAACAAGAAACATCTTTATTAAACCATCACTTACTGCATAGACAATCGTACATTTATATAAATGAAAACAAACCACATCAACACAATCTTAGTCACAAGCATTTTAAATCACAAACCATACTGACACACTCCCAGTTGCAAACATAATACATCACTTATAACCTACACAATCTTTCTCACTCAAACATTACATAGCTCATTTAAGTCTTGCTGCCTTTTAGACCTAATTCCTCCCTTGTATGTATTCTTGAGTAGTCTCATGCTCTGCCAGTCTTTTCTTCATTTCGACCTCTGATATTTGCAGCTTTATCAGCTTATCTGAATATCTGTTTAAAGCTTCTTTAATTTTTCCAGCCTTTAGTTATTTGAGTTGATACACTCCTTTGGTGTTTCATTTATTTTAATCAACTTGGAGCACATTTGACTTATTTTTTCCTCTAGATTACTGGAAGTCATGTCTTGCACCAAAGCTAGAGCTTGAACTGTTTTTTGCTGAACAGCTGCAGAATCCTTCCCGGACAGTTTTTCCTCACCTTTTTTTGATTGATTTTTTCAGATTTTCTAAATTTCTTCTTTGCTGGCATTCAGGCACTGCGCTTTCTAGCCAGTAA